>NC_091646.1:67317975-67926036 GCF_027580195.1 Bos mutus | reverse complement strand
CTTGCTCTGTATAATAGGCTCCAGTTTCATCTACCTCATTAGAATTGATTCAAATGCATTCTTTTTAATAGCTGAGTAATATTCTATTGTGTATATGTACCACAGCTTTCTTATACATTCATCTGCCGATGGACATCTAGGTTGTTTCCATGTCCTGGCTATTGTAAAGAGTGCTGCTATGAACATTGGGGTACACGTGTCCAAGGTAGAAGTTCTGGATGCTTGGGGCTGGTGCACTGGGACGGCCCAGAGGGATGGTATGGGGAGGGAGGAGGGAGGAGGGTTCGGGATGGGGAACACATGTATACCTGTGGCGGATTCATTTTGATATTTGGCAAAACTAATACAATTATGTAAAGTTTAAAAATAAAATAAAATTAGAAAAAAAAATTATCTCAAGTGAATAATGAAATCTTTAGATGGTTATTTAAAATGGGACAAACAAAATGGACATTTATGTCATTAAAACAGAAGGTTTTAATATTACTACACTGCTGCTGCTGCTAAGTCACTTCAGTCATGTCTAACTCTTTGCGACCCCATAGACAGCAGCCCACCAGACTTCCCCGCCCCTGGGATTCTCCAGGCAAGAACACTGGAGTGGGTTGCCATTACTACACTACTTAAATGGGCCAAAAGTGACTCCCTACTTGTCCCTAGCATTGAAAGCTAGACAAGAGCATTCTATTTATCCCAGTTTTAAAATATTTAAGAGGCTAAAAAAATTTACACTGAGATGCCTGACCAGCAATTATTTGAGGCAACACTTAGGCCAAAGAGCCTGAATTCCTTGGCTCAACACCCCTGCGGGGATCCTGGGGCCTTTTATATAAAAGTGGATAAAATGGGCAGGAAATGAAATAAAGAAGAAAAAAGAAGTCCTAAAACTCCTCCTGTAAGAGCAAAGCTTGTTGATATTATCCTCAGTCAGTTCAGTTCAGTTCAGTCGCTCAGTCGTGTCCGACTCTGCAACCCCATGAATCGCAGCACGCCAGGCCTCCCTGTCCATCACCAACTCCCGGAGTTCACTCAAACTCACGTCTATCAAGTCGGGGATGCCATCCAGCCATCTCATCCTCTATCGTCCCCTTTTCCTCCTGCCCCCAATCCCTCCCAGCATCAGAGTCTTTTCCAATGAGTCAACTCTTCGCATGAGGTGGCCAAAGTACTGGAGTTTCAGCTTTAGCATCATTCCTTCCAAAGAAATCCCAGGGCTGATCTCCTTCAGAATGGACTGGTTGGATCTCCTTGCAGTCCAAGGGACTCTCAAGAGTCTTCTCCAACACCACAGTTCAAAAGCACCAATTCTTCGGCACTCAGCTTTCTTCACAGTCCAACTCTCACATCTATACATGACCACTGGAAAAAGCATAGCTAATGAAGAGTAAAGTCAATGATATAAAAGTTGACAATTGAGATGAAAGTGTATAACATTGGTATATTTGAATGTACCTTAAATAAGATGATTATATCTCTTTTGTTTAATTATATTGTGGAATAGGCATGTTTCACTGGGGAATTTGTCCCCTGTGTGGTATTATAAACAAAGCATATAAATCTGCACCTTAGTAAATATTAAAGAAAAACAATAGGGTTACTTGAGCCATACTAATAAATAAAAACTGTAAACTAACATTCAAGGGCTAATACAAATAAAAATAGTGATTTTGTTGTGGGTTTAATTTATAAACTCAGAAAGAAGGTCTTTGCTGAATGCCTTATATAAACCTTTGAGGGCATGTGTCAACTAAATGCACAGCATAAAAGTTGTGAGTTAAATTTTATTTGGAGCAAAATGAGGACTGCAGCCTGGGATACAGCACCTCTGATAGCTCTAAGAAACTGTTCCAAAGAGCCAGGGAGGAAAGATCAGTATATATGTGATTTTGGTAAAGGGAGAATACATGCAATTAAGCACATACTTTTCCAGAAGGTTTCTACCAGTCTCATGAAGCTTTCGCTAGTCATGAGGAATAGTCATCTCCATGAAGGATTTTAGTGCTTTTCTATATATGTGGAGATACAAGAATTGGGTTCATAAAATCAGTTCCTGAAAATATCTAACTGAAACTCTGTCCTGCCAGTTTTTCCTTGAACACAAAGTACCTCATTTCTACTCTACACAATTAACTCCTTTCAAGGGGCATTGAAGATCAGCAGCTATAGCAGCATATGATTTAATCCTTTTAGAGGCAGATGGCAAGTACCCATGGCAAGTGCCAATTTGTAGTGGACAGGGCCCCTTCTTGGTCCTAAATTTGACCATACTTTGGGAGACATTTCATGACCATTTCAATCTTATGGTCCTAGGAAATCTCATTCCTATGTTTGGCGAAGGTTTCACTGATAGTCTCCTCATTATGCTATTACTGGACTAGGTCTTATCAACAGTAATCAAAGGGTTCTGGGCCAACCTGTTTTACTCAGTTTGTTATGGTCCAGGGAAAATTCCTTCTTATTGTATCCATATCTAGAGTTATACTATTACAATCACTGATCTAATATAAAACTATTTTTGTAGGAGGCTCTGTCACACATTTGGTAATATAAGAAACAACAATCTTATAAAACTGGCAAAGTATAAATAACATAGCTAGCAGTATTATTAAAGTCATAAGTAAGAATTAAGCCAAGAACTTCCATTAGGTGTTATTTAGTTGCTCATTCGTGTCTGTTTGCAACCCCTTGGTCTACTGTACGCCATGCTTCCCTGTCCTTCACTATCTCCCAGAGTTTGCTCAAACTCTTGTCCATTGAATCGGTGATGTCATCCAACCATCTCATCCTCTATCTTCCCCTTCTCTTCCTGCCTTCAATCTTTCCCAGCATCAGGGTCTTTTCCAGTGAGTTGGCTCTTCACATCAGGTGGCCAAGTGTAGCCCAGTATATACTCAGATCATCTAACTTTGTCTGTTCTGTACCAATCTTTATCTTTCAGGGAACTTATACATTGGCATTATTTATAAGGATCCCAGCCCAATTTTCCAATGTTACTAGGCTGGTTATCCTTAGTATAATTTGATTGTTCCCAGATAAAGGAGGGCCTTAAAACTTAAATGACCACAGCTTGGTGTTAACCACATAAATCCATCACATAATTGTGGGAAGTTTTATTCTTTGGCTAAATTTTTGCTTGTTGCTCTGACTGAGCTTGAGTAACTTAGAGGAAAAATCATATTTATGGCCAGGGTCAAAGCAGGTATGTATTACATACAGGTAGTTGGCCAGAACCCAGCAATTAGATTGATTTTTTAAAATTAGCATATGATTGTGTCCATGATAGAAAACATATGCAAAAGTCCAAGAAGTCAAGAAAACAGTATAAACTAAACGATCATATGAATCAGGTCCAGCATCTTGGGTAAACAATTTTCTGATGTTGTCTTCTTCTTGGCCTGTTTTAAATGTCGTTTCCTTTGAGCATTGTTTTAAGGTGAGTTTGAGGTCACCAGTCTGGTGCAGGGGCATATAGAAGTGGCAATTAATCCAAGGGTCAATTTCCCTTGTTTCACTGTGCATGAGCTAGTTAAGAGTACATGATAAAAAGTCCTTCTGTCCAGGTTGGAGGTAATCCTTTATTTTTTTTTTTTTTGGTAATCCTTTAAATTGTGTCTTTTCCAGTATACATAATCCCTGCTTGCAGGTCTTGGGGCATCTTATCTTCATCCAGAGATTACTGAGATAAGCCTCAGAAACAAAACTTAGAGTGTCCTTTAAATAATTTAATTAACTTAAAGCATAACATCAAAGAACTCTCTGTGAAATGAGTCAGTAAATACAGACCTCCATTAGTGTAACTGGTATTTAATGTTCATTGAAACATTATCTTTTTCTCTCTAAAATTTCTCTCATTTCTACCAAATATATCCAAATTAAAACTAAATTATGGCAAATAAAAAAATCTGGTTTCAGTAAACTTGGCCTGATAATAATTTATATAACTATAATTGATCAAATAGGCTTTTTGCTTTGCTGAAACTTATAAAAATCATATTTATTTATTTTTTAAATTATTTGGCTGTAATGGGTCTTAGTTGCAGCCCGTAGTATCTTTGATATTCATTTGGACATGCAGAATCTTTAGGTGTGGCATGTGAACCCTTGCAGCATGTGGGATCTAGTTCTTTGACCAGGGATTGAACTTGGGTCCCCTGCATTGGGAGCGCAGTCTTAACCTCTGGACCACCAGGGAAGTCCCTATTTGTTTATTTTTAATTGGAGGATAATTGGTTTACAATATTGTGTTGATTTCTTCCATATAGCAAAATGAATCAGCCATAGGTATACATGTGTCCCCTCCCCCTTGAACCTCCCTCCCTCTTATACGTCTTATACCATCCCAACCCTCTGGGTTGTCACACAGCACCCATCTGAGCTCCCAGTGATATATAGCAGCATCCCACTAGCTATCTAAATGATGCTAAAGCTGAAACTCCAGTACTTTGGCCACCTCATGCGAAGAGTTGACTCATTGGAAAAGACTCTGATGCTGGGAGGGATTGGGAGCAAGAGGAGAAGGGGACGACAGAGGATGAGATGGCTGGATGGCATCACTGACTCGATGGATGTGAGTCTCAGTGAACTCTGGGAGTTGGTGGTGGACAGGGAGGCCTGACGTGCTGCGATTCATGGGGTCGCAAAGAGTCGGACACGACTGAGCGATTGATCTGATCTGATCTGATCTGATATATGTTTCACTCCTACTCTTTCAATTCATCCCACCCTTTCCTTCCGCTGCTATGTCCACTAGTCTACATCTGCATCACGTTTGCTACCCTGCAGATAGGTTCATTAGTATCTTGTTTCTAGATTGCATATGTATGCATTAATATACCAAATTAGTTTTTCTCTTTTTTAAAATTTTAATTGAAGACTAATTACTTTACAATATTGTAGTGGTTTTTGCCATACATTCACATGAATCAGCCATGAGCTCCAGTTTCATTCACTTTATTAGACCTCATTCAAATGAGTTCTTTTTAAAAAATTAATTTATTTTAATTGGAGGCTAATTACTTTACAATATTGTAAAGTTGTTTGCCATACATTCACATGAATCAGCCATGAGTGTACATGTTTCCCCCATCCTGAACCCCCTTCCCACCTCCCTCCCCAACCCATCCCTCAGGGTTGTCCCAGTGCACTGGCCCTGAGCACCCTGTCTCATGCATCGAACCTGGACTGGTGATCTCTTTCACATATGATAATATACATGTTTCAATGCTATTCTCTCAAATCATCCCACCCTCGCCTTCTCCCACAGAGTCCAAAAGTCTGTTCTTTACACCTGTGTCTCTTTTGCTGTCTCACATATAGGGTCATCATTACCATCTTTCTAAATTCCATATATGTGTGTTATTATACTGTATTGGTGTTTTTCTTTCTGACTTCACTCTGTGTAATAGGTTCCAGTTTTATCTACCTCATTAGAACTGATTCAAATGCATTCTTTTTAATAGCAGAGTAATATTCCATTGTGTATATGTACCACAGCTTTCTTATCCATTCATCTGCTGATGGACATCTAGGTTGCTTCTATGTGCTAGCTATTGTAAAGAGTGCTGCGATGAACATTGGGGTACACATGTCTCTTTCAATTTTGGTTTCCTTGGTGTGTATGCCCAGCAGTGGGATTGCTGGGTCGTATGTATGCCCTAATTTTTATGATGTCTTTTCTTCTACTAACCCTGGGGTTCTTAATTTCTTCTTTTTCTAGTTGCTTTAGGTGTAAAGTTATTTGATTTTTCTCTTGTTTCTTGAGGTAAGCTTGTATTGCTATGAACCTTCCCCTTAGCACTGCTTTTACTGAATCCAATAGGTTTTGGGTTGTCATGTTTTCATTTTCATTTGTTTCTATGCATATTTTTATTTCTGTTTTGATTTCTTCTCTGATTTATTGGTTATTCAGAAGCGTGTTGTTTAGCCTCCATATGTTTGTATTTTTAATAGTTTTTTCCCCATAGTTGACATCTAATCTTACCACATTGTGATCAGAAAAGATGCCTGAAATGCTTTCAATCTTTTTGAATTTACCAAGGCTAGATCTGTGGCCCAGGATCCTGGAGAATGTTTTGTGTGCACTTGAGCAAAAAGGTGAAATTCATTGTTTTGGGGTGAAGTTTCCTATAGATATCAATTAGGTCTAACTGGTCCATTATATCATTCAATGTTTGTGTTTCCTTGCTAATTTTCTGTTTGGTTGATCTATCCATAGGTGTCAGTGGGGTATTAAAGTCTCCCACTATTATTGTGGTAGTGTTAATTTCCCCTTTCATACTTGTTAGCATTTGCCTTACATGTTGCAGTGCTCCTATGTTGGGTGCATATATATTTATAATTGTTATATCTTCTTCTTGGATGGATCCTTTGACCATTATGTAGTGTCCTTGTCTCTTTTCTTGGCCTTTATTTCAAAGTCTATTTTATCTGATATGAATATTGCTACTCCTGCTTTCTTTTGGTCTCCATTTGCATGAAATATCTTTTTCCAGCCCTTCACTTTCAGTCTGTATGTGTCCCTTGGTTTGAGGTGGGTCTCTTGTAGACAACATATATAGGGGTCTTGTTTTTGTATCTATTCAGCCAGTCTTTGTCTTTTGGTTGCAGCATTCAAACCATTTACATTTAAGGTAATTATTGATAAGTATCTTTTGGTTGCAGCATTCAAACCATTTACATTTAAGGTAATTATTGATAAGTATGATCCTGTTGCCATTTACTTTGTTGTTTTGGGTTTGAGCTTATAAACCTTTTCTGTGTTTTCTGTCTAGAGAAGATCCTTTAGCATTTGTTGAAGAGCTGGTTTGGTGGTGTTGAATTCTCTCAGCTTTTGCTTGTCTGTAAACCTTTTGATTTCTCATTCATATTTGAATGAGATCCTTGCTGGGTATAGTAATCTGGGTTATAGGTTTTTCTCTTTCATCACTTCAAGTAGGTCCTGCCATTCCCTTCTGGCCTGAAGAGTTCCTATTGAAAGATCAGCTGTTATCCTTATGGGGATCCCCTTGTGTGTTATTTGTTGCTTTTCCCTTGCTGCTTTTACTAGTTGCTCTTTGTGTTTGATCTTTGTTAATTTGATTAATATGTGTCTTGGGGTGTTTTGCCTTGGGTTTATCCTGTTTGGGACCCTCTGGGTTTCTTGGACTTGGGTGGCTATTTCCTTCCCCATATTAGGGAAGTTTTCAACTATTATCTCCTCAAATATTTTCTCATGCCCTTTCTTTTTGTCTTCTTTTTCTGGGACTCCTATGATTCGAATGTTGGGGCGTTTGACATTGTCCCATAGGTCTCTGAGGTTGTCCTCATTTCTTTTAATTCTTTTTTCTTTTTTCCTCTCTGCTTCATTCATTTCCACCATTCTATCTTCCACCTCACTTATCCTATCTTCTGCCTCAGTTATCCTACTGTTGGTTCCCTCCATAGTGCTTTTAATCTCATTTATTTCATTATTCATTATTGATTGACTATTTTTTATTTCCTCTAGGTCCTTGTTAAACATTTCTTGCATCTTCTCAATCCTTGTCTCTATAGTCTATTTATCTGTAACTCCATTTTGTTTTCAAGATTTTGGATCATCTTTACTATCATTATTCTGAATTCTTTTTCAGATAGACTCCCTATCTTCTCTTGTTTGGTTTGGTGTGCATTTATCATGTTCCTTTATCTGCTGAATATTTCTCTGCCTTTTCATTTTGTTTAGATTGCTATGCTTTGGGTGGCCTTTCTGTAGGCTGGAAGTTTGTGGTTCTTCTTTATTGTGGACCTTGATCCCTGTGGGTGGGGTTGAATTATTGGCTTGTCAAGGTTTCCTGGTTGGTGGATCTTGTGTCTATGTTCTGGTGGGTGGAGCTGGATCTCTTTGGAGTGCAGTGAAGTGTCAAGCTATGAGTTTTGGCGTGTCTGTGGGTTTGGTGTGACTTTGGGCCGCCTGTATTTTAATGCTTAGGGCTGTGTTCCTGCATTGCTGGAGAATTAGCATCATATGTCTTGCTCTGGAACTTGTTGGCTCTTGGGTGGAGCTTGGTTTCAGTGTAGGTATGAAGGCTTTTGGATGAGCTCTTGTCTATTAATGTTCCCTGGTACCAGGAGTTCTCTAGTGTTCTCATGTTTTGGAGTTAAGCCTCCTGCCTCTGGATTTCAGTCTTATTCTTACAGAAGGCTCAAGCCTTCTCCATTCATACAGCACAGATGATAAAACATCTAGGTTAATGGTGAAAAGATTCTCCACAGTGAGGGACACCCATAGAGGTTCACAGAGTTATATGGAGAAGAGAAGAGGGAGGAGGGAGATAGAGGTGACCAGGAGGAGAAGAGGAGCAGTCAAAAGGGGAGAGACCAATCTAGCCAGTAATCAGTTCCCTAAGTGTTCTCCAAAGCCTGGAACACCCAGAGAGATTCACAGAGTTAAGTAGAGAAGAGAAAGGGGATGGAGGAGGTAGAGGTGAGCTGGAGGAAAAAAGGGAGAGTCAAAAGGGGAGAGCAATCAAGCCAGTCATCACACCCCTAAGTGAAAATGGATTTTGAAGATTAAATTCTTAAAGGTACAAAATTGATAACAAATACCAAAAAGCAAAGATTAGAAATATGGAGTAGAGGTTAGACTCTCCAAAATACAATATTAAAAATATACAACCAAATCAATCAAAAATTATATAAAAAAATAGGGACTTCCCTGGTGGTCCAGTGGCTAAGACTCCAAGATCCCAATGCAGCGGGCCTATGTTCAATCCTTGGTAAGGGAATTAAATCCCACATGCTGCAACTAAAGACCTGGTGCAGTCAAATAAATGAATATTTTAAAGAAAAAGTTTTATATATATATGAAATTTGCTTTTAAAATAGGGTATTTGTTTTGTAGGGTAGTATTAGGTTATAAAACTGAAAATTAAAGGAGCAGTAAAGAACTTAAAAAAATTAAAAGATGATAATATTAAAAATATATCTAGAGTTTCTCTGAAGCTGTTGTGGGCAGTGGGGTCAGTTCAGTTTCAGATAATTCCTTGTTCCAGCTTGTACTTTTTCTCAAGGTCTGTAGGCCCCTTCCAGTGCTTAGTCAATATTGTCTACAGGGTTTTGATCTGTTGTACTTGTCACCTCCAGAGTGGTTCCCTCTTCTCTGTATATTTCAGCTTCCTCTGTTTGCAAGTCTCTTCAGTGTCTAATTTCCACCCAGACACAAGGGGGCAAAGGTGGTCACTTATTTAGGCTCACTTGTTCAGTTGTGTTGTGGGGTGGGAGGAACACTGCAAACAACTATCACTGGTGTGTGTAGGGAGTGCTCACAGTGTATAGACCACACTGGGTTTGCCCCAGCTCATGGTGGCATGTGCTTTCTAGGTCTATACTGCTTAGGCTCCAGGTTGCTGTGCAGGGATACTGTCCAAAGCAGGCCCTACTGTTCGTGCACTTCCAACGTCTAAGCTATTCAGATTCAGGTTCTCAGGTACTCTGCAAGGGCACAGATTCGGTTGAGCCTGTGTTTTTTTCCCTTCTTAGGTTTGAGCAGCTGAGGCAACCAGGTGCTTGGTGAGCACACTGTCCCAGGTGGGCTGTGCATCTTAATCACCTTCCCAGTCCTGGCCTCTTGGTTTCCCAGGTGTGCCTTGGGAGGACCATCTCAGTTGCGCTGTGTGTCTCCTCTCGGGAGCTAATCTCAGGCTGCGACCCTCGTGGCAGATGTCAACCATTCAGGATCCCAGAAAGACATGGTTAGCAACTGGGAGCCTCCTCACAGTTTGGTGGAGGATGCCAGTCTCTGGGGCTGAGATTGCCCCTTGCCTTGCCGCTCTGGCTGTCACATGCCTGCCTCCCTGCCTCCAGCAGGGGGGAGGGGCCTGTACGCAAATGGCTAGCTCTTCTTTGGCATCCATTCAATCCTTTGTTCTGGGTGGGCCAGTCTTCATGATAGGTTAGAGCCTTTTGTGAGAAAGTCCTCTTTTTTTTTTTTCCTCTCTGGCTATCCCACAGTTTGGGTTGCTATCTCACATTAACTCCCTCAGATTGTCCTCAGGGCATTCAGGCCTGGTCCTTACCCTAAGCATGCAGCCCACGCCTCCCTGTCCAGCCCCCACTCACTGCTGGTGGACGCAAGCGTCTGGGCTACTTCTCTGCTGGGGTTGTGGTTAGGCGTGTATTCTGTGTTTTGTTGTTTTTTCCTCCAGTTTTGTTGCCCCCTGAATTCAAAAACTACCCACAGAGGCTCTGGTGAGAGGGTTTCCTGCTGTTTGGAAATTTTCTTCATGACTACCTCCCCAGGACCAGTCTCCTTCCCTAACTCTTTTGTCTCTCTTTTTGTCTTTTATATTTTGTCCTACCTCCTTTTGAAGAGAAGGGGCTGCCTTTCTGGGTGCCTGGTGTCCTCTGCCAGTGTTCAGAAGTTGTTTTGTGGAAGTTGCTCAGCATTCAAACAATCTTTTGATGATTTTGTGGGGGAGACAGTGGTCTCCCCGTCCTATTCCTCTGCCATCTTGGGACTGCACCCCTCTGTTTTTCTGACTTCACTCTGTATAATATGATCTAGGTTCATCCACCTCATTACAACTGAGTCAAATGTGTTCCTTTTTATGGCTGAGAAATATTCCATTGTGTTTAGGTACCACAATTTCTTTATCAATTCATCTGTCGATGGACATCTAGGTTGCTTCCATGTCCTAGCTATTGTAAATACTCTTGCAATGAATATTGGGGTACATGTGTCTTTTTCAACACTGGTTTTCTCAGTGGATATATCCATTACTGGAATTGCTGGGTCATAGGATAGTTTTCAGCTTCTTTGGTGGCTCAGATGGTAAAGAATTTGCCTTCAATGCAGGAGAACCGGATTCAATCCCAAAGTCAGAAAGATCTCCTGGAGAAGGGAATGGCCACCAATTCCTGTATTCTTGCTTGGAGAATTCCGTATTCTTCCCTGGCAGTCTACAGTCCATGGGGTCATAAAGAGTCAGACATGACTGAGCAATATTTTCACTTCATGGTAGTGTTATTCATTCTTTTTAAAAGAATCTCTATACTGCTCTTAATAGTGACTGTATCAATTTGCATTCCCACCAACAGTGCAAGAGGGTTTCCTTTTCTCCACACCCTCTTGGGATTTATTGTTTATGGATTTTGGGGGGATGGCCATTGTGACCAGTGTAAGGTGATACCTGATTTTAGTTTTTATTTGCATTTCTGGAATAATGAACAATGTTGAGCATCATTTCATGTGTTTATTAGCCATCTATATGTCTTTGGAGATATGTCTGTTTAGGTCTTCTTTAAGTTTAATTATGTCCCATTTGTTTATTTTTGTTTTTATTTCCATAACTCTGTGAGGTAGGTCATAGAGGATCTTACTGTGATTTATGTCAAAGAGTGTTCTGCCTATGTTTTCCTCTTAAGAGTTTTATAGTTTCTGGTCTTATATGTAGGTCTTTAATCCAGTTTGAATTTATTTTTGTATATGGTGTTAGTAAGTGTTCTAATTTCATTTTTTTACATGGCTCTGTCCAGTTTTCCCAGCATTATTTATTGAAGAGACTATCTTTTCTCCACTGTGTATTTTTGCCTCCTTTGTCAAAGATATGGTGCCCATAGGTGTGTGGGTTATCTCTGGGCTTTATCTCTTGTTCCATTGGTTTATATTTCTGTTTTTGTGCCAGTACCATACTGTCTTGATGACTGTAGCCTTGTAGTATAGTCTGAAGTCAGGAAGGTTGGTTCCTCCAGATCCATTCTTCTTAAAATTGCTTTGGCACATCGAGTCTTTTGTATTTACATACAAATTGTGCAATTTTTTGTTTTAGTTCTGTGAAAAATATCTTTGATAATTTGATAGAGATTGCATTGGATCTGTAGATTGCTTTGAATAGTATAGTCATTTTCACAATATAGATTCTTCCACTCCACGAACATGGTATATCTCTCGAACTGTTTTTGCTGTCTTTGATTTCTTTCATTAGTTTCGTATAGTTTTCTGCATACAAGTCTTTTGTCTCTTTAGGTAAGTTTATTCCTAGGTATTTTATTGTTTTTGTTGCAATGGTGAATGGGATTGTTTCCTTAATTTATCCTTCTGATTTTTCATTTTTAGTGTATAGGGATGCAAGGGATTTCTGCATATTAATTTTATATCCTGTAACTTTGCTATATTCATTGATTAGCTCTAGTAATTTTCTGATGGCATCTTAGGTAGAATATCATGTCATTTGCAAACAGTGAGAGTTTTACATCTTCTTTTCCAATCTGGATTCCTTATTATTTCTTTTTCTTCTCTGATTGCTGTAGCTAGGACTTCCAAAACTATGTTGAATAATAGTGGTAAGTGTGGGCACCATTGCCTTGTTCCTGATCTTGAAGAAATGCTTTCAGTTTTTCACTGTTGAGAGTAATGTTTGCTGTAAGTTTATCATCTATGGTCTTCATTATTTTGAGGTATGTTCTTTCTATACCTACTTTCTGGAGAGATTTTTTTTTTTTTATGTCATAAATGAGAGTAAAAATTTTGTCAAAAGCTTTCTCTGCATCTATTGAGATGGTCATATGATTTTATCTCTCAGTTTGCTAATATTGTGTATCACATTGATTGATTTGCATATATTGAAGAATCCTTATATCCCTGGGATAAAGCTCAGTTGATCATGATGTATGATTCTTTAAATATATTGTTGGATTCTGTTTGCTAGAATTTTGAGGTTATTTGCATCTATGTTCATTAGTGCTATTTGCTGTAATTTTCTTTGTTTGTGGCATCTTTTTAAGCAGAATTGAAACATTTATCTTTTCTGTCTATCTGCTCCATCCAGAGATTGTAAAATGTTAGGTTTTCAGCAGCTTTATCAGATAAATCAGGAAGGCTACCTCACTAACAAGTACAGAAATCATAAGGTATTTGGGGGACCTTGTAAAGAGAGGAATTCACCTAGATCTCTTAGGCGAAATTACTGCAGATGGTGACTGCAGGCATGAAATTAAAAGATGCTTGCTCCTTGGAAGAGAAGCTATGCCCAACCTAGACAGCGTATTAAAGAGAAGAGACATTACTTTGCCAACAAAGGTCCATCTAGTCAAAGCTATGGTTTTTCCAGTGATCATGTATGGATGTGAGATTTGGACTATAAAGAAAGCTGAGTGCCAAATAATTGATGCTTTTGAACTGTGGTGTTGGAGAAGACCCTTGAGAGTCCCTTGGACTGCAAGGAGATCCAACCAGTCCTTCCTAAAGGAAATCAGTCCTGAATATTCATTGGAAGGACTGATGCTAAAGCTGAAGCTCCAATACTTTGGCCTCCTGACGCGAAGAACTGACTCATTAGTAAAGACACTGATGCTGGGAATGATTGAAGGCAGGAGGAAAAGGGGATGACAGAGGATGAGATGGTTGGATGGCATCACCAACTCAATGGACATGAGTTTGAACAGGCTCCAGGAGTTGGTGATGGACAGGGAAGCCTAGCATGCTGCAGTCCATGGGGTCGCAAACAGTTGGACACGACTGAGCAACTGAACTGAACTGATAATTAGTTTGAGGGGACGGTTTTCCTTATACCTGGAAAATACAGACTCAAACCAGTAACTTTTCAGACAGAAACCATAAAAATAGTAACCATTTTCACCAGTTCACTGAGTTCTTTTGTTAACTCTTTTTGTTAGCAGTTTATGAATGTCATTAAGATTCTTTAATTTCTTGCCCAGTTTAGTATAATGGTCTGAAAGTTAGAAACTTGTATTTTAACAAAGATTCTTTCTGTATATCTTCTTGAAGAGAAAGCATTTTGCAAAGGCATTAGAGTGAAACTGCAAGTGTCTATAATGACAAAAGACTTACGAAGGCACGTTTAAATCTGATTACAATACAACTGACAAAGAAGCTTGGTTACTGCTATGACAAAGAACACTTTAAGATAACAACTAGAATTATGACTATCATTTTACCAGAACATATCACATTTTTGGGAATTCCATATGATTTCTCAATTATTTATATTATTAATATTTACCATACAATATAACTTAAGAATATTTATTACTCATTTGATAATACTTCCCATGTAATTTAACATACCAAATTAATCTAATTAGCTTAATATTTCTCTTTGGGATATTTCAGGGGCCCTTTGAAACATCCTGAAATTAGACAGAAGTCAAAGGACTTCATTAAATTTTGATTTAGTAAATTTTATCAATAACACTCATTCAGATAGGATCATAGGTCACTGTGAAACAATATTTATTCACTTAGTTGAAGTTGCAATAAAAGATTTCGAAGTCTAATACAGAGCAGATCATTTAAAAGTAAGGAACTTAAAATCTGTTATCAAAGGTAGTTTATCATCTTAGGAAAACTTGTACTATACACAAAACTCTTTTTTCAGGGTCTGCTTTCCACAAAGCTTTCTCTCTTTCTGTAGCCATCACTTAATTTGCCCATCCAGTAACAAACACCTATAAGTCAAACCTACTACCTTTTTCCTTAATAAAATGCAATTCCATTCCTCAGACCTTCTTTACTAAAAAAATGCATCCCACTTTTCTTATGCAACCATGAACTGTCCTTTATATCAGCACTGTAGATTGGTGAACACAAATACTTGTGATAATTTCTAAAAATACTTGCTTTCTTATAGAGAACATTTCAGGATGGTACCTAACATATTCATTAATAGTGCAAAATATCTTTAACTTATCTGTGAGAGGAAGCCAGTGCTCAGTAATTAATGTTTCAGTATCTTATTTTATTTGGGAGTGACCTACCTATTCAATAACTTCCATCATTTAATTTTGCACAACCCTAGATTTTCAAGTTACCAAAATCTGAAGAGATTTAAACATAATTATTCTTAACAGATTTTATCTAAAAGTCCTTATCTCATTTACATTTCTTTTCTTAAAAGTTTCTTCACATTGAGTTACTTTCCTTGCTTACAAATTTCCAACAGATATAATAAGATCTTATTCGGCTTATATTAAACCTAGCCACAATAAAAGTATTATACTTAATGTTGATACTATAAGTGCTTACTTTTCTTTAGACCAATTAAATCAGAGCTTATTACAAATAAACCTTAGCAATACTATCCAAAGACGTATACTGAGACATACATATGTCCAGCCAGACACGACAAGATATCCAGCTTCATCCTCTAGGCTTAGTCATGAATCAGATATCACAGTATAAAACTCACTAGTTTATAAATAGCAGTTGGAATTTTAAAAAAAATTTAAGGCTTCATACTCCTTTTTCCCGCTTCAGTTTCAGAAATTAAAGATAATCTACATAAGATGTGATTCTGAGATGTGTCTATCATGAGATACGTCTACATAAGATGTGATCCTCAAGGCACAGGAAACAAAAATCAGGTTCTTTATATAGGACTTATCCCTTCAGAACTTATTTTCTTTCAAGCAAACTTTCTCTGTGGGTTGGAATGAAACTGGTTGGAAGTCAGTTAACCTTCTACTGGTATTGTGTACTTAATTGGCACAATTGAAGGTTCTTCATTTTCATAGATACACCCTTTTATTTCTTTTAATGATTCTGAAAACTTGATCAGCCAGCGTAAAAAATGTTTGTGTGTAACTTGGACCAACCTACATTGTCTAATTATTAGAGTAGTCAAATCCAGATCTAAGCCTTCTAAAAAGGCAGAATTAAGTAAAGGATCATTTTGATGGTTAAAGAATGACTCAGGTGTCAAGCCAGAATATTGCTTAGAAGTTTATTTTTTTTCAAACCCTTCCTAACAATCCAGAATTGATTCATTCGATCTTTGCTTGCACTGTTGAATCTCTGTCCACTCTACAGTTTTAGGAAAAAGCTCTGGGATAAATTTGAATTATTTTTGAGCTAATTCCTTACATTCATTTTGAGCCTGTGTTTCCAAATCCATTAAGGGATGTTTCCATCCTGCTTCCTCTATTCATTCCCTTGCTTTGCTTTCAGAAACTAACAGCTGTAATGATTAATACAGATCTGAAAATTTGGGCTTGTAGGACTGGATGGTTAACCCGAATTCCTTAGCAAGTCCCAATGGATCCTGACTTGGATCAGGAAATTCCTTAGCTAAAGCTTTAAGTTCTCCTTAAGGGAGCTATAATTACTTCTGATTTTTTTTTTTTTTTAATCCTTCTTTGCTTGAGCAAGGGAAGCAGCAGGACATGGAGGCATTGGATAATTTGGAAGAGATAGCATCTGGCCAGTTAATTCAGATAGAAGAGGATACTCCGGGGGAGCAGAGGGAGAGACAGTAACAGAGTACCAGCAGCCTTTTTTGTTCTGATACAGTTTCAAGAGAAGTTTCTACATACCAAAGTAAGTATTTCATTCAGTCTGCTTGATATTATGGCCAGCTTGTTTAACCATGTATATCAATTTTGGAATATCAAAAGAACCCCAATTTGGCCATTTTAAGTTGAGAGCTCCCCAGTTAACTATGTACTTGCAAGTATGAGCTCTGTACGTATTATACATGAATCTGGCTGGAGTGTTAGTCAGAGGTTGGCTTTCTGAAGCTCCTCATTTCTGTTTTTGAGAGACTCTATTTCCCATTGTTTGTTGAATTTGTCAGGGATAAAATTCACTGCTGAAATTGTGTGATGGGCCTATGTGTTTCTCGTGAGCTTAATTCTTACAAGCATCACCCCAGACTCATTTCAGCTCTTCTTATATGTCTCGGTTTCTTTCTTTAGCAGTTTAAGGCCACCATGAGTGCTCAGATTGCTGAATGGCCAATTCTTATTAATGACCCCTGGTGAGCAAGTGTTTTAATTAATGAGTGAGTTTCCCTATGGAACCACTGCACAGTATGAGGACATGGCCTCTACTACTCCTGTAAATTTCTCACTCACCTGAGAAAGCCATAACTGGCCAGGAGGACTGTTGTCCCTTTTCTGTGGAGCAAAGGTCTCATGTATTAATAATAGTTTCCCTTTTATCCCTACAATTTCTATTAAGGCAGCCAAATTGAGAAAGTGTCAGATCGGCCTTTTACCTAACCACTCAGCCAAGACTGCTTAGTCTCCTACAACTGAGCAGACCCTGCTATCTTTCAAACAGTGCAATGGGCTGCTGCTGGTATCAAAGCTCCACTTGCTCACAGAGTTCAGGCAAAGGAGGGAAGTCCACTCTGGGTCACATCACTCATTGCATTACAACTGTTGATTTAAAAAAAAAGCACATTGTGAGAGCTGTGAGTTGTTTCATGTTGGGCAAAATGAAGACTGTGACCTGGGAAACAGCATCTCAGATAGCTCTGAGAAGGGCTTCCCAGGTGTCAGTAATGGTAAAGAATCTGCCTGCTAATGCAGGACACATAAGAGACACAGTTCCGATCCCTGGTCAGGAAGATCCCCTGGAGGAGGGCATGGGAACCCACTCCAGTATTCTTGCCTGGAGAATCCCATGGACAGAGGAGCCTGGAGGGCTATAGTCCATAGAGTCGCAAAGAGTTGGACATGACTAATTGACTTAGCATGGTTTTGTTGGGGGGGAATACATGAAATCAAGCACATATTTTCCCAGAAGATTTCTACCAGTCTTGTGAAGCTTATTCCAGTCACAAATAACAGTCATCATCATGAGGGATTTTAGTGCCTTTCTAAATATGAGGAGATAGAAGAATTGGGCTCCTTAAATTGGCTCCTAAAAATAACTATCTGAAGACTTGTCCTGCCAGTTTTACCCTGGGTACAAAGTGCTTCATTTCTGCTTTCCATTCTGAATTCCTTTCAGGGGGTGTTGAAGGTTGGTGGCTTCAGTAGCACACGATTCCGTCCTTGTAGAGGTAGATGGCAAATGCCCATGGCCAGTGTCAATTTGTAGTTGACACATGATAAATTGGCTCTGCAGGTGGCACTAGTGGTAAAGAACATGCCTGCCACTGCAGAAGACACAAAAGACTCAGATTTGATCCCTGGATTGGGCAGATCTCCTGGAGGAGGGCATGACAACCCACTCTAGTATTCTTGCTTGGAGAATCCTACAGACAGAGGAGCCTGACAGGCTACAGTCCATAGGGACACAAAGAGTTGGACACAACTGAAGGGACTTAGCATGCACATAGGCATGATACATTAAACTCTAAAATTCTAGGACATAGAGCTCATAAGATAAATTTCAATTTCATTATAAAATCTTATTATTGATTAATCTTTTAGTATCTTTTAGGTGACAGACCTATTCTTAGGGGAACTAAAAGCAACTGTCCTTCTCTTGCAAATCTCTACAAATACCAGAATGTAAATATCCAGTCTCATCACTTCATGGCAAATAGATGGGGAAACAATGGAAACAGTGACAGATTTTATTTTCTTAGGCTCCAAAATCACTGCAGATAGAGACTGCAGCCATGAAATTAAAAGACACTTGCTCCTTGAAAGAAAAGCTGTGACCAAACTAGACAAAATGGTAACGATAACCCTGTATACGAGACAGCAAAAGAGACACTGATGTATAGAACAGTCTTATGGACTCTGTGGGAGAGGGAGAGGGTGGGAAGATTTGGGAGAATGGCATTGAAACATGTGAAATGTCATGTATGAAACGAGAAAAAAAAAAGAAAAAGACTAAACTTCTAGTATGAAAAAAAATAAATAAATAAAAGGCAGAGGCATTACTTTGCCAACAAAAGTCTGTCTGGTTAAAGCTATTGTTTTTCTAGTAGTCATGTATGGATGTGAGAGTTGGACCATAAAGAAAGCTGAGCACTGAAGAACTGATGCTTTTGAACTGTGGTGTTGGAGAAGACTCTTGAAAGTCCCTTGGACTGCAAGGAGATCAAGCAAGTGAATCCTAAAGGAAATCAGTCCTGAATATTCATTGGAAGGACTGATGCTGAAGCTGAAACTCCAATACTTTGGCCACCTGATGCAAAGAACTGACTCATTTGGGAAACACTGAGGGCAGGAGAAGGGGTTGAGAGAAGATGTGATGGTCGGATGGCATCACTGACACGATGGACATGAGTTTGAGTAGGCCCCGGGAGTTGCTGATGGACAAGGAAGCCTAGCGTGCTACAGTCCATGGGGTCGCAAAGAGTCAGACACAACTGAGCAACTGAACTGAACTGAACTGAAATACAGTCCACAAGGATGAGACTGAGCCTAATTAGCTCAATCAGGCAAGACCAGAAATCAAGGGAAAAAATGACAAAGTTGTAGTTTTAAAATTCAAAATGCTGAGAATAACTCCCTTAGCCAAGCTTTACAAATAGTAAAGCCTTAGTCATCTGAGGAAACAGCTTTAATCTATTCTAACTGTGCTTTTTAAACTAATAAGTTTACATAGTAATACCTGATTCATAACTTAGTTTTTTTTATGTTTTTTTTTTTTTTTAAACTTTGTATTATTGAGGGACTATAGCTGAATAACAGTGTTGTGCAGTTTCAGGTGAACAGCAAAGGGATTCACCCACACATGTATATGTATCCATTCTCCCCCAATCCCCCCTCCCATCTGGGCTGCCACCTAATACTGAGCAGAGTTGCATGTGCTATACAGTAGTTTCTTGTTGATTATCCATGGAAAATATAACATTGTGTACATGTCTATTGCAAACTCCTTAACTGTCCCTTCTGCCTGGCAACCATAAGTTCATTCTCTAAAGTCTATGAGTCTGTTCTGGTTTTGTAAGTTCATTTGTATAATTTTGTTATAGATTCCACATATAAGGGATGTCATATAATACTTCTCCTTCTCTGTCTGACATACATCATTCAGTATGACAATGTTTAGGCCCATCTATGTTGCTGTAAATGCCATTATTTCAGTTTTTTAATGTTTGAGTAATATTCCACTGTATATATGTACCACATCTTTATCCATTCCTCTGTCAATGGGCATTTAGGTTACTTCTATGTTTTGGCTATTGTAAACACTGCTGTAATGAACATTGGGGTGCATGTATCCTTTGGGTACAACAAGGCTGTATATTGTCCCCCTACTTATTTAACTGCTATGCAGAATACATCATGCAAAATGCCAGGTTAGATGAATTCACAAGCTGGAATAAGGATTTCCAGGAGAAATCCCAGTAACCTCAGATATGCAGATGATATCACTGTCAGTGCAGCATGTGAAAGGAACTTAAGAGCCTCTTGATGAGGGTGAAAGAGGAGAGTGAAAAATCTGACTTAAAACTCAACATTAAAATTTAAGATCATGGCGTCTGGTTCCATCTGATGGGCAGGGCCATGCTCAGTACATCTTTAATCCAATTTTCTGTTGATGGGCTGGGCTATGTTCCCTCCCTGTTGTTTGACCTGAGACTAGACTATGGTGGAGGTAATGAAGATAATGGTGACCTCCTTCAAAAGGTCCCATGCACGCACTCCCACACTCAGTGTCCCTGACCCTGCAGCAGTCTACTGCCGACCCACGCCTCCACCAGAGACTCCTGGACACTAACAGTCAGGTCTGGGTCAGTCTCTTGTTGGGTCACAGCTCCTTTCTCTTGGGTTCTAGTTCATACAAAGTTTTGTTTGTGCCCTCCAAGAGTCTGTTTCCCCAGTCCTGTGTAAGTTCTGTAATCAAATCCCACTGGCTTCAAAAGTCAAATTCTCTGGGGGTTCTCAGTCCCTTTGCCAGATCCCCAGATGGGGAAAACTGTTTTGGGTCCTAGAGCTTTCTTAACAGTGCGAGAATTTCTTTGGTATAATTGTTCTGTAGTTTGTGGGTCATCTGCTCGGTGACTCTATGGTGGGGTTAATGGCAACCTCCTCCAAGAAGGCTTATGCCACAGGCTTTGTGACACAGGTAGCTGCACTAAGAACCCCTGCCCCTGCAGGAGGCCACTGATGACCCGAACCTCTGCAGGAGACGCAAACACAGGTCTGGCTCAGTCTCTGTGGGGTCTGTGAACAAGACCCAGATTGCCCCAAAGTCAGTCTCTCCCATCCAGAAGATTCCATAAACCTCTTATCCTTATTCGTCAGAGGGCGGACAAAATGAAAACCATAATCACAGAAAACTAATCAAACTTATCACATGGACCACAGCCTTGTCTAACTCAATGAAACTATGAGCCATGCCATGTAGGGCCAGCCAAGATGGATAGGTCATGGTGGAGAGTTATGACAAAACGTGGTCCACTGGAGAATGGAGTGGCAAACTACTTCAGAATTCTTGCCTTGAGAACCCCATGAACCATATAAAAAGGCAAAAAACACTGAAATATGAACTCCCCAGGTAAATCAAGGTAAATTAGAAGTGGTCAAGAGGAGATGTGGAGAAGGAAATGGCAACCTACTCCAGTATTCTTGCCTGGAGAATCCCAGGGACAGAGGAGCCTGGCAGGCTTCTGTCTGTGGGGTCGCAGAGTCAGACATGACTGAAGCGACTTAGCAGCAGCAGCAGCAATGTGATACACCACTTTAACAAATTGAAAGATAAAAACCATATCATTATCTCAACAGATGCAGAGAAAGCCTTTGACAAAATTCAACATCCATTTATGATAACAAACAAACAAACAAAAAAAACCCTCCAGAAAGCACAATAGAAGGAACATATCTCAAGATAATAAAAGCCATATATGATAAACCCACAGCAAACATTATCCTCAATGGGGAAAAATTGAAAGCATTTCTTCTAAAGTCAGGAACAAGACAAGGGTGCCCACTCTCACCACTACTATTCAACATAGTTTTGGAAGTTTTTGCCACAGCAGTCAGAGAAGAACAAGAAATAAAAGGAATCCAGATTGGAAAAGAATAAGTAAAACTCTCACCGTTTGCAGATGACATGATCCTCTACATAGAAAACCCTAAAGACACCAGCAGAAAATTACTAGGGCTAATCAAGGAATATAGTAAAGTTGCAGGATATAAAATTTCTGCATATAAAATTTCTGTGTATTAACACAGAAATCCCTTGCATTCCTATACATTAACAGAAAACAGATTAAGGAAACAATTCCATTCACCATTGCGATGAAAAAAATAAAATACTTAGGAATAAACCTACCTAAAGATACAAAAGACCTATATATAAACTATAAACCCTGATGAAAGAAATCAAAGAGGACACAAATAGATGGAGATATATACCATGTTCATGAATCGGAAGAATTAATATAGTGAAAATGAGTATACTACGCAAAGAAATCTATCAGATCAGATCAGATCAGTCGCTCAGTCGTGTCCAACTCTTTGCGACCCCATGAATCACAGCACGCCAGGCCTCCCTGTCCATCACCAACTCCCGGAGTTCACTCAGACTCACGTCCATTGAGTCAGTGATGCCATCCAGCCATCTCATCCTCTGTCGTCCCCTTCTCCTCCTGCCCCTAATCCCTCCCAGCATCAGAGTCTTTTCCAATGAGTCAACTCTTCGCATGAGGTGGCCAAAGTACTGGAGTTTCAGCTTTAGCATCATTCCTTCCAAAGAACTCCCAGGGCTGATCTCCTTCAGAATGGACTGGTTGGATCTCCTTGCAGTCCAAGGGACTCTCAAGAGTCTTCTCCAACACCACAGTTCAAAAGCATCAATTCTTCGGCACTTAGCCTTCTTCACAGTCCAACTCTCACATCCATACATGACCACAGGAAAAACCATAGCCTTGACTAGACGGACCTTTGGCAAAGTAATGTCTCTGCTTTTGAATATGCTATCTAGGTTGGTAGATTCAATCAATCCCTATCAGGCTACCAATGGTATTTTTTACAGAACTAGAACAAATAATTTCACAATTTGTATGGAAATATAAAAATCCTCACATAGCCAAAGTAATCTTGAGAAAGAAGATTGAAACTGGAGAAATGAACCTTCCTGACTTCAGACTGTAGTACAAAGCTACAGTCATCAAGGCAGTATGGTACTGGCACAAAGACAGAATTTTGATCAATGGAACAAATTAGAAAGCCCAGAGATAAATCAACACACCTATGGATACCTTATCTTTTTGACAAAGGAGGCAAGAATATACAATGGAGAAAAGACAATTTCTTTAAAAAGTGGTGCTAGGAAAACTGGTCAACCACCTGTAAAAGAATGAAACTAGGACACTTTCTAACATCATACACAAAAATAAACTCAAAATGGATTAAAGATCTAAATGTAAGACCAGAAGCTATGAAACAAGGAAAACATAGGCACAACACTTTCTGACAGAAATCACAGCAAGATCCTGAATGACCCACCTCCAAGAATAATGGAAAGAAAAGCAAAAATAAACAAATGGGACCTAATTAACCTTAAAAGCTTTTGCACATGAAGGAAACTATAAGCAAGGTGAAAAGACAGCCTTCAGAATGGGAGAAAATAATAGCAAATGAAGCAACTGACAAAGAATTAATCTCAAAAATAGACAAGCAGCTCCTGCAGCTCAATACCAGAAAAATTAATGACCCAATCAAAAAAATGGGCCAGACAACTAAACATACATTTCTCCAAAGAAGACATACAGATGGCAAACACATGAAAAGATGCTCAACATCACTCATTATCAGAAAAATGCAAATCAAAACCATAATGAGTTACCATCTCAAGCCGGTCAGAATGGCTGCCATCAAAAAGTCTACAAACAATAAATGCTGGAGAGGGTGTGGAGAAAAGGGAACCCTCTTACACTGTTGGTGGGAAGGCATACTAGTACAGCCACTATGGAGAATAGTGTGGAGGTTCCTTAGAAAACTGGAAATAGAACTGCCATATGACCCAGCAATCCCACTGCTGGGCATCCACACTGAGGAAACCAGAATTGAAAAAGATACGTGTATCCCAGTGTTCATCACAGCACTGTTTACAGTAGCTAGGACATGGAAGCAACCTAGATGTCCATCAGCAGATGAATGGATAAGGAAGCTGTACATATACACAATGGAATGTTACTCATCTATTAGAAAGAACGCATTTGAATCAGTTCCAATGAGGTGGATGAAACTGGAGCCTATTATACAAAGTGAAGTAAGTCAGAAAGAAAAACACCAATACAATATATTAATGCATATATATGAAATTTAGATGGAGAAGGAAATGGCAACCCACTCCAGTATTCTTGCCTGGAGAGTCCTGTGGATGGAGGGGCCTGGTGGGCTGCCGTCTATGGGGTCGCACAGAGTTGGACACGACTGAGGTGACTTAGCAGCAGCAGCAGCATGGAATTTAGAAAGATGGTAATGATGACCCTATCTGTGAGACAGCAAAAGAGATACAGATATAAAGAAAAGACTTTTGGACTGTGTGGGAAAAGACGAGGGTGGGATGATTTGAGAGAATAGCATTGATACATGTATATTACCATATGTGAAATGCATCACCAGTCCTAGTTCGATGCATGAAACAGGGCAGTCAAAACTGGTGCACTCCAACAACCCAGAGGGATGGGATTGAGACGGAGGTGGGAGAGGGTTTTGGGATGGGGGACTCATGTACACCTGTGGCTGATTCATGTCAATGCATGGCAAAAAACACCAAAATATTATAAAGTAACTAGCCTCCAATTAAATCGGTTCAGTTCAGTTCAGTCATTCAGTCGTGTCCGACTCTTTGCCACCCCATGAACCGCAGCATGCCAGGCCTCCCTGTCCATCACCAGCTGCCGGAGTTTACCCAAACTCATGTCCATTGAGTCGGTGATGCCATACAACCATCTCATCCTCTGTCGTCCCCTCCTCCTGCCTTCAGTCTTTCCCAGCATCAGGGTGTTTTCCAATGAATCAGTTCTTCGCATCAGGACTGGTAAGTGTAGATAAAGGTTTACCAGTAAGTATATACTCTTATATGGGAGAAGGCAATGGCACCCCACTCCAGTACTCTTGCCTGGAAAATCCCATGGACGGAGGAGCCTGGTGGGCTGCAGTCCATGGGGTCACTAAGAGTCGGACACGACTGAGCAGCTTCACTTTCACTTTTCCCTTTTATGCATTGGAGAAGGAAATGGCAACCCACTCCAGTGTTCTTGCCTGGAGAATCCCAGGGATGGGGGAGCCTGGTGGGCTGCCGTCTATGGGGTCGCACAGAGTCGGAGATGACTGAAGCGACTTAGCAGCAGCAGCATACCCTTATATGGTCAGGGTAGTGTATTAATCACTTATAAAGATAGGATTAAAATTAAAAGTAGTAAAAATAGCTATAACTACAGTGGTTAAAGTTGTAGCTAATTATAACTACAAATAAAAAAAGATGTAAAATATGATAACATAAAATGTGGGGAAGAGAGTAAAAATGTTGTTTAGAAAGGAATCAAACTAATGTGTTATATATAAAACAGTGAAAAAAATGGCAATAAGCAATACTTTAATTTAATAAATTAATTGCATAATAATTGCATATAATTTAAATGCAAGTAGACTAAATTCTGCCATCAAAGGACCTAGAGGGACTGGATAGATTAAGAAAAAGACTCATCTATATGCTTCCTAGAAGAAATGCACTTTAGATAAAAGTGGGAGGGTAACAGGTAGGAAGATCAGAGGTCCCCAAGGGGCAGGAGGAAATAAACTTCAAGTGGTAGATTTCTTTTTTTCCCCCTTATCTGTTGACAAAACATGTTCTGCTTAAGACTAAACTCTTTTTTTCTTTTCTCAAACCTTGGACTGATAATGGCTCAACCACTCAACCTTTATTCTTGTCAATTGTTTTATGGCCAGAGATGACACACCTTGTGCCATCCTATCTCAAAGATGCATATTGTGGGATAGGGGCATGGTGAAACTCCCTCAGCCTTGAGTCATTTCTTTTATCTGATTAGAAGCTGGCTAACAGACAGAAAATGCCTTGCTAAAAACTAGCAGGCAGGCATTCTTTCTGCCCCCTTCTGATGTCTATATCAGAAGCTTTCTCTGTCTCTCTTAATCTTTAATAAAATTCTGTTACACAGAAAGCTCCAACTGGTCAAGCCTGGTCTCTGGCTCGGGATCAAAATCCTCTTCTCCAGAGATCATGAATCCTGGCATAGCATAAGGCTTGCAGCAGCAACTTTTCAAAAGGACAGAAAAAGACTGAAAGCAGAGTTGGAAAAAGGTGTCCCATGTAAATGGAAATCAAAAGAAAGCTAGGGTAGTTTTACTTATATCAGTCAAAGTAGACTTTGATTGTAATAAGAGACTAAGAAGGATAGTACATAATTATAAAGGGATTAAGCTACCAAGAGATTATAACATTGTAAATATTTATGCACTCAATATGTAAGCACCTAAATATATAAAGCAAATATTAACAGACCTAAAGAGAGAAATAGATTGCAATAAAATCACAGTAGGAGACGTTAATGGACCACTTACATCAACATGTAGATCATCCACCAGATGGAAAATCAATCAGGAAATACTGCCTTAAGTGATATTTCAAACTTGATGGAGTTAGATATTTACAGAACATTCCACCTAAAAGCAACAGATTGCACGTTCTTCTCAAGTTCACACGCAACATTTCCCAAGATAGATCATATATTAGGTCACAAACTTGAAATTATGTCAAAAATATTTTCTGACCACAATTATATAATCTAGAAATTAATTATATGAAAACTGGAAAATTCAGAAATGTATGGAGATTAAACCACATGCTATTGAAGTAGGTCAAAGAAAAAGTCAAAAGAGAAATTAAAAATACCTAAGATAAATGAAAATGGAAGTGGAACATACCAAAACTGATGGAATGCTGCAAAAGTAGATGTAAGAGGGGAGTTCATAGCAATAAATGCCTACTTTAAGAAACAAGACTCAACAACCTTGCACCCTAGGAAACTAGAAAACGAAGGTCCAATGAAGCCCAAAGTTAGTATGGGAAGGAAATAAGAAAGATTAGAGAAGAAATAAATGAAATAGACACACAATAGAAAAGATCAATGAAGGAGCTGGTTACATGAAAAATAACAAAATTGAGAAAACTTTAGGTATACTGACCAATAAGAGAGAGCAATCAATGAAATGAAAGAAAAGATGTTACAACTGATACAACAGATACATGCACCCCAAATTCATAGCAGAATTATTTACACTTGTCAAGATACAGAAGCAAGCTAAGTTTCCATCAAGAGGTGAATGGATAAAGAAGTTGTGGTATGTATATAGTTATCAATCTCTCTCTCTCTCTCTCTCTCTCTCTCTCTATATATATATATATATATATATATATATATACCATCCATCTATCTATATCTATATATACATATATATATATATATATGGATATATTAGTTCAGTTCCATTCAGTTGCTCAGTTCAGTTCAGTCACTCAGTTGTGTCTAACTCTTTGTGACCCCATGGACTGCAGCATGCCAGCCTTCCCTGTCCATCACTAACTCCTGTATTTTGCTTAAACTCATGTGCATCTAGCCGGTGATGCCATCCAACCATCTCATCCTCTCTTGTCCCCTTCTCCTCCTGCCTTCAATTATTCCCAGCATCAGGGTCTTTTCCAGTGAGTCAGTTCTTTGCATCACGTGGCCAAAGTATTTAGTCCTTCAGCTTCAGCATCAGTCCTTCCAATGAATATTCAGGACTGGTTTGTTTTGGATTGACTGGTTTGATCTCCTTGCAGTCCAATGGACTCTCAAGAGTCTTCTCCAGCACCACAGTTCAAAGGCATTGATTCTTGGGTGCTCTGCCTTCTTTACAGTCTAGCTCTCACAACGGTTTTTGACCACTTGGAAGACCATAACTTTGACTATATGGACCTTTGTCAGCAAAGTAATGTCTCTACTTTTTAATATGCTATCTAGGTTGGTCATAGCTTTTCTTCTAAGGATCAAGCGCCTTTTAATTTCATGGCTACAGTCACCATCTGCAGTGATTTTGGAGCCCAAGAAAATAAAGTCTGTCACTGTTTCCTTTATTTCTCCATCTATTTGCCATGAAGTGATGGGACCAGATGCCATGATCTTAGGTTTTTGAATGTTGAGTATTATTAAGCCAGTCTTTTCACTCTCCTCTTTCACTTTTATCCTGAGCCTCTTAAGTTCCTCTTCACTTTCTGCCATAAGGGTGATGTCATCTGCATATCTGAGATTACTGATATTTTTCCTGAGAATCTTAATTCCAGCTTGTGTTTCATGCAGCCCGGCATCTTGCATGAAATATAAGTTAACTAAGCAGGGTGACAATATACAGCCTTGACATACTCCTTTCCCAGTTTGGAACTAGTCCATTGTTCCATGTCTAGTTCTAACTGTTGCTTTTTGACTTGCTTACAGATTTCTCAGGAGGCAGGTAAGGTGGCCTGGTATTCCCATCTCTTAAGAATTTTTCACAGTTTGCTGTGATCCACACAATCAAAGGCTTTGGCATAGTCAATAAAGCAGAAGTAGATGCTTTTCTGGAATTCTCTTGCTTTTTCTATGATCCAGTGGATGCTGGCAATTTGATCTCTGGTTCCTCTGCCTTTTCTTAATCCAGCTTGTGCATCTGGAAGTTTTCGGTTCACATACTGTTGAAACCTAGCTTGGAGAATTTTGATAATTACTTTGCTAGTGTGTGAAATGAGTGCAATTGTGTTGAAACATTCTTTGGTATTGCCTTTCTTTGGGATTGGAATGAAAACTGACCTTTTCCAGTCCTGTGGCCACTGCTGAGTTTTCCAAATTTGCTGGCATATTAAGTGCAGCACTTTCACATCATCATCTTTTATGATTTGAAATGGCTCAGCTGGAATTTCATTACCTCCACTAACTTTGTACTTAGTGATGCTTCCTAAGGCCCACTTGACTTCACATTCCAGGATGTCTGGCTCTAGGTGAGTGATCACACCATCGTGATTATCTGGGTCATTAAGATCTTTTTTGTATAGTTCTTCTGTGTTTTCTTGCCGCCTCTTCTTAATATCTTCTGCTTCTGTTAGGTCCATAACATTTCTGTCCTTTATTGTGACCATCTTTGCATGAAATATTCCCTTGGTATCTCTAATTTTCTTGAAGAGACCTCTTGTTTTTCCCATTCTATTGTTTTCCTCTATTTCTTTGCATTGATCTCTGAGTTAGGCTTTCTTATCTCTCCTTGCTATTCTTTGGAACTCTGCATTCAGATGGGTATATCTTTCTTTTCTCCTTTGTCTTTCACTGCTCTTCTTTTCTCAGCCATTTTTTAGGCCTCCACAGACAACCATTTTGCCTTTTTGCATTTCTTTTTCTTGAAGATTGTTTTGATTACTGCCTCCTGTTCATTGTCACGAACCTCCATCCATAGTTGTTCAGGCACTCTGTCTATATATATATAAAGTGGAAAAGTGAAAGTGTTAGTCACTCAGTCATGTATGACTCTTTGTGACCCCCATGGACTGTAGCCTGCCAGGCTGCTCTGTCCGTGGATTTTGTCAGGCAATAATACTGGAATGGGTAGCCATTCCTTTCTCCCGTGTATCTTCCTGACCCAGAGATTGAGTCCAGGCCTCCTGTATTGCAGGCAGGCTCTTTACCATCTAAACCACCAGGGAAACCTTACACACACACACACAAACACAGAGGAATACAGCTCAGCCATAAAAAATTTTGCCATTTACAACAACGTGGATGGGCTTGGATGGTATTACACTAAGTGAAACAAATCAGAGGAAGACAAATACTGTACGATATCACTTATATATGAAATCAAAAAGAATACAACAAACTAGTGAAAATAACAAAAAAGAAGCAGACTCACAGATACAGAGAATGAAGTAGTAGTACCAGTGGGGAGATGGAAAGGGGAGGGGCAAAATTTGGATAGGGAATTGAGGTTAGAAACTACTATGAATATAAAATATAAGCTACAAGGATATATTGTACAACAGGCAATATATTACATGCAATAATTTAGCCAATATTTTATAATAAGTATAAATGTAGTGTAACCTTTAAAAACTGTGAATCACTGTATTCTACACTTGAAATTTATATAATATTGTACATGAACTATGTTTGACAGAATTTACCTGGGAAGCCATTTGGACCTGGATTTTTGTTTTAGGGGATTTTTTCCATTACCGATTCAATTTCTTTACTAGTAACCAGTTTATTCATTTTCTATTTATTTCTGATTCAGTATTGAAAGACTATATGTTTCTAGGAATTTATCCATTTCTCCTAGGCTGTCTAATTTGTTGATATATAATTATTCATAGCATTCTCTTATCCTTTGTATTTCTGTGGTATTGTAATTTCTCCTCTTTCATTTCTGATTTATTTGGACACTTTTTCCTGGTGAGTCTGGCTAATGTTGTATCAATTTATTTATTTATTATTATTTTTTTTTGCTTTACAATATTGTATTGGTTTTGCCATACATCAACATGCATCCGCCACGGGTGTACATGTGTTCCCCATCCTGAACCCCCCTCCCACCTCCCTCCTCATACCATTCCTCTGGGTCATCCCAGTGCACAAGCCCCAAGTTTCCTGTATCCTGCATCGAACCTGGACTGGCGATTCGTTTCTTACATGATATTATACATGTTTTGTGTTGTATCAATTTCATCTTTTCAAAGAACTAACTTTTAGTTTCATTTATGTGTTCTATTGTGGGTTTTTTCTCCATTTCATTTATTTCTGCTCTGATCTTTATGATTTGCTTTATTCCACTAACCTTGGGGTTGGTTTATTTTTTCTAGTTTCTTTAAATATACATTTAGAGTTTTTGCTTCAGATTTTTCTTATTATTTGAGGTGTACCTATATCACTATGAACTGCCCTCTTAGAATTACTTTTGCCTCATCCCATGGGTTTTGGAAAGTTATATTTCCGTATTCATTTGTCCCAAGGTAATTTTTTATTTCCTCTTTGATTTCTTCATTGATTGAGTGATTGTTGAGTAGTATGTTGCTTAATCTCCACATGTTTGTATACTTCCTAGTTTCCTTCTTGCAACTGAGTTCTAGTTTCATGCTATTGTGATTGGAAAAGATGCTTGACTTGATTTCAAACTTTTTATATTTATTGAGACTTGTTTTGTAGTCTAACCATGCAGTCTATCCTGGAGAGTATTCCTTGTGCACTTGAAAAGTGTGTTCTGCTGTTTTTGGATCGAGTTTTCTATATATATCTATTAAGTCTATATAGTCTAATGTGTTTTTTAAGGCCGTGTTTCCGTATTTATTTTCTTCCTGTGTGACCTATCCATTAATCTAAGTGGGGTATTAACATCCCCTACTATTATTGTATAGCTATCTATTGCTCCCTTTATTTCTGTTAATATTTGTTTTATCTATTTAGGTGCTCCTATATTAGGTGCATAAATGTTTATAAATTTTGTGTCCTCTTGTTGGATTAACCCTTTTTTTCATTCTGTAATGTTCTTCCTTGTATTTTATTACAGTCTTTGTTTTAAAGTCTATTTTGTGTGATACAGAGTATTGCTACCCCAGCTTTCTTTTGTTTTCCATTTACATGGAACTTTTTTCCATCCCTTCACTTTCAATCTATGCATGTCTTTAGATATAAGATGTGCCTCTTATAGGCTGCATGTAGATGGGTCTCAGTTTCTGTCTTCTGTTTTTTAACTTACCTAGTCAGCCACCCTATATGTTTTGATTAGGGCAGTTAGTCCATAGACATTTACAGTGATAATTGACTTCCCTGTTGGTCCAGTGGTTAAGACTCTGCCCCTCCAATCCAGGGGACAGGGTTTCGATCCATGACTGGGAAAGTTCCACGTGTTACATGATGTGGCCCAATAAATAAATAAAGTAGATAAAATGATAATAGATATGCACTATTGCCATTTTGTTAATTTTCATTGTGTTTTTTGTTGTTTTATCTTTTTTGTCAGTTTCTTTCCTTCTACTTTGATGGATTCCTCAGTGTTATATTTGGATTCTTTTCTCATTATTTTTTGTTATTCATTGTAGGTTTTTAGTTTGTGGTTATCATGAGGTTCATATATAATGACCTTTACATATATCTGTGTATTTAAGCTGATAGTCACTTAAGTTAAAAGTATTCTAAAAGCACTACACTTTCCCTCCCCCCAACACATACACACTTTTGGTGTCATATTTTTACCAGTCTTTATTTTGTGTATCTCTTAACTACTTATTGTTAAGTAAATCATCAGAAATTTAAATATTTGTTTATACATTTGCCTTTACCAGTGAGATTTTTCTTTCATATTCTTTTTTCTAGTTGTGGCCTTTTTCTGCCAAACATGACCCTTTAACATTTTTTGTAAGGCCAGTTTGGTGGTAATGAACACCTTTATTTTTTGCTTGTCTGGGAAACTATCTGTCTGTCCTTCAGTTATGAATGATAAACTTGCTAGATCGTGAGTTTTTTCCTTTCATCATTCTATATCCTGTTACCCCGTTATGGCCTGTAAAGTTTCAGCTAAGAAATCAGCAGATAATCTTATGGCATTTTTCTTGTATGTGATTAGTTGTTTTTCTCTTGCTTCTCTTAAGATTTTCCCATTAACTTTTGCCATTTTATTTATTTATTTTTTTTCTTTAATAATTTTAGAAAATGAATCCACCACGGGTATACATGTGTTCCCCATCCTGAACCCCCTCCCACCTCCCTCCCCACACCATCCCTCTGGGTCGTCCCAGTGCACCAGCCCCAAGCATCCAGTATCGTGCATTGAACCTGGACTGGCATCTCGTTTCATACATGATATTTTACATGTTTCAATGCCATTCTCCCAAATCTTCCCACCCTCTCCCTCTCCCACAGAGTCCATAAGACTGTTCTATACGTCAGTGTCTCTTTTGCTGTCTCGTATACAGGGTTATCGTTACCATCTTTCTAAATTCCATATATATGCATTAGTATACTGTATTGGTGTTTTTCCTTCTGGCTTACTTCACTCTGTATAATAGCAGCTCAACTCCAGAAAAATAAATGACCCAATCAAAAAATGGGCCAAAGATCTAAATAGACATTTCTCCAAAGAAGACATACAGATGGCTAACAAACACATGAAAAGATGCTCAACATCACTCATTATCAGAAATGCAAATCAAAACCACTATGAGGTACCATTTCACACCAGTCAGAATGGCTGCAATCCAAAAGTCTACAAATAATAAATGCTGGAGAGGTGTGGAGAAAAGGGAACCCTCTTACACTGTTGGTGGGAATGCAAACTAGTACAGCCACTATGGAGAACAGTGTGGGAGATTCCTTAAAAAACTGGAAATAGAACTGCCTTATGATCCAGCAATCCCACTGCTGGGCATACACACTGAGGAAACCAGAAGGGAAAGAGACATGTGTACCCCAATGTTCATCGCAGCACTGTTTATAATAGCCAGGACATGGAAGCAACCTAGATGTCCATCAGCAGATGAATGGATAAGAAAGCTGTGGTACATATACACAATGGAGTATTACTCAGCCATTAAAAAGAATACATTTGAATCAGTTCTAATGAGGTGGATGAAACTGGAACTTTTGCCATTTTAATTATAACATATCTTGGTGTGAATCTCTTTGGATTCATCTTTTTTGTGACTGTCTGTTCTTCCTGTACCTGGATGTGTTTCTTTCCCCAGGTTAGGGAAGTTTTCAGCCATTATTTCATCAAATAGTTTTTTTTTTTTCCCCCCTTTCTCTCTTCTCCTTCCAGGACCCCTATAATGTTCGTGCTGATATGTCCAACGTTATCCAAGAGGTCCTTTAAACTCATCTCATTTAAAAATTTTTTTCTTTTTGCTGTTTTGTGTGAATTCCATTATTCTATCTTGCCGATCACTACTCCATTATTCTGCATCATCTAATCTGCTGTTTATTCTGTTCAGTATATTTTTATATCAGTTATTGTATTTACATTTCTGATTGGTTCTTTTCTATATTTTCTAAATATTTATTACATTTTTTCATTGATTTCCTCCATTCTTTTCCCAAGTTTGGTGAGCATCTTTATAATCATTTCCTTGAACTCTATATCAGGTAAATTACTTACTACCATTTCTTTGGGATTTTCTTCTGGGGTTTTATTCTGTTCTTTCACTTGGAACATATTCTTCTGTCTCTTCATTTTGAGTTTTGTTTCTGCTTCTGTGAATTATGTGAAACATCTAAGTCTCCTGGTTTTGAAGAAGTGGCCCTGTTATTAAGTGTCCCATGTATAGACTGCTTGTGTCTAGTGACTTTAACAGGTCAGCTGCAGCTAGAGCAGCCCTGGCTGGGGAAGTCCCTAGGGAACACTGAGCCAGAGGTCACCTTGGTTGGATAGCTGGGGCTAGAGCTAGAGCCACTGTGGACTGGGAGTAGTTCAGGGGGATTCAACAATGGCACAGACCAGTGCCTCTGACCCCAGAGAGGGCTCCAGCAGTTCCTTGCCCATTTGGCAGAAGCTCTAAAATAGTAAACGGGTTTTTTCCTGTATAATCTAGGTTCCCTATAAACGTTTTTTTGTTGTTGTTTTTAATTTTTGGTTCTTTGTTTTCGTGTTTTGTGTGTGTGTTTGTGTCCTAACATGGGTGTATGCTCAGGCCACTCAGCTATATCCCTCCCTACTCTATCTCATCCTGAAAGGGGGTAGGGTTCTCATGGATACCATATCTATGTCTTTCCTACTTCTTTCTGTGTGGTCCTTTATGTGAAATAGTTGTTTAATCAGCCTTCAGGGCTTCTTCAGGAGGAATTGTTCTATATGTAGGCATAGATTTGGTGTTTCATGAGAGGAGGTGAGCTCAGAGTCTTCCTATGCTGCCATCTTGCTCTTCTCCCATTTCCTTTAATATTTTGAACAAAATTTCTTTAAACTAATGGTTACTTTGAAGTCTCTGATGTCAAATATGACATCTAGTCCTGCTCACATGCAATTTTTGTTATCTGCTTTATTTCCTGTTTATGAGGCACATGGTCTTTTTTTTTTTTTTTTTTTTTGATGTCTCATAATTTTTTATTTTTGAAAAACTAGCCATATTAAGGAATATGTCAGTTACTGGATTCTAACCTCTAACCCTCTCCAAGACTTTTTTATTGTTCTTTTCTATTGTTGTTGTTGTTGTTTTTGATGGGCTATTTTAAAGAAGTCTATTACTTAAATTGTGAAGCTTTTGATGTTGCTCCTCAGAGGGTAAAGTTTCAAGTATATATATAGTCACTTTGGGATCACAAATTTTAGCAGTGCTCTCTTTGATTATCTCTTTCTCTGAACTCTCTTTTAAACTGATTTATATATCATTATACATCACCTATTAGGTGCCACTAATTACTAGATGACTGTCATAATGTTTTAAACAATGCTCTGAGGAATAAATTTCTCATTAATCTAATCCAGTTAAATTCATGAAATGATAGTTGTTGAAGGCTGTCTTTGGGAGTTGTTCTACTTCAAGGAGGCCTCTCTCTTCTTAGCTATATCTTTCTGTGGTTCTCTCTGGTGAACTAGCTGTCTATGGTTTATCTTCTTGCTCTTAATTGAGAGGAACTAATGATTTGCAGACTGTCCTTGGACTTGTGTACACTGTTTCACATAGTCATTTGCTCATGGAGATTTCATGCTCACTTTCTTGTGGATTGCCTCTAACCCTAGGAAAACTCTGAAAAACTACTATGGGTACTGGGTGGAGTGGTAGTCTATTGAAGTACAGACTTATTATTTCCCTCTGTGAAGCCTCTGACCTATATAAGAAAGCTGGGACAAGGGGGAGAAGTCAGAATTCCAGTATTCAAGGTCTGACAGACACACCTGCAGTAGAATATCTATCCTGTCAATAGGGACTGAGTTAAGGAAAGGAGCCCTTAAACTCTTGGCTACACTCGCTAGGGATTCAGTCTTTTCAATTTGGAATTTTAGGGTACAGAAAAACGCTGGCAACCTGTCATTTGAGGTTTGATATGGCAAGCCTTGATTGGAAGCTAGACACAGACCTTACATGCTTCAAAAATTGTTACTTAAGATGGATCATAGACCTAAACATAACACGCAAAACTATAAAAATTCTAGAATATAACATAGAAGAAGATCTAAATGACCTTGGGTTTGACAATGACTTGTTTAAATTCAGCATCAAAAGAATGATTCATTAAAGAAAGAAGTGATAAATTGGACTTCATTAAAATGAAAATTTTCTGCTCTGCAAGACATTGTCAAGAGACTGAGAAGGTTCAGACTAGGAGAGAATATTTGCAAAAGATATACCTTATAAAGAACTGTTCTCCAAAATATAGAAGAAACTCTTAAAGTTCAATAATAAGAAAATAAACTGATTTTCAAATAGCCAAAAATATGAACAGACATTTCACTATAGAAGAGTTACATATGGAGAATAAGTTTATGAAAAGATGCTCAACATCTTATGTCATTAAAGAATTGTAGACTAAAACAACAGTATCACTACATACCTGTTAGAATGGCTAAAATTCTAAATACTGACTATATCAGATGTGGCCAAGGATGTGGAGCAAGAGGAACTCTTATTCATTGCTGATGGGAATGCAAAATGGAAGAGTTTGGCAGTTTCTTACAAAATTAAACATAGACTTATTGTGCCATCCAGCAATCACATTTCTAGATATTTATCCAAATGAATGAAAACTTAGAACTACACCAAAACCTACACATTAATGTTTATATTGGCATTATTAATAATGGCCAAAAATTGGAAGGAACCAAGATGTTCTTTAATAGATGAACGGATAAACTGTCGTTCATTCACAAAGTGAAACATTATTCAGGGATAAAAAAGAAATGTTATCAAGCCATGAAGAAACATGGAGAACTTTTAAATTCATATTGCTAAGTGAACAAAACCAGTCTGTTAGTTTATTTTATGAATTAGGATATAGTTTATCTTGGGCAACATTCCATGTACAGTTGCAAGGAATATGAATTTGACTGCTATTGTGTATAGTGTTCTACAAGTGTCAGTTAAGACAAGTTGATTCTAGTGCTGTTTATGTCTTATTAACTTTCTAGCTAACTGTTCTGTTAAACTTTTTTCAGTTCAGTTCTGTCACTCAGTTGTGTCCGACTCTTTGCGACCCCATGGACTGTAGCACGCCAGGCCTCCTTGTCCATCATCAACTCCCAGAGTTTACCCAAACTCATGTCCATTGAGTCGGTGATGCCATCCAGCCATCTCATCCTCTGTTGTCCCCTTCTCCTCCTGCCCTCAATCTTTCCCAGCATCAGAGTCTTTTCCAATGAGTCAGCTCTTCGCATCGGGTGACCAAAGTATTGGAGTTTCAGCTTCAACATCAGTCCTTCCAATGAACACCCAGGACTGATCTCCTTTAGGATGGACTGGTTGGATCTCCTTACAGTCCAAGGGACTCTCAAGAGTCTTCTCCAACACCACAGTTCAAAGGCATCAATTCTTCGGTGCTCAGCTTTCTTCACAGTCCAACTCTCACATCCATACATGACTACTGGAAAAACCATAGCCTTGACTAGATGGACCCTTGTTGGCAAAGTAATGTCTCTGCTTTTTAATATGCTGTCTAGGTTGGTCATAACTTTCCTTCCAAGGAGTAAGCGTCTTTTACCATCTGCAGTGATTTGGGAGCCCCCCAAAATAAAGTCGGCCACCATTTCCACTGTTTCCCCATCTATTTGCCATGAAGTGATGGGACCAGATGCCATGATCTTCGTTTTCTGAATGTTGAGCTTTAAGCTAACTTTTTCACTCTCCACTTTCACTTTCATCAAGAGGCTTTTTAGTTCCTCTTCACTTTCTGCCATAAGGGTGGTGTTATTTGCATATCTGAGGTTATTGATATTTCTCCTGGCAATCTTGATTCCAGCTTGTGCTTCTTCCAGCCCAGCGTTTCTCATGATGTACTCTGCATATAAGTTAAATAAGCAGGGTGACAATAGACAGCCTTGACGTACTCCTTTTCCTATTTGGAACCAGTCTGTTGTTCCATGTCCAGTTCTATGTTCCATGTCCAGTTCTATGTTCCATGTCCAGTTGCTTCCTGACCTGCATATAGGTTTCTCAAGAGGCAGGTCAGGTGGTCTGGTATTCCCATCTCTTTAAGAATTTTCCAGTTTATTGTGATCCACACAGTCAAAGGCTTTGGCATAATAAAGCAGAAATAGATATTTTTCTGGAACTTGCTTTTTCGATGATCCAGTGGATGGTCTAACTTTTTTCATCTAGGTATAACTGACAACATTAATTTCAGCTGTACAGCATAATGATTCAGTATTTGTATACACTGTGAAATGATCACCACAATAAGTCTAGATTCCCTCTGTCACTGAGTTATAAAATATGAAATATAGTATTATTGACTATTATCACCATACTGTAAATAATATCCAAAAGCCTTGTGACTGGAAATTTGTATTTCTTGACCCCCCTCACCCATTTTGCTCACCCCTCAAACCCCTCCCCTCCAACAATAACCAGTCCATTCTCTGTGTCTTTGAGCATTTTTTTTTTTTAATTCCACATAAATGAACTCATATTTGTCTTTGTCTCTCTGACTTATCTCACTTAGCATAATACCCATAAGGTCCACCCATGTCACATATGACAAGATTTCATTCTTTTGTGTGTGTATATGTCTATTTAAATTCTCTGCCTGTTTTTTGAATTGGGAGATTTTTACCATTCAATCGTAGGTGTTATTTATATATCTTAGATATTAACCCCTTGTTAGATATGACTTGTAAATATCTTCTTCCTAAATTTAGTAGGTTGCCTTTTCATTTTGTCAATGGCTTCCTTTGCTGTGCAGCTTTTTAGTTTAATGCAGTCCCATTTGTTTGTTTCTGCTTCCCTTGCCTGGGAAGATATATCCAAAAAATACTGCTATGATTTTTGTCAAAGTGTCCTGCCTATGTTTTCCCCTAGGAGTCCTATGGTTTCTGGTCTTACAATTAGATCTTTAAACCATTTTTAGTTTATTTTTGTATATGGTGTTAGAGAATGTTCCATTTCCAACCTTTTATATGTAGCAGTCCAGTTTTCCCAGTACCACTTGCTGAAAAGATTGTCTTTTCCCCTTTGTATGTTCTTGCCTCTTTGTCATAGACTAATTGACTGTAAGTGTGTGGATTTATTTCCGGCCTTTCTATTCTGTTCCATTGATCTGTATGTCTGCTTTTGTGCCAGTACCATACTGTTTTGATTACTATAGCTTTGTAGTATAGTTTGAGATCAGGACGTGTGATGCTTCTCTAGTAATCTGTAAGAGTAAAGTATTGAAATCTCCAGATATAATTGTGGGCTTGTCTGTCTCCTTGCAGTTCTCTCAGTTCTTGCTTCAGTTATTGTTATGTCTTCTTGGTAAATTGCCGTCTTTATCATTATGTAATGTCTATCTTTATCTTGAGTATTTCTTCTGAAGTCTAATTTTTTATATTAATGTAGACTCTCCAACTTTCTTTTGATTAGTGTTTGCATAATACAATATTATCTATGTATTTTTATTTGAAATTAATTTCTGGTAGAAAGCATTTACTTGGGTTTCATGGAAGATTTTAATAACTAAATATATTATGGGACTATACAAGATTTCCTATATTGTTCTTGAATTGGTTTTGTTAAGTTACATTTTTCTAGGAATTCTTTAGTTTCCTTTAAATTTTCAATCCTATTCACATAAATTGTTGAAACTGTTCCTTACTCTTCTTAATCTCCCTTTTCATCTTTGTTTTCCCTTTCATATTATTTCCCTGTACCTTTTCATCTTGATGAATCTCCCACATTTTTGTCTATTTTATTAGCTTTCTAAAAGAAATGTGAAATTTTATTGACCTTCTTTGTCTTTATTTTCTATTTTATGAATTTATGCTTTTGCCTTTAATACCTTCTTACTTCTGCTCCCTCCTCCCTCGTTGTTCCTACTATGTTTGTAGGTTGGATACCTAGCTGATTAATTTTCACCCTGCCATCTAATATACGTATTTAAGGCTGTAAACTTCCCTCAAACCACGCTTTCATCGTGCTTTTTATATGTAGTATTTTCATTATGTTTAAACATTAAGTATTTTAATTTGTCCCTTATGATTTCTTTGATCCATATATTTTTAATTGCAAAATATAGGTAGATGTTTTATTTACCCTCTAGGTAGATGTTTTATTTACCCTATTAACATATAACTTAATTGCAATATAGCCTGACAACATGGATGCTATGATACCAATTCTATAAATTAGTAAATAATTTTTTAATGGAGAATCAATTATTTTTTGAACTTTATTTTTTCTTTTTGATTTTTTTTATTTGGGTGTGCTGGGTCTTTGTTGCTGTGCAGGCTTTTCTCTAGTTGTGGAGAGTGGGGGCTACTCTGGTGGATGGGCTTCTCATTGGGGCATCTTGTCTTGTTGTGGAGCACAGGCTCTAGAGCATTCAAGCTTTGTTAGTTGTGGCTCCCAGACTCTAGAGCATAGGCTCAGTAGTTGTGGTGCATGGGCTTAGTTGTCCTGTGGCATATGGGATGTTCCTGAACCAGGGATAAAATCTGTGTCTCCTGCATTGGCAGGTGGATTCTTTACCACTGAGCCACTAGGCAAGTACCTTGAATTTTAATTAATTCTTAATTTACAGCTATTCTTGATTTACAGAAAATTGCAAAGGTGGTACAGAAATTTTCCATATACTCAACCTAGTTCCGTGTTTTACAAAATCTTTCATTGTTATAATACATATTTTAGAATTAGCAATGTAAAAATGATACATTATTAACTAAAGCTATTTCATGCAAATTTACTCAGTTTTTACCTAATATTCCCCCCTTTTTTTCTCTGTTTCAGATCCCATGTAGAATACTACAAAGTTTCTCAACAAAACATTAGCAAACTGAACCCAACAGCACATAAAAAAAATCATACACCACAACCAAGTAGAATTCATCCCAAGTTCAAAAGGATAGTTCAATATATGCAAATCAATCAAGGTATTTTTAATTTCCTCTTTATTACTGACCCATTCACGGACCACAGCCTTGTCCAACTCAATGAAATTAAGCCATGCCTTGTGAGGCCATCCAAGAACAACGGGTCATGGTGGAGAGTTCTGACAGAATGTGGTCCACTGGAGAAGGGAATGGCAAGCCTCTTCAGTATTCTTGCCTTGAGAACCCCATGAACAGTATGAAACGGCAAAAGGATAGGACACTTAAAGATGAACTCCCCAGGTCGGTAGGTGCCCAATATGCTACTTGAGATCAGTGGAGAAATAACTCCAGAAAGAATGAAGGGATGGAGCCAAAGCAAAAACAACACCCAGTTGTGGATGGGACTGGTGATAGAAGCAAGGTTCAATGCTGTAAAGAGCAATATTGCAGAGGAACCTGGAATATTAGGTCCATGAATCAAGGCAAATTGGAAGTGATCAAACAGGAGATGGCAAGAGTGAACATCGACATTCTAGGAATCAGCAAACTAAAATGGACTGGAATTGGTGAATTTAATTCAGATGACCATTTTATCTACTACTGTGCACAGGAATCCCTTAGAAGAAATGGAGTAGCCATCATGGTCAACAAGAGTCCGAAATGCAGTACTTGGATGCAGTCTCAAAAACGACAGAATGAGGCGGTTGGATGGCATCACTGATTCAATGGACATGAGTTTGAGCAAATTCCAGGAGTTGGTGATGGACAGGGAGGCCTGGTGAGCCGCAGTTCATGGGGTCACAAGGAGTTGGACACGACTGAGCAACTGAACTGAACTGATTGACCCATTGGGTTTTTGGTAGCATGTTGTTTAGTCTCCATGTAATCATTTTTTTTTTTTTTCATTTCACTTTCTGTGGTTAATTTCTAGTTCTATTCCACTGTGGTCAGAAATGATGCTTGAAATAATTTCTGTACTCTTAAATTGTTGAAGCTTGGTTTGTGCGATAGTAAGTGGTCAATCCTAGTGAATGTTCCATGTGCACTTGAAAACAATGTGTATTTTTCTTTCTTTTTTTTTGATGTAATGTCCTGAAAATATCAAGTCCATTTTATCATTTAATATTTCTGTTGCCTTATTGATTCTGTTTGGAAGATCTTTCCATTGATGTGAGTGGGGTGTTAAAGCCTCCTACTATTATATTCCTGTCAGTTTCTTCCTTTAGGTCTGATACGTATTTGGGTGCTCCTATATTAGGTGTATATATGTTGATGAGTAGAGAATCCTATATTATCTTTTTATCATTATATATTCCTCCTTTATCTTTCTTCACGCCTTTGTTTTAAAGTCTATTTTCTCTGAGATATGATATTGTGACACCCGCGTTATCATTTCTATTTGCATAAAATATTTTCCATAGTCTCAATCTGTGCGTGTCCTTTGCCCTACAGTGGGTCTCTTGTAGGCAGCGTGTCATAGGCTCACATTTTCCCCCAATTTGCTACTCTGTTTCTTTTGGAGCACTTAGTCTCTTGACATTTGATGTAATTATTGATAGTTATGTATTTATTGCCATTTTAAACCTTGTTTTGTCATTGATTCTATGTTTCTTCTTTGTTCCTTTCTTTTTCTATTTTTCCTTTTGTGGCATGATGATTTTCTCTCAAATAATGCTTATGTTCTTTTTTTTTAATCTATTGTATGCTTTTGATTTGCGGTTACTCTGTCAAATATGTAAACCCCTTTCTATATCTACTTACCTTAGACTAGTAGTCTCAATAGGCTCAAACACATTCTGGGGGAAAAAAATCTACATTTTCCTACTGTCTACCCCCAAATTTCATGATTTTGATGTCCTCTTTTACATCTTTTTTTTTTTCTTGCTGTTCATTGTGGTTATCACTGTTACACATTTTCTTTTTTCCAAATCTGTGTATTGACTTATTTTCCAGTTATGATTTTCCCTTTCCTATGGATTTTTACTTCTTTTCTAGAGAACTTCCAGTATTGCCTTTAGTACTGCTATATTCTTATTTTTTGCTTCTCTGATAAATTCTTCCTCTCTCCTATTCTAAGTGGGTAGAGTATCCTAATTGTTGATTTTCCCCTTTCAGGACTTTGAATATATATCTTTCCACTTCCTTCTGGCCTGCAACATTTCTGTAGTGAGATCAACTGTTATCCTTATGGGGGTTCCTTTATAATTAACTGTTTTTCTCTTGCTTCCTTAAGAATCCCATCTTTAACTTTTTCCATTTCAGTTAAAATGTCTTGGTGTAGATATGCTTGGGTTTATATTGTTTGGGATAAACAAGCATCCATCTTCTGTGTTCCCTGTACCTGGATTTCTGTTTCCTTCTTTAGGTTTTGTAAGTTTTCAGGCATAATTTCTTCAAATATATTTTCGACCCCCCCTTTCTCTTTCTTTTCCTGGAATCCTTATTATGCATAGTTTGGCACACTTTATATTATCCCATGGGTCTCTTATATTGCTTTCATTTTTTTCCCCCAGTTTGGCCTTCTGTCTGCTATTCTGATTGGATGATTTCCATTATTCTATATTCCAAGTCACTTATTCATTCTTCTCCATTGTTCATTCTGATTTTCATTGGCCTTAGTTGAGCTTTTCTCTGCAAAATGAGTTTTCTATTTTTTCTTTGTTCTTCTTTATAGTTTCTGGTTCCTTTTTACAGTACTCTGCATTTCTGTAGAGAGCCTTTCTTAATTCCTTCAATATTTTCATTATTTCCCTTTTGAACTCTGTGTCTGTTATACTGAAGAGGCCTGTTTTATTGTTAATTTTTTTCAGGGAAATGCTCATTCTTTTAACTGGGAGTGGTCCCTCTGCTCCATTTCACCTATATTTACCTAAGTTTAGGAGATACATCAATTGTGGTCTTGGAGAATTGTCTTTTGCCCCTTTCCTCAGCCTTTGCTGTTTTCCCCTTGATAGGGGGTGGGCAGATGTAGTGGTGGGTGCCTGATCTTGGGGTTCTCAGCTCAGGCAGACAGCTCAGGTGCATGCCTGGGACATATGGTAGCACATGAGTGTACAACCACTCCTGGAGTTTGGATGGGTGTCAGCAGGGGCCCAGGACCATTCCTGGTTTCTGGGCAGGTGGTAGTGATTTGTAACAGTCCCTGGAGCCTGTGTAGGTAGTGTCCTGCCCTCTGTGAGCATTCACACAGGGAAAAAGTCTATAATCCAGTGCAATCCCTCCCCTCATACACCCCACAAACAATGGCAACTGGACTCTAAGGTGGCCCAGGCTTCCTCCGCTTACACTCCCAGCCACAGTTGCACTGGATTCTGCCGGGAGCCAGCACGGGAGTCCCCACCCATAACAAGATTATGTGGGAGATTTCTGGTGGGCAAGGCAAGCCAGAACTCGAGGGGTGCCCCTCTGGGCCTGCCTGAGCGTCTACCCCAAATCCAGAGTCTGCCTGCTTTACTGCTTTGTGCTCTCACCTACACCTCTTTTATGGGGGGCTGTTCCCCACCACCATCTGTCTCTCTGAAAGAGTTAACTTACAGCTCCAGTTAATAAAGTTCCTGGGTGTGACAAGAGTGTTTTAGTTCACAAACCCCTCAGATGGCAAACTTGCCTGACAAGTTTACCTGGACTCCTACAGCTATGCATACGATTGTTTACAGTCTCCCAACTTCGAGAAGCACGGGAAGCTTAAGATATTCAAATAGCTTAGAGCCTCTCAGAGAGTTAGAAGCTGTCAGAATAAAACTAGATTTCATTGATGAGCCAATGCTTGCTGCCAAGTTTCCACATCCCCTGTATTGTATCCTTGAATGTGTATTAATATAGTTGGTATGCAGAAAAAATTAGTAGTGGCCTTGGTGTTAGCGACTTTAGACCCTTAAGGTAATAAATTCTTTCCTTTGTTGTAAACCCACTGCACCTCTGCCCTATAGGAATGTAACTTTATCTAACACCTTCGGAGGATGGCGCCAAACTTTAAAATAATTACTCTTAGAGAAAATAAGTCTTATGGTTGACAAACCTTTGTCAGAGTCATAAAATGTTAATAGGCCTTCTGGGCCAGAAGATGATGTAAATCTTTTTGTATTTGTATACCATAAATTTACAGAAAAGAAAGCCTGGTCTCAATAAGGATCAAAGACTGCTGACTTTGCATGATTTCACACCCCCTATTATCCTCTATGTGCAACTTACAGTATAAAAGCCCGTTGAAAATAAAGCTATGGGCCTTGCTCACCGAAGCTTGGTCTCCCTGTGTCGTTGTTTCCTTTTCCTCCTTTTCTCTTCTGTTCTTCCTTCATGCCAAAATAATTTGGAGCCCGGGGGTCCTCTGTGACCACTTATTTGCCTGGGCTTCTAAGACCCACTCGAGAAGGTGCCTAAGGTGGGGCACCTTCCGCTATTCGAGAGGGCACCTGCGGCCTCCGTGGTCAGAGCAAGTTTGGTGTCACGAACTTTATTGATTTCCCACGTAAACCAGTTATTATTGAGCCTCTAATAAATCTCTCAGCCTTTGCTATCCCTTAATCGCCAACGCCGTCATCCTGAGGGAATCCCTGGATCCAACCAGGGCTGGACCCCGGTAGGATTCCCACTCTTCCCCCAGCCTGTCTACCCATAGCCTATCCCAGTCCTCTCACAGGGTTTTATCTCTGAAGCCCGAGTTTCAGTATCCAGCCTCCACCAGCACTGGAAGATGTGCGTGTCAGGCTGAGGAGTGCAGGACATCAGCACTGACCATCTGTGCAGTTCTCCCTCTGCTCTGGCTGCAGAGAAATGGCTATTGCATTTTCCTCTGAGGCTGTGAAACTCCCTTTCTTCTTTCACAGTTCCCTCCTAGGGATGCAGGTCCCATCTTGATTCCTTTCTTGCTTTTCTTTTTCCCACCCAGTTACACTGTGACTTTCTTGCCTTTTTAGCAGTCAGAGGTCTTCTGGCAGTGTTCAATAGATATGCTGTGAAAATTATTCCACATGTAGATGTATTTTTGTTTTATTTATGAGAGAGGGTGAGCTTCACATCCTGTTCTCTGCCATCTTGTTCTTTCTCCCAAGAATCAATTCTTGCAAGCATTCCAAATGTACTTCAAATGAATTGTTTTCTGTAACTCAAGTCAGAAGTGTATATATTTCCATTCACATTTTGTAAGGCTTGTAATTTGTGTTGTTTAAATCTTCTGTATGCTGTTGATTGTATATGTGATTTCTCAACAACTGAAAAGAGCTCTCAGTTGCTTGGTGGATTTTTCTTATGAAATATTATGTGACGCAATATAGTGTTTTTAAGTAATTCTAATGACATGGAAAAATGCTTATTTATTTTCAAATGAGCAAGTTGGAGATTAACAAGTACAATGTCAATTTTAAACTGTTACACTTTTTTAAAGTTGTAAAAGGAAACATGCAAATGATAAGATTTTCTGAGTTGTAAAATCATATTCTTTACTTTTCAATTTATACCTTTCACTTTATTTTTTTAACTATGACCACCTGTTACTTTTATCATCAAAAATAAGACTTTTTTTTTTTTAAAAGAACAAGCCCAGCCCAATGCAGTCAATCTCATGACATTTTCCGCTGCTATCTTCACTCAGAAGGCCATACTGTTGTCCCCCTGTATACTTGTTGTTCTCTTGCTCCTTCAGGTACTGGACTCATTGCAGATGGATATCCACCAAAGTGAGAGACAAGAGAGTGACACCATCTCTCTAGGAGCATGAAACCACTTAATTAAACTGTCTTTGGCAGCCACAGTCTGCTCCTGGTATCAATCTCAATGACCTACACAGGGGACAGATGCCTTTAAAAGCTAAAATGCCCATCTTATATAACTGGAAGTTTTCCCTCTTCTAAATCTTTCTTCTGATGAAACAATCTTTTAAAACCCTTCTCCAAAGCAGCTCTTCTTTTTTGTTTTAGATAGTACATCATGCTTTGTGGAATGACAAAGGTCCAAGTATTGACTTTTCATTGTACTGTTTCCTTATGCCAATATCTGGTGTTTGGGGTTGCCTGAAGTCATTCTGCCCACGGTTTCTGGCCCATTCATTAATCCTATTAAAAAGAAAAAATAAAATAAAAATGGAGCTATATGGTACTATTTGTGTCATTTCCTCTGTCCTCAACCCCTTTAACACCCTGTCATTGAACCAGAGTTCTTCTAAGTTGCAAACTTTTTTGGGGGTTCTTTCTTTATAAAGGTCAACAGAAACCTCCACAAAGGCAGACCTACCTGAGAAGAGAGGCTGGTAGTGACTCTCACGAGTAGCAACAGAAATAGTGCAGCACAACAACTTATCTTCAATCTACCTTTAAAAAGTACAAGTTCATGAAGTGAGTCTCAGTGCTTCCTCCAATTAAGTAAAGGATTTTATGACTTCCTTCAGTTCTTTCTTCTCCCTCCCTCCCTTCATTCTTCAAGGAAATGAGTTCATTCCTATCTTCACTCACAAACAGCAGAGATCATGGTTTGCTTCCTTCAATCATGTAGACTTTTAGGTCTAATACCCACTAAAATGTCAAGCATTTGTTACTCTATAATGGGATATCATAGTTTCCCTCTCCTTCCTCTCTGCACTGCACTCCTTCTCTCCACATATCCAGAGAGAAACATGAGGTCACTCCCAAGATTCATTGAAGTTTCATTCAGTCATTCACAATAAGGCTCTTCCCAGCTGGGGCCTGTTACAGACATATGGCCTGGGGGAAGGGAAAGAAAAAACACTTGCTAAAACCCATCAGCGTGGAGCAGGAAATGAAAAGTGGCTAGAGAGAGCAAGGAGTGTACTGCGATTCTGAAGAAAGGAGAGGCATGATATAAGGCATCAGAAGATGTGATTATGGGTGTCCTGAGCAATCACTGAGAATATCTGAAAGGTATAAGACTTTCCACTTTTCCCATACCCTATCTCTCCCATTTCCAAGAGACAAAAAGTAACCAGGACTCCTGACAGTTTACTATTAACCCCTAAGATTTGTGTCCTTACATACCACATGTATGCAAATCTTAAAATCTCTGATGAGCAAGTTAGAAAGGGATACAAGCTCTCCTACTGATTTCATAATCAGTTGAGACATCAAGAGTAAATCCCAGGGCTGAGGTCCAGTTGCTGGCTGTGGTTAGTGTCTGTGGTTAGTGTCTGTGGTGGCTGCCAGGAGATAAGATAGGAGTTGGTATTAGGCTGATTAATATGAGTATTCCCCAACTAAAGCAGTAATTATGACAAATTCAACCCCAACCTTAGCATTCATACCTCCTTGGTTTTTAACAGATGGAAAGAAGTGATAGTGAAGGAGAAAAACTCCCAGTGCCAGAGGAAGTAGAAAGTTATGGCTTTTATTTGCTTTAATCAGTATATCTCAGTCATGGGACTGAAGGAAAAAGGATTATAAACACAGGGGCTGGGGTTACTTTCAAGTCAACTAACTGCCTTCCTTCCATAAAGCTGGGGTTTTATGTTGCTGAAACTTAAAACTCATCTCTGGGGGCCTATATTCTATATTTCAGCATTGGAGATCTGGCAGTTTTTGACTACATGAGGTCCTTTTTATGGGAAGTGATAGTTCATATATACACATAGAGTACAACTTCTGAAAACAGAAAGGAACTGAGAGGGCTAAGTATGCAATTGAAAAGAGCAACCTGTGGTCTGGAGAGTCTTCAAGAATGTGATCTCTCTGTTGAGTCATGCTTTGCAAAGCTGAGATGAAGAGAGGCTGTAGTCATCCTTTGATTTTTTTCCTTTTCTTCTCCTTCATGAAGTCTTCTACCAGCTTCTCCTGAGGAATAAATATACAGCAGCCCCCACAGGAGGGGATAGGCTGTCTGAAGGCCTGGTCACTCTAACACACTGGCTCTAAACCTTCATTGGAATATTGACTCGTTTGAAGACTATAACAAAAGAAAAAGGACTGCATGCGGTGTCAGAGGGCTCACAGAGACTCACCCTAAACTTTACCTTCCAAGTTCTAAGGGCTATTTCTTTGCATCAATTTCCAGCCCTCCTTCCCAACAACACAGGGAACATCTACAACAGGGCCACTAAACTGGATGTATCCTGACCCTAAATGGCTTTTACAAAGTGGTTTTGTTATTCATCCACTGATGTGGGCTTTCTTTTGTCTACTCTTTATCTTAAAAGCTCAATTAGATAATAGGACTGTGTCTTGTTCTGAATTAATATGTGTTTTTAAGGAACTGTGCCTGTCTTTTAAAGGACAGTTCTAGTTCACTCCTCAACTCAGAGGCTCAGAGGCCAAAGCATATTATGGAACACAGCCAACAAAAGCATGTACCATGTAATCAAGCTACATCAAGGTCAAGGAGAAATTTTGATCCTAAATCTTTTTCTGACACTTGCAGATGACCAGCCTTCTGCTCTTTCAAAGAGTTAGGAGATGGCAACAGGATTGCACCAGTGCTAAGGGCCAGCAGTCTAACCCTAACCCTCACCTGGGATTGCTGTTTATTTTCACACAGGATATGTGACAGACCAAAAGGGAGAAACATATGGCACACAGCAAAATGTCAGGCATAGAATAAGCACTTGATAGAGAAGGGAATCATTTTAGATGTGCATTCTGCCAGCCAAAACCTCAGTGCAATGGACAAACAACAGTTTTTGCATCTTCTAGTAATTTCCACCCACTGCATCCTTTCTTCTCTTGCACCTGTACAGTTGTCATGTGCCACCCCCAGATCATTCTTCAGTCACTGAAACCTATTTTATCTAGCCCTCAGTGTTCATTCCTAATCCAGCTTTTGCTATAATCCTGGGTCATTTCAATACCCAAGTAAACAACCATCTGACATCCTAGCATCATGGGTATCTTGATCACTCCAGTTTTTAAATTTTACCATTCCAAAGTTCAGTCTCTGATATAGATCCTATCATACCATTTTCCAAAGACTCAGCACCCATCCTGATCATACTAAGGCCACTTTTTCTATGTAGACTCTGACCTTCCTTCCATATACAATCTGGATACTCAAATCCATTGGTGTTTAACTCTTCTCTTGCTAGCTGTCCATCCTTCAATCATGCTCATTCAGTCATGTCTGACTCTTTGTGACCCTCTGGACTGTAGCCCACCATGCTCCTCTGTCTATGGAATTCTCCAGGCAAGAATACTGGAATGGGTTGCCATGCCCTCCTCCAGGGGATCTTCTCGACCCAGGGATCGAACCTGCTCATCTCCTGTGGCTCCTGCACTGGCAGGCGGATTCTTTACCACTGAGCCACCTGAGAAGCCCCTATCCCTCAATCAAGCAAAATCAATTCTAGGCGACCAAATGCTACTTGTGACAATGGCCCAAGATTACCTTTTCTTTTCCTGAGTCTCTAATCAAGTTTCAAACTAGTTGCTCACTTTGATATGGCCTGGATATTTCTTAAGACTCTTGTTTCTGTAATCCTGTCCCTGGTCAGCTTCCTCTCACCCACCTCTACAATTAAAAATCTCCAACACCCTTATCAGTACTGTTTCTAATTCCTATTCTTATCACTATGCCCCAGTAAAGAGGTAACTCCTTTGATCTAAGGCTAGCCCTCCGCCTATGTTCTAAGAGCCATATGTTATCATCTCTCTCCTATATGTACAATATCTCCCTTCTCCCTTGCCTTATAGTGTGTGAGTATGCTCAATTTTCTCCTATATTAAAAGGGAGCTTATATGATTCACTGTAGGGCCTTGATGGAATGGTTTAACTTGTATTCTAGTTGTAACATCTTCTAATAGAAGGCTTCTCATGAAGCAATGATTAATCACAGTAAATAATAAAAAGGAAATATGAGCCTGTTGAGTGGTGAACATAAACCAAAGGCCTACCTGTTAATGTAGGTAAGGGGTTAGCTGAGGTAAAGTTGAAAGGGGAAAACTGTGAATACCAGCAACAGGAGCAAACCCCAGACTGTGAGGATGAGTTTCTGATCAATGATCACTCTGGTCCTACCCAAGGAACAACTCGTAGCAAGTGTAGTGTAGTAACAGCAGTGGTGGCAGCAGCAGCAATGCAACATCTGCAAGTAGCCAAGACTAAAATACAGGCATGGAAACAGAGTATTTCATGGAAAACACAATATTAAATATGACATATATATGGCACGTATGCTGCTAATCCCCTTCCCCCACCCCCAGCAAACATCACTAATTAGTTATAATCCTCTTTCATACTGAGTTGACACCTGGCTTCAGAACTGTTTTTATAGAACATAATAAAGACAGGTACTATCAATTGACTGGAGATGGTACTTGAGATGAAGTATATTTGCTGTCTTTGCACTACACAGAAAAGTCCTTGGCAAAAGAATTAGAAGACAGGAGTGAGCTTCAGAAGAAAGCATATTGAAGACAGCTTGGACGTTGTAGGCAACTGGCGGGGACAAGATGAGCCCATGGAGATCACAGAGCAGGCGCCCAATTAATGTCTGTTGATGATTCATTTTTTCATTCAACAAACATTTAATGAGGCCTACAATGTGCACCGGATTAGGCACTGCGAATACAAAGATGAATAAGGCACTGTCCTTGCCTGTAAGGAATTTAGAGTCTGGTAGACGAGAGCCATAGACACGGACAATGATAATACAACCTGATAAGTGCTAGGACACTTAGCAGGTTGTATTATATCCATCCGAGTAGGATTTCTTCAGGTTGCTGTTGGATCCATGAAGTCCTCCCAGCCACCAGGGCCTGCTGTTGTTTCTGTCATGCGGTGAATGTCCCAAGAACTAACAATGATAGCTGTAATTTATAGCGTGCTTATAACACACACTTTACAATATCCTCATGAACACCCTGCAAATTAATTATTATATATTAGATTAAGAAACTGAGGTTCAATTAGGTTAAGTAACATGCCTTAGATCACATAGCTAGTAATAGGTTTCAAATCCAGTTTTGACCAATTCCAAAGTATTTTTCTACATTTTTTAGGATAACTTTATTCAGTTTAGGTATTATACAAAATTTCAACAGTTTTATATTTGGAAATAAGAGCAAATGCAATAGATTAGTGATCAGGGCATGGACAAAAGTCATCTGGTTTCCCAACCTATTTGGCAGAGGGGAAAAAAAAAAAGCAGAAAAGTGACTTCCCTCTAGCATGCCACTGAAAACCTTGAGATCAGGTAGCTTTACTTTCTTTTGCAAACCCCAACATCCTTATTGACAATATAAAATGTTAAGTACCTTTAGTTAACTATGTTTTTTAAATCCTTGTCAAGGTTAACATCATTATCAACAGCTACAGTTCATATAGCATTCAGCATACCCCACATCTGTTCCAAGCAATTTACACAAATAATCCCATTAAATCCTTATATTCCCACCCCCACTCATCATTGCAAAAAGATATCACTAATTCTATTTTACATAAGAAGAAATAAAGTACCACAGAGAGGTGAAAAACCATGCTCAAAACTACATTGGTAAGTATGAGACTAGATCTGAGTGCAAGGCCCAAACTGTCACTGTACTGTTTTGCTGTCCTGCTCAGGGCTTCCTCTTCCAACCCTTCTCCCCTCCACTGCTCTTCAGCATGGCTAGTTACATAAGGTTCACTGAAAATACAAAAGGTCTACTTAAACATACTCTCCAATCAATTATTCTAGTCACAGAAGGCCATTCTCTGAATCCTCTGAGCCTTAAGGAGAGAATTTGCCAAACATTGTATTTATATTGCTTTGAGAAACAAGAAAATAAATTCAGGATATATTTATATTTTTAATTATTGTAAATATTTTTTACCAGGAGATATAAACATTCAAAAATCCTTAAGCAAAATAAAGCATTAAGACAATAACAACCAAGGCCATTTCTTCCTTGAGAGGGTATAAAAGCCTCCAGTTTTGGTAAAAAATATTTTGGAAGATACGTGACAGTGTGGGTAGCCCTGCTACTGATGAGAAGGATCAAGAACTTAGTAACACTATGAGAAGTCTGCGGCTCTTCAGTTGTCTTTCTTAGAGTCGACATTTCACATGTGGCTGCCCCACCCCCTAAAAGAACTTGCAAAATCTATGCAGCCAAGCCCTGGTCTTGAAGAAACCAATGGCAACACCTAAATAATAAAACATGCAAGGATCTTTCATGAAGGTCAAGGTGGGGATGGAGGATACCCATTTGCCAGTCTGAAAGCCTAAATTTTCCCATGTTCTAATTATATCTATAATTTGTTTAACATTGTATTTAAGAGGTTATCTTCATTGTCACTCCTTCCAGCTTTAGATCACTTATCATCTTAACTACTATAGTATCCTTCTAACTGATCTCCCTGTCTAGATCTGAAAATCTTCCATAACTTACTACCATCTCAGTGACCATCAAAAGCATCCCCTTCTTAAAACACTCAAAATGAAATCCAAATTTAATTTGCTTTGATTCAAAATAAGACTTCCCTGGTGGCTCAGACAGTAAAGTGTCTGCCTATAATGCGGGAGACGTGGGTTCAAACCCTGGGTCGGGAAGATCCTCTAGAGAAGGAAATGGCAACCCACTCCAATACTCTCTCACCTGGAACATCCTATGGACGGAGGAGCCTGGCGAGCTACAATCCATGGGGTCACACACGACAAGAGTCGGACACAACTGAGCAACTTCACTTTCACTGGATTCATTTCACACTATATAAAGGTCTATTCAAGGCCCACATTTACAACCTAATTTCATGAATTAACTGTAATTCCCAATTTATCATTCTATTTCTAATCTCCATACTTTTTCTGCTTAGTCAATCTTTACTTTTTTTGAGATTCAACTTAATCATCAGTTCTCTAACCTTTGCATGTCCAGATTCAGTCAAATGATTTCTCTTCTGAATCCCACAGTATCTTGTACATACCTCCATTGTAGAGCATACCATACTGTTGTAATTCTTTGTGTACATGTCAAACTCTCACTAGGCTGAGAACTCCTTGAGGGCAGGAATCATGTTTAATTCATCTCCATATCCCCATCACCCAGCACAGTGTATGGCAGCAAAAAGACGGCAGAGAGAAGCTGAAGATGCAGAAGAGAGAACAATAAAGCAATATTCTTGAACTGAGGCATAATACAAATGTAATGAGTGAGTTGAAACTGTAGAAAGATATACTTTAGCTCAATGTTGCAAAGAGCTCTTAAAAGAAGAGTCAAACTAACTCAGGGAGTTCCCCACTACTAAGTGCCCCTACTTGGAGGCTAAAAGACTGTTTCTTGGGTATATTATAAAAGAACTTGAATTAGGGTCAAATTAAAATAACCTGTTTTAGATATGAGATTTTTTTTTTTTTAAAGGTCCTTCCATCCTTGAAGTTCTAAATCTACAACCTATGCTATAATCAAAAGAGCCATCACTCTGAGCCCATGAGAGAATGGTGGCTCCCAGAGACCAGAGACTCTCTGGACAACTGCTGAGGTCTTATTTCATTCCTATTCATTAGTAGACTGTGCAATATAACTCATTTTCCAGTGGCCTGCTTCCCAGGCGACCCTTGACCCTGAAGGAAGAAATACTTTAAAAGCTTTAAAGGCCACCAAGTAGAACCACATAACCCAAGATATCTTCTATGACCTGCTACCTAAAGCCTTACATTTCTTCCTTAAACGTGACCTTAAAGTGCATGTAATCGAACCTTTCATATGGGGAGATTCTCAAATTCCACTAGGTTATTACTTCCAAAAGTATTTTCATCTTTGGACCTTCTTGAATCTATTACTCCATTAACTAGAATTGCCTTTATGCAACAAAACCAACTATCCTTGACTGCATAAGACATCTGAAAACAAACTGTCCATTTTGGAGTTGTTTCCCAGAATCTAAATGACTCTAATTCCTTTAATGCTTTTCATAGGACCTAAACTTAATACCTCTCTGTATCCTAGATGGTCTCCTTTAGCTACCTCTTAGGGAGTTGCTCTTAAAACTGAAGCAAAACCATCAAGTGGAAAAGGATTCTTATCTCTATGAGGCTCTAAGCTTTTTGTAGTGAAAACACAGTTACCTCTACACTGGAGGGTTTGAAGATTTGTAATGGTTATATATACTATAAACAATAAACAGAGTTCCCAGAAGCTTGCAGGATGGAAGAAGCATTTTGAAATCAATAGGAATGTAAGCAATTTCTGTGTACTGAACCTTGTATCCCATGACTGCTAAATTCACTGATTGTTTTGGGTTTACTATGTATAGTATCATGTCATCTGCAAATACTGAGAGTTTTACTTCTTTTCCTATCTGGATTCCTTTTATTTTTCTTCTCTAATTGCCATAGCTAGGACTTCCAAAACTACAGTCAATAATAGTGGTGAAAGTGGACACGCTTGTCCTGTTCCTGATTTTAGATTGAATGCTTTCAGTTTTTCACCATTGAGAATAATATTTGCTGTGGGCTTATCATATATACCTTTACTTTACCACATTGAGGCAGTTTCCTTCTATGCCCATTTATTGAAATGCTTTGACCACAAATGGGTGCTGAATTTTTTCAAAGGCTTTTTCTGCATCTATTGAGATGATCATATGGTTTTTATCTTTCAATTTGTTAATATGGTGTATTACATTGATCAATTTGCATATATTGAAGAATCCTTGCATCCCTCGAATAAACGCAACTTGATCATGGTGTATGAGCTTTTTAATGTGTTGTCAAATTCTGTTTGCTAGAATTTCATTGAGGATTCTTGCACCTATATTCAATGATGATACTGGCCTGTAATTTTCTTTTTTTTTCGTTGTCTTTGCCTGTTTTTGTATCAGGGTGATTGTGGCCATGCAGAATGAGTTTGGCAGTGTTCTTTCCTCTGCAGTTTTTTGAAAGAGTTTCAGAAACATAGGCATTAGCTCTTATCTAAATGTTTGATAGAATTCCCCTGTGAAACCATCTGGCCCTGGGCTTTTGTATTTTGGGCGATTTTTTATCACAGTTTCAATTTCAGTGTTTGTAATTGGCTTGTTCATAATTTCTATTTCTTCCTGGTTCAGTCTTAGGAAGTTGAACTTTTCTAAAAATCTGTCCATTTCCTCTATGTTGTCCATTTTATTAGCATGTAGTTGCTCATAATATTCTCTTATGATCCTTTGTATTTTAGTGTTGTCTGTTGTAACCTCTCTTTTTTCATTTCTGATTTTGTTGATTTGATTTTTCTCTCTTTTTTCTTGATGAGTCTGGCTGGTGGTTTGTCAATTTAGTTGATCTTCTCAAAGAACTGGCTTTAAGTGTTATTAATCTTTGCTATATTGTGAAAATGACTAAACTACCAAATGCCATCTACAGACTCAATGCAATCCCTATTAAATTACAAATGGCATTTTTCACAGAACTAGAACAAAAAATTTCACAGTTCATATGGAAATACAAAAGATCCTGAATAGTCAAAGCAGTCTTGAGAAAGAAGAATGGAGCTCAAGTAATCTACCTTCCTGGATTCAGACTATACTACAAAGCTACAGTCATCAAGACAGTATGGTACTGGCACAAAAACAGAAATATAGACCAGTGGAACAGGATAGAGAGCCCAGAGATAAACCCATGCATCTATGCTGCTAAGTTGCTTCAGTTGTGTCTGACTCTGTGTGACCCCATAGGCAGCAGCCCACCAGGCTCCTCTATCCCTGACAAAGGAGGCAAGAATATACAATGAGGCAAAGACAACCTCTACAGTAAGTGGTGCTGGGGAAACTGGACAGCAATGTGTAAAAGAATGAAATTAGAACACTTTCTAATGCCATACACAAAGATAAACTCAAAATGGATTAAAGGCCTAAATATAAGACCAGAAACTATAAAACTTTTAGGGGAAAACATAGGCAGAACACCCGATGACATAAATCAAAGCAAGATCCTCTATGACCCATTACCTAGAGTAATGGAAATAAAAACAAAAATAAACAAGTGGGACCTAATTAAACTTAAAAGCTTTTGCACAGCAAAGGAAAGTAGAAACAAGGTGAAAAGACAACCCTCAGAATGGGAGAGAATGATAGCAAAGGAAACAACTGACAAAGAATTAATTCCCAAAATATACAAGCAGTTCATACAACTCAATACCAGAAAAACAAACAACCCAATCAAAAAGTGGGAAAAAAAGACCTAAACAGACATTTTTCCAAAGACGACATACAGATGGCTAACAAACACATGAAAAGATGCTCAACATTGCTCATTATTACAGAAATGGAAATAAAAACTACAATGAGGTACCACTTCTTACCAGTCAGAATGGCCATCATCAAAAAGTCTACAAACAATAAATGCTGGAGAGGGTATGGAGAAAAGGGAACCCTCTTGCATTGCTGGTGGGAATGCAAACTGATACAGCCACAATGGAAGACGGTATGGAGATTCCTTAAAAAGCTAGCAATAAAACCACCATATGACCCAGCAATCCCACTGCTAGGAATATACCCTGAGGAAACCAAAGTTGAAAAAGACACATGTCCCCAATGTTCATTGCAGCACTACTTAAAATACCTAGAACATGGAATCAACCTAGATGTTCATTGACAGATGAATGTACAAAGAAGTTGAGGTACATATATACAACGGATTAGTCATAAAAAGGAATGCCTTTGAGTCAGTTCTAATAAGGTGGACGAACCTAGAGCCTATTATCCAGAGTGAAGTAAGTGAGAAAGAGAAATATAAATATTGTACCCTAATGCATATACATGGAATCTAGAAAGATGGTACTGAGGAATTTATTTGCAGGGCAGCAATGGAGAAACAGATAAAAAGAACAGACTTATATACATGGGGGAGGAAAGGAGGGAGAGGGTGAGATATATGGAGAGAGTAACATGGAAACTTACAATATGACATGTAAAACAGAAAGCCAATGGGAATTTACTGTATGACTCAGGGAACTCAAACAGGGGCTCTGTAACAATCTAGAAGGGTAGGATGGGGAGGGAGATGGGAGAGAGGTTCGGGAGGGAGGGGACATGGGTGCACCTGCCTGATTCCTGCTGATATTTGAAAGAAAACAACAAAATTCTGTAAAGCAATTATCCTTCAATTAAAAAATAAAATTTTTTAAAAAAGAATTTATTATGAATGAAAATGTAAACAACATATAAAAAGATATATAACTCAATTCTAGTGAACATAGGATTTGAATATACATTTCTCCAAAGAAATACAAATGGCCAATCAGCATACAAAAAGTTGCTCAACAGAGATATACTAGGCAAAACCACATGAGATACAAGATACAGATATTCCTTGAACAACATGGGTCTGAACTACATGAGTTCATTTATAGATGGATTTTTTTCAGTACTAAATACTGTAGTACTAGATAATCCATGCACATGAGGAACCTCAGGAAGAATAGCATATATGGAGGGCTCACTATAAGTTACATGTAGATTTTGCACTGTGAGGAGGAACAGTGCTCCCAACCCCTGTGCTGTTCGAGAGTGAACTATACTTAACATCCACCAGGATGGCCATTTATAAAAGAAAAGTGAGAATGGAGATAAACTGACATCCTCATAAATTTCTTGGTGAAAATGTAAAATGATGCAGTTACTTTAGTAGCCTGTCAATTACTCAAAAGAGCATATGGAGAGTTGCCATATTACAAAGCAATTGTAACACAAAGTAAATAACTGAGGAAAATGTCCACACAAAACCCAAAATATCGTTCAACTGATGAATGGATAAAACAAGGTTAATCCATAAAGTGGAATATTATTCAGCTAAAAACTGGAATGAAGTACTAACATATACTATGTGTGTGTATGTGTGTTCTATCACTCAGTTGTGTCTTACTCTCTGAGATCCCTTGGACTATGGCCTGCCAGGCTCCTCTGTCCATGGAATTTTCCAGGCAAAAATACTGATGTAGGTTGCCATTTCCTCCTTCAGGGGATCTTCCCAACCTAGGGATCGAACCAGTGTCTCCTGCATTGGCAGGGGAATTCTTTACCACTGACCCACCTGGGAAGCCCAATCTTAATGAGAGGCACTTGGAAAAACGTCACCTATGATGGAGAAGTTGGGTGATATGGACACAAGCATATGTCCTCCTTGAAGAGTAAATGGACAAAAATCCACTCAACTCAATTGAGACAGTGGTGTGCTGTTGATATCCCCTCTGCATTTTATATTCTGCTTCATTACAGCAATTTTCTTATTAGGCAGCAGTTGTTTTGCATGTCTGTCCCCCACCCCCATCCCCTAAGTGTGTGCTGCAGGCGGGCAGGGTCTGTGTCATCCTGTGCCCTGGAATCTGACACTACATGAGTTCAGTTCAGTCGCTCACTTGTGTCAGACTCTTTGTGACCCCGTGGACTGTAGCACACCAGGTCTCCCTATCCATCACCAACTCCCAGAGTTACACAAACTCATGTCCATTGAGTCAGTGCTGCCATCCAACCATCTCATCCTCTGTCGTCCCCTTTTCCTCGCCTTCAATCTTTCCCAGCATCAGGGTCTTTTCAAATTAGTCAGTTCTTCACATCAGGTGGCCAAAGTATTAGTTTCAGCTTCAGCATCAATCCTTCCAATGAATATTCAGGACTGATTTCCTTTAGGATGGACTCGTTCTATCTCCTTGCTGTCTAAGGGACTCTCAAGACTCTTCTCCAAAACCACAGTTCAAAAGCATCAATGCTTTGGCGCTCAGCTTTCTTTATAGACCAGCTCTCACTTCCTTACATGACTATTGGAAAAACCAAAGGCTTGGCTAGACGGACCTTTGTTGGCAAAGTAATGTCTGCTTTTTTAATATGGTGTCTAGGTTGGTCATAACTTTTCTCCCAAGGAGAAAGTATCTTTTAATTTCATGGCTGCAGTCACCATCTGCAGTGACAGAGGCCCCCAAAATAAAGTCTGTCACTGTTTCCATTACTTCCCCATCTATTTGCCATGAAGTGATGGGACCAGATGCCAGGATCTTAGTTTTCTGAATGTTGAGTTTTAAGCCAACTTTCTCACTCTCCTCTTTCACTTTCATCAAGAGAATCTTTAGTTCTTCTTTGCTTTTCTGCCATAAGGGTGGTATCATCTGCATATATGAAGTAATTGATATTTTTTCTGGCTATCTTGATTCCAACTTGTGCTTCATCCAGTCCAGTATTTCTCATGATGAACCAGCATATAAGTTAAATAAGCAGAGTGACATTATACAGACTTGACAAACTTCTTTCCCAATTCGGAACCAGTCTGTTGTTCTGTGTCCAATTCTAACTGTTGCTTCTTGATCTGCATACATATTTCTCAGGAGGTGGGTTAGGTGGTCTGGTATTCCCATCTCTTGAAGATCTTGTTGTGATCCACACAGTCAAAGGCTTTGACGTAGTGAATAAAGCAGAAAGAGATGCTTTTCTGGAACTCTCTTGTTTTTTCGATGATCCAACAGATGTTGGCAGTTTGATCTGTGATTCCTCTGCCTTTTCTAAAACCAGCTTGAACATCTGGAAGTTAACAGTTTACATACTATTGTAGCCTGGCTTGGAGAATTTTGAGCATTACTTTGCTAGAGTGTGAGACTAATGCAATTGTGCAATAGTTTGAGCAATCTTTGGCATTATGTTTCTTTGGGACTGGAATGAAAACTGACCTTTTCCAGTTCTGTGGCCACTGCCAAATTTTCCAAATTCGCTGGCATACTGAGTGCAGCACGTTCACAGCATCATCTTTTAGAATTTGAAATAGCTCAACTAGAATTCCATCACCTCCACTAGCTTTGTTTGTAGCGATGCTTCCTAAGGCCCACTTGACTTCATATTCCAGGATGTGTGGCTCTAGGTGAGTGATCACATCATCATGATTGTCTGGGTGATGAAGATCTTTTTTCTATAGATCTTCAGTGTATTTTTGCCACCTCTTCTTAATATCTTCTGCTTCGGTTAGGTCCATACCATTTCTGTCCTTTATTGTGCCCATCTCTGCATGAAATGTTCCCCTGGTATCTCTAATTTTCTTGAAAAGCTCTCTGTCTTTCCCATTCTATTGTTTTCCTCTATTTCTTTGCATTGATCACTGAGGAAGGCTTTCTTATCTCTCCTTGTTATCCTTTGGAACTCTGCATTCAAATAGGTATATTTTCCTTTTCTCTTTTACCTTTTGCTTCTCTTCTTTTCATAGCTATTTGTAAGGCCTCCTCAGACAATGATTTTGCCTTTTTTGCATTTCTTTTTTGGGGGATGGTCTTGATCACTGCCTCACGTACAGTGTCATGAATCTCCGTCCATAGTTCTTCAGGGACTCTGTCTATCAGATCTAATCCCTTGAATCTATTTGTCATTTCCACTGTATAATTCTAAAGGATTTGATTTAGGTTATACCTGAAGGGTCTAGTGGTTTTCCCTACTTTCTTCAATTTCAGTCTGAATTTGGCAATAAGGAGTTGATGATCTAAGCCATAGTCAGCTCCCGGTCTTGTTTTTGCTGACTGGATAGAGCTTCTCCATCTTTGGCTAAAAAGAATATAATCAATCTGATTTCAATACTGACCATCTGGTAATGTCTGCAGAGTCTGAAGACTCTGGAGCATATTCTCTTGTGTTGTTGGAATAGGGTGTTTGCTATGACCAGTGTGTTCTCTTGGCAAAACTCTATTAGACTTTGCCCTGCTTCATTCTGTACTCCAAGGCCAAATTTGCCTGTTAGTCCAGGTATCTCTTGACTTCCTACTTTTGCATTCTAGTCCCCTAAAATGAAAAGGACATCTTTTTTGGGTGTTAGTTCTGGAAGGTCTTGGAGGCCTTCATAGAACCATTCAACTTCTTCAGCATTACCTGTCAGGACACAGACTTGGATTACTGTGATACTGAATGATTTGCCTTGGAAATGAACAGAGATCATTCTGTCATTTTTGAGATTGCATCCAAGAACTGCATTTCGGACTCTTGTTGACTATGATGGCTACTCCATTTCTTCTAAGGGATTCTTGCCCACAGTAGTAGATATAATAATCATATGAGTTAAATTCACCCATTCCAGTCCATTTTAGTTTGCTGATTCCTAAAATGGCGACGTTCACTGTTGCCATCTCCTGTTTGACAACTTCCAATTTGCCTTGTTTCATGGCATGGACCACAGTCAACTCCATGAAACTATGAGCCATGCTGTGTAGGGCCACCTAGACGGATGGGTCATGGTGGAGAGTTCTGACAAAACGTGGTCCACTGGAGAAGGCAATGTCAAGCCACTTCAGTATCCTTGCCTTGAGAAACCCATGAACAGTATGATAAGGCAAAAAGATAGGACACTGAAATATGAACTCCCCAGGTTGGTAGGTGCCCAATATGCTGACACCACATAGCAGCATCTAAATCACCAAAACATGCTAAGTAAAAGAAGCCAAACACAAATGTTACATATTGTATGATTCCACTCATATGAATGACAAGAAGAGACAAATTCATAGAAACAAAAAGTTAGATCAGTGGTTTCCAGGGTTAGCAAACAGGGAAAATGAGGAATGACTGCTAACGGGTCTGGGGCTTCTTTCTGGGGGGAATGAAAATGTCTTACAGTAAGACAATAATGATGGTTGCAGAACTCTATGAATATACAAAAAACTACTGAAACTTTAAAAGGGTAACTTTTATAGTATATTAATTATGTCACAATATAGTTGTCTTGTTTCGTTTTTAAAGAAGTTAACTGCCCTACTCAGAGTTGCACTGATTAGCAGGGTTGCTAACATCAGTGTTCTTACTATAAAACATTTAATCTTGTTATTACAAAACTGAAATGACCCTTGTTAGCTATAAATCCAGACTGACACCAAATAATGGTTACCAGTATTTTGGCCATGCTGCTGCTGCTGCTGCTGCTAAGTCGCTTCAGTCGTGTCCGACTCTGTGCGACCCCACAGACAGCAGCCCACCAGGCTCCCCCGTCCTTGGGATTCTCCAGGCAAGAACACTGGAGTGGGTTGCCATTTCCTTCTCCAATCCATGAAAGTGAAAAGTGAAAGTGAAGTCGCTCAGTCGTGTCTGACTTCTAGCAACCACATGGACTTGCAGCCCACCAGGTTCCTCCGTCCATGGGATTTTCCAGGCAAGAGTACTGGAGTGGGGTGCCATTGCCTTCACCTATTTTGGCCATAAGTTAAGGTAAATTAAGTGTGCCAGCATCAAACTTCCCAATATGTGTTACACGTAGCACAAAGCATGTTGGCAAAGATTTGAGATAAAATACCACATGGAGATTAGTCTTACCGTTGAAATATTTTCATCCACTAGCACACGTAAGCCTTTCAATGACACCGTGAAGTCAGATGATCCCATAATACAGCTGGGCCAAATGATGGATCTAGCAGAGAAGTAGCAGAGGCAACACTGTAAAAAACCATCACCAAAGAACTTCAAAACCAGAAAAGTACCACATTTGACCACAGGTGGTGAAAAATCTTAGCAGGACCACATCTATAATACAGAGGGGTTGCTGAGCCAACAACTAGCCACTTATTTTTAGTAACAGGAAAACATGACAATTCTGTACCAATGCAAGGCAGTAAAAAAAATTTTTTTTTCCTTAATGGTAGAAAAAGTCTGTGCTGTGCTTAGTCCCTCAGTCATGTCCAACTCTCTTTTCGACCCCAAGGATTGTAACCTTCCATGCTCCTCTGTCCATGGGGATTCTCCAGACAAGAATACTAGAGTGGGTAGCATTCCATTCTCCAGGGAATCATTCCAACCCGGAGATCAAACCCAGGTCTCCCACACTGCAGGAGGATTCTTTATCATCTGAGCCACCATGGAAGCCCAAGAATACTGGAGTGGGTAGCCTATCCCTTCTCCAGGGGAACTTCCTGACCCAGGAGTTAAACTGGGGTCTCTTGAATCACAGGCAGATTCTTTACCAGCTAAGCTACCCGGGAAGCCCCCAGAAAAAGTCTAAGACCTACCAAATATATTTGAATCACCTTGGTGACTATGGTTTAGATTAATGCTGTTCAACAAATAACAACAGCAAGACAGAAATAATGACCATTCACCAATATAAAACTCAGGGATACATTTTTTTTATCATGATTAAACTAATATTGGCAGTATAACAAATCATAGGACTGTAGTTTCATAATATAGCAAGTAACAGGACCTCCAGAACCAATCAGTCCATGGTTGACAGATCCTAATACCAAATTATTTTGCTAGTTAACAAAGTTCCACACAGTAAACTGGAGGAGCAAATGAAGGCTAAATGGTTAATACTATTAGAATATGCCCAGTCTAAATAGCAACACTGAACTAAAAGTAAACCATGAAAAGTTCTGCATGTAAAGCAGTATAATATACTGAGCAACTCAGGTGACAACACTAAAGCATACCACCTAAACAAGTTTTGCCATTAAAAAAAAAAAAATTCTGGGGGCCGGTCCTAAGACGGCAGAGAAATAGGACAGGAAGACCACTTTCTCCTCCACAAATTCATCAAAAGGTCATTTGAATGCTGAGCAACTTCCACAAAACAACTTCTGAACGCTGGCGGAGGACACCAGGCACCCAGAAAGGCAGCCCATTCTCTTTGAAAGTAGGCAGGACAAAATATAAAGGACAAAAAGAGAGACAAAAGAGTTAGGGATGGAGAGCCATCCCAGGGAGGGAGTCATGAAAGAGGAGAAGTTTCCATATACCACTCTCTCACCAGCAGGTCTGTGGGGAGTTATGGAATCTCAGAGGGCAACATAACTGGGAGGCGGGGGAAAAAAGTCCACAGAATACATGCCTTAACTACAACTCCCAGTGGAGATAGCCCAGACGCTCGCATCTGCCACAGCGAGCGGGGGGAGGTGGGGGGGGGCGGCACAGGTTGTATGCTTAGGGTAAGGACCAGGCCTGGATGTCCTGAGGACAATCTGAAGGAGCCAACATGAGATAGCAACCCAAACTGTGGGATAACCAGAGAGAGAGAGAGAGAGAAAAAGAAAAAGAGAGAAAAAGAGAGAGAGAGAGGAAAAAAAAAGAGAGAGAAATTTCCCGCAATTAGCTCTAACCTAAGTCATAGCCTGGCCAGCTCACAGAACAAAGGATTGAGTGAATACCAGAGGAAAGCTAGCTGGCTGTGGACTGGCCCACTGCCCTGCAGGAGGGAGAAAGGCAGGTGGACGACAGCCAGAGCTGGAAGGCGAGAGGCAATCTTGGCCCCAGAGACGGCATCCTCCGAACTGTGAGCAGGCTCCCGTTTGCTAACCAAGTCTTCCTAGGATCTTGGACGGTTGACATATGCCAGGAGAGTCACAGCCTGAGATCAGCTGGGACCAGAAAGGTGATAAGAAGCACTGCACACCTGGGATAGTGCACTCGCCAAGCACCTGGTGGCCTGAGCTCCTCAGACCTGGGAAGGGCACAAAATGCAGGCCCAAGAGAGTCTGTGCCTTTGTGGAGTACTCAAGAACCTGAAACTGAGCAGCTTAGACCTGGGAAGTGCACGCAATCCAGGGCCCGATTGCATAGTTCCCCTTCAGAGAAACCTGGAGCCTGGGCAGTGTAGACTGGGAAAGCACAGGCGCCATGCTGCTGCTGCTGCTACTGCTGCTACGTCACTTCAGTCGTGTCCGACTCTATGCGACCCCATAGACGGCAGCCCACCAGGCTCCACCGTCCCTGGGATTCTCCAGGCAAGAACACTGGAGTGGGCTGCCATTTCCTTCTCCAATGCATGAAAGTGAAAAGTGAAAGTGAAGTCGCTTAGTCGTATCCGACTCTTTGCGACCCCATGGACTGCAGCCTACCACGCTTCTCTGTCCATGGGATTTTACAGGCAAGAGTACTGGAGTGGGGTGCCATTGCCTTCTCCAATGGCGCCATGAGCTGGGGCAAACCCAGTGTGGTCCATATACTGTGAGCACTCCCCACACATGCCAGTGATATTTGTTTGCAGTGTTCCTCCCTCCCCACAGCACGACTGAACAAGAGAGCCTAAGTAAGTGACCACCTTCGCCCCCTTGCGTCAGGGCAGAAATTAGACACTGAAGAGACTTGGAAATTTTTTAAGTTTTTTATTTTTAAGTTTTTTATTACTCCTTTAATTTTCATTTTTATAACCTAATATTATCTTGCAAAAAAACACCCTATTTTTAAACCAAATTTCATATATACATTTTATAATTTTTGTTATTGATTTGGTTTTATATTTTTAATATTGTATTTTTGAGAGTCTAACCTGTACTCTAGATTCTTAATCTTTGCTTTTTGGTATTTGTTATCATTTTGTATCTTTAAGAATCTAATCTTCAGTACCCATTTTTATTTAGGGGTGTGATTACTAGCTTGACTGCTCTCTCCCCTTTTGACTCTCACTATTCTCCCCCAGGTTACCTCCATCTCCTCCCTTTGCCTTCTCTTCTCTACTTAACTCTGTGAATCTCTCTGGGTATTCTGGGCTGTGGAGAACACTTAGGGAACTGATTTCTGGCTAGACTGGTCTTTCCCCTTTTGATTTCCCCTCTTCTCCTCCTGGTCACCTCTATCTCCCTCCTCCGTCTTCTCTTCTTCAGGTAACCGTGTGAACCTCTCTGGGTGTCCCTCACTGTGGAGAATCTTTTGAATGTTAACCTAGATGTTTTGTCATCAGTGCTGTATAGATGGAGAAGTCTTGAGGCTACTGTAAGAATAAGACCGAAAGCCAGAGGCAGGAGGCTTAAATGCAAAACTTGAGAACACCAGAAAACGCCCAAATCCAGGGAACGTTAATTGACAAGAGTGGGTTCTTCACCAGCTGAACCACCAGGGAAGCCCAGAAGCCTCCATACCTACCCTGAAACCAAGCTCCACCCAAGACCCAACAGGTTCCAGAGCAAGACATACCATGCTAATTCTCCAGGAACAAAGGAACATAGCCCTGAGTATTAAAACACAGGCTGCCTAAAGTCAAACCAAACCCATAGACACCTCAAAACTCACTACTGGACACTTCGTTACATTCCAGAGAGAAGAGATCCAGCTCCACCCACCAGAATACCGGTGCAAGCTTCCCTAACCAGGAAACCTTGACAAGCCATTCGTCCAACCCCAGCCACAGGCAGGAACCTCCACAATAAAGAGGAACCACAAAGTTTCAGCATACAGAAAGGCCACCCCAAACACAGCAATCTAAACAAGATGAAAAGGCAGAGAAATATTCAGCAGGTAAATGAACATGATAAAAACCCACCAAACCAAACCAAAGAGGAGGAGACAGGGAGTCTACCTGAAAAAGAATTCAGAATAATGATAGTAAAGATGATCCAAAATCTTGAAAACAAAATGGAGTTACAGATAAATAGACTAGAGACAAGGATTGAAAAGATGCAAGAAATGTTTAACAAGGACCTAGACGAAATAAAAAAGGGTCAGTCAATAATGCATAATGCAATAACTCAGATCAAAAGCACTCTGGAGAGAACCTACATTAGAATAACTGAGGCAGAAGATAGGATAAATGAGGTGGAAGATAGAATGGTGGAAATGAATGAAGCAGAGAGGAAAAAAGAAAAAAGAATTAAAAGAAATGAGGACAACCTCAGAGATATCTGGGACAATGTCAAACGCCCCCAACATTCGAATCATAGGAGTTCCAGAAGAAGAAGACAAAAAGAAAGACCATGAGAAAATACTTAAGGAGATAACAGTTGAAAACTTACCTAAAATGAGGAAGGAAATAGCCACCCAAGTCCAAGAAACCCAGAGGGTCCAAAACGATAAACCCACAGTGAAACACCCCAACACACATATTAATCAAATTAACAAAGATCAAACACAAAGAGCAACTATTAAGAACAGCAAGGGAAAAGAAACAAAGAACACACAAAGGGATTCCCATAAGGGTAACAGCTGATCTTTCAATGGAAACTCTTCAGGCCAGAAGGAAATGGAAGGACCTACTTGAAGTGATGAAAGAGAAAAAGCTAAACCCAGATTACTGTACCCAACAAGGATCTCATTCAAATATGAGGGAGAAATCAAAAGATTTAGACAAGCAAAAGCTGAGAGAATTCAACACCACTAAACCAGCTCTTCAACAAATGCTAAAGGATCTTCTTTAGACAGGAAACACAGAAAACGTGTATAAACTCGAACCCAACACAAAAAATGGCAACGGGATCATAGTTATCAATAATTACCCTAAATGTAAATGGGTTGAATGCTCCCCAGAAGACAAAGACTGGCTGAATGGATACAAAAACAAGACCCCTATATATGCTGTCTACAAGAGACCCACTTCAAACCAAGGGACACATACAGACTGAAAGTGAAGGCCTGGAAAAAGATATTTCATGCAAATGGAGACCAAAAGGAAGCAGGAGTAGCAATACTCATATCAGATAAAATAGACTTCGAAATAAAGGCTGTGAAAAGAGACAAAGAAGGGCACTACAAAATGATCAAAGAATCAATCCAAGAAGAAGATATAACAATTATAAAGATATATGCACCCAACATAAGAACACCTCAACATGTAAGGCAAATGCAAACAAGTATGAAAGGGGAAATTAACAGTAACACAATAATAGTGGGAGACTTTAATACCTCACTCACACCTGTGGATAGATCAACTAAACAGAAAATTAGCAAGGAAACACAAACTTTAAATGATACAATGGACCAGTTAGACCTAATTGATATGTATAGGACTATCCAAACCAACGAATTTCACCTTTTTTCTCAAGTGCACACGGAACATTCTCCAGTACAGATCACATCCTGGGCCATAAGTCTAGCCTTGGTAAATTCAAAATAATTGAAAGCATTTCAAGCATCTTTTGTCATCACAATGCAGTAAGATTAGATGTCAACTACAGGAAAAAAACTATTAACAATACAAACATGCTTCTGAATAACCAACAAATCACAGAAGAAATCAAAAAAGAAATCAAAATATGCATAGAAATGAATGAAAGTGAAAACACGACAACCCAAAACCTATGGGATTCAGTAAAAGCAGTGCTAAGGGGAAGGTTGATAGCAATACAAGCCTACCTCAAGAAACAAGAGAAAAATCAAATAAATAATCTAACTTTACATCTCAAGCAAGAAAAAAGAAGAAATGAAGAAGAAAAAGAAGAAATGAAGAACCCCAGGGTTAGTAGAAGGAAAGAAATCATAAAAACTGGGCATAAAAAAATGAAAAAGAAACAAAGGAGACTATAGCAAAAATCAACAAAACTAAATGCTGGTTCTTTGAGAAGATAAATAAAAGAGACAAACCATTAGCCAGACTCATCAAGAAAAAAAGGGAGAAGAATCAAATCAACAAAAAGAGAAATGCAAATGGAGAAATCACAACAGACAACATAGAAATACAAAGGATCATAAGAGACAACTATCAGCAATTATACGCCAAGAAAATGGACAACTTGGAAGAAATGGATGAATTCTTACAAAAGTATAACCTTCTAAAACTGAACCAGGAAGAAATAGAAAATCTTAACAGACCCATGACAAGCACAGAAATCAAATTGTAATAAAAAATCTTCCAAAAAACAAAAGCCCAGGACCAGATAGCTTCACAGCTGAATTATACTAAAAATTTAGAGAAGAGCTAACACCTATCCACCTGACCTGCCTCTTGAGAAATTTGTATGCAGGTCAGGAAGCAACAGTTAGAACTGGACATGGAACAAAAGACTGATTACAAATAGGAAAAGGAGTACGTCAAGGCTGTATATTGTCACCCTGCTTATTTAACTTATATGCAGAGTACATCATGAGAAATGCTGGACTGGAAGAAGCACAAGCTGGAATCAAGACTGCTGGGAAAAATATCAATAACCTCAGATATGCAGATGACACCACCCTTATGGCAGAAAGTGAAGAGGAACTCAAAAGCCTCTTGATGAAGGTGAAAGAGGAGAGTGAAAAAGTTGGCTTAAAACTCAACATTCAGAAAACAAAGATCATGGCATCTGGTCCCATCACTTCATGGGAAATAGATGGGGAAACAGTGGAAACAGTGTCAGACTTTATTTTTGGGGGCTCCAAAATCACTGCAGATGGTGACTGCAGCGATGCAATTAAAAGACGCTTACTCCTTGGAAGAAAAGTTATGACCAACCTAGATAGCATATTCAAAAGCAGAGACATTACTTTGCCAACAAAGGTCTGTATAGTCAAGGCTAAGGTTTTTACAGTGGTCATGGATGTGAGAGTTGGACTATGAAGAAAGCTGAGTGCCAAAAAATTGATGCTTTTCAACTGTGGTGTTGGAGAAGACTCTTGAGAGTCCCTTGGACTGCAAGGAGATCGAACCAGTCCATTCTGAAGGAGATCAGCCCTGGGAGCTCTTTGGAAGGACTGATGCTAAAGCTGAAACTCCAGTACTTTGGCCACCTCATGCGAAGAGTGGACTCATTGGAAAAGACTCTGATGCTGGGAGGGATTGGGGGCAGGAGGAGAAGGGGACGACAGAGGATGAGATGGTTGGATGGCATCACTGACTCGATGGACCTGAGTCTGAGTGAACTGTGGGACTTGGGTGATGGACAGGGAGGCCTGGCGTGCTGCGATTCATGGGGTTGCAAAGAGCCGGACACGACTGAGCGACTGAACTGAACACCTATCCTACTCAAACTCTTCCAGAAAATTGCAGAAGACGGTAAACTGCCAAACTCATTCTATATGGCCACTATCACCCTAATACCAAAACCTGACAAAGATGCCACCAAAAAAGGAAACTAAAGGCCAATATCACTGATGATCATACATACAAAAATCCTTAACAAAATTTTAGCAAACAGAATCCAACAATATATTAAAAAGATTATACATCATGACCAAGTGGGCTTTATCCCAGGCATGCAAGGATTCTTCCATATTTGCAAATCAATCAATGTGATACATCACATCAACAAATTGAAAGATAAAAACCATATGATTATCTCAATAGATGCAGAGAAAGCCTTTGACCAAATTCAACATCCATTTATGATAAAAACCCTCCAGAAAGCACAACAGAAGGAACATACCTCAAGATAACAAAAGCCATATATGATAAACCCACAGCAAACATTATCCTCAATGGGGAAAAATTGAAAGCATTTCCCCTAAAGTCAGGAACAAGACAAGGATTCCCACTCTCCCTACTGCTATTCAACATAGTTTTGGAAATTTTGGCCACAGCAATCAGAGCAGAAAAAGAAATAAAAGAATCCACATTGGAAAAGAAGTAAATCTATCACTGTCTGCATATGACATGATCCTCTACATAGAAAACCCTAAAGCCTCTACCAGAAAATTACTAGAGCTAAATCAATGAATACAGTAAAGTTGCAGAATATAAAATCAACACACAGAAATCCCTTGAATTCCTATACTAACAATGACAAAATAGAAAGAGAAATTAAGGAAACAATTCCATTCACCATTGCAACAAAAAGAATAAAATACTTAGGACTATATCAACCTAAAGAAACAAAAGGCCTATATATATAAAACTATAAAACACTGATAAAAGAAATCAAAGATGACACAAATAGATGAAAAAATATACCATGTTCATGGATCGGAAGAATCCATATAGTGAAAATGAGTATACTACCCAAAGCAATCTATAGATTCAATGCAATCCCTATCAAGCTACCAATGGTATCTTTCACAGAACTAGAACAAATAATTTCACAGTTTGTATGGAAATACAAAATAACCTCGAATTGCCAAAGTAATCTTGAGAAAGAAGAATGGAACTGGAGGAATCAACCTGCCTGGCTTCAGTCTATACTACAAGGCTACAGTCATTAAGACAGTATGGTACTGGCACAAAAAGAGAAATATAGATCAATGGAACAAAACGGAAAGCCCAGAGATAAATCCATGCACCTATGGACACCTTATCTTTGACAAAAGAAGCAAGAATATACAATGGAGAAAAGACAACCTCTTTAACAAGTGGTGCTGGGAAAATTGGTCAACCAGTGGTAAAAGAATGAAACTAGAACACTTTCTAACACCATACACAAAAACAAACTCAAAATGGATTAAAGATCCAAATGTAAGAGCAGAAACTATAAAACTCCTAGAGGAAAACATAGGCAAAAGACTCCCTGACATAAATCGCAGCAGGATCCTCTATGACCTACCTCCCAGAGTAATGGAAATAAAAGCAAAAATAAACATACGGGACCTAATTAAAATTAAAAGTTTTTGCACAATGAAGGAAACTATAAACAAGGTGAAAAGACAGCCTTCAGAATGGGGGAAAATAATAGCAAATGAAGCAACGGACAAGGATATTTATCTCAAAATATACAAGCAGCTCCTGTAACTAATTCCAGAGAAATAAATGACCCAATCAAAAAATGGGCCAAAGACCTAAACAGACATTTCTCCAAAGACAACATACAGATGGCTAAGAAACACATGAAAAGATGCTCAACATCACTCATTATCAGAGAAATGCAAATTAAAACCACAATGAGGTACCGTCTTACGCCAGTCAGAATGGCTGCTATCCAAAAGTCTACAAGCAATAAATGCTGGAGAGGGTGTGGAAAAAAAGGAACCCTCTTACACTGTTGGTGGGAATGCAAACTAGTACAGCCACTATGGAGAACAATGTGGAGATTTCTTAAAAAACTGGAAATAGAACTCCCATATGACCCAGCAATCCCAATGCTTGGGATATACACCGACGAAACCAGAATTGAAAGAGATACGTGTACCCCAATGTTCATCGCAGCACTGTTTACAAGAGCTAGCACATGGAAGCAACCAAGAAGTCCATCGGCAGATGACTGGATAAAAAGGCTGTGGTACTTATATACAATGGAATATTACTCAGGTATTAAAAAGAATGCATTTGAATCAGTTCTAATGAGGTGGATGAAACTGGAGCCTATTATATAGAGTGAAGTATGTCAGAAAGAAAAACACCAATACAGTATATTAACGCATATATATGGAGTTTAGAAAGATGGTAACGATGACCCTATATGTGAGACAGCAAGAGACACAGATGTAAAGAACAGTCTTTTGGACTCTATGGGAGAAGGCAAGGGTGGGATGATTTGAGAGAACAGCATTGAAGCATGCATATTACCATATGTGAAATAGATCACCAGTCTAGGCTCAATGAATGAGACAGGGCGCTCAGGGCTGGTGCACTGGGATGACTCTAAGGGATGGGATGGGGAGGCAGGTAGGAGGGGGGTTTGGGATGGGGGACACATGTAAACCCATGGCTGATTCATGTGGGTGTATAGCAAAAACCACTACAATATTGTAAAGTAATTAGCCTTCAATTAAAATAAATAAATAAATAATTTTTTAAATTAAAAAAATTCTGAAAACAAATGATACACAGCTGAAAGTAGTTTAGCAAACAATAGTCATTGCTAGATAATACCAGCTAAATTAAAACATTCATCACTACATTATATATATGGATGCTAGATAATTTTTTAAAGTAATAATTTGGAAAACAGGGCATAACTAAATGTTAAATATAACATTAACACATATTATCCTTTTTGGAACCCATATCAGATTGTCTCAGGGCATATGCTTACTAGGGCAATGTTATGTTTAACAAAAGTAAGCTGAAGTTACTGCAATAATAGTACAAAGTCTACAGATAATAAATGCTGGAGAGGGTGTGGAGAAAAGGGAACCCTCTTACACTGTTGGTGGGAATGCAAATTAGTACAGCCACTATGGAGAACAGTGTGGAGATTCCTTAAAAAACTGGAAATAGAACTGCCTTATGATCCAGCAATCCCACTGCTGGGCATACACACTGAGGAAACCAGAAGGGAAAGAGACACATGTACCCCAATGTTCATCGCAGCACTGTTTATAATAGCCAGGACATGGAAGCAACCTAGATGTCCATCAGCAGATAAATGGATAAGAAAGCTATGGTACATATACACAATGGAGTATTACTCAGCCATTAAAAAGAATACATTTGAATCAGTTCTAATGAGGTGGATGAAACTGGAGCCTATTATACAGAGTGAAGTAAGCCAGAAGGAAAAACACCAATATAGTATACTAACACATATATATGGAATTTAGAAAGATGGTAACAATAACCTTGTGTACGAGACAGCAAAAGAGACACTGATGTATAGAACAGTCTTATGGACTCTGTGGGAGAGGGAGAGGGTGGGAAGATTTGGGAGAATGGCATTGAAACATGTAAAATATCATGTAAGAAACGAGTTGCCAGTCCAGGTTCGATGCACGATACTGGATGCTTGGGGCTAGTGCACTGGGACGACCCAGAGGGATGGTATGGGGAGGGAGGAGGGAGGAGGCTTCAGGATGGGGAACACATGTATACCTGTGGCGGATTCATTTTGATATTTGGCAAAACTAATACAATTATGTAAAGTTTAAAAATAAAATAAAATTTAAAAAAAATTAAAAATGGTAAATAAAATACTGAAAAAAAAAAGTATATTATAACAACACTTGGAAATTTTGGAATAGCACATTAAGTCTTTAACAATATACGCCTTCAGGAATTTTTTTCATATATGGAGTAATGTACTCCAGTGACGTCAACTGGTTTTAGGAGAAACACAGTCCTTAGTACCTGATGTAAAGACATCATCCATGTATTTTTATTTTGTTATTACATTTTTAAAATTGCTAGTGACAAACCAGAGTAACAAAGCTAAAAGTAAGGATACTGAATTAAACCAATTGTATATCAGCACTATACTATACTGCACACAAACACTGATGTCATACTTTATAAGCCAGAACCTATAACTGAACAAAATTAAGAAATGAAACAAGAACCCTTGAAATTCCTCAAATGAATATTTGGCTAACTGCATAGTCATTAGGTTACTGTACTCTCAATCAAAACCATACTTGTGATGTAAGCAAAAGGGTGATATGTTGTGTATTAATACAGTACTAGAGTCTTGCGGGGAGAGGGGACCTTTGTGTCCATAAGGCGACAACAAACTTTGAAATATTTCCCGACACAAAAACCCCCATAAATTCAGGAACAAGACACCTAAAATTATAGGAAAACAGCCACTGTAATAAACATAAAACATACACTAATCTACTTTAAAAATGTCACATACCTCAGTGAATGTAGAGATAAAGTTAATGACTTTAGAATGAAATAAACAGCTTTAATCAACACAAAAATATTTTTGACTCTTTAGTACTATTAGATTGTGAAGTTAATGGAAGTTACCATTAACAACTTTCATTTCTGGAAGACAGTAAGAGACCAAGCTTCTGATGAGAGTGATAAACCTAACATATCTGAAAGGCATCATATTATGGGTAAATTGAGTAACTGAGTTTCCATTTCGTCTGCTCTTTGTCCATTAAACTATGTAAAATCTGAATTAACTTTTCTTGGAGTTATATGAGTGAAAACCTCACTCCTATCATGTTATGGAGGATCTACAGTAATTGGCAAGACCACTACTTTACATATCTGATGATCAAAGTGATCCTCAAATAAGAAAATCACACTGTAGATAATATGCATGCCATATATAACCTACCACAGTTGAGAATCACAGTGCCCTCAAGAACCTTACAATATTATGGTTTTCTTACCATCAGTGGAGCATTACATTGAGAGTAATAATCCCTGAAGGGAAGTATGCAACCAATACCACCAATACAAGCTGTGGAAAATTAAGTACTGGTAAATTTCTACAATCACCGCTTCTTGTTCAAAGAAATACACAACATTTAGAGGTATACGGTAAATTGTTGAGTAAGACACTAAAGGGACCAGTAAACAGCCTTATTAATATCTTCAACAACCAGAAAACACAAACTTAACAAACTATTGGACCTTAAAACCCTATTACTCCTTAAAATTACTTAAATGTCTAACAATAAAAGACACTCAACAACAATCCTAAAACATATCAGTGACTCAGAATGGAGGAACCATACTGTAATGTTACTGAAAAACTGGGGAGCATTTCTGGTCTGTAGTGATTTCACAAAGGGTGCTGACATGTAGACGAATGAGGTATGACATAAAAGCTATTATAGTGGTTATCTTGTGTCCACAAGATGGCGCCAAATTCCTACCAATCTCAACATTTGGTTACATAACAGAGATACTAAACTGCACTGCTGATGACACTTACCGCCTACATTTATATGAACATCAAACCATCTAAATTCCCAAAGGGCAATGATGCATGTACCAACTGAATACAAGTTTGGATTAGTGACAACTTGTCTACAGTTGAGTTACAAATCTGGAAATGCCCATTACAACCTATGAAAATGTCACACTATTACCTCAGATTTAACAGGCAGTGGAATTAATAACGAAACAAGGGTCATAAAATATTGGAGCCCAGAGAATGATGCATATATTTACAACTAAAGTTACCTATGTAATTTGACTTGTCAAAGGTCCCTTCAGAACCAAACTTAGAATGCAAGCTCATCACCTGACAAATAGCAGTGTGGGTAAATTTAGTACAAAATATCATTTAACTCTGAGACAGTGCCAAACCTAATATTTAGAAATATGCCAGGATAAAAGTAGCTATCAATATGTTGGAGAGGGCAGTGTTGTAAAATAATTTGCAAATGATAATGGTAAAAAATCAAATATGTTTACGAAATGTTCAGTATAAAGGACCAACAGCATACATAATATAACTGTTTCTCCACCAAGTGCCTTTATTACTGACGTGCTGATCTCCAACGCTACAAGCAATGCATTACTAGGAGTAATTTTCTTAAAATTCATCTAATAGCTTATAAAGGATAATACTATAAGGACAAACAAAATATACAAATCCATGGTAATGGGTCTTTTTGTCCAAAACACAGCACCAAATCTATCAAGACTTACGAAAGATATGATGGGTAGTTGCCAGATATTCAGACAAAAATGACTCCCTAAAAAAGCACACAGGCACCTAAGGATACCTAGCAAATTTTCCTGTTAAAAAAAACTTACTGTACTGGCATAGAATCAAGGGATCCTAATAAAGTACAACTGCAAGAGCCCCTGAGATGTTGACTTGTAATATCACCTCTACAGGGGCAAAGCAGAGTAGGCAACTGGGAAACTCCATACACTCATACTGTTAGGTATATTACAGTAGTAGCACTACTTAATGTAAAGGATAGCTATCTCTGCCATAAAGTGATAAGACCAAACTGCTCATAGAAAACTGACATCCTAGTAATATCAAATGGCTACATTATTACACTACAAATTCCAATTAGTGGTTCAATATTTCAAAGATGGGTGCCAAATCTGTGACTTTATTGAACAACTTGACTGTACTGCCTATTTGCACAAGATGGAAGTAGCCCAACCAGGTAAATTACCATTGCACCAAAAAACACTGACTGGCTTAGTATACACATACTCATGAATATATAGTTCCTAGAAATAAAGGACCTTAAAATACAATGAGTTTTTCAATAAGCATTAGAATTTTACCAAAAATTTTACTAGGGCTAAACTTTGGAACATGGTGCTCTGCACCAGAGATTTGCAAAGGATGAGATTGTGCCATTACATTTGATTTTCTTGCTCATTTGTCCATAGAGAAATGAAAATTGGAAATTTGTTACAATCATATGCATGGGAAGATTTGCTGAGTTTAGCTGCTAGTTGGGTGTTACAGTACATCTAAAGAATCAATTAAACTAGAAAAATGGAGTAGCATCATGTCTAAGACATTTATCCTACCTCAGGACAGCCAATTCCCCAGCAGTGGCTGTCTATAACACAGCAGTCTACAGGAGTATACTTAGGAGATGGACAACTAGAAAAGGGGTTATGTGCTTCCAAAGAACCAAATATTTCAAAGACATTTTTTTTAAAAACTAAGAAAGCCCATCCATACTACCAATGTAGGGAATTGTCCATATAACCTTAACTTAATGAAAATTCAAGTAACATGTATCTAGCTAGTAGAATGCTTAAAAGGAACAGCAATGGCTACTACTAGTATTAACAGAGATTATCTGGGAAAATACAACCCAGTCCATCAAGGGATAGTTGAGAACCACAAAATTCAGAATCCTAGTTAGCTAAGACAAAAAGTGCTAGCACTATACAACAGCTTCTTGTCCACTCATAGGAAAACTGCCCTTAGATCCAATGGGTGGCGAATCTATTGCAAACATGATTCACAAAGAGTAGGAGCACTATGGGTGACAAAATTATGTTAGTTTATTCTGGATAACAAGTTCACTGAAGACAGGCACTATTACTAACTAGGCATTAAAGAATTTCACCATCTAAAAGATTGTTACGTATGAGCAAAGCTATCATTAGGCAATTCTGGTTTCTTCTAAGTACTGGGGTGCATGATGGAAAGCATTTCACAATATGCTGAGAGGTTCTAGAAAAGGGCCTTTGTATGGATGGGGTCTAGGACAAACTATAATGAGACCTATGTTTCTACTTCACACACTCTAGCACAATATAGAGGGAGCAGCAAAGGCGAACTAACCTTCACTTCCAATTATGTCACAGCATGGTACTCCTTCAAATCACTGAAAAAGCCAGGCATGGAAGTATATTCATGGATCCCACCAATACTCCATGGATACAATAAAAAGTATTTCTCTGTCCCTCCCCCTGCACCTTGTGGAAACCTGACCCTGTTCATAGTTCCCACATGTACAAAACCATATGCTTCTCACTTAAAAACTCCATTTGTGTGTATGTGTGCTAGAATCTGAAACTGATGATTCAGAAGCTGGTTTTATTCCCATCTATGCCAGTATGTCATTTTAGAAGCTTAAAATAAACCAAATCTTTCCTTTCTTGACTGCTTTTAATATGTGGTTGACGGTTAGATGTGAACCAGGAAGTGCAAAGGAACCTTAAAAACTAAGCACAGAAAGCAACTCATCCAAAGGATGGGTAACTCAATACAGGGTAATAAAGGCAAAGTGCAGTGGACATTCTGGCAGTGATAAAAGATTACCTATATCAATGTCTGTGGGCATCACAAAACTCCATGGGCTATGTATAACACAAACTAAAGGCATCTGGCTCATTCCTCCTCCCAATGAAAGCAAGAATAATCTTTGTTGCCTTCATTGCAAACCTGTTCGAGATGATTCTTGAGGTCAATGCCCGCAACCATCCTTCTAGTTAAACCATCTCCCTACATCCTGCTCTAGTCCTAACATAAGGTATGGGATTTCTTAAATCTTTTATTTTGGAGTCTCATCCAAGACTTCCTAACTGTAGAGTCCATGCTGAACTACTGCACTTAGTTAAACATCTGTCTGGACAGCCTTCTGGCCATGGTAAGCAGAAGCCAGTGAAAAGTACAGTGAACTCAAAGACATCCCATCCCTAGGGACAGCTGGAATTTCACCAATACTATGATAGGAGACCCCTCAGGGGACCCAGAATCTTGTCTTGGGGAACAAATGTTGAATGTTGCTTCCTACTGTCCAGTAGGGGAATTCTCACCTTTAAAGAGTTCTGGCTTCCTTTATTAAGTGAACATTAGTTCCAGTAGCCTCTGAAACTTCTCAATAGGTTAACTTCTCTTAACCTTATCCTCAAGTGTAAAACATGGAAACTAAAAAGTGCTTAAAGTCAAGTTACTGAAGCAGATGGCCTACAATCTAATGTCTGTAGTTATGTATGTTGCTTAACTATCCTGTACCTATGAGACAGGAAGATTCTTTGAGGCTCGTTGAAATCCACAAAAAAATCTTTAAGATCTTAACAGACTTGATTACCCATTGTAATCCCTCTCCCATTAACCCCCAAATTGAATAGTGGTAAGCACTAAGGAAACACTATTAGGACACAGGCTGGCACATCAATCCCACAGGAATGAGAAGCCAGGAAAAGAGTGGAGAGGATTCTCAGATGTAATAATAAAGGCATTTCAAGTTTGGAACTTTCTGTATAGAGATGATCATCCCTGAGGTCCATTTTCAACATAGTGAAGAGCTTGGGAGTGAAACGGAGAAGAGGCAAAAGAATAATTTTTTTTTCAAAGTCACTGCTAATAACTATAGTGATTATAGTTCACTATAGTTCACTCACTCAATGAGTGAGTGAGTGAAAGTCGCTCAGACGTGTCCGACTCTTTGTGACCCCCATGGACTATACAGTCCATGGAATTCTCCAGGCCAGAATACTGAAGTGGGTAGCCTTTCCCTTCTCCAGGGGACCTTTCCAACCTAGAAATCAAACCAGGGTCTCCTGCTTTGCAGGCAGATTCTTTACCAGCTGAGCTATGAGCTATGAGGGAAGACTATTCAATCAGTATTAGTTTCAGTTCAGTCGCTCAGTCATGTCCAACTCTTTGCGACCCCATGAATCACAGCAGGCCAGGCCTCCCTGTCCATCACCAACTCCCGGAGTTCACTCAGACTCACGTGCATCGAGTCAGTGATGCCATCCAGCCATCTCATCCTCTGTCGTCCCCTTCTCCTCCTGCCCCCGATCCCTCCCAGCATCAGAGTCTTTTCCAATGAGTCAACTCTTCACATGAGGTGGCCAAAGTACCAATAGGGCTGTATAATAGAGCTGGGGTCATCCCCCACTAAGGTGACAAAAACCTGTATCCCGTGATTTCTACAAGATATGCATCCTTCCCTCCATGCTGCCCCAAATACTTCCTCTGCTGCTCATCAGCTTGATATCACATTCCCATTCCACAGGAAACCACCCCTTCCCTACTGCTTTGGTGGCCTAAAATGGCAGCCACAAGCAGTCCCTCTTCTAGCACTTGAACTCACTCAGAGTGTACACAATCACTGGCTGAGCCCTGCCAAGAAGATGGGATGATATGAAGATAGCTACTGAGATCATGTGATGATGTCAGACTGATGACTGATTTCTTCAAAGCACTATGCTGTCTTCTTTGAAACTGATTCCAGATAGATCTTCCATCCCTCCACTTCTTCCCTCAAACCCTTATTCCTAGCTATCTCCCTTACCTTAACATGAAAAGTGAAAGTGAAGTAGCTCAGTCGTGTTCGGCTCTTTGCGACCCCGTGGACTGTGGTCCACCAGGCTCCTCCATCCATGGGATTCTCCAGGCAAGAGTACTAGAGTGGGTTGCTACGTCCTTCTCCAGGGGATCTTCCCAACCCAGGGATTGAACCCAGGTCTCCCGCATTGCAGGCAGAACGCTTTACCATATGAGCCACCAACTCTCAAATACAATACCTAATAGCATCAAACTATACGACAGGAAATACTGACTACCCCACAGCTATTCCTTATCTTTCTCTTAATTGTTTCTTAATAGACGAAAAGCCAAGACTCCAAAATCCCTGAAACGTCAAAAGCAAAAGTACTAAAAGAGCTCATACAGTTTGCCTGAGTTTTCAATCTAGCTTAGGGCAGGCCAGACAAGCCACCCACAGCCAACCCCTAGATCTCAGTGTTCGCACATAGAAACTGATAGGGCCTAATCAGGCAATTAGTCTACTCAACTTTATAGAATATGGATTTGTATTTCTTCTCTTAACCATACATCCCTTATCTTGAGGCTCGGGAGTGGCACCATCCACCCCAAAATAGCTCTGGTGTTAACAACAGCCCCAAGGAACTTAATCAATGTCAATCATCTTCTGAGATGTATAAGTTCTTCTGATACAGTACCAGGCTGTCAACCATGGCAAAGTCTAATAATGCCAACTGAGTCCTAGTCCTACCACCCTGCTCCTTGGACCTAAAGGCATCTCTCAGATTCTGCCTGCAACTACCTTACAGTTTGATGTGAGGGGATATTACGCATCCAATAGCAGAACAAATGTAAGTGATTACATGTCCCAATATTTGGCATTCCTTGGAGGCCAGAGTGAAATACGTAACTTCCTAGACAGACTAAACTAATTCATAAGCACTGTGAAATGAGAGCTCACTAGTGGTATGGTACAAGACTAAAGATTAATGGGAGAAACCTACAAAGGGCACCCTAAATTGCCCTGTTCACCCTCTTAGTAGGTCAGTTGTCATCTCAAAATTCCTGCTGTCATGAACACTTATTTACTTATCAGCCAAGCTGCTACTAAACTAGTTCAGTTACCTGGGGTTAAAGCCTCATAGGCAAAAGCAGGAAGGTAAGGCACAGAGAATAAGCCACAGTCTAAAAACAGAAGCCTTCAACAAGTAAGCCATTTTAAAGGTAACCACACAACCACCATTTTAAAGGTAACCACACAACCACCATTTTAAAGGTAAAAGGAGAAGTCTTGCTGCTAAGTCACTTCAGTCGTGTCCGACTCTGTGCGACCCCATAGACAGCAGCCCATCAGGCTCCCCTGTCCCTGGGATTCTCCAGGCAAGACCACTGGAGTGGGTTGCCATTTCCTTCTCCAGTGCATGAAAGTGAAAAGTGAAAGTGAAGTCACTCAGTCGTGTCCGACTCTTTGCAACCCCACGGATTGCAGCCCACCAGGCTCCTCCACCCATGGGATTTTCCAGGCAAGAGTACTGGAGTGGGGTGCCATTGCCTTCTCCAGGAGAAGTCTTAAGATTATACAAATGAGGCACCAAGAGGCACATAATTCACTCTTCAATGACTCCATAAAACCCCTCAGTTGTCTGGCTCCAGACAGGAACTTCCAAAAGCCAGCACACCACAAACTATAGCTGAATCGCTGATGCTCCCAAGCTCCCAGGAGATAATGAGGCCCAGAGATGGTGATCTCTACCCCACACTTATATTCCAAAATAAGGATAAATGACCCCCACCATACTCCCATCTGCTTTGCTGAGAATTTTATGAGGATTTATTTATTGTATTAAACCTGCCACCTTTCCCAGGCAGGTGGTTAAACTCTGAATATGAAGGGCTGGAGAAAGTGGAGGTGAGAAGGAAGATTAAAAAAAAAAAAAGTATTAGACTCAGATAAATGAAAGGGGCAAGAAGGAATAACTGTATGTACCAGGGGAAGGAGAGTGAAACATGAATCTACATGGGGCCTTGAATAAGGGCTAAGAGTGTGGACACTGCAGTATGATCACCTGGGTGTAAATCCCTGTTTTGCAAATGACTTGCTATCTGACCTTTGAAAAGTCATCAAAGACCTTTGACAAGACTGTAAGCTACAGTTTTCCCACCTGTAAAATGTGGGTAAGACTACTCATAGCACCTAAATTAAATGCTTTAAGTCAGTATTAAATGCTTTAATAATAACATAATAATGAACAGTGTCTAAAACACAGGAACTACCTAATTAACGTTAGTTGCTTCTAAATCTAGGCTTCAGCAATCTTGGTCTATCAGTCACTCTGTTTTCTTTGCTGTTTCAGTCCTGACACAGTGATGCTATTCTCACTAGGGCCATGTGACCAGGAAAGAAACTGTGCCAGGTCTAAGGGCTTGTGCACATTACAACGGAAGTGACTCACATGTACATGAATTAAGTATATTTAAATGTCAACATGAAAAAACTTGAGATCTAGAAATTCAGAAACTTCAAGACCATGTCAAAGCTGAGGGCCAATAAATAGAAAGCTTCTCAATCCCAAATGAGTCCCTGGAAAAGGAGTAAAGCCGTTCAAAAAGGCTGCAGCCAAAACTGGAGATACAGGTCTGATACCCAAAGCCTACCTTTGTACCCTGTTGAAGCAGGTCTCTGTTAGGGCAGTGAGCGCTAACAGCCCCAACCACTGCCAGAGAAGTGTCTTTGAAGAACAGACAGTGATCAATTCTCCCTCTGTGCACAGCCATTTTCTTTCCTATTAAAAAAAAAAAAAAAAAGAACTCATTTAGAAAAAACTGTCCTGTTGTAGAAGGCTAACTGCCCTTTAGCTGAATCGAAGGTTTAACTGCTGAGAAACCACAGGTATTTCTTGAACAAATATCTAAGTGCATACGGGTCATCTGTTGCCAAGCAAATATTGGGAAATTTTCATAGCATTGAAGGTTAGCCAGGCTTCTCTTCCTTTGTTAACTGTGAGTTAACTGAATCCCAAACAATTCAAAGCTTTCCTTGGAATGTAAAATGCTATGAAGTGAGCCTTCAAAGTATAACTTAAAAAGCATTCTGGTCTTGTTAACATTATTTTCTTTCCAATTCACTTTGATTATCTATACGATGTACGTGCTATTAACACCAATGATAACTTATTTATCAGAGGATGTGGGAAAGATAGTATCTCCAAGGCCTATGAGAGGTAATAATCAACAGGAATACAGACACAGATAATTCAATTTGGGCACAGTAAAGCTCTGGTTTTAATGGATTTCCTTTAACCAACTGGACTGTGCATTGTAGTTTATAAATTACTCTGTAGTTTAAAGGAATAAAACTTTCCCTCTCTGATAGAAAGACAGCACAGCTCTCTTCCCAGCAACATGAAAGACAATGGGGTTGAATGACTGCTCACCTAACTCTACAATCCTCAGTGGAGGAGATGGAAAGTCAAACGGAGGCTCAGAACCTGAAGACAGAAGAATCTGAATTTCCAAAGTTGAACCTGGGCTGAAACATCTGAGGCAAAACAGTTGACTTGATGGCAGGTTGACTCCCAGGAATCTCTATCTCGGTAGCCAGATAAAGGAAGCAAAAGGCAGCTCTCTACTTGGGAAGTCAACTGAATACTCTGGAACAAGTCTCATTCTAAAGTACTTTGGGGAGAAGGAATAAACTGGAAGACCAGGATTGACACACACATATACATATATATTATATATAAAATAGATAACTAATAAGGACCTATTGTGTAGCACAGGGAACTCTACTCATAGTCTGTAATGGTCTATATGGGAAAAGAATCTAAGAGAGTGGATTTATGTGTATGTATAACTGATTCCCTTTGCTATACACTGGAAACTAACACAACATTGTACATCAACTACGCCAATAAATTTTTTAAAAAAATTAAAGTGCTTCTTCTATAAAGTGTAGTTAAGTTGCAAAAACATGTGTATAATAAGGTTGTTAGGACAGAGACACCACAAGCGAAAATACCAGAGAGGTAAAGGTTAATTAAGAAAGTCCAAAGATGATGCTGTAGTATCTTGGGGCAACTAAAAGCTTAGGCTCTTCCATCAGAAGACACAGGTTCAAAAAGGGAGTCTACAGTTTACTGGCTGGCCATTCTTGGCTTAGTTTTGAACTTCTCTTAGTTTGATAACCTGTCTTTGAAATGTAATAAAAATGAAACTAGCTCCAGAATTGATGAGGTTACTACATCAAAAGCAATTAGAACAATTTTAGGCTTGGTTATCTCTAAAATGAACCAACCTGGGAGGAAATGGCCTTTATTAAAGGTCTTTTCTATATGGTTCACGGTCTGCCATGTTAGAAAAACAGATGGGAAGATAAATGTCATATCCAGGTGTTCTATTAGAAGGGCACCCCAGTTAACCTTCTGAGTGCATCTACTTTGCTAGTCCAGCATTTAAACCTAAACAAGTGGGAAAATCTTAAAAGAGTTCCTGATCTTTCTAGGAGCACCATTATCCCTGGACGTCGAAAACGACCTCAATTTACCTCCAACTAAAATTAGAGATACCAAGGGAACATTTCATGCAAAGATGGGCTCAAAAAAGGACAGAAATGGTATGGAACTAACAGAAGCAGAGGATATTAAGAAGAGGTGGCAAGAATACACATAAGAACAGTACAAAAAAAATCTTCACGACCCAGATAATCATGATGGTGTGATCACTCACCTAGAGCCAGACATCTTGGAATGTGAAGTCAAATGGGCCTTAGAAAGCATCACTAAGAACAAAGCTAGTGGAGGTGATGGAATTCCAGTTGAGCTATTTCAAATCCTACAAGATGATACTGTGAAAGTGCTGCACTCAATACGCCAGCAAATTTGGAAAACTCAGCAGTGGCCACAGGATTGGAAAAGGTCAGTTTTCATTACAATCCCAAAGAAAGGCAATGCCAAAGAATGCTCAAACCACCACACGAGCGCACTCATCTCACACACTAGTAAAGTAATGCTCAAAATTCTCCAAGCCAGGCTTCAGCAATACGTGAACCGTGAACTTCCAGATGTTCAAGCTGGTTGTAGAAAAGGCAGAGGAACCAGAGATCAAATTGCCAACATCCGGTGGATCATAGAAAAAGCAAGAGAGTTCCAGAAAAATATCTATTTCTGTTTTATTGACTATGCCAAAGCCTTTGACTGTGTGGATCACAAGAAACTGTTGAAAATTCTGAAAGAGATGGAAATACCAGACCACCTGACCTGCCTCCTGAGAAACCTATATGCAGGTCAGGAAGCAACAGTTAGAACTGGACATGGAACAACAGACTGGTTCCAAATAGGAAAAGTAGTAGGTCAAGACTGTATATTGTCATCCTGCTTATTTAACTTACATGCAGAGTACATCATGAGAAACGCTGGGTGGAAGAAGCACAAGCTGGAATCAAGATTGCCAGTAGAAGTATCAATAACCTCAGATATGCAGATAACACCACCCTTATGGCAGAAAGTGAAGAGGAACTAAAGAGCCTCTTGATGAAAGTGAAAGAGGAGAGTGAAAAAGTTGGCTTAAAGTTCAACATTCAGAAAACAAGATCATGGCATCTAGTCCCATTACTTCATGGCAAATAGATGGGGAAACAGTGGAAACAGTGTCAGACTTTATTTTTGGGGGCTCCAAAATCACTGTAGATGGTGACTGCAGCGATGCAATTAAAAGACGCTTACTCCTTGGAAGGAAAGTTAAGACCAACCTAGACAGCATATTGAAAACCAGAGACATTACTTTGCCAACAAAGGTCCATCTAGTCAAGGCTATGGTTTTTCCAGTGGTCATGTATGGATGTGAGAGTTGGACTGTGAAGAAAGCTAAGCGCCAAAGAATTGATGCTTTTGAACTGTGGTGTTGGAGAAGACTCTTGAGAGTCCCTTGGACTGCAAGGAGATCCAACCAGTCCTTCCTAAATCAGACCGGTCATGGGTATTCATTGGAAGGACTGATGCTAAAGCTGAAACTCAGTACTTTGGCCACCTCATGCAAAGAGTTGACTCATTGGAAAAGACTCTGATGCTGGGAGGGATTGGAGGCAGGAGAAGAAGGGGACGATAGAGGATGAGATGGCTGGAGGGCATCACCAACTCGATGGACCTGAGTCTGAGTGAACTCCGGGAGTTGGTGATGGACAGGGAGGCCTGGCGTCCTGCGATTCATGGGGTTGCAAAGAGTCGGACACGACTGAGCAACTGAACTGAAACTGAAACCATCACTGATGATGAGAGGGAGTCTACAGAGTCAAGACTCTAGGGATGAACTGCTTGAGTCACTCTGTGACAACTGGGGAGCAATGTTACCGAGTTTAACTGACCTCAATTATTGAAGCTGAAAAAAAAAAAGAGATATTAGCTTTACTTCCTCACCATTAAAACTAAGTCAAAGCACACACAGAAAGTGTATAACACCATGTGCTCTGCTAATGTGAACTACTGCTATCCAAAGACTGTTACAAAAGAAATAGACTGCTGTGTGGAATAGAACAAATAGGTAAGATATGATAAAGCAGTATTTGAGAAGGATTAGTCATATTTGGCAGAAAGTGCTAGGAAAACATTAAAAGGTTAAAATAATCTTTCAACCATTAAAAGTGTTATCAACCAGTGAAAGTCAAAGGGACAGAGGCATCTCATAACATAGGACTGAAAGAGGAAGGCCAAAGACAGTAGATGACAGCAGGGCACAGAATGATTACCTTTGTCAGAGGTGAGACTAAATTGTGAAAGGATGTAGGGTTATATGGACAACATCTGTTTCTTGAATAAGGGTCTAATTACTTTACACTTGACCTCTTGTTTTCAGCTTATCAAGAGGTACAAAACAAACAGAAAATAATCAGGTTTCTAACCAGTTTATAATAAAAGAAATTATCAGGGAGATATGTACACAAGATATTTCCATAAGTATGTTAACTGCATTGATAATGTTCAGATTTTAGTTTTTAAAAAACTTAAAATAATTCTAATGTCTAAAAAAGAGGTAGATGTTATACAAAAAAATCATGGCTCAATTGAGATTAGTATGCATTCACATTTAAAGACAGGGAAATAGTTTGTTAATTTAAGAGCTATTTAAAAATGTTATCAGCATATATACACATACTAAAAAGAAATGAACCAAAAATCAGAGTGGTTTTGGATATTCTTTTAATTGTGCTAAGATATTTTATTTCAAATTTTTACAATGAATACTTATGCCTTTCATAATGTTTAATACATTGTATAATGGGGGGAAATTATTCTTTGAGTAATAGATATAGACTTGAACTTATTCCTCCCTGCTGCTGCTACTGCTGCTAAATCGCTTCAGTCGTGTCCGACTCTGTGCGACCCCGTAGACGGCAGCCCACCAAGCTCCCCCACCCCTGGGATTCTCCAGGCAAGAACACTGGAGTGGGGTGCCATTGCCTTCTCTGTAAAGGTCCCCAAAAAATACGAAAATAAGAGGGAAAAGAAGAATGTAAAAGGCAAATATTCAGGAAATGGACAATTCTACACAACACATACTGATCTCTATTAAAAATTACTGCTAAAAGAAAAATATATTTAAAATCACATAAAACTATTTATCCAATTAGTGGTATTGTGTAATTTTAATTAAAAAAATAGACACTGATGCCAAAGGTATCCTAACTAAAATAAGAATACATTTTTGTTAATTTTTGGAGAGCCTGTGCTAATATCAGTATTGATGCCTCATAATTCCAGCAGACCCAAAGTTTTATCTTAGTACTGCAGGGCCAATTTCAAGATTTTTATTGCAAGAGTTAAATAATTCTCTATTAAAGTTTACTATGAGTAATTTGATGAGCTTAATAAAATGTGGAGACCAAACACATTACATGTATGTTGTAGAGTAGGACTATCCATTAGATAGTAAACAAAATGTGGTTTATAAACAAAGTGTGTATGTAAACAAATATGTACTAATATATGATATATAAACACAAAATGTGTCATATAAACAAACTGAATGCATAAACTGTGACATATGTATTACATACACACACAACGAAATATCATTTTGCCATTAAAAAAAAAGCAATAGAGTTCTGGCACATGCAACACTGATAAACCTTGAAGATGTGGTAAGTAAAATAAGCCACACACAAAAGGACAAATATTATATTGCTCCACTTATATGAGGTACCCAGAATAGGCAAATTCGCAGAGACTGAAAATAGATTAGAAGTTACCAGGCACTAGGGAGAGAGGGAGTATGACAAATGTACCATAGTAACTAATATAGGGGAACCTGAGTAGGGGATATATGAGAACTCTTTGCAACTTTTATGCAAATTGAAAACTGTTCTAAAAACAAAAAGTTTATTTTAAAAATGATCAGAATAATGATATCCACCTTCCTTTAAATTTTACTCTATAAATAGGTTACCACACACTTTGATTTTTCCATGTGCTAAAAATCAGACTTATTACAGTCTGAGGAAGGAAAATGAATCAAGTTTATAATATCCTTATTGAGACCCCTGAGGTGCAAGGAAAACTTGGGGATAACTTTTGTGGTATAGTGCTAAAATACAGGTTAAAGAATCCACAGTTTTGTATATTTTGAAGAAAATTACTTAAGCAACTATAAAATGGTTAAATAAGAACACTGTAGTATATACACTAAAACGTTTCTGGATAGGCAATGAAGATGACCTTTAATAAAAACTGTTCATATTTTTACCAACTTTCGCAAAGATACTAACATAGGAAAACCATATAGAAACACTCACAGAAGGAAACATGGATCATGTTTTCATTGTATCATTATTTGTGAAAGGAACAAAATGCTTTAAACTGTTAAATTATACTAGGCATGAATTTTAATTTCAAACTAAGAGCCAAGTATTCTGATGTATAGTCCAGAGTCACATGTTATATGCCAATACTGATAATTTTTAGAACCTGGAATTGAATGACTTGTGTATGACAAGGGGTCCTGTTTAAGGTATGCAAAAACACATGGCAAGACAGAGGACTATGAATATGATAGTTGTGAAACATATCATGAATATTACTTTGATAAAACTATCTCAACCAAGAACACAAGCAATTTGCAGCAACAGGCATGCAAGAAAGCACAGATCATGAAACATAGTACTGTTTCTGCTCTAGCTCTTCTGTTATGCATACTCTGATTAAAATCACCCTGCATATTAATTTTAACATGTAAATTTTCGTTAAAAAGTCCATGTATGTATATATATATATATATCATATGACATCTTTATGGTACAGCTGACAGGAAAAAAAATATATAATAGCAGCTGGGAAAAACAAAAACTGGGTAGAATTGACACAAAATAGAATGATGAAAAAACTCAGATGGAGACAACTCTAGATAAATAGTCATTGACACAAATATTATTATATTGTTGTTGTTCAGTCACTAACTTGTGTCCGACTCTTGGCAACCACATGGACTGCAGCACGCCAGGCTTCCCTGTCCTTCACTATCTCCTGGAGTTTGCTCAAATTCATGTCCATTCAGTCGGTGATGCCATCCAACCAACTCATCCTCTGTCGCCCACTTGTCCTCCTGCCCTCAATCTTTCCCAGCATCAGTGTCTTTTCCAGTGAGTCGCCTCTTCCTATCAGGTGGCCAAAGTATTATATAGAACCAAGAAATTTAGAGTATATGGAATGGTGTCACATTATCTGTCAGTGACAATTAAACTGGAATATTTTCAAAGGGCAATCTAGCAACCTAATGAATCAGATTTATTAGATGTGCATACTTGGACTTCCCTGGTGGTCCAGTAGTTAACAATCTGCTTGTCAATGCAGAGGACACAGGTTCAGTCCTTGGTCCAGGAAGATCCCACATGCCACAGGGCAAATAAGCTCGCATGCCACAACTACAAAAAGCCCACTTGCAGCAACAAAGACCCAGCACAGCCAAAAAAATAATAAATGTGCATACTGTCTTTACTCATAAATTATCATACAGAATTACTACTGCAAGTACCCCTCAACAAGTGTATAAGATACATAAAAATAGAAATGAATGTGTAACACACTGTTTGCATGTAGGGCTGACATACATCGTATTGTATCCATATTGGTATTACATGCATACCAATGTTATTCAACATTTAATGAGCACCTACTAAGTACCATGCAGTTTTAAAAGACGGAATCACACCATTCTGAAAGGACAAAGATGCTTGGTCTATAAAGACACAAACCATTTTATGTATCAACAAGGAGCTTACCTAGCAGCAGCAGCAACAACCAAATGGCCACTAGGCTGCCAATTAATCAGGGGTTATAAGGAAATATGCAAGATGGCAGGCCACCTTATGTTATTCCAATCTAATCTGAGTCTCAGGTGTTAATTCTTAACAGATGCCTACATATTCTACTATATACCTTTGAGTTCCATGACTCTGGTAGAAATTCATTGGTTTTAAAGATGTTGAAAGTAGGTAAGTCTATACCCTAAATTACAATGTAATTTCAGACCCAAGTTGCAAAGCTTGTATGATATGCCAACTGTTCAATCCTGGGTACTGACAGACATATCATATAATCTCTTAACTATAAAATAATAGAGCCAAAAGTATCTAATTACCAATTATAGATCAGTCACTAAAATTTCTACAAGATATACTGATCCCTTGGGCTTGGATCACTAGATTTAGTCTAACATCAGAGGGAACATTCTGGTTCAAAGGAACCCCTCAAGCAGAACTTAAGCCAGACGCTTAACATTACTTCAACAGATTTTTAAGCTTCTACAAAGTGAAATAAACTGGAAATGATGCCAGGCTGCCATGGTATCATGATTCCAAGAGAAAGGAATGGATGATGATCAACAACATGAAGTAAAAAAGGACAAAATTCATCTAGAGATATTTTGAAAAAGGCTGTATTTATGACCGACAGGATTCCTGACCCAGACTTACAATAATTTTAGCAAGAACATCTAATGGACAAAAGTAGGTTCCTTGGAACTTCTAATAATTGGAATTTAAGCCTCTAGGTCGCAATGTATATGGTAGGAAGTCCACTGTGACAATACCAAAAGTCCTTTAGAAAACACAAGCTACCAGTGTTAGCTTGGTTCAGTTCAGTTCAGTTCAGTCACTCAGTCATGTCCGACTTTTTGCGACCCCATGAATCGCAGCACGCCAGGCCTCCTTGTCCATCACCAACTCCCAGAGTTCACTCAAACTCACGTCCATCGAGTCAGTGATGCGATCCAGCTATCTCATCCTTTGTCGTCCCTTTTTCTTCCTGCCCCCAATCCCTCTCAGCATCACAGTCTTTTCCAATGAGTCAACTCTTCGCATGAGGCAGCCAAAGTACTGGTTACTTGGCCCCAAATATGGATTCTACCTTAGGATACAAATTTGGTGATAAAATTCCCCTGAAGTTCAATGTTGCAAAGTCCTCCTCTCTCTTCTTATCTTGGCTTCATATCTTCTATACTGTTAGGTAACCTTCCTTTCTATGTACCATGTACTTTATTAAACATCCCCTAGCTTCTCATCTCTTGGAGAAAACCTAGAACCTACTGCATGTATAAATTATGAACTATATCCATGGTACAAGAGGCATTTAATGCATACAAGTTGAATAAAAAGCCAATCAAAAAGAATAAATGAGTGATGCTATGCTATGCTATGCTAAGTCACTTCAGTCGTGTCCGACTCTGTGCGACCCCATAGACAGCAGCCCACCAGGCTCCCCCGTCCCTGGGATTCTTCAGGCAAGAATACTGGACTGGGTTGCCACTTCCTTCTCCAATGCATGAAAGAGAAAAGTGAAAGTGAAGTCGCTCAGTCGTGTCTGACTCTTAGCGACCCCATGGACTGCAACCTACCAGGCTCCTCCATCCATGGGATTTTCCACGCAAGAGTACTGGAGTGGGGTGCCATTGCCTTCTCCAAAATGAGTGAAGATAGCTTTAAAAAGAAAACCTCTTATTAGAACATTAGTTTAAAGACCACTGTGCAAAAGAAGCATCACTGCGAACAAAGCTAGTGGAGGTGATGGAATTCCAGTTGAGCTATTTCAAATCCTACAAGATGATGCTGTGAAAGTGCTGCACTCAATATGCCAGCAAATATGGAAAACTCAGCAGTGGCCAAGGGACTGGAAAAGGTCAGTTTTCATTCCAATCCCAAAGAAAGGCAATGCCAAAGAATGCTCAAACTGCCACACAATTGCACTCATCTCACACGCTAGCAAAGTAATGCTCAAAATTCTCCAAGCCAGGCTTCAACAGTACATGAGCCGAGAACTTCCAGATATTCAAGCTGGATTTAGAAAAGGCAGAGGAACCAGAGATCAAATTGCCAACATCCACTGGATCATAGAAAAAGCAACAGAATTCCAGAAAAACATCTACTTATGCTTTATTGACTATACCAAAGCCTTTGACCATGTGGATCACAGCAAATTATGGAAAATTCTTAAAGAGATGGGAATACCAGACCACCTTACCTGCCTCCTGAGAAATCTGTATGCAGGTCAGAAAGCAACAGTTAGAACTGTAATGGAACAACAGATTAGTTCCAAATTGAGAAAGGAGTACCTCAAGGTACTGTCACCTTGTTTATTTAACTTATATGCACAGTACATCATGCAAAATCCTGGGCTGGATGAAGCACAAACTGGAATCAAGATTGCTGGAAGAAATACCAATAACCACAGATACACAGATGACACCACCCTTATGGCAGAAAGTGAAGAGGAACTAAAGAGCCTCTTCATGAAGGTTAAAGAGGATAGTGAAAAAGCTGGCTTAAAACTCAACATTCAAAAAACTAAGATCCAATTCTATCACTTCATGGGCAAATACATGGGGAAACAATGGAAACACTGACAGACTTTATCTTCTTGGGCTCCAACATCACTGTGAATGGTGACTGCAGCCATGAAATTAAAAGACGCTTGCTCCTTGGAAGAAAAGCAAAGACAAACCTAGACAGCGTATTAAAAAGCAGAGACACGTGCAGATGAATGGATAAGAAAGCTCTGGTACATATACACAATGGAGTATTACTCAGCCATTAAAAAGAATTCATTTGAATCAGTTCTAATGAGGTGGATGAAACTGGAGCCTATTATACAGAGTGAAGTAAGCCAGAAGGAAAAACACCAATACAGTATACTAACGCATATATATGGAATTTAGAAAGATGGTAACAATAACCCTGTGTACGAGACAGCAAAAGAGACACTGATGTATAGAACAGTCTTATGGACTCTGTGGGAGAGGGAGAGGGTGGGAAGATTTGGGAGAATGGCATTGAAACATGTAAAATATCATGTATGAAATGAGATGCCAGTCCAGGTTCGATGCACGATACTGGATGCTTGGGGCTAGAGCACTGGGACGACCCAGAGGGATGGTATGGGGAGGGAGGAGGGAGGAGGGTTCAGGATGGGGAACACATGTATACCTGTGGTGGATTCATTTTGATATTTGGCAAAACTAATACAATTATGTAAAGTTTAAAAATAAAATAAAATTAAAAAAAAAAATAAAAAGCAGAGACATCAATTCGCCAACAAAGGTTCATATAGTCAAAGCTATGGTTTTTCCAGTAGTCATGTATGGATGTGAGAGTTGGACCATAAAGAAGGCTAGGCACTGAAGAACTGATGCTTTTGAACTGTGGTGCTGGAGAACACTCTTGAGAGTCCCTGGGACAGCAAGGAAATCAAACTGGTCAATCCTGAAGGAAATCAACACTGAATATTCACTGGAAGGCCTGATGCTGAAGCAGAAATTCCAATATTTTGGCCACCTGATGCAAAGAGCCAACCCTGATGCTGGGAAAGATTGAAGGCCAGAGGAGAAGGGGACCCAGAAGACAAGATGGTTGGATGGCATCACCAACTCAACGGACCTGAGTTTGAGCAAGCTCCAGGAGATGGTCAAGGACAGGGAAGCCTGGCATGCTGCAGTCCATGGGGTTGCAAAGAGTCGGACATGACTGAATGACTGAATAACAACAAGAACTGAAAGTCCAGTGGTTAGGACTCTATGCTTTCACTGCCAAGGACCTGAGTTTAATCCCTGGGTGGGGCATTAAAATGGACTTCCCTGGTGGCTCAGATGGTAAAGCGTGTGCCTGCAATGCAGGAGACCCGGGTTCAATCCCTTGGCCGGGAAGATCTCTTGGAGAAGAAAATAGCAACCCACTTCAGTATTCTTGTTTGGGAAAGCCCATGGATGGAGGAGCCTGGTAGGCTACAGTCCATGGGGTCACAAAGAGTCAGATACGACTGAGTGACTTCACTTTCACTTTTACTTGGGGCATTAATATCCTACAAGCCATGCTGAGTGGCCAAAGGAAAAAAAAAATGCAGAATATGCCCTATTTAAAAAATAAATAAAGGATTTCTCCAGATTCCTCCATTTCCTGGTGGCCTCCTAGTTACCATGCCAGAGGGTCAGCCATTCACCAGTTCCTTTGGCTGGTTTCCAGTAAAATTCTTACCTCCCTTACTGCCTTACAGCCTACGATCCTCTGCAGCCTTGAAAATTATGATCCCCTCATTGGATCTATCATTTGTGCTGCTTGTAACAAAAACTTTACAAAAATAGAGATAAAATATAAAAATGTATAATAAATCTGGTCTTTAAACCCTGTTCGAAGCACAGATCTCCCAAACAGCCTGAGTGATGGTATGTTCTTTCGTTATTCATAAGAAGTCCCTTTTGAGCACACCTGAATTTATGCTAACAAAGTGACTCAAAATGGGCTCTTAGCTTCCAGAGAGAGGGAAGTGCCATGCCAGGAAAACCAAGCGTACTAGTAGATTGTTGGAACTTTCAGCCCTATCCTCTAAGACCTGCAGAGAGAGGAAAGGGGTTGGAGGCTGAACTAAGTGGCCAATAAGACCAAAATAAAACTCTAGAAACCCAGAGCTCAAGGAGCTCCCTGGTTGGTGAACACTTTGATGTGCCAAGAAGGTGACATATCCTGAGCCCAAGGGGCGATGGCATGGAAACTCCAAGACTCTGTCCTATGTATCTTTTTCACTTGGTTGCTCCTGAGTTGTATCCTTTATAATAAGACTGTAAATATAAGTATAGTACTTTCAGGGAGTTTTGGAAATTATTCTCCCAAATTAACAAACCCAAGATGGTCACAGGAATCCCTAAATTTAGCTCACTAGTCAGAAGGTTAGGTTGCCCTAAGAATTAATAAAGGGAATGAGGTCTTCACAAACACTTTTTGGATCAGGTGTTAATTTGAGGTAGTTAGCATCAGAATTTAATTAAAGCCAGGTGGTGTCAGAGAGTCAGCAAGCTAGTGTCAGAACAGTATCAATCTCTCACTGTCAACCTACCAACTAACTAAATTACTGAGTTTTTCCCAACATAGTATGTCTTCATTAAGAAAAAAAAAAAAATCAAAGAAACCAAACACCCCAGAAGAAATAATGATTACTTATGTACACCTGTCTCAAAAGATAACTAATATACACAATATTGTAAAGCAAGTATCCTCCAACTGAAAAATAAATTTTTAAAAACTTTTTAAAAAAAAAGATAATGTGAACATTCTGTGTCTAGACAAACGTCAACATTTTAAATTTTGATGCAGAAAAATGCATCAAAGGGGTTATAGCAAGTTCTTCAATTTCTGATAAGGGAAAAAAATAGTATTGCTTGAATTATGCCCATCTAGCACAATCAGTTTTTAAATCTTCTGAAATGGAGAGGCCTGTTACTTTAAACTGTTGTAACTCTCAGTTTTCTAATTAAATTCATGAGAAACCATAGAACAAAACCTTACTATTCCCTTGGGTTTCTTTCATAAAGAATGGTTCCTTGAAGACCAGTTTCCAAATTAATATGTGGGGAAGGAATGACACCCAATTTTTAAAATTAACATACTTCTCTCAGTTAACTATTTGCAACAGTATGATGAGGGAAAAGGGAAGGAAAAAAATAGTCAATATATCAAAGATTTTGTTGTCCTAAGATGGTAGAGGAATAGGATGGGGAGACCACTTTCTCCCCCACAAATTCATCGAAAGATCATCTGAACGCTGAGCAAATACCACAAAACAACTTCTGAACACTGGCAGAGGACACCAGACCCCCAGAAAGGCAGCCTATTGTCTTCAAAAGGAGGTAAGACAAAATATAAAAGATAAAAAGAGAGACAAAAGAGTTAGGGATGGATAACCATCTTGGGGAGTGAGTCTTAAAAGAGGAGAAGTTTCCAAACAGCAGGAAACCTCACCGGCAGGTCTGTGGGGAGTCTTGGAATCTCAGAGGGCAACATAACCGGGAGGAAAAAATAAATAAATAAAACCCACACATTATGTACCTAATGGCAACTCCCAGCGGAGAAGTGCCCCAGATGTTTGCGTCTGCCACCAGCAAGTGGGGACTGAACAGGGAGGCACCGGCTGCACTGCTTAGGGTAAGGTCGGGGCTGAATGCCCTGAGGGCAAACTGAGGGAGCTAACCTGAGATAGCAACCCAAAACATGGCATAGCCAGAGAGGAAAAAAAAAAGAGGAAAGAGAAAGACAGAACATTCCCATGAAAAGCTCTAACCTAAGGCACTGCCGGACCAATCACAGAACAAAGGACTGAGCAAATACCAGAGGAGAGTTAGCCCACTGTGGACTGGCCCATCCCCCCCGGTGGTGGTGGTGGTGGTGGTGGTGGCAGCCAGAGATGGAAAGGGGCAAACTTGTCCCCAGAGACAGCATTCCCTACCAAACTACAAGCAGGCTTCCAGTTGCTAACCAAGTCTTCCAGGGATCCTGGACGGTTGACATCAGCCAGGAGGCTCGCAGCCAGAGATCAACTCTCCAGAGGAGACACATGGCACACCTGAGACAACGCACCCAGGAAACCAAGGAGCTGGGACCGGGAAGGTGATAAGACACACTGTACCTGGGGAGAGTGTGCTCGCCAAGCACCTGGTCTGTACATGGGGAGAGTGCGCTTGCCAAGCACCTGGTCGCCTGAGCTGCTCAGACCTGGGAAGGGCACAAAACGCAGGTCGAACAGTCTGTGCATTTGTGGAGTACCCGGGAACCTGAACCTGAGCGGCTTAGACCTGGGAAGTGCTCTGGCCCACCTCAGACAGTTCCCCAGCAGAGCAACTTGGAGCCTGAGCAGTGTAGACCGAGAAAGCACACATGCCGTGAGTGAGGGCAAACCCAGTGTGGCCAAGACACTGCAAGCACTCCCCAAACACACCAGTGATATTTGTTTGCAATGTTCATCCCTCCCAGCAGCACAATTGAACAAGTGAGCTCAAATAAATGACCACCTTCGCCCCCTTGTGTCAGGGCGGAAGTTAGATACTGAAGAGACTTGCAAACAGAGGAAGCCAAAATAAAGAAGAGGGAACTGCTTTGGAACTGACAGGTGCAACAGATTAAAACTCTATCGTTAGCACTGGCTACACTGGAAGGGACCTATAGACCTTGAGAAGAAGTATAGGTGGAACAAAGAATTACCTGAAACTGAACTGACCACACACTGCCCTCAACAGTGCCAGAGAAATCCCTAGATATACTTTACTATTATCATTTTTCAATTTTTTGAAAGTTATTTATTACTCCTTTAATTTTCATTTTTAAAACCTACTATTTAAAAAAAAGCAGATCCTATTTTTAAAGCAAATTTCATTTTTTTATATACCTTTTGTGATTTAAAAAAAAATATTGTATTTTTGAGAGTCTAAACTCTACTCTAGATTTTCAATCTAGTTTTTTGGTATTTCTTATCAATTCTGTACCCTTAAGAATCCAATTTTCTGTACCCATTTTTACTTAAGAGTGTGATTACTGGCTTGATTGTTCTCTCCCCTTTTGACTCTCCTTTTGCTCCCCCAGATGACCTCTATCTCCTTCCTCCCCCTTCTCTTCTCTACTTAACTCTGTGAATCTCTTTGGGTGTTGTGGGCTGTGGAGAAAACTTAGGGAACTGATCACAGGCTAGACTGATCTCTCTCCTTTTGACTCCCCCCTCCTCTCCTCCTGGTCACCTCTATCGCCTTCTTCTGTCTACTGTTCTCTATGGAACTCCGTGAAACTCTCTGAGTGTTCCAGACTGTGGAGAGCAAATCGGGAGTTGATTACTGGCTAGACTGCTCTCTCCCCTTTTGATTCCCCCTCTTCTCTTCCTGGTCACCTCTATCTCCCTCCTCCATCTTCTCTTCTTCATGTAACTCTGTGAACCTCTCTGGGTGGCCCTCACTGTGGAGAATCTTTTCACCATTAACCTAGATGTTTTATCATCAGTGCTTGATGGATGGAGAAGTCTTGAGGCTACTATAAGCATAAGACTGAAAGCCAGAGGCAGGAGGCCTAAATGCAAAACTTGAGAACACCAGAAAACTCCTGACTCCAGGGAGCATTAATTGACAAAAGCTCATCCAAAAGCCTCCATACCTATACTGAAAGCAAGCTCCACCCAAGAGCCAACAAGTTTAAGAGAAAGACATACCACGCTAATTCTGCAACAAAACAGGAACATAACCCTGGGAACAAAAATACAGGCTGTGAAAAGTCACACCAAACCCATAGACACCTCAAAACTCACTATTGGACCTTTCACTGCACTCCAGAGAGAAGAGATCTAGCTCCACCCACCAGAACACTGGTGCAAGCTTCCCTAACCAGGAAACCTTGACAAGCCACACGTCCAACCCCGTCCACAAGGAAGAATAAAGAGGAACCAAAAATTCTTCCACAATAAAAAGGAACCAAAAATTTCCAGCATACAGAAAGGCCACAGCAATCTAAACAAGATGAAAAGGCAGAGAAATATTCAGCAGGTAAAGGAACATGATAAAAACCCACCAAACCAAACAAAAAAGGAGGAAATAGGGAGTCTACCTGAAAAAGAATTCAGAATAATGACAAAGATGATCCAAAATTTTGAAAACAAAATGGAGTTACAGATAAATAGTCAGGGGACAAGAATTGAGAAGATGCAAGAAAAGTTTAACAAGGACCTAGAAGAAATAAAAAAGAGTCAATCAATAATGAATAATGCAATAACTGAGATCAAAAGCACTCTAGAAGGAACCAACAGTAGAATAACTGAGGCAGAAGAAATATATATAAGTGAGGTGGAAGACAGAATGGTGGAAATAAATGAAGCAGAGAGGAAAAAAGAATTAAAAGAAACGAGAACAACCTCAGAGACCTCTGGGACAACATTAAACGCCCCAACATTAGAATCATAGGAGTCCCAGAAGAAGGCAAAAAGAAAGGGCATGAGAAAATACTTGAATGGTAGGACATACTTAAAGTGATGAAAGAGAAAAACCTACAACCCAGATTACTGTACCCAGCAAGGATCTTATTTAAATATGAAGGAGAAATTAAAACCTTTATGGACAAGCAAAAGCTCAGAGAATTCAGCACCACCAAACCAGCTCTTCAACGGATGCTAAAGGATCTTCTCTAGACAGGAAACACAGAAAGGGTGTATAAACTCGAACCCAAAACAACAAAGTAAATGGCAATGGGATCATACTTATCAATAATTACTTTAAATGTAAATGGGTTGAACGCCCCAATGAAAAAAGACAAAAGCTGGGTGAATGGATACAAAAACAAGACCCCTATATATACTGTCTACAAGAGACCCACCTCAAACCTAGGGATACACACAGACTGAAAGGGAAGACCTGGAAAAAGATATTTCACACAGATGGAGAACAAAAGGAAGCAGGAGTAGCAATACTCATATCAGATAAAATAGGCTTTGAAATAAAGGCCATGAAAAAAAGACAAAGAAGGACACTACATAATCATCAAAGGATCAATCCAAGAAGAAGATTTAACAATTATAAATATATATGCACCAAACATAGGAGCACTGCAATATGTAAGGCAAATGCTAACAAATATGAAAGGGGAAATTAACAGTAACACAATAGTGGGAGACTTTCATACTCCACACACACCTATGGATAGATCAACTAAACAGAAAATTAGCAAGGAAACACAAACTTTAAATGATACAATGGACCAGTTAGACCTAATTGATATCTATAGGACATTTCACCCTAAAACAAAGAATTTCATCTTTTTCTCAAGTACACACAGAACCTTCTCCAGGATAGATCATATCCTGGGCCAAAAATTTAGCCTTGGTAAATTCAAAAATATTGAAATCATCTCAAGCAGCTTTTCTGATCACAATGCGGTCAGATTAGATGTCCACTACAGAAAAAAAATTATTAAAAATACAAACATATGGAGGCTAAACAACACGCTTCTAAATAACCAACAAATCACAGAAATAATAAAAAACGAAATCAAAATATGCATAGAAACGAATGAAAATGAAAACACAACATCCCAAAACCTATGGGATTCAGCAAAAGCGGTGCTAATGGGAAGGTTCATAGCAATGCAAGCCTACCTCAAGAAACCGGAGAGAAATCAAATAAATAACCTAACTCTACACCTAAAGCAACTAGAAAAGGATGAAATGAAGAACCCCAGGGTTAGTAGAAGGAAAGAAATCACAAAAATTAGGGCAGAAATAAATGCAAAAGAAACAAAGAGACCATAGCAAAAATCAACAAAGCTAAAAGCTCATTCTTCGAGAAAAGAAACAAAATAGACAAACCATTGGCCAGACTCATCAATAAACAAAGGGAGAAGAATCAAATCAAGAAAATTATAAATGAAAATAGAGAAATCACAACAGACATCACAGAAATACAAAGGATCAAAAGAGACTACTATCAGCCACTATACGCCATTAAAATGGACAACTTGAAAGAAATGGACAAATTCTTAGAAAAGTACAACTTTCCAAAACTGAACCAGGAAGAAATAGAAAATCTTAACAGACCCATCACAAGCACGGAAATTGAAACCATAATCAGAAATCTTCCCAAAACCAATACAATAGTGTAAAGTTAAATAAAATAAAATTAAAAAAAATCTTCCAACAAACAAAAGCCCAGGACCGGATGGCTTCACAGCTGCATTCTACCAAAAATTTAGAGGTGAGCTAACACCTATCCCACTCAAACGCTTCCAGAAAATTGCAGAGAAAGGTAAACTTCTAAACTCATTCTATGAGGCCACCATCACCCTATACCAAAACCTGACAAAGATGCCACAAAAAAAGAAAACTACAGGCCAATATCACTGATGAACATAGATGTAAAAATCCTTAACAAAATTCTAGCAAACAGAATCCAACAACATATTAAAAAGATCATACACCATGACCAAGTGGGCTTTATCCCAGGGATGCAAGGATTCTTCAATATATACAATGCAAAAATATACAATGGAGAAAAGACAATCTCTTTAACAAGTGGAGCTGGGAAAACTGGTCAACCACTGGTAAAAGAATGAAACTAGAACACTTTCTAACACCATACACAAAAATAAACTCAAAATGGATTAAAGATCTAAATGTAAGAGCAGAAACTAAAACTCCTAGAGGAAAACATAGGCAAAAGACTCTGACATAAATCATAGCAGGATCCTCTATGACCCACCTCCAAGAGTAATGGAAATAAAAGAAAAAGTAAACAAATGGGACCTAATTAAACTTAAAAGCTTTTGCACAATGAAGGAAACTATAAGTAAGGTGAAAAGACAGCCTTCAGAATGGGAGAAAATAATAGCAAATGAAGCAAGTGACAAAGAATTAATCTCAAAAATATACAAGCAGCTCCTGAAGCTGAATTCCAGAAAATAAACAACCCAATCAAGAAATGGGCCAAAGAACTAAACAGACATTTCTCCAAAGAAAACATACAGATGGCTAACAAACACATGAAAAGATGCTCAACATCACTCATTATCAGAGAAATGCAAATTAAAACCACAATGAGGTACCATCACATGCCAGTCAGGATGGCTGCTATTAATAAGTCTACAAACAATAAATGCTGGAGAGGGTACAGAGAAAAAGGAACCCTCTTACACTGTTGGTGGCAATGCAAACTAGTACAGCCACTATGGAGAACAGTGTGGAGATTCCTTAAGAAACTGGAAAAAGAACTGCCATACGACCCAGCAATCCCACTGCTTGGCATACACACCGAGGAAACCAGAATTGAAAGAGACACGTGTATCCCAATGTTCATAACAGCACTGTTTACAATAGCCAGGACATGCAAGCAACTTAGATGTCCATCAGCAGACGAATGGATAAGAAAGCAGTGGTACATACACGCAATGGAATATTACTCAGCTATTAAAAAGAATACATTTGAATCAGTTCTAATGAGGTGGATGAAACTAGAGCCTATTATACAGATTGACGTAAGTCAGAAAGTAAAACACCAATATGGTATACTAATGCATATATATGGAATTTAGAAAGATGGTAATGACGACCCTATAATGCGAGACAGCAAAAGAGACACAGATGTAGAAAACAGACTGTTGGACTCTGTGGGAGAAGGTGAGAGTGGGATGATTTGAGAGAATAGCATTGAAGCATGTATATTATCATATGTGAAATAGATTGCCAGTCCAGGTTCGATGCATGAGGCAGGGTGCTCAGAGCTGGTGCGCTGGGATGACCCTGAGGGATAGGATGGGGAGGGAGGTGGGAGGGAGGGTTGGGATGGGGAACACACATATACCCATGTCTGATTCATGTGAATGTGTGGCAAAAACCACAATACTGTAAAGTAATTAGCCTCCAATTAAAATAAAAAAAATAAATAAAATACAAGTAAGCTTAAGTCACCCTTTGACATAACCTAAAACACTCACCAAAAAATTTTACATGTCCCAAAGAGAACAGAAATCATATATTTAAACTCACTCTTATCGGGCCCTCTTTCTTCCCTTAAGCTGAGTCTGAATGTGATCAATTATTGAATGCTCTAATTTTGATCTATTATTATAGATTCAGCCCAAGTACACAGAAAAGAGTTAACATAGCAGGCCTAAAACTACTAAAGGGAAAGCAGTCTTCAGGAAACTACTCAGAATGGCCTGCTTGCATGGCTGGCCCTTGGGTGGCACCAGGAAACTTTACTGGTAAACAGTTCCCTACACGGATAGCAAACTTTCCCTAACTGATAAGGGTGGCTCACTATGCCTAAATTGCTTATAAAAATAATGTGGATCACAGTGAATATTTACTTTCCTTCTGGAAGTCTGGAATTTTGGTACATGCTAATCAGAAAGGGCCTACATGACCCGCACACAATAAAAGCCTTGATTGCTGAGTTGCATAACAGGCTTCCCTGGCAGAAACACTGCACACATGTTACTGTGCTTCTATTGCTGGGGATGCTCTGTGTGACTGCTCAGGGGAGGGAGAAAGCAGAGGGAAGCCTGCATAGGACTTCTCCATAAAATTCCTTATGCTAATTTTAGAAAGGCTACATATCCTTACTATCTTAGCCATAACCTTATGCTGAATCCTGTGATCTAGTGACTCCCAACACATCATCCATTTTTTGATATTAAGTAGCCAAATCATACAGGCCACCTGTGTTTTCCTTGATGTTTCAAAATGCATTTTACAACCAAGATTAAATATATTTACATTTTAACAAGTAGATTTTTTGGTTATAATTAAATCACTGGATTAGAACTATCAATAAATGAGGCTACATCTATCATATAACTTACAACTTAGTAACTATTTCTGACTTAGAACAAAATGTCAAGCTGGTGTTTAAGCAAAATAATGCACTTTCCCAGCTAGGCAGGTTTGCCTTGTTTTGTTTTTGAGAGGGCTCGTTTCTACCCTAAAAGAAAAAAAAAAAGTATATTTGTTTCCTAAACTTGTTCCCAGTGAGACACTCTTCTTCTTAGTGATAGTTCTTTTTAGATATTAAATTGTTATTTGCAGTTAAAATATCTTATATCCAACTTTCAGTTAATGACATTACTATCAAGTTCCAGGCTACTAAAAGCAGGTATGCATACTTTTCAATTACAAATATTTCATGTAATCCTCTCTAGTTGTGAGAGAGTTAACTGAGACTGGTTGATAGGGAGTCAAGGCCCCTTTAAGGAGGAGGTGAACATTCTTTCTTTTTCACAATCTTTTTCCTTAGTCATGTAGGAGATGCTTCTTTTAAGCCCCTGAACAGGTATTGCAACAGGTACTGCAACAATATATCTCGCTTGAGACCTGGTCTTTCTTTAGGTCTGGAACTAATGATTACACAGCACAATAATACAGCTTACTCATGGCTATGCCTTTCTTAGACTCTATGTTAGTGATTGTAATTGTAAAAAATCTTGCCTGGGAACCTGTTTCTTAAGACTTGTACCCTTGATTATACATCAACAGTATATCTTTCCTGGAACCATCCTCCCTGGCTAATCTTGTGCCCTGGCTAATCTTGTATGGAAGTTATCTCAGGATGTATGCCTTGGGAAAGGGTGTGGTGGAACTCTTACAATCTTGAGGTATTCTTTGTATATACTCTCAGCAGCTAGTTGAGAAGTATATAATGCCCTGCTTAAACTAGTGAGGGTGGGTACTCTTCTACCCACTTCTGGTGCCTTTCGCTGGAGGCTTTCTCTATCACTGTTACTTTAATAAAAACTGCTGCACCAAGCTCTGAGTGACTGAGACCCCCATCTTTGGTCCCAGAGTGAATTCCTCTCCTTTGGAGACCACGAACTTCAGCACTGTTCACCGTAAGCTATCAGCTGAATGACTTCAACAAGGGTAAAAATCCTTTGGTGGCCCACTGTAGCCAACCTCCAGCAATTGTGCCTCAGGAACAAGACAAAGCATATACATGCTGCTGTATCTGAATTGACTAAAGTAATTCTCTAGGTACAATTAGAAAATGAGGGAGTTTCTCCTAACAAGCTTTAACCACTGATTTTTACCATATTCTCCAATACTTCTCCAAATGCATACTTACGTTCATGCCTGCTGCCAGGGACATGTCGACACTCAGTCTTTTGTCATGCTCTTTTCCATGGAAAGAAACCAGGCTTAAGGGCCCTGAAAGAATCCATTGCAACTTCTGTGACTAAAAATTATGCTTGTTAAGGAAACAATGAGTCAACTGTACAAAGATAAATTACAAGGATAATCATCATAGCTAACATATAATGAGAGGTAAATAATCTTCAACATGCCAATTTAATTTACTACAAGAAACATACCCATCTATCTAACCAGAATATTTATTTCCACACAAGGAGCATATTCTTTGTTAGTAGCCAAATTACAATCACGAAATTGTTTAATCAAGACAGAATCTGAACAGGAGGCATAATTAGAGAAAATATGTGCTCAATAACATCAAAGACATTCATGTCTATACTCCAAAAATTTAACAGTGATTTTAGTTGAATGATGGGATTACAGCTTATCTTAACTGCATTCTTTATATCCTTGTATTATCTGAATTGGTTATAAAATAATAGTACCTCTCTATATTATAACCAGGAAAAAAAAGTACTTCCATTTTGAAATAAGCTAGGAAAAATAACCAGCTATTAAAATTAATAGAAAATTGTGGCTACATATGGCATAAAATTCCTAAGGAATAACATAACAAATATTGGAGGGAATCTATGTGATGAAAATTATGATTATTAGGACATAAAAAAAACTTGACTAGATGTCTCTAGAAGAACTGTTACAAGCATGTTAATTCTTACCAAATGAATTTATAAATCAGATGCTATTTACAATAACTATTCTTAAGTGAGTTTATTTTTTTTTTAATGAAGCAGAATTTTACAAAGTAATTCTTAAATTCAAGTTAATGATGAATTGGAGATCAGCAGCTAAGTAGACACTGCAAAAGAATAAAACAAGATTTGCTATGAACAAGGAAGGAACAGAACAGGGGTCAGCAAACTATAGCCAATGGGTCAAACCTGGCTGCAGACAAATTTTGCATTTGCTGTCTCTGATTGATTCCCTGAGTGAATAGCTACAACAGACTGTGTGGCCCACAAGCCTCATATATTTGCTATTTGGAATTTTACAGAAAATTTTACTCTTGCAATAGGTACTTTAACTTTGCTGTCATGTCCATAGACTCTTCTCTAAGAGCTTCTAAGGGAGTGCATGAAGGCCAAGAGAAGGCTAATTTACAAGGTAAATACAATGCATGAATACCCACAAGTACAGAAGCTGGAAGGTAGAAAAATAAAGGTTGAGAAGTCAGTGAATAGCAAAAGAAGTATGAACAATAATAAGGGACTTTAAAAATACTGATGCCCAAGGCAACTAAATCACAGTATTCTACCCTGGTTTATTTTTAAAGTTCCTCAGTTGAGTCTAATGTACAGCTCTGATAGAGAAGCACTGACCTAGGAGGAATAGCAAATGCAGAGTAGCTGAGTGATGTCAATGATGTAGCACAAGAGTAATGAACCAAACCTTAATGAATGAACTTTAACCTGCTGTTAAGGTTCAAATCCAGAGATGTTTGAATCCAGTTCCCATAATCAATGTTGTTCCTATATTTAAATTTCCATTAAAGCCCCATATTCCACATTGTTCAATGTATTTATATACAATAAACCCCTGTTAATGAGATAGGCTAAGTGATTTTTCATTTCTTGAGACAAAAAGAGCCAATATAGTTCAGAAATTTGTATCAGAAATACAGTCGCATGAAACAGACCCCCAGCAGAAATATAAAACATTTGAAATTGTTAGAATATGACAGTAAAGTGAAAAATCATACACAATTCCCTCAAGACACCAGGATTCAATGTCTTTTAGAAGTCCAGGTTATGCTGTACCAAAGCCACTAATCAGACAATTGCCTTTGTGACTCATATATATACCCACTTAGGGTGAAGCACTGAGGCAATTGGTAGTGGCTGTATAATAGCAACTACAAAAAATAAGGAAAGTAGGGTTTGACAGTTATTTCTCTTCTGACAATGATGTGCAAATTCCGATATAACCATAAGGTGCTGACCCTGGAAAGCATGACTGTATCTCTGTTATAGCTAGACATGGTGCTCAGTTACCATTCTAATAGGCATAGAATAACATGGATTAGATCATAGTTTACTAAGTTTGAGAACCATTGGACTAAATGTGTCCAGTGTTCAGGCTCTTACAAATATACTCTCACATCCTTCTAAACACCACCACCCTATCTATTGTCACAGCTGTAGCATAGCCCTAATGACCAGCTGTTGTTTCACATTATCTAGTGTTACATCCTCTCCACTGAGCACAGTTGATGGGACCAATCCATACATTGCCAGCAGCTTATGACATGCCTAAACATGAAAAGGCACTGCACAAATAAAAACAAACTAGGCCAATTACATTCTCACTCTTTGGAATTTAAGTAGAAACAATGAAAACTAGGTCATTACCAGTGAAAGCTGAAGCTGAAAGCCTCATCAAAGTAGGGTAGTGGCAAAGTCATTCAGGAGGAAGAAAAAAAATAGTAGAGAGAATAGAATGTAGAATAGGAGATCAAATAGCTGATTTAATTCAAGTCAACAGCACAATGGAAAAGGTCTACAAACTCAATGTGCTTAAGTGCCTAGAGCCACCACAGATATAATTTGATGCCACATTATTGTAAGATTCCTATGAAATCTCTATCTTCCTTACTGTGGATATCTTACTGTGTATCTATATGTTAAATGTCTGTATCTTGAGCTAAACCTGTGTCTTTCTTAAAAACTATTTTCAATGTAAAGTTTTTAATGATGTTATAAAATGAAAAATGGATTTAAGTTCTTATTTTTGCAAAAGACTACATATTCTTTAATCTATCTTCTTCATGTATGCAAACATTTTTCTTCCCACAGTATAATGTGTCTGCCATGTTTATGTACAATTTAGAATGGTACCTGGAACTTGGTAAGAACTCTGTTAGTTGTTACCTTTATCAAAATGAAAACTAAATAGTCAAAAGTCCATAGAGTTAAATAATTGAAAAATTGACCACCTTCTGCACCCTGTAATACACACTCACCTAAAATACAATTGCTTGAAATACATAAAATAGTATATCATGTGAGTATATGATTAAAAGAAAGCTTTTGGGGCACTGGAAATCTGTCAGTGTATGTGTTTATGAATAAAGGGGAGGTGGCACTCGTAGGTGCTAGGTCTTATTTCTTGAAACCAGAAATCCTATGTAATTTAGAAAATAATGTAGAGTTGGGATACATAACCAGAACTTTGGCAGGAAGTAAAATATTTAGACCTGGTTATTACTTGGTGGTGGGGCAGAGAATAGACAGACCCACTACAACTGAGGCTAGAATGTTAAGGGCCTACAGGAACTCAGTTATTGTCACAGGACCACACATCCAATGAAGTTAGGTTTTGGTACAATCACAACAGAGAAAACTAAAGAGGTCAAAAAGATCACAGATAGGTGGATAATTCTAAAATTGGCAGGGAAATTTCTAAAGTGGCCTCATGATATCACTTCAGACTGTAGCATTTGGCTAGACTTACTCTCCAACATTTCTGCTTAAGTAAGAGCTGGAAAAGTATAAACAGAAGTATCTTTAGAAACGAGAAAATGAGATGAGGGTCACATGTGCTTAGTGGTCCAAGATATAGAAATGCAATACAATCACACCTGAATCAAGTGGTGGCTACGCTCAGTCTCATCCAAGGCAACCTGTTCCACTCATAGAGCTCTGGAGATGAGGCAGTCTCAGAGAGCAATGAATTTTAGTATATGACCTATCCTGTCATCCAGAGCAGAATGTACCAGGTGTGAGACACACTACCCAAGTGCTGTGTCATTACATGACTCAAAACCTGACTACCTAACCAGGGGTGAGTTAAGTCACTTAAATCCTTGCATTGAGGAATAAACTTTGTGAAATGCAAAAAGAGTGAAGCAGAAGGAGCTGAATATTAAATGACAGTGCTGGGAAACATGAGGTACAGCCAAGGATACTGGTGCAATAAGCAAAGTTTAGTAATGAATAACTGAAAATTTATGAGGAAGCAGAATACAAATAAATCTAGGAAGTAAACTAAAGCTCGATAATGAAGAAGGCAAAAAAGCAGAGAAAAGGAGGAATTATTTCATTTTCTTTAGTTTTTAATTTTCTTATTCAAATACAGGATTTTCTTTATTTGGACTCCTATGAAACTTTTGTCTACCTTAGAACTTGGCCACGCATAGTCATGGGTGGTCCAAATTGCCTCACTGACCCAAGAGAGGTCTGTTTCTTGAAAATGAAAGAGGCTACAATACCAGAAATTGCTAACAGGATTCCAGCCATAACTGAAGCTCCCCAAAAATGTGAGTCTGCTGGAACTGGTTAGTGTCACAGTAGGAGATAAGGAAGTGAGAATTCCGCCCCCCCCCCATATATTAGAATAGAATGATAATAGCCACTCTGGAGTTCATCTCCAGAACTATAAGTGGAAACTCTACATGATAAAGCTGCTAATTAGGCATTTAAAACCATCAAAGATGAGGCTGTGAGGGATCTGGGAACTGCTAACTGTTGCAATAGAGTAACTTCCAAGTTTCTCTTTAATGGCCAGGTGGTAAATATTTTAGGTTTTGCAAGCCATATGGTCTATGTTACAACTACTTTGCCACTGTAGCATAAAAGCAGAGACAATACATAAATGAATATGTGGCCATTTTCCAATAAAACTAAAATCTGAATTGTGTATAATTTTCATACATTATAACGTGTTATTCTCCTTTTGAACTTTTTCAACTGTTAAAAAATGTGAACACCATTTGTCACTCATAGGCTGTAAAAGAAAAAAAAAACAAAACAAGTAGTGGGCCCATAGGCCATAGTTTTGCTGACTCTTAATATATGGAAATGGAAGGTTGTAACAAAGATGGTCATGCAGGTATTTTTTAACCTGAAAGATTATATTTAACATACTCAAGGATACTCTAATGACAGCAAACTTTCTGTTTAATGGACTACTCCTGTTCTTTTTTTAAACTATCTTAACCATTTTTAAGTGTATAGTTCAATAGCATTAAGTATATTCATACTGTTGAGCAACAAATCTCTGTATCTTTTTCATCTTGCAAAATTCAAACTCTATACCTGTGAAACAACTCCTCATTTCCCCCATCCCCTCAGCTCCTGGCAACCATCAGATATTTAAGAAACACTGTGCCAAAGGAGATCTGTCTATAGAAGGGATTTAGCTCAGAGGATGCCAGCTTGCTCACACTATTTCATGCAGTGCCTTATAAAGTTGTCTAATCTACACTAAGAAACACAATTACATTGGATCAAAGATACACATACATACAAACATATAGCTGGAACAAAAATTTCACAAAATACTTACCCTTTGCCAGATGGAGGATAATATTTTTTTCATTTTTAAATTCTATCTTCATCTATTCTTTCCTAATCTATTCTAATCTATACAATTCCGTTTAAAACTATGGCCTAGTTTTAATAGTACCCAAGGAAAACTGTTAACCACAAGCCAAACTAACACACTCATGTTTTACACCATATGGGAAAAAGGTAACACCTCAAACAAATCAAAATTATAAAGAAGCAGAAGCTGTAGGGTTATAAAAACATTTATTTATAAACACACTGTGTTGGCCTGCAGCATTTAAACAAATTTAAACTAATGGCTCAAACTCAGGCTCCTTGTGGAAATTATGTCAATATTGGGCTGCATTTTTACTGGGCAAAAATCAACAGGAGCCAAGGAGCCAACCCATGACTGGATTGCCTTCTAATTTTAGAGCAATTAAATGACTTTCATCCTTTGGCATGAAAGGTTCATGTTCCAGTGGACCATAAACCCAAACATTCCCCCTTAGAAGCATCAAATGCTCTTTACCATTGAATTTGAACTCTTGTCTTCTTTTAAGAGAATTCTCTGTTCCATTGTCTATCAAAAGCAGATCAATAGAACAAAAACCAAAACAAAACAAAAAGCAAAGTTTCAAGAAATTAAATATCAAAACCATCTTATACATTTATTCCCAGGTGGAATAAATGTCCCAGGTGACCTTGCATGCATTTGCAATTGCAACCCCTGAAAAACAAAGGATGGAAACTAGAAGAAATGAAGCAAAGTAAAAGAAACAGAGACTAAGTGCATTAATTATACTAACTGCAACTGCAGAACACAAAAGTAAAGACCCAAAAACTCCTGCTGCTGGTACATAAATATCTAACTAAAATGGGATAAGTCAGGCCTGGTACACTTACAAGGGCTTCCATTATAGCTCAGCTGGTAAAGAATCTGCCTGCAATACGGGAGACCTGGGTTCCATCTCTGTGTCAGAAAGACCCCCTGGAGAAGGAGATGGCAACCCACTCCAGTATTCTTGCCTAGAGAATCCCATGGACAGAGGAGCTTGGTGGGCTACAGTCCACGGGGTGGCAAAGAGTTGGACATGGCTAAGTGAGTTAACACACACATTTGTATTCTTAGGAATTAGAACTGGGCTATCAAAAGTACTAATAGTTAGCTATGTGAACTGAAGCTGAAAGGATAGATAGCAAGCCAACACAATGAAGACAGGTGAGGCTTCAAGGGCCAAAAGCAAGCAAAACTTATGGCAAAGTAAAGCCCTCACAACTTTAGAAATCAACTATAAGCTAACAAAAATAAATACAGTATACAATTCTTTGTGGGGGTGGGGGGGCGGGGAGATGAAGCTCTAAGTAAGCAGAATCTATGAATAAGCTAAAAATATGAGGTAGAGAAAAAAGTAAAACAAAGTGAATTGGCATGTGATAGGCATGACATTTCCACATAGAAATCAATAGGGGGAATGTCCTAGACCTGCCAAATAACAACTGCCTCTACAGTCTCAGGAAACTTAACCCACAGACAGATTCACAATTTAATGACAACTGGGCAGCACAGAGAACAAGAGCACAAACAGATAGTTTGCAGAGAGAAAGATGATATAGAATGGAGGTCACATCTACAGAGACTGCACAAGCTCAAGTTATGAATGAGAAAAAGAAAAAAAAAAAAAACCCTAAGTATTCAGTAGCTTAGTAAGCAGAGACATTACTTTGCCAACAAAGGTCCATCTAGTCAAAACTATGATTTTTCCAGTAGTCATTTATGGATGTGAGAGTTGGTCTAGAAAGAAAGCTGAGTGCTGAAGAATTGATACTTTTGAACTATGGTGTTAGAGAAGACTCTTGAGAGTCCCTTGGACTGCAAAGAGATCCAACCAGTCCATCCTAAAGGAAATCAGTCCTGAATATTCATTGGAAGGACCTATGTTGAAGCTGAAACTCCAATACTTTGGCCACCTGATGTGAAGAGCTGACTCATTGGAAAAGACCCTGAGGCGGGAAAGATTGAGGGCAGGAGGAGAAGGGGACGACAGAGCATGAAATGGTTGGATGGCATCACTGACTCGATGGGCATGAGTTTAAGCAAGCTCTGGGAGTTGGTGATAGACAGGTAAGCCTGGCATGCTGCAGTCCATGGGGTTGCAAAGAGCTGGACATGACTGAGCAACTGAACTGAACTGATTCAGTAGCTAGGAGGCAGAGGAAACCAGAGTACAGAGTACTGAGGAAATCAGATGGAAGTAGAAATAAGATGACATGCAGAAAATCAGAGAAATAAACTGAATCACATTAATAATACCACAATGGAGTCGAGTTCTGTAAACTTCTTAAACTGATCCAAATGAGCCCATTTCTTACAAAAAATTTTGGATTGCAAAGAATAAACCCTGAAAAGGAATATAATGTGGAGTTGGTTATTTTGAAGCAATAAGGTAGTTGTTTGTGGTTGTTGCTGTTCAGTAGCTAAGTCATGTAGATTCTTTGCAACTCCATGGACTGTAGCCCGCCAGGCTCCTCTGTCCATGGGGTTCTCCAGGCAAGAATACTGGAGCAGGTTGCCATTTCCTTCTCCAGGGGATCTTCCTGGACCAGGGATTGAACCATGTCTCCTTCATTGGCAGGCAGATTCTTTACCACTGAGCCACCAATGTGGACAGCCAAGCAAATCCTTTCGCTATCACCTGTGTGCTCAGACACTTAAAATTGTGAAATATGGACAGAAACAGGTGATCAGTAGTGGAGACTACAGGTGAAACACTGCTTTAAGAGGTTATGATGGGAGATGAGTCATGAACATGAGGAAATCAACTATGACTAAGCAGAAACTTTGAGACCAAAAGTTATTAAAGCAGAACAACACAGAGCTGATACTGGCAAACAGCCTACAGGCCAAATCCAACACCATCCCTCCTTTTTATATAAATATGGTTTTACTGGAACACAGCCACATTTGTCCGTTTATGTACTGTTTCTGGCTGCTTTCACTACAGTGGCAAAAACCACATGGTCTACAAAGCCTAAAATATTTACTATCAGGCCCTTTATAGAAAAAGTTTGCCAACTTCTGCCACAGAGGACAGAATAGGCCAGTGGTAGCAAAACTGAGAAGTCATAAAAGAGAAACAGGGGCAGAAAGAATATTTGTCATGTTAAAAAGCAGAACACTAAAGATTCTGAAAATTTTTCTGCTGAGATCCCCACTAGTACTCTTACTATTACCCCCTGAACCCTGAATTTGCTGGACATTTAGACAAACTAAATAACACAAACCAAAGAGAAGATCCTCAGGGGGAAAAGATTTATATTTAAAAGTAAATAAAGCATGAACTATATGAAACTACAAAGATAAACTATATTTATCTTTACTATGAAATGCAAGGGGAAAATAAACCATAAACAAAAAAGATACTTGAGATACATAAACAACTTCTATGTCAAATCGAGGAAAATATATCCATGACATATATGGAAGATTAAAAATCAGTGCAAAAAATAAACTCAAAAATAAGTCCCAAGAAAGATATTAACTGTTCCATCTCATTAGGAATCAAATAAATTAAAATATCAAGGGAGACCACTTCTCACTTTGCAACTGGCAGATTTTTAAGAGCCATAATATAGTATATTAGTAAGGATGTGGGAAAAAATAGGTATTTTCATACATCAAAGGAATTATACTTTTAATCCAGCCATAGGAAACAAACATGGATATGTGCAAAAACTTATTTATAGGATGTTCACATTAAGCATTATTCACACAAACTTAGAAGGGCAGCAATTGAACAAACACCCAAATACCAGATACAAATTATTTTTTTACATTATAATGCCAATTAAAATATGTTTGTGCTGTGCTGTGCTTGGTCGCTCAGTTGTGTCCGACTCTTTGCCACCCCCCTGGACTGCAACCCGCCAGGCTCCTCTGTCCATGGGGGTTCTCCAGGCAAGAGTACTGGAGTGGATTGCCATGCCCTCCTCCAGAGGATCTTCCCAACCCAGGGATCAAACCAGGTCTCCCACATTGCAGGTGGATTCTTTACTGACTGAGACACCAGGGAAGTTCAGTTTATTATTAATTTTTTTTATTAAACAGATGTTTAAGATGGCATGGGACATGCTTGAGATCTGCTAAATTTAAAAGCTTAGGCAACAAGGTTTCATTAATGACCCTAACATCAACAACTGACAGACTGTCACTCCAACCAAAACCTCACTTTGAACATAGAAACAAAGTAGTAAAAAATCAAATAGAAAGTAAAATTTAAAAATAGCAAAGGTAGCAGACCTAATTCAATATTATTGAAAACTAGGAAATTTTATTCTGGAAATACAAAGTAGTTTCATTACAAGGAAAGGTATTAAATATAACAAATACAACAAAAAGGGCAAAAAAAAGATTTACTTCCATGTTAAACGCTTATTTGACTGAGATCCCTGTTATTAGGTCCAGATCACATTTTGAGACATCAGTGGGAGGATTAATTCCTCCTAATCCTGAAAGCCATTTAGGGTTTGATATAGCAAATTACCAAAGCCGTAGCCCCCCACACTGACTGCTAGGAGAGTGATTATAGCAAGTAACCTGTGAATCAGATTCACTTTTGGGCCTACGTAGGGTAGAAGACATTCTGAAGAAGGCAAACACTGGAAATGATAATGTAAGAAGAAGAAGAAATAACAAACATACAGACAGTCATTTCTAAGTCATGCAAAGAAAGACATGTGGCAAGGAAAAGGATCCTTTAAGGGATGATAATATTAACAACATGGTCCATGAAGATTCTATTATTCTACCAAGAACTCAAGCCAATATCTAGATGACTATTAAGTCATGCACATAATGCACAGATCATGAGACACTTTCCAGTGCTAACTCAAGTAGAGCTGTGTTACTGTTATTACAAGTATTTTAAATAAAAATCACCTTGAATGTTTGCTTTATCACCTCAAGTCTTCCTGTCTTAAAGACTTTATGTATATATATTATAGAGCAAGGATGGCATGCTATGGTCCATGGGCTGAATCTGGGCTGCTACCTGTTTTTGTTAAGGAAGTTATATTGGAGCACAGTCCTGCCCACTTGTTTCCATATTGTCTATGACTGTTTTCATGCTAGAGAGTGTGACACCCAGCTCTACCACTGACTGTCTGTTTTACACAGGTGGCAACACCTCTCCAATCCTCAGTTTCATTATCTATAAAGTAGGGGAAAAAATCCTACTTCCCAGAGTTAACTTAAAATTAGATAACAAATATGTGTAAAGCACTTGCCTAGAACATAAAAGGCGCCTATAACTGATAAGCACTACTATTAATATTATATGATTTCAGAAATTTCCAAAAGCTGTGTGTAGGTGCTAGATGACTAGCCTAAAGAGAAAAGAAAAAGAAAAAACAACAGACCTGCTATCACAAAAGCAAGAGAGGATGGATAACATGGCTAGAGAAGTACTAGGAAAAGAAATGGCATTCAGACAGGAAAAGTCAAATTTATACAATGCATTTGGGCCCATATAGAGAAAGCGACAGGACTTTTTAAATTGCATGCTAACATTCATATCCTTATATGTAAACGATGTCGTTTCAAAATACGTTGTGGTAAATGACACTGAACTCAGGGACTCTCTTTGTATCAATGAATATTTCTGACTTTTCTGTAGGGAAAAGACCGCTTTTCTATCATTCAGGTTACCTGTGCAGGCTAACCTACCTAATTATGCCAACAGAATTATCCAAACACACCAGAGAAAAACCAAGAACATTATGTTATGAAGGCACCATCTCAAGACCATCCCTATGAGAAAAGGTGACTTTTATTGCTTCCATGAAAAATGGCAGATACCAAGAAATGATCTGACCCTTGGGTATTAACTTTGGATAGAGGAGCTTAAGATAGGGGTGGCTTCTGCAGAGATCTCCCAAGAATGGCCATTTTATAGATGCTGCCTCGTTTAATTATGAACCATTTCAGTACTCCTTGAAGCCTATTAGGGGGTCAATGCCTGAGAAGCCAAAAATGAATGCTAGTCCAGTTTAAATGGATTATACTAAAAGATGCTGCTACCTCTGAAATTACTAATTCAAAGTGTTATATTCTTGTCTGCTGCTTAAATAATAAGCTTCTGCTAATGAGCTGGCTTTTGACAAGATGTATGCAGCTCCATAGGCTGATAAAGAAAAACTCTCAATAAGTCTGGTTTGAAAGAATAGACTCTCACCAAAGGGACTGTAATCAGTGCACGCTGAGATTATTTATGACATGCAGCTTATGCCACCTAGTTTACTTAGGAACCATTTCAATTCTTCTGATCCTCTGCAGGGGTGATCTCAGACTGGGTAAGCATATAACCTACCCCAACTGTTTTGAGAAGGATATATTGTAGAATAAACTACAGGCTTTAAAATTACTGGCCCTTAGAAATGACATTCCTACAAGCCTCCCTAATAGGAGTCAAGACAATGTCAATCTTTCCTCCTTCACTTACCTTAATCACTTTGTTACCTTAACCACTGAGAAGACCCACTCTTCTGCTGCACAGGCACTCACATGGCAAATCTGGTAGACTCTCTAAAACACTTTTCAAAGATATTCTCCACAGTTCAGCCTAGTGAGGGGTTACAAAAAGGAAAAATATGCTTTCATCATCTTTGACCCTCCTATACTCAGTTTGGTCAGCCTCTATTGCACTGAGAGAGAGGGTGGAAGGTACTAAACAGGAGAATGGGAAGCGGGGAGAAAAGCACAGTATTTTTAGGTCCAACTCAACAATTTTTAATGCCACTTTTACACCAAAATGGAAAAACTTCTGATTTAACATTTATGATACACTATTTATTGGTTATTTATTCTTTTGTCTACTCTCACAGGAATGAAAGTCCCATGATGGCAGGACTTTGTTAATATCTAGAACAGTCTCCAGCACTCAGTGAGCACCTAATAAATATATGTTGAAGGAAGAGGGGAAGTGCCACATCAGAACCATCTCTTTTCTACCAACTGGGGAACCCCACCAAACCACCAGCAACTTACCAAGACTTCCCAACCATCTCACAAGGACATCCAGGGCAACGATGCTTTATTCTGGTTTGCTGGTAAACCCACTGGGCACGATGCCTCAGGATAAGTGACAAGTAGGTCTTGTTACTTGTTGCTCTTGACCAGTGACAAGGTTTCTAGCTGCCCAAGAATCTGCATTTTTAACAAGTATCCCAGGTGACTATATGAATAATAAAAAAATTACATCATGGACATTTCCTTTATTAGAGGAGCACAATCTCAGAGGCTATTTAAAAAACCTTTCACAGTGTGGAATAAAAATGTTTGTCTCACATGGCCTCCATGGACTTAGATGGAATCTAGAGAAAGCACTAGGTGGAAGACACAGTACTGGGCTAGGATTCAAATCTATTTTCTAGACCAACCAGCTATGATCTTGTAAGAGATCATCTACAAAAATGCAAGAATGGGAGAAGGAGAGTTAGGCTCAGTAGTCTCTAGTATAGTCTGAATACTTTAAGACCTTTTTTCATGTCATAATGGGAAGATATGAAGTAACTGTCTAGGCCTAGTAAGACTACTTTTCCTGGCCCTTCCCACTAACTGGGCAAGCCCACCAGAGCCACTGACCACTTACTAAGACTTCACAATGGTTTGATAACCATGTGCAGGATGCTGACTTGAGCCTCTTCCAATTCTCTAGTAACCTCACTGGCCAGGCAGGGCTCAATATACCTCTTCACCTGTGGCATGGTTTCTGATCAAGTTTGGTGTCACCTGCAGGATAGAGAGAAGGAAGAAGAAACAAAGGTAAGAACAGTCAAAGTATGACATCTAGCTTTAATTTTACTTTTACCACCTTAAGACAAGTCATCTAGGTCCACACCATGGACCTCAGAATTCACTCTTGTCAAGCACTATTATTAGCATCACAATTATCTTCTTTATCTGGCAAAAGACTCTTACAACACACACATTTAATAAGGATCCTTGCCTCTATTTTTTTTTTTATGGGTTAAATATTTATTTTTTTTTTTTTAAATGAGACATCTTGGGTACAGAGGCACCAAGTAAATATACCAAAGCATTAGAACTCAGATCTGAACTAATGCTGATCCTCCTAGCTGCCTACCCTCTTTAGAGCTCAATCAATATCCTATCTTTGAATGGAGGTAAACTTGGTATCTTAGGGGCCCTTATGGCAATTATGACTTTTTATTCCATGCTGCTGCTGCTGCTAAGTCGCTTCAGTCATGTCCGACTCTGTGCAACCCCATAGACAGCAGCCCACCAGGCTCCTCTGTCCCTGGGATTCTCCAGGCAAGAACACTGGAGTGGGTTGCCATTTTATTCCATATTCCTGACTAAAAGTGAACTAAACCTCCATCTAATCATCATATGGCACTTGGTTCACACTGATAAGGAAAGGTAACAAAACCGTGGGCTCTGGACCAAGGCCTGTCATTTACAATCTCAACTCCCACCAGGACTGACCTTACCCATATCAATTGTGTGCATTACCAAAAGGATCACGAGGAGCTAGGTAGGCCCATGGCTAGTCCTCTACCTCCAAGACCCAACCACGAGGAGGAATGCGGCTCTGAGACCTGAGACCCACACAGGATAAGCCAAAGTCCCCAAAGGGTTCTTTGTAAGGAAGCAGCCTACTGCCTTTAAGTTTCCCAGTCCCTAGCTGCTTTGCATGAAAAGCAAACCCAGAAATCTAGCAATTCAGTGATGACCCAAAGCCCAGGATATTAATTACCATTAGATGCTGGCAACACCAACTACTATAACTAGACTTCCTCTTACTGCAGGGAAGTGCAGGCAACCTTCAAATCCCAGAAGACCCAAGGAGCAGTTTCTCAGGGTTTATTTTTAACTGTTTCACCTACAGTTAAACAGAATACAGTGTCCTATAATTTACTAGTGATAATGAAGCCCAAGAGAAAGCTCTCCCACCGTAAGTTAGGAAGATTCCTACTGGATAGTATAAGTGTTGGGGGATGACGATGAGGCAGCTTTGATGGGTTTGAGCCTTCTCTTTATTGGATAAAGTAAAGCAGCCATTGCTGCACACCCATAAGCAGCTGTTCCCATCAGCGATTTTTTAGCTTATTAAGTCCAAAGGGGCAGGGGTGGGAAAGGAATGTGTATAGGTCCTAATTGGGAAATACACAGTAAGTGTAAAGCCTGACTCATGAAATGCCTGCACTAAGGAACCAAGAATAATTAGTAGTTAGTGCCTTTCTCTAAAGATAGAGGTCTTATTTCCACCATACCCTATTTCCACCTGGCCCAGCTCTTTTCCAAACTAAACTGCTCCAGTTCCCAGCTTCCTCACCAACCCATTTATTCCACTTCTGTTCAGGTCAGCAAATTTCTAAATAGAAATCATTTCAATGTTTGTCTTAACTTTGCTGGTCATAAACACACCGTGAGAAAAAAAATTCCAGAAATACATTAAGAATAGAAAGCAAAAGTCATAGAATCCCAGAAAGTTTAACACTTGGGATATATTCTTCTTTATAACTTTTATGTACACATACAAACATGAATTTTTTCTTTTTATTGGAGGATAATTGCTTTAGAATATTATGTTTGTTTCTGCCATACATCAACATGAATCAGCCACAGGTATACATATGTTCCTTTCCTCCTGAATCCCCCTCCCATCTCCTTCCCCATCCCATCCCTCTAGATTGTCACAGAGCACTGGGTTGAGCTCCCTGTGTCACACAGCATAATCCCACTTGCCATCTATTTTACATACGGTAATGTTTGTATTTCAGTGCTACTCTCTCCATTTGTCCCACCCACTCCTTCACCCAGTGTTCACAAGTCTGTTCACGTGTGTCTCTACTGCAGCCCTGTGAATAGGTTCATCAGTACCATCTTTCTACATTCCATATGCATGCATTTTATTTAACAAGCTGGATGAAACCATGGCCTTTCTTTCAATTAATATACTGGGTACATCTTTCCAAGTCAAAAATTCATCTACAAGACTATTTTTAATGCCTGTGTTGTATTATTACATGAATACACCAAAAAATTTATTCAAATTCCTATTAAAGAATGGTAAATTTTTTCCATTTTTTATTGCTATGAACATTCCCATACCTAAATCTTTTAAAATATCCTTAGAATATTTTTGAAGAACATTTAAAATTTATTTAGAATATTTAGAGTATAGCCCTAGAAATGAAACTGCTAGGTCAAAGGATATGCAACATTTATTGTGGCCACTAATATATACTGCCAAATTGCTCCTACAAAGGATTACATGGAAATTGGATCTATCCCACCAACGCTGCTGCTGCTGCTAAGTCGCTTGTTGTGTCCGACTCTGTGCGACCACATAGACGGCAGCCCACCAGGCTCCCCCGTCCCTGGAATTCTCCAGGCAAGAACACTGGAGTGGGTTGCCATTTCCTTCTCCAATGCATGAAAGTGAAAAGTGAAAGTGAAGTCGCTCAGTCGTGTCCGACTATTAGCGACCCCATGGACTAGAGCCTACCAGGCTCCTCCACCCATGGGATTTTCCAGGCAAGAGTACTGGAGTGGGGTGCCATCGCCTTCTCCATCCCACCAACGCTAGTGTAACATTTTAAAACCTTTGCCCATGTGATACATGTTAAGGGTAGTACTGCATTTTTTTTTATGAATACAGATATTTTTTACTTAAGAGAATTACAAAGATAAGCAAGATATAGCCTCTGCCTTTGAACTTAAATGAAAGGAAACAGACACAAACAGGTAACATTTACTATTATCATATTCATGATAAAAAAGGTTTCAGTTCATGGAGCCTCCTTTGAGTCTGCAGCTATTGCCAATAGAGAAGGTCCAAGAGAATATTATTAAACAGCAGCCCCAATTTTAAAAATCCATTTACTAAAATTCCAAGGAGTTGGGCTAATGCTATCACATCAGTGGCACTTGCTATCACTTTGTTGTTTCTCCTTCCTCAGTTCTTAAAGGAAAGAACCAAGTGGAAGCTGCCCAGGGAACAACCTGCTCCCTCTCCCCGCCAGCCAGTGAAGTGAATTAAGTGTAGGGCAGCATGTTACTGGAAGCATTTACTGATGCTGGATCTGAACTTCCATTTTTCCTTCTCCTATTTCCAGTAAACAATGATGAGCTGCAGTCATTTTCTTTAGGAAACAAAATATCTTCTCTTCTTGAGAGCCTTATTCCCAGGCAAATATGTTTATACATAATAACCATGCCAACTTGGAAAATAACAGATAAGAATCAAAAGAAATTACTTTTCAGCACCATGATGGGTCAGATACAGATGAAATCAAAATAGATGCCAACACAAGTACTTTTAAAAACCCACCCAACAAAGATGGAGGGATAGGCAATAAAGCAAATACAGCAAAATGTTAATTGCCCTATCTAGGTGGTGAGTATACAAGTTTTCACTGTCAATTCTTCCAATCTTTCTGTATGAAAATTTTCATAAAATGCTGCAAAAAGTTCAGCAAGCAGCTTGAAAATAATGCTGTAAGGTCTTTCCCTCCATTTTACTGCTAGAATGAGACACTCATTCTCTTAATTTTGCTTTTTTAGATCTAGATTTCTTGCATCAGACTTGGAGCTCTCCAACTTTTTAATGAAGTGAAATGAATGACAATATACTCAGGCAGGTTACCAACACAACATGTGGTAGGTTAGGGAAGGTTGAGAAAGGAGGACCCTAAGCTCCTGGAAGTGCAGGCTCACCACCTGTTATGTCTGAATAAGTGACTATTTCAGAAATCCCATTTCTCAGTTAAAAATTAACATTCAGACCCTCTAAACATTTGCCTCAGCCTACTTTTCTGCTTTATCTCATATGAATTCCTTATTTTCCATATTCTCACTGCAAAGAGCTGTGTAGGAAGGAGGGGGGCAAGGGATAAGGAACCAAAGCATGATATGCCCATATGCTTGAAGTTAAGATATAACAAAAGGAATTTTAATTTCCAGGGTTGAAGCTCAAAACTCGATGTTGAAGGACATGGTACAACTGACAGACTGCAGGACTCTGGGGAAAGCCTTATAATCAATCTCCTAGTTTGAAGTGTGTCCTGATTGGCCCATCTGTAAAACAGGAAGAAGACTCATCATAATGATCAATGAGGTAAATAAATGAGTTTCTGAGATGTTAAAAGTATCTCTAGTGAATGGGGAAGGGAATGAAGCCACGACTGTTGAGTAATGATCCAAGATAGGATAGGCAATCTTTTTCCAGAGCTAAGCTTTGAGGGTCACCATGTCTCTGATGTGGCGCCTCACTCTGCTGTTGTAGGTCAAAGAGGCCACAGACAAAACAGCAACAAATAAGCATAGCTGTGTTCCAACAGAACTTTATTTGCACAACTATGCAGACCATGAACTGTATTTGTCCACCTCTGATCTAGAATGTGAAGCCTACATAGGAATACCATTTGGAGGACCTGAGGAGGAGTGAAAAGAGGATGAGTCTACATATAGGAACCATTTAGCAAACACCAGACAGTAAGGATGAGGCTCCTGATCTGATAGCTTTCACCCAGGTTCCACCAAGGAAGAGACTGTCAGCAGCAGCAATAGTAGCAACATCTGTAAATACCAAGGACTGAAATCCAAACACAAAAACAGCATTATCTCATGAGAAATTCTTGAGAAGATATATCCATAACTAGGAAGAAACAGCAAGTTTCTGACTACACACATTTTGAAGAAACAGTTGACAGTTCAGAGCCTGTGGAGATCACGTTAGCAGGCACACAATAAATGTTTGTTGATGAGCCATTCATTTATTCATCCAATAAACATTTACTGAGGCCTACGAATGTGCCAGGCTGGGCTCTGGAGATGAAGACACTGTCCCTGCCCTCAAGGAGCTCACAGTCTAACTGATTACAAAGGAAGGGAGACAGGCATATACACAGACAATTACAATACAACCTGATAAGTGCTGTAACACTTATCAGGTTGTATTATAATGGCCGATGTAAAATTCATTTCCAGGGGGCGCTGCTCCAGGCTGCTGCGGGCTGTAACATCAAGAGAGGGGAGGAACAAACTGAAGAAATCAAAGGTTAAGTGCTTTTGGGCTATTTCAAATATGCAGGTTCTCCCTAACTCCTGATCATAAATGAATTTGGGAACTAAGTACTGGCATGACATAAAATGGGACTCCCACTCTTAAGGTAGGTACAGACCTCCAGTAAAGGACCTTCTCAATCACCTCTACAAAACAAGCTTTGTTGCTGTTACTTTGTTTCATTTTGCTTATTATACTCCAACCTTCCCACCATACACATAAGCCTATTCTTCAACTAGCTGAAAAAATGCTGAAAAATGGGAATTTACAACTAGATTAATTCCATAAAACTAGGTAACAAAAAGCAGTAATGGCTCACTTGACACCTCTATATCCAATAATCCCTCTTAACTGAAAAAATAAAAATTAGAATGTGACTAAATATAAAGGAGATAGTATATAGCTCATGGAGTGGGAATAATAATTTAGAACGTTCTACTTAGTAAATATAATTAAACAGATTCTGAACCATAAATAACAGACACAGTTTCAGGAAACCAAAATAAAATACCTTACCACTCTCCAAGATCTTTGAGAATATATAATCTAAATCACTTCCGTATTAGAAATAAGAAAAATAAAAAACAGGTAACACACTCTTCCCAACACCTTCTCAAAATTCAGTGAGAGGTAGTAAGAGACTCCTTGAGGAGAGATTACTAGTGTTAACTAGTCATTTGGTTCACATGATTTTATACAAAGATAGGATGGAATTTTTGTGTGTCACACAGTTCTTAATAAAGCCTAGGTTTTTAATGGCTCTTTTGTCTCTGCACCAGCAAACTGAACTGATGACATCAATAAATTGTTTCCATTTACACTGAGATCCCTGTCTTGGGACCCAGTGTCTCTGAGGCCACTATTTTCTACACTTAACATACCATTTTCCCCTAAAGTCATTACATTGCTCTTTTCTTCCCTGTTTCATTCTGCCGATTGTCAGCCCACATGCACAATGTCTTCTCAGGTGTTGCAGTTTGTTCCTTTTACCACATTACATCTCCAAAGAGTTCCATGTCATCTACAAATGTGAACATTACACCTTGTACATATCTTCCCCCAGATCACTCATAATAACAGCAATCCCCCAGTGGATGCGGGAAGGGTGGCTAGGCTACCATTTTGTGTCTTATCTACGTTGGTTGCCATGTCTTATTAGAGGCAAAACGTTGCCATGTCTTCTCCCCACACCCATAACCAGGGAGCATCACTGCTGTGCAGCAATCAATGCTTTCTTTTCAGATAAAAAGAAATAGCTATCTATTTAAAAAACAGATAAATGTTTCTCAAAATGGCTACCAAGAATTTCACATGTATTCCATGCAGTAGTTGTCTTATTTTTTCATACTCAATAGCAACAAACATATACCAGGTGTGTATGTCAACAAATGACAAGGGGTAATAGATTCTTTATATAGAGCACATAATATAGAGCTCTTACAAATATACAGCATTCAGACCCAAGTTGAATAGTTCACAAAAGGAAATAATAGCTAATAATTAGCATTTGAGAATCCAGCTTCATCAATAATACAGAGAAATGTACCATAAATCAAAGATACCATTCTTATACATGTAAAATTACAAAAAAAAATTTATGTAGCTGCTGCTAAGTCATTTCAGTCATGTCCGACTCTTTGAGACCCTATGGACTGTAGCCTGCCAGGCTGCTCTATCCATAGGATTCTCCAGGCAAGAATCATGGGAGTGGGTTGCCATTTCTTAATGTAACTAAATGGGTACAAAAATTGACATAATGTTTTGGAATGCTATTATGGCAGGTCTTTAAAATGTTCAAAGTTTTTGATGAGTAATTGTAATTCTTAACTCTATAATATAAAGAATAACTCAAAAGAGAAACAATAAAAACTAAATGAAAAGACATTAATCATTAACTTAAAATACTGAAAATCTTAAGTACTTCCACACAATAAAATATCATGAAACCATTCAATGACAATTACAAAAATATTTAACATGGAAAAATGCACATTATAAACTCAAAACATGACATAAAATAATATAAATATATGATCCCTGTAGAAAAATCCAGAAAGAATGAAAAGAAGCAAATACATTTATTAACACTGGTTATCTCTGTGAGGTGAAATTATGGATCTTTTTCCCTCATATTTTCCCCTCAGACGAAGCTACAATGAATATTGACCACATTTCTAGACTGACGGAACTATTCAAACTTAATGGAAGAAAAACCACAAAACAGTTGACTGATTTGACCACATGATTTCAAATTTCTACTAACCAAAAATTTAAATACAAAAATTAAGAGGCAAACAATAACCTGGAGTACATATTTATAAATTACAGAAATTTGAGTAATAGCCTTTATTTATAGAACACATTCAAATAGATAATAAAAATAAAACTAAAACTCCAACTGATAAATCATTTAAGACATGAACTACCATCATATGAAAGAAAAATCAAGCTACTAAGAAACATATGGAGGAAAAAAGAATCCAAACTTAAAACCAAAGAAATGCAAAATTAAAGTAATACTGGTTTTTAATCCATTGAAATAACGTTTTTGACTACTCAATGCTTGTGTAAATTGGTACAATCTTTTCAGAAAGAAACTTGGCAATACATATTAAGTGTTAAAAATGTTCATATCCTTTGACATAGTAATTTCACTTCAAATGTATCTATCCCAACCAAATAATAAATGAAATCCATGTATTTTCTGTCTTTTATTATAAGAAAGAAAATTACAATTTTCTTTCCTTTACAATTAACATTGCTATCAAACACCAAAATATTAACAATGGGTAAGGAAAAAATCTCTACTGCAGCAAATGACTGGTTGTCTCAAAGCATGAGACCAGACCTCAAATCTGGCAAAACAAGAAGGGTGTGTCCAGCCTGCCGCAGTCGGCCATTTTAAACCCTCTGCAGAACAAAAAGCATAGAAGACAAGGGTAGGTAAGGATGACCACCCCACTAGGCTCCAGATCAATACTTTACTTTTTGTCTTCCACATATGTAACCTTATACAATGCACTGAGTAAAAATTAGCAAATAGGTCTCCTTTCTTAAATAGCATAGGTTAAGTTATGAATAAAATTTGAAATCATAAGTGGAGGGTCCTTTAAATCTGCCGCATCATTTTGGTGGATAAATATAATGTTTAAGAACACAGAATTCTGAAGCCATACTACCTGAATAAAAATCCAATCTCAGTCACTCAAAAGGATATAAAGCCTTGGATTTACTTTATCTGTATCCCTCAGAGTTCTCATTTGTAAAAGATGAATAATGGTACTGCTATTTCATAAGACTGTGGAGAGTACTAAATTAGTTAAGGCATGTGTAAAAGCATATAGACCCAGTATCTGACACATAGTTTAAGCTCCAAATACGTTTAAGTTTAATTATTATTATAGTTAGGCAAACAGGCCCGAGAAGGATAAAGACCAGTATTAGATCACAGCTAGGATTAGTGAAAAGGCCTGTTTCAATTTTGAATCCTGTGCCTTTTCTTCTACATATTTAACTGCTAAATTACTAGTTTTAGCGATGATTAACAATAGATCTTTACTGACAGCCCTCTAAGAGCCATGACAGTGCTGCTGCCTAAAAATAAAACAAAATAAAACAAAATCGTCCCCCTAGATGAAACTGTGCTCAAAGTGCTACAGAAAAAAAAAATAATAATAATAATTTAGAAGACAAGGTGTGAAACCCAGGTCACCTACATACTACCGTCACCATTCGCCTAGATCCCAGGTTTAAAGCAAAGTGGAACAAGGACTTGGAAACAGCCAAATCCTCACCCCTACAACCTCAAGGGGAGAAAATCAAGGGCTTCTGACCAACTGTAGATTCTCACAGTATTGCAACCACTGAGTTCTGCTACTCTGATGGAATGAGAGAAGGTGTCCGGAGCCAAGGACACCGGCCCACTATCTCCGTGTCCAACAGAGAGCCCTCCAGAGGCGTACTGCCCGAACGTGGCCTTGTCACGAAGTGCTCGCGTTTTACGCATTTCTTACACACAGCCAGCTGCTGCAACCTTTTGTAAAATCATCATCGCCTCCGCATTTTTGAACCCGCATTATTCATAGGCCAGAGAGGGGCTAAGATTCTGAGTCAGTATCTAGTGGATCTAGCCACAGCCTAGGACAGCTCCGACTCAGGCTGATCCCCTCACCCAACCAGAAAGGTCGATCTGCTCCTCGGCAGGCCCTCCTAGACCAAGATGGCCAAGCAAAAAGACAACTTACCTCCCCCTCGCCATTTTGCAATCTTAATTACGCGTACGCTGCGCGCCTCCTCGCGTCATTTCGCTTGAAATACGCATGCGCCCCTCTCCCCCTCGCGTTAAATCCAACCTTCACAATGTCGTCTCAAATGCGCATGCGCAGCTTCACTCCCGCGGGTACCAACTACCAACAACTTTCCTTTCTTAAATACGCATTCGATACCCACTCCGCGCCCCAAGCCTTGCGCATGCGTATCTCCGGCTGTCCCTAGTGGAGCGTCCCCGCCCCCCACCCCCACCCCGCACATCAGACCACAAATACAGTGGACTCTCCGCGGATACGATGGACTAACTGTACTAAGCCATTCTATATAGGAGACTTGAGCAACCGCGGAATTTAGTCTTTGCGGGGGTTCTGGAACTAATCCCCCACGGTTACCAAAACACGACTATATATCTGCGTGCTACCGCGTCGTGCATCCTCACACTCTCAAGTATATTTGCGCACTGCGTCTGTCCCCCGACCTCCGTTTTTTATATATAAGTGCCTGATGATATCTAGATGTGCTTCTCCCTACAATTGTGCCCCCAGTGCTCAATAAAGAAGAGTCATTACCAGCCTTCCTTGATAGGGGTAGGTGTGATAAACTAGGTAAGTGGAATGCGGGAAAGACGTCAAAGCTTGCAGGTGTTCAGAGCAGATGCCAGATCTAGATAGAATCCGCCCTGACTCCCAGGGAGGGGCTTAGAGTACCCTCGGTTTTCCGTAATAAGACCTACCACCCTGAACAAAGGCAAAGAAAGCTCTCATAATCGCCTAGTACTACAGCCCCGACCTTTAAATACATCTTCTACTGCATATGAGGAAATCCAAGAAATTTTAATACAGGGAACATTATGGAAAATGCAGACGCTCAGGTGCACAACCTTGATTAAAGGAAAGAAGCCTGTATTACTTTTACAATGGGAACTAAATGGTCAACATCCTTTTGTAGGTCTGAGGCCCGTACTGTCCCCCATTTTTTCCTCTCGTGAACGGGGAGAACACACAAATTAAGGATCCCCCTGGCCCGAGTTCCCTCCTCCACCCTCCATGTTCTTCCCCTATGTCGTTCCTTTACCTCCTGGCTGAATCGAAGGTCATAGCATAAATTCTTAGCGCCGGCCGTCCCAAAATATGGTGAAAGGGAACGACGGCACAGAGTTCGCGGCGCAAGAGCAGGCCAAGGTGGCAGTGGACAGCAGGCTGAGGACCAGCCCTGCCTCCAGCCGCAACGCTGATATCCAGAGAGGACCGCCTCCAGGATAGCGGCAATGTGCTTCAGGCGCATGCGCCGAGCACGCCCTCTTCTCCCGACCCCCGCCCCCACTCAAGCCTAGCTCTCTCCAAGGCAAACTTTTCGGCGGTCTTCACCCTTTCACCCTTACGCAGGTCCGTAGCTCATCCTGCTTCTTCAACATTTTCTCTCCTTAGTCACACAGGCCTCCGCCACCTTTCCCTCAGCCCCTTTCCTCATGTATCCTTCTCCTGTTCTTAGCCCACCATTTCAATGCCATTCTCCCCCTTGGCTGCCTTTGTTCGGTTATCCTTAGTGGCCTATTCTTGTATTCTTGGCCTTGCCTGATCTGCAGCCCTATTGGTCCTCTTACTCATCCCCTTGCGTGTCTGATATTGCAAACTGTAAAAAAAAAAAAAAAAAAAAGGCAAAAAATACTGTTTAAAAGGTATTATACCCTCACAATCTTCTCCAAAGCAGCTCTCAAACTGCTCCAAAAGAGCTCTCAACTAGCTAGTGTTGGGCAAACAATGCCTGGTTGATGAAGAACCAACGAAGGAGACTCAGGCAGGGAACCAAAAGACCTTATGCACAGAGCATAAAGGGAAAGGGTGTTCAATTAGTTTGGGGGTAAGAAGGAATATGCAACACCTTTTTCTTTCTCTTCATAACCCTGGTATTGTCTGGCCATTAAAAATACTGTTCAGTGTCCTTCAATGTTAAAGGCTTGTCTTCTGTGAGAAGTTCACGTAGTAATTTTGAGAGAAGTGTATTGAATAGACTCTGAAATAGACTCCTCCTTGAATTTGAGAAGCAGAGAATACAAAATAATGTTTTGTTTCCCATTATGATGTTTTACTTTGGTGGCTGGTTCTTCTTGCTTTCTAAGAAAGCCAGTTTGGAAATACCAAAATTTAAGCCTCCCCCCCGCCCCAATTCCATAAATTCTGAGACCTGTAAAATGTGTACATCATCCTTTCTAATTGTTAAGAATGTTGAGACCAAAGCTTTCCCTTTAAGATAAGGAACAAGATAAGATGTGCACTTTCACAACTTACGTTTGGCAATTTAATGGTGGTTCTAGCAAATGTAAGAAATCAAGGCAAACTCAAGAGATGTAGAAAAAGCATTTGACAAAATTCAATATGGCTGAGCCACTAGTTGCATTTACATGGTTATCATTATGTAAATGTTGGATATTGACCAAATCAATATTAGGAGAAAGGTGAAAGTGGGGGAAGGCAAGTGGAGTGCTAGAGCATTAAGTGTACCAAAAGATGATGTAGGTAAAAGAGGGCTAAATGTTTATTCTCTGAAATGGAAAATCATAGATAATGTCTAAAATGGAAATATCAAGAAGCCATAATATAAGCATTATTTATAGTTATGAACCAAACTATGAGTTAAAATCATTTAATGAATTGAAAGATTAATGGGTCACCACCAGCATTTTTTACAACATGACAGAAAACATCAAAGTACACTGCAAGAGGACTTCCCTGGCAGTACAGTGGTTAAGACTTCATGCTTCCAGTGTAAAGGACTCATGTTAGATCTCTGATCAGGGAACTAAAATCCCACATGCTGCACAGTGCAGCCAGAAAGAAAAAAAAAATGCATTGCAGGGAATTGGTAGTCCAGTGGTCAGAACTGCATGCTCTCACTGTGGAGGGCCCAAGTTCAATCCTTGGTTAGGAAACTAAGGTTTCACAAGCTGTGTGGCACAGCAACATATATATATGTTGTTGTTGTTCAGTCATTAAGTCATGTCTGACTTTTGTGACCCCATGGGCTATAGCCCGCCAGGCTCCTTTGTCCATGGAATTTCCCAGGCAAGAATACTGGAGTGGGGTGCCGTTTCCTTCTCCAGGGGATCTTCCCTACCCAGGAACTAAACCTGCATATCCTCAATTAGCTGGCAGATTCTTTACCACTGAGCCACCAGGGAAGCCCTACATGGGCTTGTATAGTCATAATCCTACATATGGCTATTATGGCCAACATAATTTTAAAGTGCATTGTAGACATTAAGAGTAATTATTTTTTTTTTAAACTTACTTGAGTTATAGCACACACTCACATACATACCCTCTATTGTGATGTAAAATAAATTTCTCCCTTCATTCTTTCCTGTCTCAATTAAACCTGTTTGAAAATCTATACTTTAAACTATGGGCATGCATTACTTTAATAAAAATATAAACCTATAAAGGAATTTAAACATGATAATATGGTTTATTTAATGAACATATATCAAATTTTAAAACAGAATTTTTGCCATTTTAAACAATTTATGAAGCACCATTTAATTATTTAAGAATAAAGTTCATTACATTACTCTATATTTGGCATGTGCACATGCTCTTTATCTATAACTTTTATTAATTTTTGAAAACATTTTTCTTTGTGGTTGCATTTATGAAACCAGTTGTACATTCCGATCAAGTCATATTGAAATTAAAGGGCAATTGCTACATTCACTATTCTTATGTCTATACATTTGTACTGGCTTCCTGAAAAAAATTCACATACAAAACGTATAGCTAACTAGTAACTTAAAGAAAAATATTTATTGTGGATTTTTAAAATTACACAACTTAAACCTTATTTCAAAAATTGTAAAATTTAGAGAAGGAAAATAAAGAGGAAAAAGTCTTATTGAATCATATAGCTCCAAAATAGCTAGAGGTTATATTTCAGTGTCTAGCTTTCTATACTTGTTTCTGTATCTATATAAATGGACATGTCCATAAATCCTTATGAGTTTTATATATTATATAAACAACTTAGGAAACAGAGAGGAATACTGTCCAGTATTTAAATGAAGGTTTTGTAATTTATTTTCCAAGGAATATCATGTTCTTCATACTGAGTGATTCAATCATATATGTTTTGTACCTTAAATGGTTATGATGATCTTGAAAACTAAGATTCTTGCAATAGGCTAAATTGTGAGTAAATCTTCCTGTGGCATTTTACAGATTTTTTTTCCATTTTATGTATATCATATCTTTATAGACATTTGTATTTCATTTTTAACCCCCGCAAATGAATTACTCTAATTTGTCATAATTTGTTTCTGGATTAGATACATCTCACACATGTTTTTCCTATGTCTATAGCACATGTATAAAAACTGGTCATCTACTAGACCACAAAGCAGACCTAAGACTTGATTATATGAAATCCTACAGGGTACATTTTCTGAACAAGAAGGGATTCAAACTCAAACTTCAAGACCCAAGAAACGTTTATTTAATTGAAAACTAAACAAAAACGGAAAACACCACCCAGCTGTGCTTTGGGCTTCAACTACAGGAGGAAAGTCAGGTGGGAGGGGCTGCTGGAAAGCCTGTGACATAAGAATGGGACTGTGCGCAAGCCTTGTGTGACGTCGCTGAGGCCCCTAGAGAAAAACTGCCAGTTCTGTCTAAGCCGCTGTAAGGAGAGGTTGTGCCGGGGCCTCCGGGGCAGCAGTGGACCCACTCACTTGCAGATCCCACCACAGCCATGAGCAGTAAGGAGTGCTTCAAGTGTGGACGCGTTGGCCACTGGGCCCCGGGATGCTCTAAAGGAGGAGGAGCTCGGGGGCGTGGAGCTAGAGGCCGTGGCCGTGGAGCTCAGTGCAGTTCAACCACCCTACCCGTCATCTGTTACCGCTGCGGTAAATTTGGTCATTATGCTAAGGACTGTGACCTTCTCGATGACATCTGCTACAACTGTGGGAAAAGTGGCCACATTGCCAAAGACTGTGCCGAGCCTAAGCGAGAGGGAGAGCGTTGCTGTTACACCTGTGGCAGACCAGGCCATCTGGCTCGTGATTGTGACCGTCAGGAAGAGCGGAAGTGCTACTCTTGCGGCAAAAGTGGCCACATTCAAAAATACTGCACCCAAGTCAAGTGCTACCGTTGTGGCGAGATTGGCCACGTGGCCATCAATTGTAGAAAGATGAATGAGGTCAACTGCTACCGCTGTGGCAAATCCGGACATCTAACCCGGGAATGCCCAATTGAGGCTAACGCTTAATTTTTCCCTTTGTTCCCCACCTCTTTTTGCTCACTGATAATTGTATTATTGTCTCTGAAACCTCTTCTTTGACCAAAGATTGATAGATTGAGGCTACTTCCGGGTCAGTGAATTTTAACTACCATGTTAAAAGAGGAAAGGGCTGGTTAAAAAATAAAAATCTCAAAAAAGTTACTCACTTGTAGATGTCTTATAATTAATGTTTCTGCGTCACTGATGACTCGGATCATTGAACATCCTGAGCGTTAGGCAACTTCTAGATTCTTTGAATGCATTTTGATTTAACATTTAAGAGCCACTGTGTGCCAGCCACTGTTTGAGGAATTGGATACATATCAGTGAATAAATCAGACCAAGTTTGCAAACACAGGCCTAGAATCTATTAACAAGTAAAATAGTGTGTCAGATGAAGATAAATTGCCATAGAGGAAAAAAAAACAAACACCAGGTAAAAGGATAGAGAATGTGTGTGGGGGGACATATATTTCTGTCTTAGATACACAAGGCACCCTGAGGAGGTGACATTTCCTCAGAGACTTGTTGCACAAATACAGCTGATCCTAGAAATGTCTATGATCTTGCCAAGTAGCTTTAACTTTAGTTATGTATTGATTGCTTTGATTTATTTGAACTCATTAGCTTTTAAATGACATTGAAATACATCTCTATCTGGTCTTACATAAGTGTATAGTTTAATGACAATAACCCAGAAAAATATGTATAATGTGTATAAGTAGCTTTGAAAGAGAACAGTGAGGAAACAACCAAACAAAGAAAACCATAGCAGCAAATTGTGAACATAAAGATACTGGTGATTATTTAGACATACATATTTTTTATATTTAAATTTATTTTAATTAGAAGCTAATTACTTTAGACATACATATTTTTAAAAATCTAAGAAAACAGGTGTAAACATTAAGATTCAACATAGATTGGGGCTTTGGTAATTTCAAAAACACACATTTTTGCAGGTACGAATATTATGTTTAGGAATTTCTAAAAAATACATTTTCACAGATATGAATATGTTCAATTTCATATGCTACGGTCCATTTTTTAAAAATCAGATCTGAAAAACTGAAGTTCTACAAAATAGAAAAGGCAATTTTAGATTTTAAATAAAACCTGGGATGAGGAGTGGTAACTGTTGGTGTCAAAAGAAAATTGAAGTTGTGATGAAAAATGACTTACAAAATAACGATGATGACAATACTACATATCAAACAGAATGTGATAGAATTTATATCAGAAAAGGTAGTGTAGGGGGTATAGTTCATGATCCATAAACTCAAATGGTCAAAGAAATGTATCTGGTTTTATAACTGAAGACACATTCTGTTTTGAACGTCCATAAGACTTGATGTGTAACCTTTCATCCCCATCTGAAAGACTCTTTCAATTCAGCTGAGTCTGACCTTTTGTGACCCTCTTTCGTTCCTAGAAATTGATTCTGTCGCTCTCTGTGCTGTCTAAACAAGATAAACTCAATCACACTACTAGCCTCTCAATGGAGCAATTGGGGCAATCTCAGTCCAGTCTGTCAAAACACAGCTGAAAACTCCTATATCACACTGAGCCAAACAAATTCTTGAGTCTCATCGTGGTGCTGAGCTCTATTTAGCGGAGGAACACAGGAATCTGCTTTTGAATTCTGTACCCCCTTTCCCCCACAACCATCTGGTACTTCATTTCCCATGCCTTCAGAATCTTGGCCCAGAGTTGGAGGAGGAAAAGAGGCAATGTCCCTTTATTAAGGACACACACATCAATGAAGGCCTCTTTAAATTCCCTTTAGGCATCTTTTCTAATTTCAGAGGAAGGAAGCCTTATTTTGACTCACCAGTACCCTGTGCCAGAAGTTACAAAATGGTAGCCCTCTTACTGAATCAGGTCCACAATATGTTTGACCTGCACGTTATCAACATTAGATGCCAACATCTAAAAATTGGAACATTTCCCATGGAAATCCTTTTACTTCTTTTTGGAACAAAGCCAAAGATCAGGAAGCAATAGGCACCCATTTCTGTGTGGAAACTTTTAGCTGGAGGTAAGCAGCGCTCTCTTCCTCTAGCCAAGTCACAAGTTCCCTCTTTAACTTCAGAGAAAATGAGGAAGGAATTTAAGCACTTTACTTCAAAAAAAAAAAAATCAGCTAAACACGAAGACAGTAATGCAGGGAAATGAGGGACAAAGCTATAAAGCATACAGAAAACAAATATCAAAATGACAAAAGTCCTTTTTTTTTTATCAGTAATTACTTAAATTGTCGATCAATAGACTCTCCAATGAAAAGACTGGTATTGTAAGAATGGATAAAAACACATGATCCAACTACATGTGGTCTAGAAGAGACTCATTCTATATCCATAGACACAAATACATTGAAAGTGAAAAGATGGGGGGGAAATCCACGCAAATTGTAACCAAGAGAACAGAGATGGCTAGACTAATATCAGCCAAAATAGACTTTAAACCAAAAGTCTACAAACAAAGACATTATGTATTAATAAAACGCTTGTCACCAGGGCTTCCCTGGTGGCTCAGAAGGTAAAGAATCTGCCTGCAATGCAGGAGACCTGGGTTTGAACCCTGGGTCAGGAAGATTCCCTTGGAGAACAGAATGGCAACTCACTGCAATATTCTTGCCTGGAGAATCCCATTGACAGAGGAGCCTGGTGGACTACAGTCCATGGGGTCGCAAAGAGTCCGACACGACTGAGTGACTCACACAACATTAATAAAAGGTTCAATATAGTTATATCTGGGAGAAGGCAATGGCACCCCACTCCAGTACTCTTGCCTGGAAAATCCCATGGACAAAGGAGCCTGGTAGGCTGCAGTCCATGGGGTCGCTAATAGTCGGGCACGACTGAGTGACTTCACTTTCACTTTTCATTTTCATGCATTGGAGAAGGAAATGGCAACCCACTCCAGTGTTCTTGCCTGGAGAATCCCAGGGATGGGGGAGCCTGGTGGGCTGCTGTCTATGGGGTCACCCAGTGTCAGACACGACTGAAGCAACTTAGCAGCAGCAGCATAGTTATATCTTATTGGCCAGAGTATGGAGGGATGAGGACCCCATACATTACCACTGGGGGCAGAAAATTCATATAACATTTTTGGGAGTCAATTTGGCATTATAGGTCAAAAACCTTTAAAAAGTCTTTATCCTTTGAAACAAATATTACACTTCTAGAAATTTAAGAGAATGATCATAGATATATACTCAAAACGTATATTAAAATTAGTGTTCACCTCAACATTATTTATTGAACTGATACACAAGAAACATTTATCTTTAAAGGGCATAGAATCTAAAATGGGACTCATTGACACATGTATAAGATAAAACACATTGCTGCTACTAAAAATCATGTTATAGCAGAATGTTTATTGACACAGAGAAATGATCAGGCTATCAAATAAATAGTACATACACTGTAACATAGATATTTTTCCTGTTATAAAAGCTCTGATTGATTGTACTTTCTAAAACAAGAGTAAATGCCAAAAATAAATAAATTAAAAAATTTAAACTCCCTAGGTATTTTAAAATGTATAAATCACTTACTAAATAAGTGTAGGTTCAAAAAGGTAATCACAATGAAAATGGCCAGCAATTTAGAAGATGGAAACAAAGTTTATGGACTCCAGCCAAAAACAGTATATCAAAGAAAAATATTTTATTACATTATAATTCAGATTTTCTTTAAAAAACTTAGACAAAACTGCAGAACTTAGAGAAATGAAAAAAGATTAAAACCAAAAAAAATTTAAAAACATATAATTTAGAACTGATAAAGAATCAGCTTCTTTGAACAAAATAAATATATTTAAAATAGAAAAACCTGAAGAAGATACATGTACTTTTTTAAATGGAAGGAATGCATAAATATAGAAATTAGGAATGTGAAAATGTATCTGGAAAAAAGGCTGGAGCCAGAGAGATTGTTGTTCAGTTTCTCAGTGATATCTGACTGTTTGCAAGCCCATGGACTGCAGCACACCAAGGTTCCCTGTCCTTCACTATCTCCTAGAGTTTGCTCAAACTCGTGTCCAACTACTGAACGGTCTAGTGGTTTTTCCTACAGTCTTCAATTTCAGTCTGAATTAGGCAATAAGGAGTTCATGATCTGAGCCACAGTCAGCTCCTGGTCCCTTTTTCACTGATTGTAGAGCTTCTCCATCTTTGGCTGCAAAGAATATAATCAATCTGATTTCACTATTGACCATCTGTGATGTCCCTGTGTAGAGTCTTCTCTTACGTTGTTGGAAGAGGGTGCTTGCTATGACCAGTGCATTCTCTTGGCAAAATTCTGTTAGCCTTTTCCCTGCTTCATTTTGTATTCCAAGGCCAAATTTGCCTGTTACTCCAGGTGTCTCTTGACTTCCTACTTTTGCATTCCAGTCCCCTATAATGAAAAGGACATCTTTTTTGGATGTTAGTTCTAGAAGGTCTTGGAGGTCTTCATAGAACCATTCAACTTCAGCTTCTTCAGCATTACTGGTTGGGGCATAGACTTGCATTACCGTGATACTGAATGGTTTGCCTTGGAAATGAACAGAGATCATTCTGCCGTTTTTGAGATTGCATCCAAGTACTGCATTTCAGACTCTTTTGTTGACTATGACAGCTACCTCATTTCTTCTAAGGGATTCTTGCCCACAATAGTAGATATAATGGTCATCTGAGTTAAATTCACTCATTCCAGTCCATTTTAGTTTGCTGATTCCTAAAATGTCAACGTTCACTCTTGCCATCTCCTGTTTGACCACTTCCAATTTGCCCTGATTCATGGACCTAACATTCCAGGTTCCTATGCAATATTGTTCTTCACAGCATTGGACCTTGCTTCCATCACCAGTCACATCCACAACTGGGTGTTGTTTTTGCTTTGTCTCTGTCTCTTCATTCTTTCTGGAGTTACTTCTCCACTGATTTCCAGTAGCATATTGGGCACCTACTGACCTGGGGAGTTCCTCTTTCAGTGTCCTATCTTTTTGCCTTTTCATACTGTTCATGGGACTGTGAGGAGATACCCCACATCCAAGGGCAAAGGAGAAGCCCCAGAAAGACTGTAGGAGGGGCAAAGTTGCATTTAGAATCAAACCCCATTCCCACCAGAGACGCTCAGAGGGCTGAAACAAACTTTGTGTGCACCAGGACCCAGGGACCCCACAGAGACTGAGATAGAACTGTCTTTGAGCATCTGCTGAGGAGGTACAGGTTGGCGGTGATCTGCCACAGGGACAGGGGCTCTGGGTGTGGGTATGGCATAAGTCCTTTTGGAGGAGGTGGTGATTAACCCCACCATAGAGCTGCCAGAACTTACATAGGACTGGAAAATAGACTCTTGGAGGGCATAACAGAACCTTGTTCACCAGGACCCAGGAGAAAGGAACAGTGACCCCACAGGAGCCTTGCCTGTGGGTGTCCAGGAGTCTCCAGTGAAGGCGTCGGTTGGTGGTGGCCTGCTGCAGGGTTGGGGGCACTGGGTGTAGCAGTACATGCATGGGATCTTTTGAGGGAGGTCACCATTACCTTGAGATTGCATCCAAGTACTGCATTTCAGACTCTTTTGTTGACCATGATGGCTACTCCATTTCTTCTAAGGGATTCCTGCCCGCAGTAGTAGATATAATGGTCATCGGAGTTAAATTCACCCATTCCAGTCCATTTTAGTTTGCTGATTCCTAGAATGTTGACGTTCACTCTTGCCATCTCCTGTTTGACCACTTACAATTTGCCTTGATTCATGGACCTGGCATTCCAGGTTCTTATGCAATATTGCTCTTTACAGCATCAGACCTTGCTTCTATCACCAGTCACATCCACGACTGAGTATTGTTTTTACTTTGGCTCCATCCCTTCATTCTTTCTGGAGTTATTTCTCCACTGATCTCCAGTAGCATATTGGGCACCTAACTGACCTGGGGAGATCCCCTTTCAGTATCCTATCATTTTGCCTTTTCATACTGTTCATGGGGTTCTCAAGGCAAGAATACTGAAGTGGTTTGCCATTCCCTTCTCCAGTGGCCCACATTCTGTCAGACCTCTCCACCATTACCCACCTGTCTTGGGTGGCCCCACGGGCATGGCTTAGTTTCATTGAGTTAGACAAGGCTGTGGTCCTAGTGTGATTAGATTGACTAGTTTTCTGTGAGTATGGTTTCAGTGTGTCTGCCCTCTGATGCCCTCTTACAACACCTACCCTCTTACTTGGGTTTCTCTTACCTTGGACGTGGGGTATCTCTTCACGGCTACTCCAGCAAAGCGCAGCCGCTGCTCCTTACCTTGGATGAGGAGTATCTCCTCACTGCCACCCCTCCTGACCTTGAACGTGAAATAGCTCCTCTAGGCCCTCCTGCGCCCGCACAGCCACCGCTCCTTGGAGGTTGATCCTCCCGGCTGCCACCCCTGGCCCCGGACACGGGGTAGCTCCTCTTGGCCGTTCCTGCACCGTTGCAGCCTGGCACTCACGGCTGCTGCCCCTGACTTCGGACGTGGGGTAACTCGTCTTGGCCACAGCTGCTTGAGCATGGGATCCTCCCGGCTTCTGCCCCTAACCTCGGATGTGGGGTAGCTCCTCTTGGCCACACTATGTGCACCGTCCCAGCCACCGCACTGTGTGTGCCGTTGTAATGATCTCTGTTCATTTCCAAGGCAAACCATTCAATGTCACAGTAATCCAAGTCTATGCCCCAACCAGTAATGCTGAATAAGCTGAAGTTGAACGGTTCTATGAAGACCTTCCTTTTAGAACTAACACGCAAAAAAGATGTCCTTTTCATTATATGGGACTGGAATGCAAAAGTAGGAAGTCAAGAAACACCTGGAGTAACAGGCAAATTTGGCCTTGGAATACGGAATGAAGCAGGGCAAAGACCAGTAGAGTTTTGCCAAGAAAATGAACTAGTCATAGCAAACACCCTCTTCCAACAACGCAAGAGAAGACTCTACACATGGACATCACCAGATGGTCAACACCAAAATCAGGTTGATTATATTCTTTGCAGCCAAAGATGGAAAAGCTCTATACAGTCAACAAAAGCAAGACCAGGAGCTGACTGTGGCTCAGATCATGAACTCCTTATTGCCAAATTCAGGCTGAAATTGAAGAAAGTAGGGAAAACCACTAGACCACTCAGGTATGACCTAAATCAAATCCCTTATGATTATACAGTGGAAGTGAGAAATAGATTTAAGGGACTAGATCTGATAGATAGAGTGCCTGATGATCTATGGACGGAGGTTCATGACATTGTACAGGAGACAGGGATCAAGACCATCCCCATGAAAAAAAAAATGCAAAAAAGCAAAATGGCTGTCTGAGGAGGCCTTACAAATAGCTGTGAAAAGAAGAGAAGCGAAAAGCAAAGGAGAAAAGGAAAGATATATGCACCTGAATGCAGAGTTCCAAAGAATAGCAAGAAGAGATAAGAAAGCCTTCCTCAGCAATCAGTGCAAAGAAATAGAGGAAAACAATAGAATGGGAAAGACTAGAGATCTCTTTAAGAAAATTAGAGATACCAAGGGAACATTTCATGCAAAGATGGGCTTGATAAAGGACAGAAATGGTATGGACCTAACAGAGGCAGATGATATTAAGAAGAGGTGGCAAGAATACACAAAAAAGGATCTTCACGACCCAGATAATCACGATGGTGTGATCACTCACCTAGAGCCAGACATCCTGGAATGTGAAGTCAAGTGGGCCTTAGAAAGCATCACTACGAACAAAGCTAGTGGAGATGATGGAATTCCAGGTGAGCTATTTCAAATCCTGAAAGATGATGCTGCTGAAGTGTTGCACTCAATATGCCAGCAAATTTGGAAAACCCAGCAGTGGCCACAGGACTGGAAAAGGTCAGTTTTCATTCCAATCCCAAAGAAAGACAATACCAAAGAATGCTCAAACTACTACACAGTTGCACTCATCTCACACGCTAGTAAAGTAATGCTCAAAATTCTCCAAGCCAGGCTTCAGCAATATGTGAACCGTGAACTTCCTGATGTTCAAGCTGGTTTTAGAAAAGGCAGAGGAACCAGAGATCAAATAGCCAACATCCGCTGGATCATGGAAAAAGCAAGAGAGTTCCAGAAAAACATCTTTTTCTGCTTTATTGACTATGCCAAAGCCTTTGACTGTGTGGATCACAAGAAACTGTGGAAAATTCTGAAAGAGATGGGAATACCAGACCACCTGATCTGCCTCTTGAGAAATTTGTATGCAGGTCAGGAAGCAACAGTTAGAACGTGGACATGGAACAACAGACTGGTTCCAAATAGGAAAAGGAGTATGTCAAGGCTGTAAATTGTCACCCTGTTTATTTAATTTATATGCAGAGTACATCATGAGAAACGCTGGGCTGGAAGAGGCACAAGCTGGAATCACGATTGCTGGGAGAAATATCAATAACTTCAAATATGCAGATGACACCACCCTTATGGCAGAAAGGGAAGAAGAATTAAAGAGCCTCTTGATGAAAGTGAAAGAGGAGAGTGAAAATGTTGGCTTAAAGTTCAACATTCAGAAAACGAAGATCATGGCATCTGGTCCTATCACTTCATGGCAAACAGATGGGGAAACAGTGGTTGAGTTTATTTTTGGGGGGCTTCAAAATCACTGCAGCTGGTGACTGCAGCCATGAAATTAAAAGATGCTTACTCCTTGGAAGGAAAGTTATGACCAACCTAGATAGCATATTCAAAAGCAGACATTACTTTGTCAACAAAGATCCGTCTAGGTAAGGCTATGGTTTTTCCTGTAGTCATGTATGGATGTGAGAGTTGGACTATAAAGAAAGCTGAGCACTGAAGAATTGATGGTTTTGAACTGTGGTGTTAAAGAAGACTCTCGAGAGTCCCTTGGACTGCAAGAAGGTCCAACCAGTCCATCCTAATGGAGATCAGTCCTGGGTGTTCATTGGAAGGCCTGATGCTGAAGGTGAAACTCCAATACTTTGGCCACGTGATGCGAAGAGCTGATTCATTTGAAAGACCCTGATGCTATAAAGATTGAGGGCAAAAGGTGAAGGGGATGACAGAGGATTAGATGGTTGAATGGCGTCACCAACTCAATGGACATAAGTTTGAGAAAACTCTGAGAGTTGGTGATGGGCAGGGAGGCTTGGCGTGCTGCAGTTCATGGGTTCGCAAAGAGTCAGACACGACTGAGCGATTGAACTGACTGAACTGATAATCCTGAAGACACATTGGTACATAGCATATATAATTCATAGCAGAGTTATTCACATCAGCCAAGAGACAGAAGCAACTATAGTGTCCATTGACAGATGAATGGATATCCAAAATTGTTATAAACATGCTACGAATGGTTATGCAGCCATAAAAAGGAAGGAAATTCTGATACATACTGTAACATTAATGAACCTTAAAGACATTATGCTCAGTAAATAATCCAGACACATAAGAGCAAATATTGTACGACTCCACAATATGAAAAGCCAATCTACAGAATGGGAGAGAATATTTGTAAACTGTATGTCTGATAAAGGGTTAATAAAAAATATATAGGGAACTTACAGAATTAATTCAGTAGCAAAAAGAATAATCTGATTAAAAATGGGCAAAGGACTTGAATAGACTTTTTTCCAAAGAAGACATTCAAATGGCTAACAAGTATATGAAAAAGTGTTCAACATCACTAATCATCAGTCAGTTCAGTTCAGTTCAGTCGCTCAGTCGTGTCCAATTCTTTGCAACCCCATGGACTGCACCATGCCAGGCTTCCCTGTCCATCACCAACTCCTTTCTCAAACTCATGTCCAACGAGTCAGTGATGCCATCCAACCATCTCATCCTCTGTCATCCCCTTCTCCCACCTTCAATCTTTCCCAGCATCAGGGTCTTTTCAAATGAGACAGCTCTTTGCATCAGATGGCCAAAGTATTGGAGTTTCAGCTTCAGCATCAGTCCTTCCAATGCATATTCAGGACTGATTTCCTTTAGGACTGACTGGTTTGATCTTGCAGTCCAAGGGACTCTCAAGAGTCTTCTCCAACACCACATTCAAAAGCATCAGTTCTTCGCCAATCAGCTTTCTTTATGGTTCAATTCTCACATCCCCATATGACTACTGGAAAAACCATAGCTTTGACTAGACAGACCTTTGTCGGCAAAGTAATGTCTCCACTTTTTAATATGCTAAGTTGGTCATAGCTTTTCTTCCAAGGATCAAGCATCTTTTTATTTCATGGCTGCAGTCAGCATCTGCAGTGATTTTTGGAGCCCCCCAAAATAAAGTCTGTCACTGTTTCCCCATCTATTTGCCATGACGTAATGGGACCAGAGTGCTGAAGAATTAATGCTTTTGAACCGTGGTGTTGGAGAAGACTCTTGAGAGTCCCTTGGACTGCAAGGAGATCCAACCAGTCCATCCTAAAGGAGATCAGTCCTGGGTGTTCATTGGAAGGACTGATGTTGAAGCTGAAACTCCAATACTTGGGCCACCTGATGTGAAGAGCTGACTCATTTGAAAGGACCCTGATGCTGGGAAAGATTGAGGACAGGAGGAGAAGGGGACGACAGAGGATGAAATGGTTGGATGGTATCACCGTCTTAGTGGACATGGGTTTGGATGGACTCCGGGAGTTGGTGATGGACAGGGAGGCCTAGCGTGTTGCGGTTCATGGGGTCGCAAAGAGTAGGACATGACTGAGCAAGTGAACTCAATTCAATGGGACCAGATGCCATGATCTTAGTTTTTTGAATGTTGAGTTTTAAGCCAGCTTTTTCACTTTCCTGTTTCAGTTTCATCAAGAGGCTCTTCAGTTCCTCTTTGGTTTCTGCCGTAAGGATGGTGTCATCTGCATATTTGAGATTATCAGGGAGATGTAAATCAATACTACAATAATATATCACCTCACATCTGTTAGAAAGTCTAATATAGAAAAGACAAAAGATAACAAGGGTTGCTGAGAGAATGGAACCCTTGTACAATGGTGGAAATGTAAATTGGTACAGCCTTTATAGATACACTGTGGAGTTTCTTAAAAAATTAAAAGTAGAACTACTATATGATCAAGCAACCCCAATTCTGGATATACATCCAAGAAAAATAAAAGCAGGATCTTAAAGAGCTACCTGCACCCCCCGTCCAATGCAGCATTATTCACAATAGCCAATTTAAGGAAACAACCTAAATGTTATGGTATCTATATACCATAAAAATGGTATATTACTGGTATAATGAAATATTATTCAGTTATGAAGGGAATCCTGCTGTTTACATCAACAAGGATGAACCTGGAAGGCATTATGCTAAGTGAAAAAAGCTAGATAGGGAAAGACAAATACTGAATGGTATCACCTATATGTAAAATCTAAAAAAAGAAAAGAAAAGCTAATAGAAATAGAGAATAGAATAGCTGTTACCAAGGACTTGGGGGTGGGGGATATGGAAAGATGTTGGACAGAGGGTACAAACATTCAGGTATAAGATGGCTAACTTCTGAGGATCTAATGTACAGAATGGTAACTATAGCTTAACACTACTGTATTGTATACTTTAAATTTGTTGAGAGAGTAGATCTTAAGCATTCTTACACACACAAAAAGGTAACTGTGAGATGATTAGCTTGATTATGGTGACTGTTTTACAATGTATATAAATCATCAATTAGTACATTTTGAATATATATAATTTTATTTGTCTATTATACCTCAATAAATGGAGAAATAAATGGCAACCCACTCCAGTATTCTTGCCTGGGAAATCCCATGGACAGAGGAGCCCGCCAGCTGCAGTTTATGGGGTTGCAAAAGTGTGAGACATGACTTAACAACTAAACAACAACCTCAATAAAGCTGGGGAAAATGGTTAAGATGGGTAAATATTATGTTATATGTATACTACCACAATTAAAAATAATAGTAAAAGTAATATCTCTAATTGTATCTCTGCTGCTGCTGCTAAGTCGCTTCAGTCGTGTCGGACTCTATGCGACCCCATAGACAGAAGCCCACCAGGTTCCCCCACCCCTGGGATTCTCCAGGCAAGAACACTGGAGTGGGTTGCCATTTCCTTCTCCAATGCATGAGAGTGAAAAGTGAAAGGGAAGTCGCTCAGTCGTGTCCGACTCGTAGCGACCCCATGGATGCAGCCTACCAGGCTCCTCCATCCATGGGATTTTCCAGGCAAGAGTACTCTAGTAGTGAGTAAATATTGATTTGTTATTATTACTTAAGCTATACATGCTAAAAATATGCTATATGTATGAAATACTTAATGATATTTTTTTGGAAAGCTAGTAGTTTATAAAGATGTTAATTTCCCCTAATTTAGAAATTTAACAGAATCCCAACAGATAGACCTACATGGTTTTTTATTTGATTGTTAATTTTTAAGTAGACAATCGGATTTCTTAGGGAAATATATATATGTAAAAAGATGCAGAAAATATCTGAAAAAGAAAAGCAACTAGGAGGAAATTTTTACTCAGTGCTTTTAACGTTAAAGGGTGTTGGACTTTGACAAATAGCTTTTCTGCATCAATTGGGATAATCATGTGCTTTTCCCTGCTAGCTTTTTTGTGTGTGTTGAACCACTCTTGCATTTCTGGAATATTTCCTACTTGGTCATAGATATAATCATTTCAATACCATACTGGATTATTTTATTGAGGATTTTTGGAACTATACTCATATGGGATATTGATCTGTTATTTTTGTTTCTTGTAATACTTTTATCTGGCTTTAGAATCAGAATAATGCTAGCCTCATAGGATGATTTCCAAAATGTTCCTTCCTCTTCTCTTTTTGGAAGGATTTGAAAAGGATTGGTGTTACTCTGCTTTAAATGTTTGGTAGAATTCACTAGTGAAGTCATCTGGTCCTGGACTTTTCTTTGGAGGCTTTTATTACAAATTCTATCTCTTTATTATTATAGGACTGTTCAGATATTCTATAGTTTGTGTGTTTCTAGGAATTTTTCTATTTCATCTAAGTTATCTATTTTGTTGGCATATAATTGTTCATAGTATTTCCTTATAAATCTTTCAGTTTCTGTAATGTTAGTACTAATGCCCTCATTTTCATTTCCAATTTTTTAGTAATTTGAGTATGCTTTCATTTTTCATAGTCAGCCTAGCTAATATTTTGTCACTTTTATTGAGTTTTTGAAAAAAAAAACTTTAATGTCTATTGATTTTCTCCATTCTCTTTCATTTATCACTAACCTTTATTATACCTAGCTTCTGCTATCTTTGGATTTAGTTTTCTCTTCTTTTTCTAGTTCCTTAAAATCAAGCAATGAATTTGAGAACTTTCTTCATTTTTAACATAGGCATTCATAGCTATAAAATTTCCCCTGAGCACTACTTTAACTAAATCTCATAAATTTTTCTATTTTTGCATTCATGAAATTATTTTCTAATTTCTTCTTTGAATCCTTCATTATTTGAGTGTGAATTTCCACAGAGTTGTGAATTTCGAATTTTATTTGTTATTGATTTCTAATTTCATGCTATTGTGGATAGAGGAGATATTTTGAATGATTTCAATCTTTTTTAATGTATAAGACTTGTTTTGTGGTCTAACATGTCTATCCTGGAGAATGTTTCATCTATACTTGGGAAGAACGTATTCTGGTGTTGTCAGGAAGAATGTTATGTACACACTTTTAGGTCTAGTTTGTTTATAGTGTCGTTAAAAAACTCTATATCTTAATAATTTATCAACTGTCCTATTAATTATTGAATGAATTATTGTATTCTTCAACTACTTTTGTAGAAGAGTCTATTTCTTCTTTTAAGTCTGTAAGTTTTTGCTATGTGTTTTTGGACTTTGTTATTTGGTATATATATATATATATATATGTTTATCATTGTTAAATCTTCTCAATAAATTGACCATTTTATCAATATATAATGGCTTTTTAGACTCTCATAAATTTTTATTCTTAAAGCCTACTTTGTTTTATATTCCCAAACTGAAACTCTGTACCAATTCAAGAATAACTCCCCATTTCCCCTTACCTCAGGTCCTGGTAACAATTATTGTACTTTCCAAATTTATGAATTTAATTCTTCTAGGTACATAAATGAAATCATATATTATTTGTCCTTTTAAGTCTGGATTGAAAGTGGAGAGTGAAAAAGTTGGCTTAAAGCTCAACATTCAGAAAACGAAGATCATGGCATCCAGTCCCATCACTTCATGGGAAATAGATGGGGAAACAGTGGAAACAGTGTCAGACTTTATTTTTCTGGGCTCCAAAATCACTGCAGATGGTGACTGCAGCCATGAAATTAAAAGATGCTTATTCCTTGGAAGGAAAGTTATGACCAACCTAGATAGCATGTTCAAAAGCAAAGACATTACTTTGCCAACAAAGGTCCGTCTAGTCAAGGCTATGGTTTTTCCTGTGGTCATGTATGGATGTCAGAGTTGGACTGTGAAGAAGGCTGAGTGCTGAAGAATTGATGCTTTTGAACTGTGGTGTTGGAGAAGACTCTTGAGAGTCCCTTGGACTGCAAGGAGATCCAACCAGTCCATTCTGAAGGAGATCAGCCCTGGGATTTCTTTGGAGGGAATGATGCTAAAGCTGAAACTCTAGTACTTTGGCCACCTCATGCGAAGAGTTGACTCATTGGAAAAAACTCTGATGCTGGGAGGGATTGGGGGCAGGAGGAGAAGGGGACAACAGAGGATGAGATGGTTGGGTGGCATCACTGACTCGATGGACGTGAGTCTGAGTGATCTCTGGGAGTTGGTGATGGACAGGGAGGCCTGGCGTGCTGCGATTCATGGGGTCTCAAAGAGTCGGACATGACTGAGCGACTGATCTGATATTTCACTTAGCATAATATAGTCAAGGTTTATCCATGATGAAGCATGCATCAGAATTTCATTCACTTTTAAGGCTGACTAATATTTCATCATATGTATATACCACATCATATGTATATACCACATATGTACATACCACAGAAATGGTATGGACCTAACAGAAGCAGAAGATATTAAGAAGAGGTGGCAAGAATACACAGAAGAACTATACAAAAAAGATCTTGATGACCCAGATAACCACGATGGTGTGATCACTCACCGAGAGCCAGACATCCTGGAATGTGAAGTCTAGTGGGGCTTAGGAACTAGGAACAAAGCTAGTTGCGGTGATGGAATTCCAGTTGAGCTATTTCAAATCCTAAAGGATGATGCTGTGAAAGTGCTGTACTCAATAAGCCAGCAAATTTGGAAAACTCAGCAGTGGCCATAGGACTGGAAAAGGTCAGTTTTCACTCCTATCCCCAAAAAAGGCAATGTCAAAGAATGTTCAAACTACTGCATAATTGTACTAATTTCACATGCCACCAAGCTAATCCTCAAAATTATCCAAGCTAGACTTCAACAGTACTTGAACCGTGAACTTCCAGATGTTCAAGCTGGTTTTAGAAAAGGCAGAGTAACCAAATATCGAATTACCAACATCCGTTGGATCATAGAAGAAGCAAGAGGATTCCAGAAAAACATCTACTTATACTTCATTGATTACACTAAAGCCTTTGACTGTGTGGATCACGACAAACTGGAAAATTCATAAAGAGATGGGAATACCTTACCTGCCTCCTGAAAAATCTTCATGCAGGTCAAGAAGCAACAGTTAGAACTGTACATGGAACAACAGACTGGTTCCAAGTTGGGAGAAGAGTATATTAAGGCTGAATATTGTCACCCTGCTTATTTAATTTATATGCAGAGTACATCATGCAAAATGCTGAACAGGGTGTAACTTAAGCTGGAATCAAGATTGCTGGGAGGAATATTGATAACCTCAGATATGCAGATGACAGAAAGTAAAGAAGGACTAAGAGCCTCTTGATGAAAGTGAAAAAGGAGAGTGAAAAAGTAGGCTTAAAACTCAACATTCAGAAAACTAAGATCATGGCATCTGGTCCCATCACTTCATGGCAAATAGATGGGGAAGCAATGGAAACAGTGACAGACTTTATTTTGGGGGCCTCTGTCACTGCAGATGGTGACTGCAGCCATGAAATTAAAAGATGCTTGCTCCTCGAAAGAAAAGCTATGACCAACCTAGACAACATAATAAAAGCAGAGACATTACACTGCCAACAGAAGTCTGTCTAGTCAAAGCTATGGTTTTTCCAGTAGTTACGTATGGATGTGAGAGTTGGACCATAAAGAAAGCTGACTGGTGAAGAATTGATGCTTTTAAACTGTGGGGTTACAGAAGACTCTTGAGAGTCCCTTGGAGTGAAAGGAGATCAAACCAGTCCATCCTAAAGGAAATCAGTCCTGAATATTCATTGGAAGGCCTGATGCTGAAGCTGAAACTCCAATAATTTGGATACCTGATGTGAAGAACTGACTCATCGGAAAAGACCCTGATGCTGGGAAAGATTGAAGGCAGGAGGAGAAGGGGACGACAGAGGATGAGACAGTTGGATGGCATCACTGACTCAATGGACATGAGTTTGGGCAAGCTCCAGGAGGTGGTGATGGACAGGGAAGCCTGGGGTGCTGCAGTCCATGGGGTCGCAAAGAGTCAGACATGGCTGAGCTACTGAACTGAAGTGACTGATGGATGTGAGAGTTGGACTATAAAGAAAGCTGAGTGGCGAATAATTGATGCTTTTGAAATGGTGTTGGAGAAGATTCTTGAGAGTCCCTTGGAGTTAAAGGAGATCAAACTAGTCAATCCTAAAGGAAATCAACCCTGAATATTCATTGGAAGGACTTATGCTGAAGCTGAAACTCCAATACTTTGGCCACCTGATGTGAAGAACTGACTCACTGGAAAAGACCCTGATACTGGGAAAGATTGAAGGCAGGAGGAGACGGGGACGACAGAGAATGAGATAGTTGGATGGCATCACTGACTCGATGGACATGAGTTTGGGCAAGCTCCAGGAGGTGGTGATGGACAGGGAAGCCTGGGGTGCTGCAGTCCATGGGGTCGCAAAGAGTCAGACATGGCTGAGCTACTGAACTGAACCAAACTGATACACCACGTTTTGTTTATCCATTGATTTGTCAGTGGAAATTTGGGGTGTTCCTACTTTTTGGCCATTGTGAATAATACTGCTATGAACATTGGTGTGCTAATGTCTGAATCTTTGCTTTCAGTCCTTTTGGATATATACCTAGAAGTGAATTTGTTGAATCATATGGTCATTCTATATTTGATTTTCCTAGGAATTGCCATACTGTTTTCCTGCACCACTTTACATCTGCACTACACACAAGGATTCCAATTTCTCTACATCCTCACTAACACTGGTTATTTTCTGTTTTGATTTATTATTTTAAAACAGTATTCATCCTAATTGTTATAAAGTGGTATCTAATTGTGCTTTTGATTTGTACTAATCTAATAATTAGTGATGTTGAGTGTATTTCCGTATGTTTATTGGCCATTAGTGTATCGTCTTTAGAGAAATGTCTAATCAGGTAATTTGCCCTGTGCATTTGTCTTTTAAATTATGTCAGAAAAAGTCAAGATTCAAACCTAAAATACAATACTGACTCATTTCTATTTATATCATACCTTTACCAGTGTTCTTTATCTCTTTGTAGTCTTAGGTTACTATCTGTTTTTTCAGACTGGGTGAAGGTGTGCTAGTGACAATTCTCTTAGCTTTTGCCAAAGAATGTCTGTTTTCTTTCTTGTTGTTGTTTCTCTCTTGGGCCTGCTTTTATGGGGACAACCTAACAGAGGGCACGGGGTATAGAATACTAGGAACAATCCATACATATATATTATACACAGAGAAGCGTTTCTGTAAAGTTGGGCCCCGCCCCCTCCATCTGCTGAGGCTGAGGAGTTAGGTACTGAGTCAGTCAGCTCTTTCAGTGGGTACACGCACATCTGAGGGAAGGAAGAAGGTGCTGAGAAATGCTGATCAATGGCATGATCTATTTACAGGGGATGAGGAAAAGCCAAAATGGAACAAGGGTTATTTTTTCTTTAAAAAAAGAACAAAAACCCAGGCTGAGGCAGGGAAATGGGGAAAAGGTAAAATGAGAGATGGATTCTGAAAGGGAAGGGGACCTGAGAGGGGTCTCACTTCCTTTGGTCGAAGCCCCTTTAAGTTTGGGGTTAAAGTGGGGAAATGGAGTTGATATCACTTAGAAATCAGGCTGCCAGCAGCACAGCTCTGGTCTCCAAAAGATGAAAAATAGTAAAAATTTGTCCTCCAGTCAAAACATTGGAATACTGTGTGTGTGAGTGGGATGAGGCTGAATCTCTGGGATGTCAGTACAAGGCTTCCAAGGTGTGGCCCTGGTAGGGCAGGAAATCTGTCTCTAGGCTGGTAGAGGGCAGGGTGAAGTATTGATGACAGGGGAGGGAGGACAATTGGAGGGGATTAATTATTGTCCAGTGAAGGGATGATTCCTGTTAAGTAGAATTGGAATTATTCAGTTTGCAAGTTTCCTTCCAGTTCCAAGATCTGAAAAATAAGGGAAAGAAGGAGTCAGGCTTAAGCATGGGCATGGGCCCTGCCCCTCCTACCCCCCTGGAGGGGACATGACCTTGAGCTCCCAGACAGCAGCATGACTTCTCCTTCTCCCTCCAGAATCCACAGGATGGGTGCTAGAGAGGGGCTGACTTGCTGCTGCCTCCTGCCCCTAGGGCACCCCTGGGCCTACTTTGTCCAGGAGCTTGTCCATCTCCTCCTTCCTTAGCAGCTCTGACTCCTGCAGAACCCAGTGCTATGCTGTCTTCTTTTTCAGGAAATTGGTCTCCTGCTGGTAGTCCTTGATGAGGCACTCAGCCTTGCTGTACTTGTGCTCTTGGGCCTGGTACTGGGCCTGGGCCTCCCGCAGGTGCTCACTCACAGCCTTGCATGGGCCCTGGGCCTCGCCCCCATAGCCCTCCAACTTTTCCATGTGATCCTTTTTCTCCTTCACACTCTGTTCCAGCTGGGCCTTCTTCACCCACCAGTGCCCCTTCTCCTGCTCCAGGCTCTGCAGTTTTCTTTTCAGCTGCTGGATCTGTATCTCAGTCACAGCATGCTAAATCTGGAGCTCCTTGAACTTATGCACAGCTTCTCAGACTCCATGTCCACAGGGGACAAGGCATCCTGGTTCTCTGCCAGCTGAACACCTTAATGGTCATGTTGCCACCTGGGAACATGGGGCTCAGCTCCTCAACCTCATCAGTGGCACACTCTCCCATCTCTTTGTTATCCTTCCCCTCCCCATGCTGAGCATATCTCTGCTCCATCATTTTCTGCTGCCGTTGCACCTGTTTCCAGGGTCTGCTAAGTTAGCTGGGCCACCTCACCTAGCTACTCCTGGCCAATCATAAACTGCACACAGACCTTGGTGTTCCAGAGCATGGTGGCTACGAAGCTCTGGGTCACTCCCAACAGATTCATTCCATCCATCTGCATCAAGAGATCGTTCACCTGGATCCTGCTGTCCTGATGGACCACACTGCCATCAGTCACGGTCTTGATGTACATGCCCACCTTCTCCAGGCCCATGTCTGTCCATGCCCCATGCCAACAATGCTGATGCCCAGGCCCTCGGCGTCCTCCCATTCCACAGGATACAGCTCCAACCTCTCCACCTGCTTCTCCAGATGTACTCACCATGGGATCCACGTCCTTGTTGCAATGATGGTCATCCTCGTTGGAGTAGGTGTTGAACACTTGAATGGGCTCCATGCTGAAATGGGTCTTCTGGCTCAGGGCTGGGTCTTTTCCCTCTGAGAGTCCTGGGATCTCCATGCACCTTGATTTGGCTCATAGAGGGGCTTCACTTCTTCCTCATCTTCTTCATTGTCCTCCTCTAGGTTATTGCCCCCGGGAGTCCTCCCCAGTCCCACTGTAGGCACTCACATCCACCAAGTCCTCCTTCTAGGACTCGTACCTCTTTGGGGATCATGTCCTGGCTCAGCCATCACCTACCCCTCTCTCAGAAACCACCAGGGTTGCCACCTCCTCCTCAGGGGTTGCCTGGGCCTTCTGCCCCTCTGGCAGGGGCTGGCAGTAGTTTCCAAGGCACAGCCATTCTCCAGGGCTGCATGGGCTGTAACCTCCTCCTGGATCATTTCTGCAGGTGCCACTTGACCGGCCTCCAACTCCCTGCTGTCCTCCACCTCCACAGGCTTAATGAAGCCCCTCCTGGGGCTTGAGAGGCACCAGGCAGGGGCCACTCGGTGCTGCAGGGGCTGCTGTCCTCCAGGGACACACTCCTGGGCTGGGACATTCCCCAGTAGGATGGGCAGTAGCAGAGGAGGCTGAAACACCAGGGACCACCTGCTGACCAGCTTCAAGTTGACCTGGGGAGCCCCCTTGGCCCCTGCCCTGGGCAGCCTGGACCCACAATGGAGGCCAGTCCTTTAGTCAGGCTCAAGGTCTCTATTTGGCTTATTTTTATAATTTTGATATTCTCTATTTGGTGATACATCATTCTCCTGGGTTTCTCTAGTTCTTTGTTTATGGTTTCCTCTAGCTCTTTGAGCACATATAAAACAATTAACTTAAAAATCTGTGTCTAGTAAGTCCAGTGCATGTGCTTTCTCAGTGCTATTAATTTCCTTTTTTTTTTTTTTGTCCCTATGAATGTGACTTTTCTCCCTATGAATGCAGGCTTCCCTGGTGGCTCAGATGGTAAAGAAACTGCCTGCAATGCAGGAAGCCCAGGTTCGATCTCTGGGTCTGGAAGATCCCCTGGAGAAGGAAATGGCTACCCACTCCAGTATTCTTGCCTGGAGAATTCCATGGACAGAAGAGCCTGGCAGGCTACAGTCCATGGGATTGCAAAGGGTCAGACACAACTGAGCATCTAAGACTTTCACTTCCATAAATGTGACCTACTTCATTGTTTCTTTCCATAATTTGTCATTTTTGTTGTTGAATACTAGACATTTTGAATATAATAATGTGGTGACTCTAGAAATGAAAGTATTTCCCTCCTCAGGATTTATTTCCTGCTTCCTGTATATGCTTTGTTGAATGTGGCCTCTGAAGTCTCTGTTCTGTTAGCCTGTGGTCAGCTAGTGATTTAACAGAGATGTCCTTAAACTCTCAGAGTTGAAAGAAGTATAGTAAAAGGAGAAAAGGAAAAATCTACCCTGGTCTTTATAGATTAGTTCTGTGTCAGGACACTCCTTTAATTCTTCAGTTCAGTCGCTCAGTTGTGTCTGACTCTTTGCGACCCCATGAATTGCAGCATGCCAGGCCTCCCTGTCCATCACCAACTCCAGGAGTTCACTCAAACTCATGTCCATCGAGTTGGTGATGCCATCCAGCCATCTCATCCTCTGTCGTCCCCTTCTCCTCCTGCCCCTAATCCCTCCCAGCATCAGAGTCTTTTCCAATGAGTCAACTCTTCGCATGAGGTGGCCAAAGTATTGGAGTTTCAGCGTTAGCATCATTCCTTCCAAAGACATCCCAGGGCTGCTCTCCTTCAGAATGGACTGGTTGGATCTCCTTGCAGTCCAAGGGACTCTCAAGAGTCTTCTCCAATTCAAAGTTCAAAAGCATCAATTCTTCGGCACTCAGCTTTCTTCACAGTCCAACTCTCATATCCATACATGACCACTGGAAAAACTATAGCCTTTAATTCTTTGCCAGTCCATTTACAACTCTGGTTTAGTCTTTACTTCCCCCTTGCTATGAGCCTAAAGATCAGTGGGAAGTAAACATTCAGGGCTTTCTCAGGTGTTTTCTGAGATATGACCAGCCCTGGGCATGGGTTGTTGTTGTTCAGTTGCTAAGTTGTGTCCGACTCTTTGTGACCCCATGGACTGCAGCACGCTAGGCTTCCCTGTCCTTCACTATCTCCGTGAGTTTGCTCAAACTCATGTCCATTGAGTTGGTGATGCCATTCAACCATCTGATCCTCTGTTGCCCCCTTCTCCTCCTGCCCTCAATCTTTCCCAGCATCGGGCTCTTTTCCAGTGTGTGGACTGTCTGCATCAGAAGGCCAAAGTATTGTAGCTTCAGCTTCAGCATCAGTCCTTCTAATGAATATTCAGGGTTGATTTCCCTTAGGATTGACTGGTTTGATCTCCTTGCAGTCCAAGGGACTCTCAAGTCTTCTCCAACACCACAGTTCAAAAGTGTCGGTTCTTCTTCACTCAGCCTTCTTTATGATCCAACCCTCACATCTGTACATGGCTACTGGAAAAAACAATAGCTTTTACTAGTCAGACCTCTGTTGGCAGTGATGTCTCTGCTTTTTAATATGCTGTCTAGGTCTGTTATAGGTTTTCTTCCAAGGAGCAAGAGTCTTTTAATTTTGTGGCTGCAGTCACTGTCCACAGTGATTTTGGAGCCCAAGCAGGTAAAGTCTGTCATTGTTTCTATTTCTCCCCCATTCTATTTGCCATGAAGTGAAGGGATGAAGGGATGTTATGATCTTAGTTTTTGAATGTTGAGTTTTAAGCCAGCTTTTTCATTCTCCTCTTTCACTTTCATTAAGAGTCTCTTTAGTTCCTCTTTGCTTTCTGCCATAAGGGTGGTGTCATCTGCGTATTTGAGGTTACCAATATTTCTCCCAGCAATCTTGATTCCAGCTTGAGCTTCATCCATCCAGCCTGGCATTTGCATGATGTACTCTGCATATAAGTTGAATAAGCAGAGTGACAATATACAGCCTTGACGTACTCCTTTCCCACGTTTGAACCAGTCTGTTGTTCCAGGTCCGGTTCTAACTGATGATTCTTGACCTGCATACAGATTTCTCGGGGGGCAGGTAAGGTGGTCTGATATTCCCATCTCTTGAAAAAACTTCTACAGATTGTTGTGATTCACACAGTCAAAGACTTAGCCTTATCAATGAAGCAGATGTTTTTCTGGAATTTGCTTGCTTTTTCTATGATCCGATGGATGCTGGCAATTTGATCTCTAGTTCCTGTGCCTTTTCTCAATCCAGCTTGTGCATCTGGAAGTTCTCGGTTCACATACCATTGAAGCCTGCTGCTGCTACTGCTAAGTTGCTTCAGTCATGTCCGACTCTGTGTGACCCCATAGACGGTAGCCCACCAGGCTTCTCTGTCCCTGAGATTCTTCAGGCAAGAACCCTGGAGTGGGCTGCCATTTCCTTCTCCAATGCGTGAAAGTGAAAAGTGAAAGGGAAGTCGCTCAGTCATGTCCAACTCTTCATGACTCCATGGACTGCAGCCTACCAGGCTCCTCCTTCCATTGGATTTTCCAGGCAAGAGTACTGGAGTGGGGTGCCATTGCCTTCTCCTACTGTTGAAGCCTAGCTTGAAGGATTTTCAAAATTACCTTACTAGCATGTGAAGTGAGCACAATTGCGCAGTAGTTTGAACATTCTTTGGCATTGCCTTTCTTTGGGATTAGAATGAAAACTGACCTTTTCCAGTCCTGTGGCCACTGCTGAGTTTTCCAAATTTGCTGGCATATTAAGGGCAGCACTTTCACAGCATCATCTTTTAGGATTTGAAATAGCTCAACTGGAATTCCATCACTTCCAATAGCTTTGTTTGTAGTGATACTTCCTAAGACCCACTTGACTTCACACTCCAGGATGTCTGGCTTTAGGTGAGGTGATCATACCATCATGGTTATCCAGGTATTAAGACCTTTTTTTTTTTTTTTTCCTTTTTACAGTTCTTCTGTGTATTCAGAAATGGTAATGACAACAGAAGCAGAAAGGCGTGGGCATGGCTTTTCACCTCCTCTTATTAAGTGGATGCTTTTGAAGGCCTTAGTTCCCAAAGTTGTTCCCTCCCCCAGCTTTTCCTCCCAGACTTTTAGCATGCATATTTTCTGATGGAATTGTACTCTTTTGCCACAGATAACAACAATTTGTTCACTTACCTTTCAATATTTTCCAGGAATGACCTCTATTTAGCTACTTTTCCAAACTGAGATTGTTCTGAGTTAAGAAAAATAAAGGCAATGCCTGCTCTGTTCCTTCCAGAACCAGATACCCACAAGAGGAACACAGGCTGTCATCAAGACAGTCACTGCACCTGGGAGGAGTTTGGAGCAAGGCTAAGTTAAAACTAAAAAGTTCTTCTACCATGTTAAAATGGACTTTTTCCCAATTCGTCATTCACTTGGTTGCTGCAATCCTTTGACTACTTTCCAGAGTTCTGACGAAGTTGATTCAGACAACTTTGCTTAGTTTTTTTTTTTTGGTGTTTCCAAGAAGTGATAGGTGCTTGAAGCCTCCTACTTTTCCATTTTCACTAACATCTGAAAATCTTTTTTCTTTAATTATTTAATTTATTTTAATTGGAGGATAATTACTTTGCAATATTGTGGTGATTTTTGCCATACATCAACATGAATCAGCCACTGGTACACATGTGTCCCCCCCATCCTGAGCCTGCCTCCCCCTCCCTTCCCACCCCATCCCTCTGCATTGTCCCAGAGCACTGGCTTTGGGTGCCCTGCTTCATGCATAAAACTTGCACTGGTCATCTGTTTTACATATGGTAATATACGTGTTTCAATGCTATTCTCTCAAATCATATCACCTTTGCCTTCTCCCACATAGTCCAAAAGTCTGTTCTTTACATCTGTGTCTCTTTTGCTGCCTTGCATATAGGATTGTCATTACTGTCTTTCTAAATTCCATATATATGCATTAATATATTGTATTGGTGTTTCGTTTTCTTATTTCACTCTGTATAGGCTCCAGTTTCATCCACCTCATTAGAACAGACTCAAATGTGTTCTTTTTTATAGCTGAATAATATTCCATCGTGTATATGTACCACTACTTCCTTATCCATTTGTCTGCTGATGGACATCTAGGTTGCTTCCATGTCCTAGCTCTTGTAAACAGTGCTGCAATGAACACTGGGGTTACATGTGTCTCTTTCAATTCTGGTTTCCTCGGTAATACCTGAAATTCTTAATAATATTTGAACTATGAGTCTCCCACTTTCCTTTTGTACTGGGCCCTGCAGGTTAGGTTTGCCCCTAAAACTTCAAACCATTCAAACAATTTTTCTTCCTGTTATACTTGTCACTATAGAGCATTCTTATAAGTAAGTCCATGCAGGCATCTTTCCCTGGTACTAGATTAGTACTCAACTGAGAGTCATCACAACTATGACAATGAATGCCCTCAGTAATAGTGTGGATAATATCAACAATATTTATTCTTATGTCCAAGACAAATTTTGGGAATTTTTAAGGTATCTTCTGAAACTAAAGAGTAACCCTCAACTGAATTTGCTTACTCCAACTAGGATCTTGAATATCCCCTCAAGGAATGAGGATTTTTAATTTAATGGTATTATATGACTTTATAGATCAGCTTTCATAGGCCTCTGTCTTCAGCAACTTCCCAGGGAATTCTTTTATGTAATTGATAATCCTAGACATTTCAAATAAAAGAAAGTCTTACCCTCCTGATTGTTCATCTAACTCCATACCACACATTCTTCCCTCCTTCTCCCCAAAATATTCAAAGGTTCAAATTTTTTTTTGAGTCTCCCCAGCCTTTTCATTATCTTAGTCACAACCAGTGACTATCACCACCATCACCAGCAACAAATTATAGCATGAAATAGATTAATTTCTACTGCACTTTGTATCAATTAAGATACTTTCAGCTGAAAATAGGAGAAGACCAACTCAGATGCCCTATGTGATGAGGAAATTTAGTATCTCATATACCAAAGTCTTCAGAGATAGGATGGTTTCAGCACTGGTCAACTGAGTGATTTATGACATTATGAAAGACCCAAATCCTTTCTGTATTTCCGCTATGTTATTCTCACTCTATTGATTTGTCTTCTAAAACTGACTTTCATCATGACCCCGTAATAACTGTTACCAACATTCACATAGCATGTAGACGGCAATATCCCAAAATAGAAAAAGGTTTTTCTCCTCAATCTTGGTAAGCCCAGAGAAATTGTACCCAGAAAGCACTTTCCTAAACCAATCACTGACCAAGGAAATGAAGTTACCATGATTAGTTTAGACTAGGCAAAAATTATTCCAGTTCTTTTTTTTTTTTAATTATTATTATTATTTTTTTACTTTACAGTATTGGATTTGCCATACATCAACATGCATCCACCATGGGTGTACACGTGTTCCCCATCCTGAACCCCCCTCCCACCTCCCTCTCCATACCATCCCTCTGGGTCATCCCAGTGCACCAGCCCCAAGCTTCCTGTATCCTGCATTGAACCTGGACTGGCGATTCATTTCTTATATGATATTATACATGTTTTAATGCCATTCTCCCAAATCATCCCCTCTCCCTCTCCCACAGAGTCCAAAAGACTGTTCTATACATCTGTGTCTCTTTTGCTGTCTTGCATACAGGGTTATCATTACCATCTTTCTAAATTCCATATATATGCGTTAGTATACTGTATTGGTGTTTTTCTTTATGGCTTACTTCACTCTGTATAATAGGCTCCAGTTTCATCCACCTCATTAGAACTGATTCAAATGTATTCTTTTTAACGGCTGAGTAATACTCCATTATGTATATGTACCACAGCTTTCTTATCCATTCATCTGCTGATGGACATCTAGGCTGCTTCCATGTCCTGGCTATTATAAACAGTGCTGCGATGAACATCGGGTACACGTTTCTCTTTCAATTCTGGTTTCCTTGGTGTGTATGCCAAGCAGTGGGATTGCTGGGTCATATGGCAGTTCTATTTCCAGTTTCTTAAAGAATCTCCACACTGTTCTCCATAGGGGCTGTACTAGTTTGCATTCCCACCAACAGTGTAAGAGGGTTCCCTTTTCTTCACACCCTCTCCAGCATTTATTGTTTGTAGACTTTTTAATAGCAGCCATTCTGACTGGCGTGAAATGGTCCCTTACTGTGGTTTTGATTTGCATTTCTCTGATAATGAGTGATATTGAGCATCTTTTCCTGTGTTTATTAGCCATCTGTATGTCTTCTTTGGAGAAATGTCTGTTTAGTTCTTTGGCCCATTTTTTATTGAGTCATTTATTTTTCTGGAATTCAGCTGCAGGAGCTGCTTGTATACTTTTGAGATTAATTCTTTGTCAGTTGCTTCATTTGCTATTATTTTCTCCCATTCTGAAGGCTGTCTTTTCACCTTATTTATAGTTTCCTTCGTTGTGCAAAAGCTTTTAAGTTTAATTAGGTCCCATTTGTTTATTTTTGCTTTTATTTCCATTACTCTGGGAGGTGGGTCATAGAGGATCCTGCTGTGATTTATGTCAGAGAGTGTTTTGCCTATGTTTTCCTCTAGGAGTTTTATAATTTCTGGTCTTACATTTAGATCTTTAATCCATTTTGAGTTTGTTTTTGTGTATGGTGTTAGAAAGTGTTCTACTTTTATTCTTTTACAAGTGGTTGACCAATTTTCCCAGCACCACTTGTTAAAGAGATTGTCTTTTCTCCACTGTATATTATTGCCTCCTTTGTCAAAGATAAGGTGTCCATAGGTATGTGGATTTATCTCCAGGCTTTCTATTTTTACAGTGAACAAAATCCTCTGGTGAGCATTTCCTTTTGTAGAGGATGAGCAAGAAATAAACTTTTGTTATACTAAGATACTTTAATTTGGGGTTTAACTATTTGTTACAATAGAATAATTAAACCTGTCCTGAGTAGTAACAGGTATAGTAACAGGGTGTATATTGTCACCCTGCCTATTTAACTTATATGCAGAGTACATCATGAGAAACCCTGGGCTGGATGAAGCACAAGCTGGAATCATGTTTGCCAGGGGAAATATCAATAACCTCAGATATGCAGATGACACTACCCCTTATGGCAGAAAGTGAAGAAGAACTAAAGAGCCTCTTGATAAAAGTGAAAGAGGAGAGTGGAAAAGTTGGCTTAAAGCTCAGCATTCATAAAACTAAGATCATGGCATCCAGTCCCATCACTTCATGCCAAATAGATAGGGAAACAGTGGAAACAGTATCAGACTTTATTTTTTTGAGTACCAAAATCACTGTGGATGGTGATTGCAGCCATGAAATTAAAAGACGCTTACTCCTTGTAAGGAAAGTTATGACCAACCTAGACAGCATATTAAAAAGCAGAGACATTACTTTGTCAACAAAGGTCCATCTAGTCAAGGCTATGGTTTTTCCAGTGGTCATGTATGGATGTGAGAGTGGGGCTGTGAAGAAAGCTGAGCACCGAAGAATTGATGCTTTTGAACTGTGGTGTTGGAGAAGACTCTTGAGAGTCCCTTGGACTGCAAGGAGATCCAACCAGTCCATCCTAAAGGAGATCAGTCCTGGGTGTTTATTGGAAGGACTGATGCTGAAGCTGAAACTCCAATACTTTGGCCACCTCATGTGAAGAGTTGACTCATTAGAAAATACCCTGATGCTGGGAGGGATTGGGGGCAGGAGGAGAAGGGGAAGACAGCGGATGAGATGGCTGGATGGCATCACCGACTCGACGGACACGAGTTTGAGTGAACTCCGGGAGTTGGTGATGGACAGGGAAGCCTGGCGTGCTGCGATTCATGAGGTTGCAAAGAGTCGGACACAACTGAGGAACTGAACTGAACTGAACTGATTCTTGAATGTTCCTGAAAAGGTAAGGACCATATCATACTATTTGTACTTTTCTAAATTCTATTCATGGATGGAGTAAACTTTACTTCTAGCTCATAGCTTACCTTTAAAAAAAAAAAAAACGAAACTATTTTTTTGAATTATGAAAGTGTGATAACACATTTACAGGAGACTTGGAAAATACAGAACACAGTTACATATAGTTCCACTGTGTGTGTGTGGGGGGGTGTGTGTTAGTCACTCAGTCGTGTCTGACTCTTTGCAACCGCATGGACTGTAGTCCATCAGGCTCCACTGTCCATGGAATTCTACAGGGAAGCATACTGGCGTGCATTGCCATTCCCTTTTCCAGGGAATCTTCCCAACTTAGGGATTGAACCTGGGTCTTCCACATTGCAGGCAGATTCTTTACCATCTGAGCCACCAGGGAAGACATAGGTCCACTATATATTACAATTATTTTTTTAAGTTGATAAATTAAGATTTTTAGTTGGAGTTTCAATATCAAACTCTCAAAAAATAATAGAATGAATATACAGAGAAGTAGAGGGATATAGTAGACCCCCAAAGCTCTGTGAACTAATTCAATATAAGTAAGACATAGAATTTTCACACAACAGTAGGATACAAATTCTATTCAAGTTCCCATAGACTATAAACCAGGAGACACTGGAACATATCCAGGGACATAAACTAAGGTGCAAAAGTTTCAGGGTCTAAAGGTGTTGAAATTATAGAGTCTGTTCTCTTATCACTGTGGAATTATGTTAGAAATCAATATCAAAATATATTTGAAAATTACCCACATATTTTCAAGTACAATGTGACATTTACCAAGAAAGATCTTTGACTTAGCTGTCAAAAGCCTCAGTAAAGTTAGACTGAAAAAAACACAGAGGGTGATTACAGAGAAGAAAGCACTTAAATGAGAAGTTAATATCAAAATGAGAAATTAATGTTAAGGATATTTTAAACAAAATCTTATGTATTTGGAAATTAAATGCCCACTTTTAGATTATGGGTGTATCTAAGAAGCTGTAACAAGGAAAATTTAAAAATACTTGTAATAGAATGAAAATGAAAAGAGAATTAACCAGAATATATTGCATGTAGCTGAAGCTGCTCAATGCAATTAAATATACTGTGAAGTCTTAAATAAGGTATAAAAACAAATAATGAACACTAGCATAAAATTTTGTAAAATTTGAACAAAATCTGTAGTTAGTAATACTGTGCTACTGTGCTTGTGCTGTGCTTAGTTCCTCAGTCATGTCTGATTTTTTGTGACCCCAGGGACTGCAGCCCGCCAGGCTCCTCTGTCCATGGGGATTCTTAAAGCAAGAATACTGGAGTGGGTTGCTATGCCCTCCTCCGGGTCTTCCAACCCAGGGATTGAACCCAGGTCTCCTATATTGCAGGTGGATTCTTTACGGACTGAGCCACCAGGGAAGCCCAAGAATTTATCACTTGTTAATTTCTTTTTTTTTTTTTTTTTTAAACAACATAGTATTTCTTTACATTCCCAAAACTGGATTAGAAGTTTCCTTTCTCTCTGTATTCTCCTCTGGGACCCCTATAATATGAATGCTGGTGCATTTAATATTGCCCCAAAGGTCTCAGGCTGTTTTGGTGCATACAAGATTTTGTTTGTGCCCTCCAAGAGTGGTCTCTTCCCCATCCTATGGAAGTCCTGTAATCAAACCCCACTGGCCTACAAAGTCAGATTCCCTGGGGATTCCCAGTTCCTTTGCCAGTTGCCCAGGCTGAGAAGCCTGATGGTGAGGCTCAGAACCTTCACAACAGTGCGAGAACTTCTTTGGTATTACTGTTCTCCAGTCCACGGGTGGCCCACCGAGCAGGTATGGGATTTGATTTTATCGTGTTTGGGCCCCTCCTATCATCTCATTGTGGCTTCCTCTTTGTCTTTGGACGTGGGGTATCTTTTTTTGGTGGGTTCCAGTGTCCTCCTGTCAATGGTTATTCAACAGTTAGTTACAATTTTGGTGCTCTTGCAGGAGATGAGTGCATGTCCTTCTACTCTGCCATATTGAACTATAGAAAAAGCTCATAGCTTACTTTTTAAAATTACTTTACTTATTGTTGATTTTGAGTCATGTGTATGTGTGATGATAGTATTCTGATTATGTTTTAAAAGGGGAATCTTTTTAAAAAATGAATAAAAGGGGAATCTTTGCTTTTTGTACATATGGATCAGTTCAGTTCAGTTCAGTTGCTCAGTCATGTCCGACTCTTCGCGACCCCATGAATCACAGCACACCAGGCCTCCCTGTCCATCACCGACTCCTGGAGTTCACTCAGACTCACGTCCCTGAATGCTGGAGTGGGTTACCATGCCCTCCTCCAGGGGATCTTCCCAACCCAGGGATTGAACCCATGTCTGCTGCATCTCATGCATTGTGGACAGATTCTTTACCACTGAGCCACCAGGGAAGCCCATGAACCTTCTGACTGGGCATATTAGAAACTGCCTCATGCTGAGCAGGGTATGCGCTAGTCAGTTCATGGAGTATACAGAATACAACTAAATATATAGAGGTGCACATGTCAACAATGAGCCAAAATACTAATGAGTTGAAAGTGTTCCCAGTGAATGTAGCACATCCTGTTCAGCCTGTGGAAACCGAGTTGTCCAATAGAGAAATGTGCACACCTGGTCTCCCCTAAATAACCCCTTCTACACCTTAACCCTAAGTTATCTGCACTTATGCCACAAATTCCCAATTCTAGTATGTTTTGGAAGGGAACAGATGCCATTCATAGAATGATTGAAAAATGTTAGATAGTATCTGAGGATTTTAGTTAAAGATAGTAAAATAAATACCCTAGAAAACTCACAAAAATTACATTAATGGGCTATTATGAAGGCATAAATCTACTAAAACCTAGAGGAAGAAGGAAACAGTGAAGCTGACTTCACATATATGAGAAAGCTGAACCACAAGCATGGAGAAAACTGAAATCCCATTCACCCTGAGAAACCCCTGAAAAGGTCAGGAATTTGGTAACACTGAGTACTTCTAAAAGTGGGAATAAATATAGTGATAACAATGAAGGGTTGGTTGTCTAAATTTTATCCGAAATCAGTTAGATTCCTGGACCCCATGCCACAGAGCACAGCCAGTCAACTACCTTTCTTTTCCCTGGCCTAAAGATCAGTGATTCATTCCCTGGAGAGACTAATACAATTTCTGGACCAGGGAACCCTGACACAGTTGAAGTGAAGAGTATTATATTTAAAACAGTATAATTAATTTATATGAAAGTTTACATACTCAATAATAACAGCCACCTCATCCTACTCGCTGAGATTACTTCCATTTAGCTTACTACAGGGGAAATTTTGGAAGACTTGCGAGGAATCTGAATACCTCAACAGAAAAGACTAAAAGATGCAGAGTTACCCAAAGAAACATGCAGACTTACCCAAAGAAATGGAGCAATTAGAACACTCTACAGTGTAAACTAGTCTTCAAGTCCCATCTACATGCACAGAGTTTTCAGCTTTCTAGTACTCAAATCTTAAATACAAATAGACAACCCAGAATCATCATTCACTTAAGAAAATAAAAATATGAATGATATGAAAGACAGAGACCAAAATAAAAAAGCAGAGGAAGTAATTTGGAGGAAACAGAGTCCATTCATGGAAATGGAAACTTAAACCCAAGCATTCCATTTCTCTAACATTTCCTTAGCATATTTATTTCATAGTTCAGTCTTCCTCCTCTGGAATCCACTTGATCATGTTAGCAAAATCCTGAGCTGCCTCCAGATCTGGTATGTGCTAGTGTTAGGGAAGCACACTGACTGAAACTGCCCACGCTTGCCAGGCACCATAGTAACCATTTGCATGAGTTGTTTTACGACAGGAGGTCCTGGTGAGGAACACGGAACTAATAAGCCACCACCAACTGGAAGAGTTCAGGAAAGGTCAAAAGGAGACACCACATGTCCGACCACCTCCCAGAATCTTTCTCTCTGGCATCCATCTTGGCTGAACAAGGCATGCACCACCAAGAAGGACTCTGAGTCAGAATGATTAGCTAAAGACAACCCGGAAACTAACCCTGTTACCATAAAACCTGAGACTTCGAGCTATGTGGCAGAACTGTTCTCCTGGGTTCCCTTACCCTACTGCTCTCCACCCAGGTGCCCTTTCCCAATAAAATCTCTTGCATTGTCAGCACATGTGTCTCCTTGGACAAGTTATTTCAGAGTGTTAGACAAGACCCCAGTTTTGGGCCCTAGAAGGGGTCCCCCTTCCTGCAACAAATGGTGACTCTGGCGGGGACTCTTCTTTGCTGCGACTGACATCCTGACCGCTCCGGGTACTCAGGGACCAGCTTCCCCACTGATGGATCAGACCCAGCAGCTGTGACTGGGACCCTTTTGTCCCTGGTCTCCTCCTGTCACAGACAACTGGCCAGAGTGCCCCAACTAGTAAGGAACAAGAGACTTTATTGACCTCTCTTCTTTTCCCTCTCTCTCTCCTCTCCTTAACCTTTCCTATCCTTTCCCTTTTTTCTAGTCCCCCGGTCCTGGACGCAGGAATCTGGTCGAAGGGCCTCAGCCTGAGCTGACGATTGGAGACTGATCACCTCTTGGCAGAGAACTTGAATTCTGGTTCTGTGCTGGTCTGGTTTCTGGTAGGGTCGAGTTCCAGTCCTCTCATCTCTTGAGGCCCAGGGTAAAATCCTGTAATGTCTGGGTATCTGCAGGTGGCAGGAGACGTGTGTAAGGCCACACTTTTTGCCCTCCTCTCCCGCCTCCTCCCCCTTCTTCTTTCAACCTGGCTTCCTTTCCTCCCTTTGAAATCTTTGAAGACTTGAGATATTTTCATTTACTCTGTTAGTTCTTGGATCTGAAGTTCTGTGTCTCTATGGGAGGTTTTCTGAGAGACTGCATTCTTGTATTTAAGGGAGTGTCTGATGAGAACTGCCAGGTCTATGTGTGTGTTTTAACTCTGTGTTCTGTGTTGTGACTTTTGACGGCCATTTTGCTTTGTCTGGCAACCATTTGGTTTATACCTGCCACCATTTTGTTAGAACTTGATTTTCTTTCCCTGTGCCTTGAGACCAGGGCTCTGGCTCTGTTCTCAGAAACACTTATCTAGACCATCTCTAACTACCGAGACTGAGGAAAAATGGGAAAAAGCCTTTAAATTTTTTATTTATTCCAACTGTTTTTTATAAACTAGTAAATTTTATATTGTAATATCTAATTTATGACTAAGCTTAGAAAATGAAGCTAGATCTTGCCTTGTGTCTGTCTAAGTATGTCTTGGTATGTCTTTGTCTCTGGGTAATATTTTTGAGGTTAATTTGTAAATGAGTTCTATTTAATTGGCTTAAAGAAAAGTAAGCACTTACAAATCAAATAATTCTAAATTAAACAATAAATTCCAGGTTCATGTGAACTGGGAGATATTCAGTATTAAATACTTGATATTAGTGTTTGTTTGTTGACTTATCTAATATAGACATGTCTTAGAGTAATTAACATTAAGTAGAATATTTTCATTGTACCTCGGTTTAATATATAAGTTAAATATTATCATATCTGTTACAAGTTTGTCAACAAGGAAATTACCTTGAGTGAAGAAACTTCTAAAAAAAATGTAAATGAGATATGAGCTTTTAGATAAACTCTATTAAGAGTAATTATGCTTTAGGACTCACTCCAGTACTCTTGCCTGGAAAATTCCACGGACGGAGGAGCCTGGTACGCTGCAGTCCATGGGTTCGCAAAGAGTCAGACACGACTGAACGACTTCACTTTCATGCATTGGAGAAGTAAATGGCAACCTACTCCAGTGTTCTTGCCTGGAGAATCCCAGGGATGGGGAGCCTGGTGGGCTGCTGTCTATGGGGTCACACAGAATCAGATACGACTGAAGTGACTTAGCAGCAGCAGCAGCAGCAGCATGCTTTAGGAATATCTTTCTAAAATAGTCTCTCAAGATTGGGATAACTTGAAATTCTAAGGGTTGTGCTAAATGAAGTGCTGAAAGTCTATTGAATAGTTAGGTCATTTCCAGATAAGATTTTGAAACATTTACTGCTAAACACTAATTTCCTTTTACAGAGAAACTAAAGAGATTTGGGACTATAAATGAATAATATTTGGTGCCATCCTAAAATATTCTAAGAAAGCAAAAGTTTTAGAAATTATCACTGATATCTATGCTCACCAATCTATAAAATGCTGATATAAAAGATAGTTCTTGATTGCTAAAGGAAAGTAGGAAGTGTGTTTTCAGTAAAAAAAAAAAAAAGGTATGAAAAAATACTAAAAAGAGTTATGCGTAATCAGGATTTTCTAAAATTGGATTACAATTAGTTAGATAAACGGATTTTGTTAGGAATGACACAGCCATAGGAAAATTGGTTAGAGCCAACTAGGTTCAAGATGGTGGAGTTGACTTTCACTAGACCTTGAGCTGTATTTACACCCATTGTGACATATCAACAAGCTAAATGATATACCCATCAACATTGACTAAATCTGACCAAATGTTCTAAACCCTTTTAATTAATTTTTTTTGACAAAACCTCCTAAATAGAATTCTTTTGAAGTTCCTTTGACCTCTAGCTAACTTTGGGGTGCTTCAGAGTGCTCCTGAAACATCCCAAAGAGAGATATTAAACTAATTGTGTTTATTTGGTTGGTTAAATTACATGAAAAATATTATGAAATAATAAATCCTCTCATGTTATAATGTATGGTAAAAGTACTAATATAGATATCCTAGAAATTATATGGAGTTCTTAGCATTCTGATGTGTCCTGGTATTCTAATGGAAAACCTGATGACTTCACAAAAGTTAACAAAAGGACTGAATGAACCAGCTAATATCCCTATAACTTTTATGGTTTCTATCTGAAAACTTATGGGTTTGAATCTTGTGTTTTCTGGGAGTAGGGAAAATCTTCCTCTCAAACTAATTATGACAGTAATTTGGTAAAATTATATGTTATAAACAAAACAAATATATTTTCTCTCTATCTGACTCCTCCAGAAATTGGAAACTCTTAGGTTTCCAGTAAGTTTATTAAATGAGTTAGGAAGATTATCTCACTAACAGGTACAAAAATCTCCAGGAATTTTTGAGACCTTAAAAAGGGGAGAATTCACCTAGATTTGTTAGGTGAAACCTGTGATAAGCCTTTGGTGTGAGTTTCCCAGCCCTGCTTTATTTTAAAAATTCAGTCTGAGACTCTATAAATGTGTCAGCGAATCAAAAAGTTTATGATCAGTTATGATTATATAAATCATCAAGCCAAAATTAGTGATAGCAGGCCTATTTTGCAAACAAGCTAGTCTTGATTTGGTTGTATTTGATAAAAATGAGGATAATTTTAAGGAGAAAAAGATGTTTCAATCAATGTTAAATCCCAGTTTGTTAATGGAGGTCTGCATCTAGTAAGACTCATTTCTTGGATAGTTCTTTGCTATTATGCGATATTAGTGTAAAATTTAATTGAATTCTTAAAGAACACCCTGTTTGTTTCTGAAGCTTATCTCAGTAATCTGTCTTTGAATGAAGATCAGATGCCTCATGACCTGCAACTAGGACTGGAAAAAGACATAATTTAAGGTTCCGTTTCCAACCTGGATGGAAGGACCTTTTTATCAGGAGAAACTACACTACACCAGGATGAGAAGACGACGACATCAGAGGCAGACAGCTTGCCCAAGATCCTGAGCCTGATTCGTATGACCATTTATAATGTTTTCTTGACTTCTTAGACCTTTGCATATAAATCACATGCTTTTCTATCATAGGCCTGATTGTATGCTAATTTTAGAAATCAATCCAATTGTTGAATTTATGACCAATTACCTGTGTCTAGTTCTGGGTTACCTTGGTAAATTTCTCTACTACAAGGTTCTAACTGGTTGGCCCTGAGAAAATTTACTTAAAAAAAAAAATTATAGTCATATTCAGGTCCCTAGTGATATTACTAGATGGGATTCCCTCACCGGGCCAATTAATAATGCCTGCTCTGACTCTGGCCATAAATTTGAGTTTTCTTCTATTACTCAAGCTCAATCAGAGCAACAAGCAAAGTTTCAGCAAAGGAAAAAAATCTCCCACAATTATGGGATGGATTTATATAGATAACACCAGGCTATGGTAATTTAGGTTTAAAGTCTCCTCTATGTTGGAAACAATTAAATCATACTAAGGATAATCAGTCTAATAACACTAGAAAACTGGGCTATGTGCCTTATAGACAGTGCCAATATTTTCCCTGGAAGATAAAGATTTGTACAGAGTAGACTAAGTCAGATGACCTGGGATATACTGGGCTACATCCAACGGAAGCTCTTAAGTCTTACTTGTGACTTTACTAATACTGCTGGCTGTGTTATTCGTATTTCACCTGTCCTATAAAATTGCTGTTTCTTACATTGCCAAATGTGTGACTGAGGCCTCTGATAAAATAATATGTATTCCCATATGAGATGGATGATGGTAACAGTGTAACTCTATATATGGGAAGAAGCAATAAGAGGGAATGTTTTCCTGGACCAAGAGGCTAGTAAGACAGGTGATCCAGAGAATTTTGGTTACTGTTTTATGGCCTAGTCCAGTAACAGCACATTGAGTGGCCTGTCAACAAAATCTTTGCCAAACCTGAGAATGGACATTCTCAGCACCATGGGATAAAATGGTCATGAAATGCCTCCCTCAATATCATGGTTAAGTTTATGAGCAAAAAGGGGCTCTACCAACTGAAAACTGACACTTGCCATCTACGTCTACAAAGATTAAATCATGGCCACTGCAACTGCTGACCTTCAACTCTCCTGAAAGGAGTTCAGGATGAAAATCAGGAATGAGGCACTCTGTACTCTGGGAAAAACTGGCAGAACAGGCCTTCAGATAGTTAGATCTTTTCAGGAAAAGATTTTATGAGTCCCAATTCTTGCATCTTCTCATACCTAGAAAAGCACTGACATCATTAATGGTGACATCTGCTTTGGCTATTAAGGAAAATTTTACAGTTAATTTACAGAAAATTTACAGAAAATTTTACAGTCAAAATAGAGTAGCTATGGTTCAGACATCCTGAGAAATAATTAGGTGATACTATGGGTGTAATTTCAGACTAGACCTTGTATTGCTAAACACTTGAGTTTTCTGAGTCGTGTTAGGCCTGGATGCCACCATTCTCAAAACAATGTCTGTTAGAAGCTACTAACTTCAACCTTACTTTTTATAAAACTAGGCAACTGGCTACCTGGCTACAAGTCTCCCCGAAGTGCCAGGTCCAGACTGGGTTTCAGGCCTATTCTTCTAAAAAGAAATGAGATTTATTTTGTCTATTAAAATTCCAGTTATCACTCCTCCAGCTACTTCTAATTGGGTCTGTTACACCAAAATGGCAGACCAAAGGATTGAGATTTTAATTATACAAGGCTCAGATCTAGGACTTGGAACTCAGGAATACTTCCAATTCAGTGTCTATTCTCTAAGCTGAGGCAGTCCTATGCCATATTTTGACAGGAAGTTATCACAGTCATGCCCAGTTCCCTAAATTAAAACTGAGCAAGACTCTGTGGGGCTCTGGAGTACAAATCTGCTCTGTGTTCTCCATTTCTTGTCTGTAAGATATAGGCTTCATTCAGCCTTCTTGACCTTCCCTGAGTTCCAAAAGGTGGATTCAAATAATTGCTAATCGGGGAAGGGAGGGGATACAGAAACAGAGGAGAAACAATCAAATGGTGGTACAGCCTTCAGACAGGCTCCTGGTTCCTACTCAAAAACAAACAAACAAAAAAACAATGTCTTTGAGTTCTTCTATAGAACTGGGGCCCCCACCCAGGTGGAGAATGGTAACTTCAGACTGAACACAAGATTCATGGAGCACAGCTCTGTTGCCTCACCACCAACCAATCAAAAAAAGTCACAAACCCTGCAGCCCTCACCCCAAATGTTGCCTTCTGTTTCTGGGGAACAGTGATGACCATCCTGTTAGGTTTCCTGCTTGGCCCCTGTCTATTTCATCTCTGAGAGGAGCCAACAGTTTCAAACTAAATTGCTGTTATTACAAGGGTTAATGCTGGTTTCAAAAAAAAAAAAAAAAAAAAAAAAATACCTTGACTTAGATCAGGTAGAGAAAGACTTCTGCTCTGCTAGGCAGGCCTATGACCATGCACAGCAGGAAGAAGTCACAGAAGAAGGAGACCTCCGTCCCAATTCCCAAGAGGTATCTTGAGTATGAAGTCTCTGGGGGGAGTTGTTAGGGGAAGCACACTAACTGAAACCACCCACCCTGGCCAGGCACCATAGTAACCATTTGCATGAGTTGTTTTATGACAGGAGGTCCTGGTAAGGAACATGGAACTAATAAGCTACCACCAACCAGAAGAGTTCAGGAAAGGTCAAAAGGAGACACCACATGTCCGACCACCTCCCAGAATCCTTCTCTCTGGCATCCATCTTGCTGAACAAGGCATACACCAACAGGGAGGACTCTGAGTCAGAATGATTGGCTAAAGACAACCCGGAAACTAACCGCATTACCATAAAACCTGGGACTGGAAGCCATGTGGCAGAGCTGTTCTCCTGGGTTCCCTAACCCTACTGCTCTCCACCCGGGTGTCCTTTTCCAGTAAAATCTCTTGCTTTGTCAGCACATGAGTCTCTTTGGACAATTGACTTCCTAGTGTTAGACAAGAGCCCTGTTTTGGGCCCTGGGAGGGGTCCTCCTTCCTGCAACACTAGGGTCTTCCTGCTGCTGCTAAGTCGCTTCAGTCATGTCTGACTCTGTGTGATCCCATAGACGGCAGCCCACCAGGCTCCCCCGTCCCTGGGATTCTCCAGGCAAGAACAGTGGAGTGGGTTGCCATTTCCTTCTCCAATGCATGAAAGTGAAAAGTGAAAGTGAAAGTGAAGTCCCTCAGTCGTGTCCGACTCTTAGCGACCCCATGGACTACAGCCCACCAGGCTCCTCTGTCCATTGGATTTTCCAGGCAAGAGTACTGGAGTGGGGTGCCATTGCCTTCTCTGAGGGTCTTCCTACCTCTACTAAAATGCTTATGTGTATGCCTTACCTCTCTCAGTTCAGTTCAGTCACTCAGTTGTATCTGACTCTTTGTGAGCCCATGAATGGCAGCACGCCAGACCTCCCTGCCCATCACCAACTCCTGGAGCCCACCCAAACCCATGTCCATTGAGTCAGTGATGCCATCCAACCATCTCATCCTCTGTCATCCTCCTCTCCTCCTGCCCTCAGTCTTTCCCAGTATCAGGGTCTTTTCAAATGACTCAGCTCTTCACATCAGGTGGCCAAAGTATTGGAGTTTCAGCTTCAAAATCAGTCCTTCCAATGAACACCCAGGACTGATCTCCTTTAGAATGGACTGGTTGGATCTCCTTGCAGTCTAAGGGACTCTCAAGGGTCTTCTCCAACACCACAGTTCAAAAGCATCAATTCTTTGGCTCTCAGCTTTCTTTATAGTCCCACTCTCACATCCATACATGACCACTGGAAAAACCATAGCCTTGACTAGACGGACCTTTGTTGACAAAGTAATGTCTCTGCTTTTTAATATGCTGTCTAGGTTGGTCATAACTTTCCTTTTAAGGAGTAAGCATCTTTTAATTTCATGGCTGCGAAGGAAATGGCAATCCACTCCAGTACTATTGCCTGGAAAATCCCATGGACAGAGGAGCCTGGTAGGCTACAGTCTATGGGGTCGCAAAGAATCAGACACGACTGAGTGACTTCACTTTCACTTTCAGTCACCATCTGCAATGATTTTGAAGCCCAGAAAAATAAAGTCAGCTACTCTTTCCACTGTTTCCCCATCTATTTGCCATGAAGTGATGGGACTGGATGCCATGATCTTAGTTTTCTGAATGTTGAGCTTTAAGCCAACTTTTTCACTCTTGTCTTTCACTTTCATTAAGAGGCTCTTTAGTTCTTCTTCACTTTCTGCCATAAGGGTGGTGTCATCTGCATATCTGAGATTATTGATATTTCTTCCGGCAATCTTGCTTCCAGCTTGTGCTTCATCCAGCCCAGCGTTTCTCATGATGTACTCTGCATATAAGTCAAATACGCAGGGTGACAATATACAGCCTTGATGTACTCCTTTTCCTATTTGGAACCAGTCTGTCATTCCATGTCCAGTTCTAACTGTTGCTTCCTGACCTGCATATACGTTTCTCAAGAGGCAGGTCAGATGGTCTGGTATTCCCATCTCTTTCAGAATTTTCCACAGTTTCTTGTGATCCACACAGTCAAAGGCTTTGGCATAGTCAATAAAGCAGAAATAGATGTGTTTCTGGAACACTCTTGCTTTTTCGATGATCCAGTGTATGTTGGCAATTTGATCTCTGGTTCTTCTGCCTTTTGTAAAACCAGCTTGAACATCTGGAAGTTCACAGTTCATGTATTGCTGAAGCCTGGCTTGGAGAATTTTAAGCATTACTTTACTAGCGTGTGAGATGAGTGCAATTGTGTGGTAGTTTGAGCATTGTTTGGCATTGTCTTTCTTTGGGATTGGAATGAAAACTGACCTTTTTGAGTCCTGTGGCCACTGCTGGGTTTTCCAAATTTGCTGGCATATTGAGTGCAGCACTTTCACAGCATCATCTTTCAGGATTTGGAGTAGCTCAACTGGAATTCCATCACCTCCACTAGCTTTGTTCGTAGTGATGCTTTGTAAGGCCCACTTGACTTTACATTCCAGGATGTCTGGCTCTAGGTGAGTGATCACGCTGTCTAGAAGCAATTTAACTTTCTTTTAAACATTTGCATCGTAACTAAATATTTAAGAAGCAAAGACCGTGACATCTATCATTTATCCTCAAATGGTTTATTAATAATAATAACTAAAACAGCAATAATAATAGGATAAGTTATACGGGAATTCCCTGTTTTATTATTGCAATTTTTCTACAGAAAACTTAAAAGTTTCATATTTATATTACATTAACATTTACAAGAAAACTTAGAAGTTTTACATTTTTTAAAGACAAAAGGTAAAGATACATTGTGTTAGACAACACATGTGTACACACAGCCTTATGTGGGCCACCTTTCCTTGGGATCTTATTTAGATATTGCTCAGCAACAGTTCCAACTTGCTATTTGAAGCCCTCCCTCTTGAAGGTCACTTCACCCAGTGACTCTAAGGGAAAGAATTCAACTCTCTCTCATATCTCTTTCCACTTGGGAGAATATTTCAAGCACCATTACTACTTATGCTGAGTTTATCTAAATTTTTTTGCATGATTTTTCTAACAATATGGATGCCAGGGCTCAGACCTAAGGCATATTTAGATTTGGATAGAGTTGAAGTTCACCCCACTCCAGTACTCTTGCCTGGAAAATCCCATGGACGGAGGAGCCTTGTGGGCTGCAGTCCATGGGGTCGCTAAGAGTCGGACATGACTGAGCGACTTCACTTTCGCTTTTCACTTTCATGCATTGGAAAAGGAAATGGCAACCCACTCTAGTGTTCTTGCCTGGAGAATCCCAGGGACGGGGGAGCCTGGTGGGCTGCCGTCTATGGGGTCGCACAGAGTCGGGTCGGACACGACTGAAGCGACTTAGCAGCAGCAGCAGCAGCAGAGTTGAAGTTAACTTCATTGTTCTATTATCATGGAAAAGCCTCCAGAAGGTAACCAATATGAATACTGGACCCATGTGGTCCAATTGCTGCAAGGAGTTATACTCAAAGACGTATGTTCAGAACAGCTTAAATAATTTTAAAATATTTCCATTTTTATCTTATGTCCCTTTTGGAATATAGAATGGAATCCAGTTTATACCAACAATACTTGTTTATATCCTATTTTATCTTTCAGTTTTCTTACACCTCCCACCCTAATATCTCTGGAGCTGCTCATTTGCAAAAATGCCTTCAAATACTCTTTTCCCTCTCTTTCTGCTGAATATCTTTCCTTTCTTTATTATGTAGATTAGTTTAGCTTCTTCTCTTTACATACTTCCTCTTCTTGGCCCACCTTTGAGACATTGTCTTCCTCAGTTCACTATCTATTTCTGTATCACAAAAGCTCCAGAACTCACCAGGTACTGAATTGGTCTCCTGGTGGGGGCTGCTAAACTGGAAAGACTACATCTCTTTACTTCCTTGAAGGAGAGAAGAGAAGAGATTGAGAACCTTGATGCTTTATTAATTAACTTTTTGCCCTTTCACCTAGGCAATAGGAGAAAAATGCATCCAGGGACCAACCCCTAGGACAATCCATATAATTCCTCCTGGCATCTCTTTCCCCCTTGGGGCTGCTTTTAATAGATCAAACTTGCAGTAAAAATTTTTCCATATCACTCTTTAAAAGATTATTAGGTTTGAAAAGCAGAAAAATATAAAGAAGAAATAAAAGACCTAAAATTCACTGGCCAGATAAACGTCTGACAGTATTTTTTTAATTAGTGTATAATTGCTTTACAACGTGTTAGTTTCTGTTGTAGAACAAAGTGAATCAGCTACATGTATACATACAACCCACTCCCCATCCCCACCTTTTAGGCCATCACAGAGCACTGAGCTGAGCTCCCTGTGCTATTCAGTAGCTTCCCATTAGCTATCTATTTTACATATGGTAGTGCATATATGTCAATGTTACTCTCTCAATTCAACACAGTGTTGAAAAGCAGAGGCATATTCTGCTGACAAAAGTCTGTATAGTCAAGGCTGTGGTCTTCCCATTGGTCATGTACGGTTGTGAGAGCTGGACTGTAAAGAAGGCAGAGCACCAAAGAATTGATGCCTTTAAACTGTGGTGCTGAAGAAGACTCCTTAGAGTCCCTTGGACAGCAAGGAGATCAAACCAGTCAATCTTAAGGGAAATCAACCCTGAATATTCGTTGGAAGTGTTAGGGGAAGCACACTGATTGAAACTGCCCACCCTGGCCAGGCACCATAGTAACCATTTGCATGAGTTGTTCTACGACAGGAGGTCCTGGTAAGGAACATGGAACTAATAAGCCTTCACCAACCGGAAGAGTTCAGGAAAGGTCAAAATGAGACACCACATGTCCGACCACCTCCCAGAATCCTTCTCTCTTGCATTCATCTTGGCTGAACAAGGCGTGCACCACCAGGAAGGATTCTTGAGTCAGAATGATTGGCAAAAGACAACTCAGAAACTAACCCCATCACCATAAAACCTGAGACTTTGAGCCATGTAGCAGAACTGTTCTCCTGGGTTCCCTTACCCTGCTGCTCTCCGCCTACATGCTCTTTCCCAAAAAAATCTCTTGCATTGTCAGCACATGTGTCTCCTTGGACAATTCATTTCCGAGTGTTAGACAAGAGCCCAGTTTCGGGCCCTGGGAGGGGTCCTCCTTCCTGCAACAGAAGGACTAATGCTGAAGCTGAAACTGCAGTATCCTGGTTGTCTGATGTTAACAGCCAGCTCATTGGAAAAGTCCCCAATACTAGGAAAGATTGAGGGCAGAAGAAGAGGGCATCAGAGGATGAGATGGCTAGATGGCATCAGCGATGCTATGGACATGAATTTGGGCAAACTTTGGGAGATGGTGAGGGACAGGGAGGCCTGGTGTGCTGCAATCCATGGGGTCTCAAAGAGTCAGACATGATTAGGTGACTGAACATCAACAATAGGATCTATGCCCAGTAGTGGGATTGCTGGGTCATATGGTAATTTTATTTTTAGTTTTTCTAAGGAACCTCCATACTCTTCTCCATAGTGGTTGTATCAACTTACATTCCTACCAACAGTGTAAGAGGGTTCCCTTTTCTCCACACCCTCTCCAGAGTTTTACTGCTTGTAGTTTTCTTGATGATGGCCATTCTGACTGGTGAGAGGTGATACCTCACTGTAGTTTTGATTAAATTTATCTAATAATGAGTGATATTGAACATCTTTTCATGTGTTTGTTGACCATCTGTATGTGTTCTTTGGAGAAATATTTATTCAGGTCTTCTGCCCATTTTTTTATTGGGTTGTTTGTGTTTTTTGATACTGAGCTGCATTAGCTGCTTATATATTGTGAAGATTAATCTTTTGTCAGTTGCTTCATTTGCAAACATTTCCCCCATTCTGAGGGTTGTCTTTTCATCTTGTTTATGGTTTCCTTTGGTGTGGAAAAGCTTTTAAGTCTAATTAGGTCCCATTTGTTTATTCTTGTTTTTACTTTCATTACTCTGGGAAGTGGGTCAGAAAAAAAAAGAAAAGGATCTTGCTGCAGTTTATGTCAAAGAGTGTTCTGCCTATGTTTTCCTCTAAGAGTTTTATAGTGTCTGGTTTTACACTTAGGTCTTTAATTCATTTTGAGCTTAATTTTGTGCATGGTATTGTTAGGGGAAGCACACTAACTGAAGCCACCCAGGCCAGGCACCATAATAACCATTTGCATGAGTTGTTTTATGACAGGAGGTCCTGGTAAGAAACACGGAACTAATAAGCCACCACCAACCAGAAGTTCAGGAAAGGTCAAAAGGAGACACCACATGTCCGACCACTTCCCAGAATCCTTCTCTCTGGCATTCATCTTGGCTGATCAAGGCGTGCACCACGAGGAAGGACTCTTAGTCAGAATGATTGGCTAAAGACAACTCAGAAACTAACCCTATCACCATAAAACCTGAGACTTTGAGCCATGTGGCAGAACTGTTCTCCTGGGTTCCCTTACCCTACTGCTGTCCACCTAGGTACCCTTTCCCAATAAAATCTCTTGCTTTGTCAGCACACGTGTCTCCTTGGACAATTCATTTCCGAGTGTTAGACAAGAGCCCAGTTTTGGGCCCTGGAAGGGGTCCCCATTTCTGCAACAGTATTAGGAAGTGTTCTACTTTCATTATTTTACATGTAGCGTTCCAGTTTTCCCAGCACCACTTAGTGAAGATACTTTTTCCTATTGTCCTTTTTTGGTCTTTTCACCCCATTGTCTGTTTTTTCCCCATTCTTGCCTCCTTTGTCAAAGATTAGGTGTCCATAGGTGCTTTCTATCCTGTTCCATTGATCTATATTTGTTTTTCCAATGATAGCATTTTTAATAATACAACGAATACATACATATGGCCAGAAAATTCACACATAATATAAGGATATAAAGAAAGAAATGTTTCCCTTCATCATCATGCTCCCCAGTTTCCTCCTCAATGGTAAAGGAACTAATAATAGTTTCTTGTTTATTCTTCCAGAAACATGTTTGTGCATATGTTAGCATGTGTGTACTCCATAATATCATCTCAAAAACTCTGGACAATAATGCAGCCTGAAAATAATTTTCCTAAATCAAGATGATAGGATAAAACTAGTAACAATGTTTAACTCTATTTGAGATTTGTGCTCTGGAATCACAGACACAATTTAGAAATCCCCTCACCATTTTGTGTTCTGAGAAATGGCTAACCACAAAGGGCCAACCTTTCCTCATATATTCTCCTCCATTTTTCTTCACAAGTTAAATAAAATTTGCTATTCACATTTCCTCCATAGCTCCCTTGTTTATCTGCCTCCATAAATTTAGGCCCTCTTCCATTTCTTTGAAACATTCTTCCACAGAAATGAACATTCTCCGTATTGCAATAGCATAAATAAAAGCATCTCCTTAATTGTCTAGTGCATTTTGCCTTTTCATGTTGTTAAAGAAAAATTGTTCTGACACTTTACTAAGGAATAGTAATGATGATTTTTTCAAGGGACTACTGCAGTGGGGTTTGCACCAGGAGGGAGAGATCGGGCTTAAGTCTGAATAAAGCAAGGACAAGTAGAGATTTATAGCCAAGGAGCAAGGTAGGGGTCAGTGGGTAGAAAATTACTGAGAGGAAACATCAGAAGTGAGGGGGGATTCTGACTTGATAGGATTCTTGCTGAAGGCAGGCCAGGGTGGCCAGATGCCAAGGGTGAGGGATGAAGAATTTAATCTGATATCGAGGGTGATCAGATATTGAATGTGGAAATCTTTGCTAATCCATTTTAGCAGGATTTTTGCTAAAAATGAGTAATGCAAAGATGGACACAAAAGTTTATCTTTGAAAAGTTCAAGGCCTAGTTGTGAAGAGTGCTCAGAAGAGCCTGACTAAAGTTTGGTCAGAGAGTCTTGGTCACTATCAACAGAGAAATTCTGCTTTCTTTCTATAAGCAAAAAATATACACTAATCCCAACATTAGTCAAAACCTATGCATAACTTTTGTTCTTTTCTCTTTCCCATTTCCAAATTTAAATTGTGAGAAGTGAGGTGTCAAAGAATCCTTTTTGTTCTTGACTAGGATGTCCAAATTCCTAAAGATGAATTCTTAAAGCCTTTAACATTATCATTTATCCATAGTAGTTCCCCAGAAATGGTTACTGATCAGCAAGTCCAATATCTGTCAGCAAACAGTAATAAAAATCACCATTATTTTTTATAGGTATTTTGTTGAAATTTACCCTCTTCCCTTTTTTTTAAAGTGTTATGCCTAAACCTCCAGAGCCAGTCTTCAATGTTGCCTGTTCCATCACTTTTTCTCACCTTATTGGCAATGTCAATGAAAGGTTATGTAGGGCAAGACCACATGGCTTGGAGCCTAATCCAAGTTCCAATACTGCCTTTGATGGCAATACAAATGAAGAGGGTTAAATTATCAGGCAATGTTAGTTGCCAAGTTTAATGGCAGGGGAATGTCAATAAGACTCTCATGATAATAACATTCTGAGTGGTCTTATTACTGTGATCTTGCCTGCAAACTGCCCATTCTTGGCACAATTACCACAGTGATTCACTTAATGACTAAATGTAATTTTGTTTGTATCCTGATCATGTAATGCCTCCCACCTCACTGAATAAAAGCCAAAGTTTTTCATCACAGCTGACAAGGCTGTATATAACCTGACTCTGTCACTCCAATTCTTTGCTATCATTCTCCCAACATTTGAACAACCTCATCCTCATTACAAGCACACCAGTCTTCTTGCTATTTTTCAAATATATCTCAGAGACTTATTATTCCTCCTACCTGAATATTTTCCCCTAGATAATCACACAGCATATTCCTGCACATACTTTAAGTGATTTCTCAAAGATCATTTCTTCAAAGAGGCCTCTTTTTAGGGCCTTAAAAAAAGATAAATGCATATATATATGTACATATATATACATATATAGATGGAAGATTAGCATTATATTGTCTTGTTCAAAAACATCTAAGCTTATCATTAAATTCATTAGGAGCTACCTGTGTTCCCTGGATCTCAGATCTCATCTATACCATGCCAATTTTCATATGAAATTTTAATTTCAATAATAAGAATGGGATAACATATATAAATTATGACATCCAGTTATTCTATTTACAAAGGTTAGGTATTACTAAGCAAAGACTTTCATTGTGCAGATGATCACTGTGGGACACTGAGCAAATGACTCTAGAATTTGTCTATCAATGAAATAGAATAAATAAAGTACAGGTTCAGAATTATATTGATGTTCTGATGTTTCTATTGATATACTGATGTTTATAATTGTTGTTTTCAGATTAATCAGGATTGTGCATTTTACTTCAGAATATTTAAAATTTAAAGCACTGGTTTAAATTACCAATAACTAAGTAAAATAGAGACTTTCAGCTTTCTGATCACTATACAAACAGCAAGTGCCCTGTGTTCCCTGGGTCTCAGTTTGCAGCTCTGAGAAATAAAGGGCTAGATGCCACCACACCTATGCTTCCTCTCTTATTCCAAAGTCTGACAGGGGTGGGGCACAGCATGGGGGCCAGAGGGGAGGTGTGGCCCCCCAAAGGACTGAAGACCCACAGGGATCATTGTTTTCCACGGGCACAGGCCCCACACCAGGGTCAGTGGCAAAGACAGACCATATGGACAGAGTCTGTGGGTGGGCCAGGGACCTGAGGGCCCTTCCTCTTGTTTCCAGAACACATACAGCTTCTCAGTACCTCAGTACTTATGAAACAGCCTGGAAACCAGAAGACTTGGAAGTCAAACAGGTAAAATAAGGTGTTTTCTTATTTTTTTTTCCTGAAAGTTTCACTTAAACATCTCCGTGTGTCCCTGGGCTCAGTACGTAAAGAATCCACAGGACATTTTCCCATATTTTCCCCTCTTCTTTCCTGTGTCACTTCCCCCCCACCAACCCCCCCACCCCCTCCCCCCACACACACACTCCCACATACATAGGAGAAGAGCAGCAGGGATGGAGAAAAGGGGCAGCCTTGTTTCCTACCCATCATGTCAATTGTCAAGGTCGATGGAAGCTAAACCACAAACACAGGTTTGAAGAAGGAAATATCTCGGCCCTCTGAAAGGGGTAAGGGGTAGGGAACTGGGAAGGAAACTTTTTTCAGAACAGTTGAACTATTGCCATTCTTGGAGGCTTTGCAACCCACACTTGGTGTCACAAAAGCCAGCAAGGGGAAGGGCACCCTGCTAATATGCAACTTCTACTCAGAAGAGTCACTGAAGGCTCAACAGTGAGCTTGGGGGTCCCAGGCCACTACTTTGAGAACCCCTGGTCTGATGAAGGGGAGCCTCACCTCTTCTCCAAGCCCCAGAAGTTGCGCGGTTATCACTGACATGACAAAATGTTCCAGAGGGTCATCTGCAGCCTTGACCATGTCTGCCTGGCCTGAAGAGAGGAGACCAAGCCTCCCCAAGGCTACCTTCCCAATCAACCAGAATTGACTGTTCCAGAAATGGGCACAGGCAGCCGGGAAAGGACTGCAGCACAGGATGGTCCCTGAGCCCCTGAGGTGGACTGGAGCACCTGCCCACCTGGCTAGGCTGCAAGCTCTGAGAGGGCAGGACCACATCCCACTTGTTCACTGTTCAGTTCCCAGTCACTCGGGTCACTATTTGTTGAATAAAAGAAGTAGCTAGGATACTCAGTGGCTCCTGGTGGGTAGTCAAGTTAGAGTCCCAGCTCAGGCACTTGGGAGAGTGAGGTGCTTATGACCTCTTTATGACTTATGTGGTGTGCACGCATGCATGTGTGCATGTGAGTGTGTCCTGTATTTGCCCAAGAGAACCCAGGAGCTTCCTGAGGGTGGGTGTCATAAACTAGTTTTAGTTCATGCCACAACTCTGCTCCTTAGGGGGCTGGCTCTCCACTTCACCATCAGCCACCCTGCCCAAGAAAGATCCCTCCTGAGGAGGTCCCCAGCTCTTTCCGACCCCATGCTCCTCCCTGTCCCTGCTCTGTGTGGCCTTGGACAAGTCCCTGTTTCCTTATCTGGAAAGTGAGGATGTTGGGCTACATTAAGGGCAAGGAGCCACTTGGTGCCACAATTGCTCATCTCCATGATGTCTGAACACTGCTGCTTCCTGAATACCTCAGGGATTGGGAGCAGGGCCTTGAGGGTTCTAGAGCTCACTCTCCTACCATTGAGACCGAGTTGTGAAGGAAATGGCTGTCACTGCCCAGGTACTTCTGGGTCAATCAAGAAGCTTAGCTCGATCCAGACCTCGGCCAGACAAATGAGGTTCAGAGACAGTAGGACACAGGCAGGAAGACCCTCTTGACTGTAAACATAATTAAAACCAGCAATCATTTACTGAGGAATGTTGTGGGTCTCCCTTTCCTGGAGATCACAGAAACATGGAAGCTAATGGGCCCCTGGAGATGGACGGGTACAGCCCCCTCATTGTATAGATGAGGAAGCTCAGACCTCCAGGGAGGAAGTAGCCCGCCCAGGGTCATGGAGCAGCGTAGAGAAAGAGCAGAGACCCAGACCTGTGACCAGGGCTCTCTGGCAAGAGCCAGTTTCATGACTCCAGACTGAGAGGCTTCCTGCAACTGCAGGGCAGCCCAGGCGAATCTCTGGAGTGTATTCTCTGCACACATGAAGACTTCCTGAGGTCTCGAGGGTAAATGACCTATGGGAGGGAGGAGTGAGGCCAGAGGCATCTGTCTTCTTGATGCCCAAGTCCAGGCTGCTCCCTAGACAATCCCTTTCCTTCTCTGCAGGCAAGAGAGACTCCCTATCACTGTGGAGTATATCTGATGGCTGCTCCAGCCTGGGATCCGGGATGTCCCCTCAAAGCCTCGCCTGTACATCCAGCCCACTCACCCTCCAGAAGGCCCTTCAACTCAGGCAGGCAGTCAGTCAGTCAGCTGCCCTGTGGGGAGCACCTTCCAAATGACTGTGGGTGAGGCTCAGCTGGGGCAGGTCACATATATCCAGAACCAACATCCCTGTACTTGGTGTGCTTCTGGGTGAGGGAGAAACTGAGGTCCCTGCACCCAAGGGCAGACACCTGGGAACAGAGAGCAATGGGCCAGGGTGGTCAGAGGAGGTGGGAATGTGTCAGTCTTTGACACATTCTGGGTAGGACCTGGACTAGGAGGTGGGCGCAGTGTGGAGGCCTTCCCTACGTCTGGAGGCAGGACGGGTGGAGTGGCAGGGCGTGGTTGTTAGGAGTTTAGGCTCCTGATGTGAGTTACCAGCCTGGCCTGGTGCCTCAGTAGCTGGGTGACCTTGAGCTCTTCATTTCATCACTTTGAATCTCAAGATTTGGGAATTAATAATGCCTCACATAATTCAAGGCAGAGCTCAAAGGAGGCCTCCTGGGAAGAGCCCGGAGTTACTGGTTTGCAGGGTAATTTTGCTTCCTTGTGATTTCAGCATACTGTTCGGACACACTTCGGGCTCAGAGTTGGTATAAAGATTATTTTAGCTGAAGACATTTGAGATTCAATAGACAACAGGGTAAAAAGCATTTTTTGTAGCTTTCTTTATCTGACTAAAAGCAGCAAATTCTAGGAGATGAAGCTGCCAAAAATTCCTTCTCGTGATCCACTTCTGGAAGGTAGAGTACGTTCAGTTGAGTTCAGTCGTTCAGTCGTGTCCGACTCTTTGCGACCCCATGAATTGCAGCACGCCAGGCCTCCCTGTCCATCACCAACTCCCAGAGTTCACTCAAACTCATGTCCATCGAGTCGGTGATGCCATCCAGCCATCTCATTCTCTGTCGTCCCCTTCTCCTCCTGCCCCCAATCCCTCCCAGCATCAGAGTCTTTTTCAATGAGTCAGCTCTTCGCATGAGATGGCCAACGTACTGGAGTTTCAGCTTTAGCATCATTCCTTCCAAAGAAATCCCAGGGCTGATCTCCTTCAGAATGGACTGGTGGGATCTCCTGGCAGTCCAAGGGACTCTCAATAGTCTTCTCCAACACCACAGTTCAAAAGCATCATTTCTTCGGCACTCAGCTTTCTTCACAATCCAATTCTCACATCCATACATGACCACTGGAAAAATCATTGCCTTGACTAGACGAACCTTTGTTGGCAAAGTAATGTCTCTGCTTTTGAATATGATATCTAGGTTGGTCCTAACTTTCCTTCCAAGGAGTAAGTGTCTTTTAATTTCATGGCTGCAATCACCATCTGCAGTGATTTTGGAGCCCCCAAAAATAAAGTCTGACACTGTTTCCACTGTTTCCCCATCATTTCTCATGAAGTGATGGGACCAGGTGCCATGATCTTGTTTTCTGAATGTTGAGCTTTAAGCCAACTTTTTCACTCTCCTCTTTCACTTTCATCAAGAGGCTTTTTAGTTCCTCTTCACTTTCTGCCATAAGGGTCATGCCATCTGCATATCTGAGATTATTGATATTTCTCCCAGCAATCTTGATTCCAGCTTCTGCTTCTTCCAGCCCAGCATTTCTCATGATGTACTCTGCATATAAGTTAAAGAAGCAGGGTGACAATATACAGCCTTGATGTACTCCTTTTCCTATTTGGAACCAGTCTGTCATTCCATGTCCAGTTCTAACTGTTGCTTCCTGACCTGCATGTAGGTTTCTCAAGAGGCAGGTCAGGTGGTCTGGTGTTCCCATCTCTTTCAGAATTTTCCACAGTTTATTGTGATTCACACAGTCAAAGGCTTTGGCATAGTCAATAGAGCAGAAAGATATGTTTTTCTGGAACTGTCTTGCTTTTTCCATGATCCACCAGATATTGGCAATTTGATCTCTGGTTCCTCTGCCTTTTCTAAAACCAGCTTGAACATCTGGAAGTTCATGGTTCACGTATTGCTGAAGCCTGGCTTGGTGAGTTTTGGGCATTACTTTACTAGCGTGTGAGATGACTGCAATTGTGCGGCAGTTTGAACATTCTTTGGCATTGCCTTTCTTTGGGATTGGAATGAAAACTGACCCTTTCCAGTCCTGTGGAACACTGCTGAGTTTTCCAAATTTGCTGGCATATTGAGTGCAGCACTTCAGCAGCATCATCTTTTAGAATTTGAAATAGCTCAGCTGGAATTCCATCACCTCCACTAGCTTTGTTCTTAGTGATGCCTTCTAAGGCCCACTTGATTTCCCATTCCAGGATGTCTGGCTCTAGGTGAGTGATCACACCATCGTGATTATCTGGACCGTGAAGATCTTTTTTGTACAGTTCTGTGTATTCTTGCCACCTCTTCTTAATATCTTCTGCTTCTGTTAGGTCCATACCATTTCTGTCCTTTATCGAGCCCATCTTTGCATGAAATGTTCCCTTGGTGTCTCTAATTTTCTTGAAGACATCTCTAGTCTTTCCCATTCTGTTGTTTTCCTCTATTCCTTTGCATTGATCCCTGAAGAAGGCTTTCTTATCTCTTCTTGCTATTCTTTGGAACTCTGCATTCAGATGCTTATATCTTTCCTTTTCTCCTTTGTTTGTTGCTTCTCTTCTTTTCACAGCTATTTGTAAGGCCTTCCCAGACAGCCATTTTGCTTTTTTGCATTTCTTTTCCATGGGGATGGTCTTGATCCCTGTCTCCTATACAATGTCATGAACCTCCATCCATAGTTCATCAGGCACTCTGTCTAGCAGATCTAGACCCTTAAATCTATTTCCCACTTCCACTGTATAATCATAAGGGATTTGATTTAGATCATACCTGAATGGTCTAGTGGTTTTTTCCCTACTTTCTTCAATTTCAGTCTGAATTTTGCAATAAGGAGTTGATGATCTGAGCCACAGTTAGCTCCTGGTCTTGTTTTTGGTGACTATATAGAGCTTCTCCATCTTTGGCTGCAAAGAATATAATCAATCTGATTTCAGTGTTGACCATCTGGTGATGTCCATATGTAGAGTCTTCTCTTGTGTTGTTGGAAGAGGGTGTTTGCTATGACCAGTGCGTTCTCTTGGCAAAACTCTATTAGCCTTTGCCCTACTTTATTTCGTATTCCAAGGCCAAATTTGCCTGTTACTCCAGGTGTTTCTTGACTTCCTACTTTTGCATTCCAGTCCCAGATAGTGAAAAGGACATCTTTTTTGCGTGTTTGTTCTAAAAGGTCTTGTAGGTCTTCATAGAACGGTTCAACGTCAGCTTCTTCAGCATTACTGGTCGGGGCACAGACTTGGATTACTGTGATGTTGAATGGTTTGTCTTGGAAATGAACAGAGATCATTCTGTCATTTTTGAGATTGCATCCAAGTACTGCATTTTGGACTCTTTTGTTGACCATGATGGCCACTCCATTTCTTCTGAGGGATTCCTGCCTGCAGTAGTAGATATAATGATCATCTGAGTTAAATTCACCCATTCCAGTCCATTTTAGTTTGCTGATTCCTAGAATGTCGATGTTCACTCTTGCCATCTCCTGTTTGGCCACTTCCAATTTGCCTTGATTCATGGACCTGACATTCCACGTTCCTATGCAATATTGCTCTTTACAGCATCGGACCTTGCTTCTATCACCAGTCACATCCACGACTGGGTATTGTTTTTGCTTTGGCTCCATCCCTTCATTCTTTCTGGAGTTATTTCTCCACTGATCTCCAGTAGCATATTGGGGACCTACTGACCCGGGGAGTTCTTCTTTCAGTATCCTATCATTTTGCCTTTCATACTGTTAATGGGGTTCTCAAGGCAAGTATACTGAAGTGGTTTGCCATTCCTTTCTCCAGTGGACCACATTCAGTCAGACCTCTCCACCATGACCCACCTGTCTTAGGTGGCCCCACATGGCATGGCTTAGTTTCCTTGAGTTAGACAAGGCTGTGGTCCATGTGATTAGATTGGCTAGTTTTCTGTGATTATGGTTTCAGTGTGTCTGACCTCTGATGCCCTCTCGCAACACCTACTGTATTATGTGGGTTTCTCTTACCTTGGACGTGGGGTATCTCTTCGTGGCTGCTCCAGCAAAGCGAAGCCGCTGCTCCTTACCTTGGACGAGGGGTATCTCCTCACCGCCACCCCTCCTTACTTTGAACGTGGAGTAGCTCCTCTCGGCCCTCCTGCATCCGTGCAGCCACCACTCCTTGGATGTGGGGTTGCTTCTCTCGGCCGCCGCCCCTTACCTCGGCCGTGGGGTAGCTCCTCCTGGCCGCCGCCTCTGACCTCAGATGGTCTACCCCAAATCTTTTCTCTGAGTAAGTTTGTGGCCCTGAAAAAGAAAGATCATTCACACCTATATAGACAAACATTACAGCCTTTCCTATCAAGTGTTTGTTTTCCTGAATATCCATGTATGTTTCCAAAAATCATTTATATTCCTGGCAAGGACCTTTCTCCCCCGTTTCATCTAGTAAGTTGGCATGTAAGCCCCAAATTCCAACCACACCTTTGAGTTATCATCACTGAGTTCTGTGTATATGGAAGTTGCACATGTAAATAAACTCTGGGTTTTTTTTTTTTTTTCTCCTCCTGTCAGTCTGTCTTTTACCAGTTTTCACTCACAGGGCCTAGGTGCTAAACCTAAGAGAGTAGAAGAAAAGGTTTTCCTCCCCCAAAATATTCACAAAGGGGAACCTCTAGATTTCTATGTGTCCTTTTTTTAGACCTTGACTCAAGTAAACTGTGAAAAAAAAACAAAAGTCAACACCTCATGACATTGATGAGGTGTTTGAACTTTGAACACTGCCTGGATATTTGATGACATTATGGAATTATTAATTACTTTAGGTGTTGTAATGACATTGTAGTTCTGTTAAAAGAGAGTTCTCATGTTTCAAAGCTACATACTGAAATGCAGATTCAATGATATGATATCTGGCCAGGGGTTGCTAATTATTGATGCTGGGCGATGTCCACAGGAGGTTCATTATGCTATTCTACTTGTATATAGGCTTGAAATTTTCCACCACAAAAAGCTTTTCATATGAAATAGAGAAGGGTGGATCAAGGAGATGTTTACCCACATGTGGCTTAGTTGCCTGCCTTTGGAAGCATTTTCATTATAGGGAACAACAATCACAAATTTAAGAAAAGCCTGGTATCTGTTTTGTGAGCAACAGTGACATATGACTAGAGACGGATTTCACCCCCTCACTTCAGCCCCCTCACTAGGCAGCATCTGTGCTGCTCCCCTCAGCCTGTGGCAGCCCAGTTTGGTTGCCAGGCAATAGAAGCCAGAAGCCCTTTTCTTGGGAGGGAGAAAAGGGAAAGGGAGGGAGAGAAGCAAGGAGTGGGGGAAGGTAGAAAGAAGTTGCCCAGAGGAAAGCTTGTCCCTGCCTAGCAGCCTGGCCCAGGGGGAGAGATGGGGGCAGGGTCTCTTGTTGGATGCTGGTTTCCCACAGCTCTCACTTTCCATGGTTTATTCTTGGGGGCAGCCTTATCATCAGAGCTTGAGGCTCCACAGAAGCAGGATAGGGGTGGGGTGGGTACACATGTGCACCTCCTGCAAAGATTAGGGAGATCTGTGATTAAGTAAGATACCAGTTAGCACCCACTCAGAGTCAGAAATTTCAGACAGGCCTCCTCTGGGGGGATGTTCCTCAACTCTTACTGAGTTAAAAACAATCTTGGGAAAGCAGCTTGTCAAATGGAAATTCTGCACTGGTGATCACCCTCTGTTGGGGCCATCCCAGAAGGCAGGAGGGCAGGAGGCTTCCTCTTTGGGGTGGAGAAATCTGTCTTCTCTGTCCTTTGGGGAGAGAAGGCAGAAGCCTCTGGTGCTGCACAGTGGCCTGGCAGTCTCATGGACGCTGACTGTGTTGGGGACCCCTGTGTTCTGATGTTGATTCAGACCCACCTCTCACTGGAAAGCTGTGTGGGCCTGAGCCCATCTCTGAGTCTCAGTTTCCTGATTTTTAGAAGCCTTGAGTGTGGAACCCTGCCTCCCTTCAGGCTTAGATGGGCTGGGATTACAATGCACTCCCCACCCCCAATTCCTGGGCAGGAATTGCTCTTACCTGGGGTGGGGTGAAAGGCGCCTGGCCCTCTCTACTTCCACCTACCAGGCCAGACTGGAAGAACCAACATAGCCAGCACCCTCTGAGAGACAGAGGGAGGGCCTTTCCTAGAGCCACCTTGCTGTGATCATGAGCTACTTCCTGCTGGCCTGGAAGGTGGGATTCAGAGAAGCTCTAGGCAGGTGGGATGGGGGGTGAGGTCAAGCAGCTGCCCGGGAGATCAGCCTTTCAAGACCCAGCATCTGAGAAGGCTGGCTATACTCAATGAGAAAGACATCAGGGAGGCAGCAGTCAGGAGCTGAGCAAGCTCAGGACCCAGACAGCCCCTTTTCTCTGCAGCATCTTTGTGGCTCCTGGTTGCTAGGAGAAGGCTCTTCCGTTGCTAAGCAACTGAAGCCTGGTGGATTAACACCGATTTTCTGAGCTCACTGGAAGGGGAGGGAGAGAAGGTGCAATGCAGTTGCCCTGGGGAAGCTCATCCTTGCCTCCAACCTTTGTTGGTGGATGTGAGTGGAGGTGAAGGGACCAATGAGATGCAGCTGGGAGCTGATCTCTAGGGAGAAGGTCGAGGGTGGGGCAGCTGGGGCAGGCTATGCATCAGGTATTCATTATAAAGACCAAAAAACCAGAGTGAAACTGGCAATTAAATGCCAATTAGAGCACTAATGAATGCTAATACTGTTCCTTTTTGAAACCCCAGAAAAGGCCTGCAGTCCCTGGGGTGTTTCTGAGCCACCTGACCAGGCTAGATGGGATTGAGCAAGGTTTATCTTCCAAAGATGGGAGGATTGGAGCATTTTAGGGTTCATGGGCCCCCAACAGTCCTGGGGTCCTACCTCCTGGTGAATGACAGAGGCCCCTCAACACACTGCCCTCTGCTTAGGTAATAACCCCCAGATGACAGGGAGCTACTTCTTCCTGTAATTTTCATTTCTGTAGCTTTCCCATACAAAGTGCTTTGCCTGACATGGCCCAAGTCTGTCTTCCTGTGGATCTTTCCTGCAGGTGCCAAGGGTGTTATCCCAATCTGCTTTGCTGCAGGGACCTGTAGCCTGTCTCTTCCGTAAGGCTACCTCTACTCTTACTCTTGCCACTACTCAGGGGACAGAATGGCTGGGGCCTCACCATGACTTGGTGCTTTCTGATCCCTACCCTCAGCCTGGTCTTTAGCCTCCTTAAGGAAGAAGCTACTAGATGGACAAATTTACAAGGGGGTCCTGGATCCAATTCCTGTCCCAGGGTCCAGGCTTCTCCCACTGTTATACTTACTGTAAAGACCTTCTTTCCCAGGACTTCATCAGTCAGGATGCAGGCATTTCCTCCCTCTGGTAGGGTTTCTGTTTTGGGAAGAGCTGGCTCTGGTCAGAGGAAGAGAGCACTGTGTTTTCTCCCTGCTCGGTATCTGTGCTCTGATCCAGAATGTCTTCTGGCCTCAGCTCCTGCTTCCTGAGCATGGCTGCTCTCTAGGCTTGAGCCTGCCTGAGTTTTGCTAGTTCAACCTGATTAGCAGACAACTTCCCCATGTAGGTGCCTCCCAGTGATCAAGGGCACATTCAGCTAGTGCTGAACACTTTGCATCACATAATATATGTTTTATTTATAAGTTTTGTTTTTCCGTTTCTCCACATGATGACATAAGTTCCCTGAGGGTTGAGATTTCTCTGTGTTTCATTTATTGTCCTATCTCAGTGTGTAGAATAGAAAACATATATATGCTAAATAATCAATATATGTTTTCACATATCAACAAGCTGTTTATGTATTCATATGTCATGATATCCAAGCTAAATTGATGAATAAAAAGAAGCAAAGTACAGAACTGTATGTATCATTTGGTACTTTTTGTGTGGAAGGACAGAAGTATATAAAAAAGAAATTTATTTTTGTAAATTCTCAGGATGTCATTGAGAAGATAAAGAAATCGGTAACCATGGAAGGACAATTGGCTCACTGAAAGGAAAGGTATAGAATACTTATTTCTCATGATGTACCTTTTTGTGCCTTTTGAATTTTATACCATTAACATGTATTACTTAAATGCTTTTATTAAAAATTAAAAATTTAGATACAATTTTTAAACCTCAAAAATAAAAGCCAGCTTACCAAATCATCTCTGGCAACCTCAGTTACTACCGTATATCTGTCAACTTGACTTAGTCATATGGACCTATGTCATGTGATCACCTAACTCTCTTTCTTTCAGGCATTCTATATTTAATTATCACTGATAAATTGCCCATGTCCAATTGTCATATTGAAAACAGGTAATTTCATATTATATGCCAAATATTTCCAGCTTTAATCATCAGGATCTCATTCTTTCATTCTCTCCTATCAAGACTACCAGTATTTTCCCTTTCTGCAACACGAGGCTATGTATACCTTTGACAAGTTCTCTCATTCACTGCCCATGGGAGTATAAATTAGCATGGTTTTCCTCAAAGATGCTGTATGAATATGTACTAAAGCTTAAAAGTATTCATCCTCGTGAGCATCCACTTCTGGGTAGCCTAAATAAAATGTTAGAAATGTGTATCATGTTTTATGCATAAGGATATTTGTCATGACATTGTTTATAATGGAAAAATATTTGCAGTCATAAGAAGTTCCAACAAGAAGAAAATAGTGTTAAAATAAATTATGGCATGGCCCTGTGATGGAGTATCATGCAACCATTTTAAAAATCATGTTTTTGGGGGGAGAAAAATTGAATTTAACCTTATGGAAGAATATTGATGGGTGTGATGAATTATATGTACAAGATATACTGTCAGGGACAACCATGGGAATTAGTCGTCCCCTTTTACCGCCTTCAATCTTTCCCAGCATTAGGGTCTTTTCAAATGAGTCAGCTCTTTGCATCAGGTGGCCAAAGTATTGGAGTTTCAGCTTCAACATCAGTCCTTCCAATGAACATTCAAGACTGATTTCCTTTAGGATGGACTGGTTGGATCTATTTGCAGTTCAAGGGACTCTCAAGAGTCTTCTCCAATACCACAGTTCAAAAGTATCAATTCTTTGGTGTTCAGCTTTCTTTATATTCCAAGTCTCACATCCATACATGACTACTGGAAAAACCATAGCCTTGACTAGATGGACCTTTGATAGCAAAGTAATGCCTCTGCTTTTTAACATGCTGTCTAGGTTGGTCATAACTTTTCTTCCAAGGAGTAAGCGTCTTTTAATTTCATGGCTGCAATCACCATCTGCAGTGATTTTGGAGCCCCCCCAAAATAAAGTCTGCCACTGTTTCCACTGTTTCTCCATCTATTTGCCATGAAGTGATGGGACTGGATGCCATGATCTTAGTTTTCTGAATGTTGAGCTTTAAGCCAACTTTTTCACTCTTATCTTTCACTTTCATCAAGAGGCTCTTTTGTTCTTCTTCACTTTCTGCCATTAGGGTGGTGTCATCTGCATATCTGAGGTTATTGCTTTCTTTATTTATATTTATATAAGATATATATTTATATTTATGTAAGATACATTTATATCTTGCTTTCTTTAGTCTCCTGCTAATAATTTAGCAATAAGGCTAAGATTCCTTGAGTGAGATATTCTTCTGGATGAATTTGTCAGAGGATTTGTGGCCATTTTTGATTACATAAGACTCTACTAACATTCTCCCTTTAATTATTTTGGTTCTGTGAGTTTGGGTTCCTGGGGGAAATGCCAAACCCCCCGGCAAAATTTGAGTTACTGCTGAGCAAACTAGAAAATACATGTTCTAAGAGTCTATTTGCTTCAAAGGTAGAAAAATATGGGAAGCTCAAAATGTTGCTGGCAAGTCTTTCTCTTAAAGGATTGATTTCACTCTGTAATGTCTGGGATGGGGATACTTATTGAAACTCTATATTTCAATGGTCTGAGGAAGACTCTTTTGATGTAGACAAATTGGTGTACTTAAAGGGATTTTGGGGCTTCCCTGGTGGCTCAGATGATAAAGAATTATCCTGCAATGCAGGAGACCTGGGTTTGATCCCTGGATTGGGAAGATCCCCTGAAGAAGGGAATGGCAACCCACCCCAGTATTCTTACCTGGAGAATCCTGTGGAAAGTGAAGCCTAGTGGATTACAATCCATGGGGTCACAAAGAGTCGGACATGTCTGTGCGACTAATGCTTTCACTTTCATAGGAATTTTTAGAAAAATCCGACCCAACCAAATGGATTATTGATATCTCTGAGATGAATATTTCTCAAGAAGTAAAGACAAGAATGAGTTGGGTAGCCATAAACAATTAATATAGTGGAGGAAGAGATTAATAAATGGAAAATTCTTTCTCCTAGTTCACAGTTCTTCCCTACTGGTGCCCTCTCCTTTTACCTTTCCTTACTTCAGTCCAAGACTTGAGAGAAGGTAGGTAATGGCCTCTTGGATGGGTGGTTTCTAGTGGCTCTGAGACCCTGAGATGACTCCTTTTTGGAAGGGGAAGAATTGCCAGCCCTATTCAATATCCTGATATAGGCTGCCTAAGTATCAATTTCACCTCTGAGATTCTCAGAAAACCAAACATATAAACATAGTTAGGGAAGCAAAAATGATTAAAGAAAAAAACAAGGAGTCATTAAGAATTTGAATAAGAGACTGTGCTTTAGAATGAAGATGTTGGATTGGTAAATGGTTGCCCTAGTAACTTGCAATAAAAAATTTTAAAAAGCAGTTAGGTTGACTCAGGTGGCCTTGGCCTTAAGTTGCTTGGAGCAAGATTTTGGTTCCTGGCCAGAGACTGAAGTTAGGTCCCAGCAGTAAGAATGCTGAACTAACCATTAGACCACCATGGACCAGTAGCCAGTGACAAGGCCCTGGCCTATTAGCTGTATAGAAATGAATTTCCATATGGAGATGAAAAGTAGTAAAATAAGCAAAGTGTTTGTTAGGAGGGAAAGGATATGTGTGGATAGACACACAGGTGGGTTCAGAGGGACAGTCATGCCCCCATAGTAGTTTGAATAACTTATATGGGGCATTTCCTCCAGGTTTCCTTTGGTCAATCATCTTGCTTTGCCTGGTTCTGAGTCAATATTTGGTTTATCTCAGGGTCCTCCCACATGTGCATGTACATCTCTTAGCCAAGAAGGATTCTAGTAAAGAGGCCTATATGTAGATTGACATCATTCCCTTTATGACCTTCAAGGAGCCATTCTGCAAATGTGTAGTCAGGGAGGTCTCCTTGACCTGGACAATGAGAAATATGTGGTCTTTTATCTGGGCAGGGCTTAGCTTCTCTTCCTCTTCATCTTGGAGTATCTGTCCACAGGGACAAATTTTAATGGTTCAGCTTGGGGCCCATCTACCTCCTGCCTCAAGGCTACTAAAATGACAAAATGAGAATGGACTCTAGAATGCCTTCCAAACCTCTCTATTTTTTAAAATAAATTTTAAAAATTAATTTTAATTGAATGCTAATTACTCTCAATTTTCTAACCTCAACATGAAGAAAATAAATCCTACTCTTTTGGAACTCCAAAGACTCAAATGCTTCTTATAAGTTATCCAGGACTACTAGGAAGTCTAGAAATGATGAGTCCATATGTCCTTTTACCAGATGATATTACTATCTTAAGAGCTCTTTTCCAGTGGTCCAGGAAGATCTGTAATTTTTTTCTGAGGTGCTCCATGGAGTGTTTTCAATCCACAGCCCTATGCATGGGATGTACACAGGCTGCTGCATAAACTATTGATATTGGCTGACTTGCTCAACTAAAGTAATGAGCATAATGGGCTTCTGTTAAGTTTCCTAGGAATACCATAACAAAGTACCACAAATTGGGTGGCCTAAAGCAATAGAAATTTATTCTTTCACAGTTCTGGAGGCTAGAAATCTGGAATAAAGGTGTTGGCAGGGTCATACTTTCTCTGAGACTAAAGAGAATCCTTCTTTGTCTCTTCCTGGCTTCTGCTGGTGACTGTCAATCCTTGGTACTCGTGGATTGCAGCTGCATCATTTTAATTTCTGCTCCTGTCCTCAAATGGCGTTCTCCCTGTGTGTCTCTGTCATCACACACTGTTTTCATCTTCTTAAAAGGACACCAGTTATATTGAATTAGATCTTGCCTTTTGCTTGTTGACATTTGCAAAGACCCCAGTTCCAAATAAGGTTACATTCACAGGTTACTTGGGGTTAGGATTTCAACATATCTTTTTGGAGGGCATAATATAACTCATAACAAGGACCAAATAATAACTCCTGTTATCAAGGACTACCATGCTTCAGGAAATGTTGTTTGCGTCCTTGAACAACTTGGGCTACTTAATCTTCATGCCTTCAAAACTTAATATAAGGGATTAATGTTGGCAATCCTTGAAGCTTTTCTGCAGAAGGTGAACTGGAAGGAACTATAGTGCTGCACTCAATAAACTGGATAAATCTTCACTGATTTTCACCGGTAATTTATTCAGTTCAGTTCAGTTGCTCAGTCGTGTCCGACTCTTTGCGACCCCATGAATCGCAGCACTCCAGGCCTCTCTGTCCATCACCAACTCCCGGAGTTCACTGAGACTCACATCCATCGAGTCAGTGATGCCATCCAACCATCTCATCCTCAGTCATCCCCTTCTCCTCCTGCCCCCAATCCCTCCCAGCATCAGAGTCTTTTCCAATGAGTCAACTCTTCACATGAGGTGGCCAAAGTACTGGAGTTTCAGCTTTAGCATCATTCCTTCCAAAGAAATCCCAGGGCTGATCTCCTTCAGAATGGACTGGTTGGATCTCCTTGCAGTCCAAGGGACTCTCAAGAGTCTTCTCCAACACCACAGTTCAAAAGCATCAATTCTTTGGTGCTCAGCCTTCTTCACAGTCCAACTCTCACATCCATACATGACCATAGGAAAAATGATAGCCTTGACTAGACGGAACTTTGTTGGCAAAGTAATGTCTCTGCTTTTGAATATGCTATCTAAGTTGGTCATAACTTTCCTTCCAAGGAGTAATTTATTAGGCATTATCTAAATTTACAAGGATGGATTCAGGGGAAGGTTAGAAAAAGCCCTTGGTCTTCTCTACTTCTGTGGCAGGCTTTTTGCCTAGCAATCAAGCACAAGTCAGAGAAAAAGTAGATGGATGGCAAGGACAGTTTCTAAGATATTGGCAGCATTCAGTTTTGGGAAAATATAGAGAAATATGAAGATGAAAAAAAATTAAGACCTCAGTGTTAGCTTTTCAGTTTTAATTATTCATAAAGGGAAGAGACTATTATCTCAAGTCATTCATTCATGAGAGGGAGTCCCCTAATGTAAGGTCAGTAAGGTTACAAGAAGACAAGGCATCAGAAAAATGAATGCCTGAAGAGACTGAAGAATATGTAAGGAGTAGAAACCAGCTCTGAAGCTTTACAATTGCCTCAAAGATATTAACCCCAGGAAATCACACAGGAAATAACTGGCAAGTAGTGCAAACTAATGAGCAAGATTGCCATACTGGGGGAGACTTTGGAGCTGAGAATGGGAAAAACTTATGTCTGTTTCTTTTCCCTACCTTAATCTTTCCCTAACTGTTCTTATGGATACTGGAGGCACATATTCTGTATTTTCTAATGATCTTTCTCATTTTTCCTTTACCCATACAAATATGCAAGTTGTGAGTGTCTCCACACAAATTTTGCCTCTTTTTCTCCTCTGTTTCCTGTGCAAATAAGTCATCTGTTAGAGGAACAGGCCTTTCTCTTGTTTCCTGTTGTGCCTGTTAATCAGATGGGAGGGAACATGGTCTGTAAACTAAGGGCTACCATATTCTTTACTCTGGATGGAGAGTTTGGTAAATATGTCCTTCTGAAACAAAGGATAGGAGAGAGAGAGACAGTTTCGCCTAATGCTGGAAAAGCACTCAGAATTATAGGAAATAGATTCATCTTTAGGAATTAGGATTTAAAAATCCTAGGAACAAATGATACAATAATAATAAAAGGGATTAATATTAATGTTAAATCTTACAACAAATGAAAACCATGGCCATGGTTACAATAGCCTTTCTCTCTAGCTCAAATAGAAGAAATAGAAACTGCAATTAGATAACTAGAAAGATAGGACATAATTAAAAAATGGGGACATTTGCCATGTACCTATAAAGAAAAAGAAAAATTTGACATGAAAATTTCAATTTTAAATTTGTACAAGAAGTTAGTCATTTCTTTGTTATCTCTTATATACATCCATGCTACTATCTTAACATTTGTACTGCATCAGCTAAACATTTTTCTGTAATAGACTTATATTCAGCTTTCTCTTCTCATCTTTAGTTGAAGAATTATGGTTCTTTGTGTTTACCTATTGAAGCTTTTAATATTTGTGGCAACGAATGTCTCAGATTTGCTTATTATATTCTCTAGACATTTATAAATGAACTTGAATATTCACCATGGTGGCCCATGCTAGTTTAATATGAGAATGATTTATTGATAATTGTTAAGACTTTCTGGAGAAGGAAATGGCAACCCATTCCAGTATTCTTGTCTGAAGAATTCCATGGACAGAGGAGACTAGTGGGCCCTAGTCCATGGGATAGGAAAAATATGGACATGACTGAGAGACTAACACACACACACACACAAGACTTCACATACATATAAAGAATATAGATTGGCTTTCTTAATATTTTTAGCTGCTGAAGAACATAAAACCTTCCTAGATAAATTGTAGTACTGAGAGAGTCAATTCCTAGGCAGATTGATAAGAAGTCCAGGGGTCCCCAAGGAGACAGGGATCTGGAATTCTCAAGGAGGAAGAAAGGACAAACTTTTTTGTCTCTCTACATTCCTTAGGATTATATAACAATAATGTATCCTGCTTGAGGACAGTCTCTGGAAAAAGCCTTCTGGCTAATCCTGTTATCTTAAGGTATAAATAATGGGAGTAGGTCTAGTGAGGTCTTTACAACCTCCAGACATTCTTTTGATTCACTATCACCCTGCTTATTTAATTTATATGCAGAATACATCATGAGAAAGGCTGGGCTGGAAGAAGCACAAGCTGGAATCAAGATTGCTGGGAGAAATATCAGTAACCTCAGATATGCAGATAACACCACCCTTATGGCAGAAAATGAAGAGGAACTATAAAGCCTCTTGATGAAAGTGAAAGAGGAGAGTGAAAAAGTTGGCTTAAAGCTCAATATTCAGAATACTGAGATCATAGCATCTGGCCCCCCACTTCATGGGAAATAGATGGGGAAACAGTAGAAACAGTATCAGACTTTATTTTTTGGGGCTCCAAAATCACTGCAGATGGTGATTGCAGCCATGAAATTAAAAGACGCTTACCCCATGGAAGAGTTATGACCAACCTAGATAGCATATTCAAAAGCAGAGACATTACTTTGCCAACAAAGGTCCATCTAGTCAAGGTTATGGTTTTTCCAGTGGTCATGTATGGATGTGAGAATTGGACTGTGAAGAAAGCTGAGCACCAAAGAATTGATGCTTTTGAACTGTGGTGTTGGAGAAGACTCTTGAGAGTCCCCTGAACTGCAAGGAGATCCAAGCAGTCCATTCTGAAGGAGATCAGCCCTGGGATTTCTTTGGAAGACTGATGCTAAAGCTGAAACTCCTGTTCTTTGGCCACCTCATGCGAAGAGTTGACTCATTGGAAAAGACTCTGATGCTGGGAGGGATTAGGGGCAGGAGGAGAAGGGGAAGACAGAGGATTAGATGGCTGGATGGCATCACTGACTGGATGCAAATGAGTTTGGGTGAACTCCAGGAGTTGGTGATGGACAGGGAGACCTGGAGTGCTGCGATTCATGGGGTCGCAAAGAGTTGGATACGACTGAGTGACTGAACTGAATAAATAATTAGAGAGTATATAACTGCACTAGCAAGGGGGTACTCTTTCTGCCCCCTTCTGATGCCTATGTCAGAAGCTTTGTCTATCTTCTTTAAACTTTAATAAAACTTTGTTACACAAAGCTCTGAGCGATCAAGCCTCGTCTCTGGCCCCAGATTGAATTCTTCTCCTCCAGAGGCCAAGAATCCTGGCGTCTTTTTGTGGTTCAGCAACAACCTTTCAGTACCGTCCAATTGAAGTCAGATATTTGGGACATTTGATATTAGTCAACAGACAAAAGGTAGTTCCAGCCCAAAGTCAGCCTATTTATAAGTGAAATAACCTACCATGAAAAAAAACCCACCAATGTTGGGTGTTGGTTGGGTATTACAATGTATCTCTACCTTTTCTGAAAATATTAACCAGATATCGAGATATCACATGATGCATCACCAGAATCTTTACTGTAGTCCAAACAAGCTAGAGAAGGCTTTTAAACCCTTAGAGTAACCTAGTGGTATTTAGAGTTTCTAACTGACAAAATATTCCTCCTTTTTTGTAATGAAAACAAGGGAGCTACTAGTGGTGCACTTTCTTAAAAGTTAAGCTCCGATCATAGGCTAATTGCTTACTTTTATATGTTGTTGGATTCTTTTGTTCTGGAAATGCCAGGATGTTTGTAAACCTTAGCAGCCATTGGTATTCTAATTGAAAAGGCTCAGGCTTTGACTCTGGAATATTTAATTTACTTATATGCACCTCATGCTGTTACTGCCATTTTATAAATTCATAAGATATAACACGGTCAGGAGGGATGTGGGAGGGGGGTTCAGGACGGGGCGGGGCACATGTATAACAGTGGCTAATTTATGTTGATGGATGGCTTCCAATTAAAATAAATTAAATAATTGAAAAAAAAACTAAAAAAGAGATACAACATTGTTACTGTGCCACTGGACTAGGTATGAGCAAGTCTTACTGTCTAATCCTAATGTTATTCTAGGAAGGTGTAACCTTTTGAAACTAGCTACTCTGTTGAAAATCCTGACCAAATAGATGAACATGATTCCCTCACAGTTAGAAAAGATACTCAAACTACTTGATTTAGCTAATATTCCTTTTCCTAATCTTTATTGATTATTGTTCACTGATGAAGTTTGCGTGAGAGACTCACAGAGAAATAGAAAAGCATCATATACAGTAATCAATCCTCAAGAGGTTTTAGAGGCTTATCCTCTAAAGTCAGCACAAGAAGTAGAACTCTTAGCTGTTATACAAACTTGTAAAGCAGCCATCAATCTTAAAGTGAATATCTATACTGAAAGTAAATATGCATTTGGTGTCTGTCATGCTATGGAACAAATGTGGAGGAATAGAGGGAACTTTCTCACAGCTGTGGTGACTGAAGTATCACACTAGAAACATAGTTGCTGATTTATTAGGGTTACCCCAGCTTCTCCAACAGATTTCTGAAATTTATTGTAGAACTCATGTTGGACAACAAGATGACATATCTAAAGGAAATTAATTTACACACCAAGACTCAGAAAGTGTTACTTAGGTTTTAACTGGGCAGATTGAAGCCTCATTACTTCTATCCAGGAACTCTTATTCACAATTTCAGAAATACACAACTCTGTAAGATTTAGAACATTGGAAACCAAGGGGAGCTATGAAGAATATCATATGAATATGGGACTCATGTTATAGCAGTGTTTTTGTATCTCATTTGTTATATGCTTGGATGGATTTTCCATGCCATGAACAAAAGGAATATACTGAAAACCTTGGAATCCTACCACATTTGGAAGAAGGATCATATAATTCAAGAAATAATACAAAGGTGTGCCACTTGTCAGGAAAATTATTTACAGAAAACACCTAAGGTAAGGCAAAGAAATCTACTGAATACATAGTTACCTGGGATCTGGTGGCAAATGGACTTTATATAGAATGTCCTAATCCATTTGCGCTGCTATAACAGAATACTCTGCAGACTGGGTGGCTTATGAACAACAGAAAGTTATTTCTCATCGGTCAGAAGGCTAGGAACTCCAAGATCAAGGTGCTGGGAGATTCTATGTCAGGTGATGGTCCACTTCTTGCTTCATAAACAGCTTTCTTCTTGCTGAGTCCTCATCTGGCATGAGGTGAGAGAGCTCTATGGAGTCTCTTTAATAAGGGCACTAATTTCATTCATGTTGTTTTCACCTTCATGACATAACTACCTCCCAAAGACCCTACTTCCAAATACAATCACATTGGTAATTAAGTTTCAACATAGAAATTTTGTGAGAAAACATTCAGTCAATAGCATAAGAGAGATTTATCAGTAATGTTTGGTATGATGCCTGTATTGCCAGAAGTGTTCCTAGCAGCTAAAGCAGATGTTTAGTGTTTCAAGAACTTATTGAATTATATCATTCTAACCATTGGACTGTGTGGAACACAATAAACTGTGGATAATTCTGAAAGAGATGAGAATACCAGACCACCTGACCTGCCTCTTGAGAAAACTATATGCAAGTCAGGAAGCAACAGTTAGAACTGGACATGGAACAACAGACTGGTTCCAAATAGGAAAAGGAGTACATCAAGGCTGTATATTGTCACCCTGCTTATTTAACTTACATGCAGAGTACATCATGAGAAACGCTGGAGTGGAAGAAGCACAAGCTGGAATCAAGATTGCGGGAGAAATAGCAATAACCTCAGATATGCAGATGACACCACCCTTATGGCAGAAAGTGAAGAGGAACTAAAAAGCCTCTTGATGAAAGTGAAAGTGGAGAGTGAAAAACTTGGCTTAAAGCTCAACATTCAGAAAACAAAGATCATGGCATCTGGTCCCATCACTTCATGGGAAATAGATGGGGAAACAGTGGAAACAGTGTCAGACTTTATTTTTCTGGGCTCCAAAATCACTGCAGATGGTGACTGCAGCCATGAAATTAAAAGGAAGAAAAGTTATGACCAACCTAGACAGCATATTGAAAAGCAGAGACATTACTTTGCCAACAAAGGTCTGTCTAGTCAAGGCTATGGTTTTTCCTGTGGTCATGTATGGATGTGAGAGTTGGACTGCGAAGAAAGCTGAGTGCCGAAGAATTGATGCTTTTGAACTGTGGTGTTGGAGAAGACTCTTGAGAGTCCCTTGGACTGCAAGGAGATCCAAGCAGTCCATTCTGAAGGAGATCAGCCCTGGGATATCTTTGGAAGGAATGATGCTAAAGCTGAAATTCCAGTACTTTGGCCACCTCATGCGAAAAGTTGACTCATTGGAAAAGACTCTGATGCTGGGAGGGATTGGGGGCAGGAGGAGAAGGGGACAACGGAGGATGAGATGGCTGGATGGCATCACTGACTTAATGGATGTGAGTCTGAGTGAACTCTGGGAGTTGGTGATGGACAGGGAGACCTGGTGTGCTGTGATTCATGGGGTCACAAAGAGTCAGACACGACTGAGTGACTGAACTGAACTGAACCATTGGAATTCCTGAATATCTGGAATCTGAAAGAGAAAGTCATTTCATTTCTATAATAATTTAGGAGCTCTGTAAAATCTTAGCCAGTAATTTACTATACTCTTTAGTGGCTCAGCTGGTAAAGAATCTGCCTGCAATGCAAGAGACCTAGGTTCGATCCCTGGGTTGGGAAGATCCCTTGGAGAAGGGAAAGGCTACCCACTACAGTATTCTGGCCTGGAGAATTCTGTGGACTGTATAGTCCATGGGGTTGCAAAGAGTCAGACACGACTGAGTGACTTTCACTTTCCCTTTATCATACTCAGTCTTCTGGACAAGAGGAACAAATGAACTACACTCTAAAGAATTCTTTGACTAAATAATTTCAAGAAGTCAGCTTACAATGGCCCAGATCTTCTCCTTGGGTTTTATTAAAAATAAGGTCAACTTCCTCTGGCAGGTATGGTATTTCTTTCTTCCTTTGACTTATTTTTTGGGGAAGATTTATAAACTTAGAGTTCCTTATCTGATATAATGGGAAAAAAACTAATGATCAAATCCAAAGCTTAAAAGGTTTGCTGTTTCTCTGGAATCATTACACTAGTGCATGTGACCGAATGCTGGAAGAATCCTCCTGAAGAGGTGTGCCATTGATATCAACCAGGAAATAAAGTTTATAACAGAAACAGGATTGTCACAACTGTTACATAAATAAACTAAAGATGGCCCCTATGTTTACTTCTTCACAGCAGTCTTGGACCATAAGCTCAAAAGCCCGCCATACCAAACACAAATTTTAAACATCCAATTTTTATTTCATTTTGTTTAGAGTGTTGTGGTTTTCTTTTTTTTTAATTTAGTTTTTATTTTATATTGGAGTATAGTTGTTTTACAATGTTGTGTTTGGTTCAGGTGTGCAGTAAAGTGATTCACTTATATGTATGCGTATATCCATTCTTTTAGAAATTCTTTTCCCATATAGATTATTATAGAATTTTGAGTAGAATTCCCTACACTATACAGTAGATCCTTAGTTGATTATCTATTTTATATACAGTAGTGTATAATGTTAAATCCAAACTCTTAATTTACTCTTCCCACTCACTTTTCCCTTTGGTAACTATAAGTTTGTTTTCTAAGTCTGTGGGTCTGTTTCTATTTTGTAAATGAGTATATAAATGAGTTCATTTATATAATTTTTGAAGGTTCCACATGTAAGTGATATCATATGATATTTGTCTTCCTCTGACTTATTTCTCTCAGGTCCATCCATGCTGCTGCAAATAGCATTTATTTCATTTGTTTTTATGGCTGAGTAATATTCCACTGTTTATATGAACTGTATCATATTTATCCATTCTTCTGTTGATGGACATTTAGATTGCTTCCAATGTCTTGGCAATTGTAAATAATGCTGCAGTGGGCATTGGGGTGCATGTATCTTTTTGAAGTATGGATTTCTCTGGATATCTGCCCAGGAATAAAATTGCTGGATCATATGATAGCTCTATTTTCAGTTTTAAAGGAACTTCCATACTGTTCTCCACAATGGCTGCACCAATTTACATTCCTGTCAACAATGTAGGAGGGTTCCCTTTTCTCCACATCCTCTCCAGCATTTATTGTTTGTAGACTGTTTCAGTTCAGTTCAGTCACTCAGTCGTGTCTGACTCTTTGTGATCCCATGGACTGCAGCATGCCAGGCTTCCCTGTCCGTCACCAATTCATGCAGCTTGCTCAAACTCATGTCCATTGAGTTGGTGATGCCATCCAACCATCTCATCCTTTTTCCCCCTTCTCCTCCTGCCTTCAGGTATTCCCAGGATCAGGGTCTTTTCCAATGAGTCAGTTCTTTGCACCAGGTGGCCGAAGTATTTTATTTTATTATTTTTTTCTTTTTTTAATTTATTTTATTTTAATTTATTTTTTTTTTTTTTAAATTTTATTTTATTTTTAAACTTTACAATGTTGTATTAGTTTTGCCAAATATCGAAATGAATCCACCACAGGTATATCCGCGTTCCCCATCCTGAACCCTCCTCCCTCCTCCCTCCCCTACCCTCCCTCTGGGTCGTCCCAGTGCACCAGCCCCAAGCATCCAGTACCATGCATCGAACCTGGACTGGCGACTCGTTTCATTCATGATATTATACATGTTTCAATGTTATTCTTCCAAATCTCCCCACCCTCTCCCTCTCCCACAGAGTCCATAAGACTGATCTATACATCGGTGTCTCTTTTGCTGTCTTGTACACAGGGTTATTGTTACCATCTTTCTAAATTCCATATACATGTGTTAGTATACTGTATTGGTGTTTTTCTTTCTGGCTTACTTCACTCTGTATAATAGGTTCCAGTTTCATCCATCTCATTAGAACTGATTCAAATGCTCAACATCACTCATTATCAGAGAAATGCAAATCAAAACCACTATGAGGTACCATTTCACGCCAGTCAGAATGGCTGCGATCCAAAAGTCTACAAGCAATAAATGTTGGAGAGGGTGTGGAGAAAAGGGAACTCTCTTACACTGTTGGTGGGGATGCAAACTAGTACAGCCACTATGGAGAAAAGTGTGGAGATTCCTTAAACAACTGGAAATAGAACTGCCTTATGATCCAGCAATCCCACTGCTGGGCATACACACTGAAGAAACCAGAAGGGAAAGAGACACGTGTGCCCCAATGTTCATTGCAGCACTGTTTATAATAGCCAGGACATGGAAGCAACCTAGATGTCCATCAGCAGATGAATGGATAAGAAAGCTGTGGTACATATACACAATGGAGTATTACTCAGCTATTTTAATTTAATTTAATTTTTTAACTTTACAATATTGTATTGGTTTTGCCATATATCAACATGAATCCACCACAGGACTCTGTGGGAGAGGGAGAGGGTGGGATGATTTGGGAGAATGGCATTGAAACATAACCGAAGTATTTTAGCTTCAGCTTCAGCATCAGTCCTTCGAATGAGTATTCAGGACTAATTTCCTTTAGGATAGACTGGTTGGATCTCCCTGCAGTCCAAGGGACTCTCAAGAGTCTTCTCCAATACCACAGTTCAAAAGCTTCAATTCTTTGGTGCTCAGCTTTCTTTATAGTCCAATTCTCACATCCATACATGACTATTGGAAAAACCATAGCTTTTACTAGATGGGCCTTTGTCAGCAAAGTAACATCTCTCCTTTTTAATATGCTGCCTAGGTTGGTCATAACTTTTCTTCCAAGGTGCAAGCATCTTTTAATTTCATGGCTGCAGTCACCATCTGCAGTGACTTTGGAGCCCAAGAAAATAAAGTCTGTCACTGTTTCCATTATTTCCTCATCTATTTGCCATGGAGTGATGGGACCCGATGCCATGATCTTCATTTTTTGAATGTTGAGTTTGAAACCAGCTTAAGCAGTAGACTGTTTGATGATGGCTATTCTGACTCATTGTAGTTTTGATTTGCATTTCTATAATAATTAGAAAGGTTGAACATCTATTTATGTGCTTTTTGACAACCTGTATGTCTTTTTGGAATATTTTTAGATATATCTCATTTATTTTATTTAAATAAATATAAAATCTGACATTACATTGTAATGCTAAGAATGTTGAACAATAACTTAAAATTTATTTTTAAAATTTTTGTACAATGTTTAAAGATTACACTCCATTTAGTTATCGTACTATATGGGCTGTATTTCCTATATTGTACAGTACACCCTTGTAACCTATCTTATACTCATTAATTTTTACTTCCCACTCCCCCACAGTATATTCTGTATGTCTTCTTTGGAAATATGTCTGTTTACATCTTCTGCCCAGTTCTTGATTGAATTGTTTGTTTTTTGATATTGAGCCACATGAGCTGTTTTTATATTTTGGAGATTAATCCCTTGTCTCTCCCTTCACTTGCAAATATTTTCTCCCATTCTCTGGGTTGACTTTTGGCTTTGTTTATGGTTGCCTTTGCTGTGCCAAAACTTTTAAGTTTAATTGGGTCCCATTTGTTTACTTTTGTTTTTATTTTTATTACTCTAGGATGCGGATCCAAAAAGATACTGCTGTGATTTATGTCAAAAAGTGTTCTGCCTATGTTTTCTTCTAAGGGTTTTATGGTAGCTGGTCTCACATTTAGGTCTTTAATCCATTTTGAGTTAATTTTTGTGTATGGTGTTATAGAATGTTCTAATTTCATTCTTGTATATGCTGCTGTCCAGTTTCTCTAGCACAATTCATTGAAGAGACTGTCTTTTCTCCGTTGTATATTTTTGCCTCTTTTGTCATAGATTGATTGATAAATGTGAGGGCTTTCTATCATGTTTTGCTGATCTGTATTTTTGTTTTTATGTCAGTACCAGACTATTTTGAAGATTGTCACTTTGTACTATAGCCTGAAATCAGGGAGTCTAATTGCTCCAGCCCAGATTTTCTTTGGCTTTTCAGGGTCTTTTGTGTTTACATGTAAATTAAATTTTTTAGTTCTGTGAAAAATGCCATTGATAATTTAATGGAGATTGCATTACATCTGCAGATGGCCTTTTATGGTATAGTCATTTTATCAATATTGATTCTTTCAACCCAAGAACATGGAATATCTCTCCATCTTTTTGTGCCACCTTTGATATCTTTCATCAGTATCTTATAGTTTTGAAATACAGGTCTCTTCCCTCCTGAGGTAGGTTTATTCCTAGGTATTTTATTCTTTTTGATGTGATGGTAAATGAGATTGTTTCCTTAATTTCTCTTTCTGATCTTTTGTTGTTAGTATATAGAAATGCAAAAGATTTCTGTGAATTAATTTTGTATCCTGTAACTTTACTAGATTCATTGATGAGCTCTAGTAGTTTTCCAGTAACATCTTTAGAATTTTCTATGTATAGTATCATGCCATCTGCAAAGAGTGATAATTTTACTTATTCTTTTCCAATTTGGATTCCCTTTATTTCTTTTTCTTCTCTGATTGCCATGGCTAAGACTTCCAAAGCTATGTTGAATAAAAGTGGTGAGAGTGGACATCTTTGTCTTGTTTCTGATCTTAGAAAAAATGCCTTCATCTTTTCACTATTGAGTATGATGCTAGCTGTAGCTTTGTTGTATATGGCCTTTTATTATTTTGAGGTATGTTTCCTCTATGCCTGCTTTCTGGAGGTTTTTTTTTTTTTTTTTAATCATGAATCGGTGCTGAATTTTATCGAAAATTTTTTTCTCCATCTATTGAGATGGCCATATAGTCTTTATTCTTCAATTTATTAATGTGGTGTATTACACTGATTGATTTGTATTAAGTCGCTTCAGTTATGTCTGACACTTTGCAACCCTATGGACTGTAGCTTGCCAGGCTCCTCTGTCCATGGGGTTCTCCAGGCAAGGATACTGGAGTGGGTAGCCATTCCCTTCTCCAGGGAATCTTCCCAACCCAGGGATCGAACCCTCATCTCTTGAGTCTACTGCATTGGCACGTGGGCTCTTTACCACTGGCACAACAAGGGAAGCCCAGGATTGATTTGTGGATACTGAAAAATTCTTGCATCACTGGGGTAAATCCCACTTATTCATGGTGCATGATCCATTTAATGTATTATTGGATTTTGCTTGCTGGTGTTTTGTTGAGGATTTTTGTGTCTATGTTTGTTCTTCTCAGGGGTATCTTTGTCTGGTTTTGATATCAGGGTTATGATGGTCTCATGGAATGTATTTGGGAGTGTTCCTTCCTCTGCAATTTTTGGGAACAGTTACAGAAGGATAGATGTTAACTCTTATTAAAGGTATGATAGAAATTACACGTGAAGTCTTTTGTTTGTTTGGTATTTTTACATCACACTTTCAATTTCAGTACTTGTGATTGATCTTTTCATAGTTTCATTTCTTCTTGTTCATTCTTGGAAGATTCTACCTTTCTAAGAATTTGTCCATTTCTGCTAGGTTGTCCATTTTATTGGCATATAGTTGCTTGTAGTAATCTCTTATGATGACTTGTATTTCTGTGGTTTCAATGGTAACTTCTTCTTTTTCATTTCTTATTTTATTTATATTTTTAATTAAATGTATTTATTTTAATTGGAGGCTAATTACTTTACAATATTGTATTGGTTTTGCCACACATCAACATGAATCCGCCACGGGTGTACACGTATTCTCAGTGCATGGCTTGCACGGTCTTATTTCCCCCACCAGGGACTGAACCCACACCCCTGGCAGTGAGAGTCCTAACCACTTGACTGCCAGGGAATTCTCTGTTTCTAATTTAGTAGATTTGAACCCTCTCCTTTTTCTTGATGAGTGTGGCTAAAGGTTTATCAATTTTCTTTTCAAAGAACAAGCTTTTTAGTTTTATTGATCTTTTATATTAGTTTCTTCATCTCTATTTCATTTATTTCTTCTCTGCTCTTTATAATTCCTTTCCTTCTATGAACGTTGGGTTTTGTTTGTTCTTCTTTCTTTAGTTTCCTTAGGTGTGAAGTTAGTTTGTTTGAGATTTTTCTTGTTTCCTAAGGTATGGTTTTATCTATAAATTTCCCTCTTTGAACTGCTATTGCTTCATCCTGTACATTTTGGATTGTAATTTTTTTGTTTTCATTTGTCTCTAGGTATTGTGATTTCCTCTTTGATTTCTTTAGTGATTCACTGGTTGTTTAGTAACATATTGTTTAGCCTCCACATGTTTATGTGTGTGTGTGTCTGTGTGTGTTTTACAATTTTTTTCTTTTAGTTGATTTCTAATCTCATAGTGTTGTGGTCAGAAAAGATGCTTGATATGATTTCCATTTTCTTAAATTTACCGAGATTTGATTTGTGGACCAGCATGTGATCTATCCTGAAGAATGTGCACTTGAGTAGAATATATATTCTGCTGTTTTCAGATGAAATGTTCTACAAATATCAATTAAGTCATCTGATTTAACGTGTCATTTAAGGTCTGTGTTTCCTTATTGGTTTTCTGTCTGGATGATCTGTCCATTGGTGAAAGCAGGATGTTAAATGAAGTGAAAATCATATAGTCATGTCCAACTCTTTGTGACCCCATAGACTATACAGTCCATGGAATTCTCCAGGCCAGATTACTGCAGTAGGTAGCCTTTCCCTTCTTGACGGGATCTTCCCAAACTAGGGATTGAACCTAGGTCACCCGCATTGCAGGCAGATTCTTTACTAGCTGAGCCACAAGGGAAGACCAGGATGTTAAAGTCCCTCATTGTTACTGTGTTACTGTTGATTTCTTATGGCTGCTCACTTCAGTTCAGTTCAGTTGTTCAGTCGTGTCTGACTCTTTGCGACCCCATGGACTGCAGCATACCAGGCCTCCCTGTCCATCACCAACTCCCCGGGTTTACCTAAACTCATGTCCACTGAGTCACTGATGCCATCAAACCATCTCATCCTCTGTCATCCTCTTCTCCTCCCACCTTAAGTCTTTCCCAGCATCAGGGTCTTTTCAAATGAGTCAGCTCTTCGCATCAGGTGGCCAAAGTATTGGAGTTTCAGCTTTAGCATCATTCCTTCCAAAGAAATCCCAGGGCTGATCTCCTTCGGAATGGACTGGTTGGATCTCCTTGCAGTCCAAGGGACTCTCAAGAGTCTTCTCCAACACCACAGTTCAAAAGCATCAATTCTTTGGCGCTCAGCCTTCTTCACAGTCCAACTCTCACATCCATACATGACCACAGGAAAAACCATAGCCTTGACTAGACGAACCTTTGTTGGCAAAGTGATGTCTCTGCTTTTGAATATGCTATCTAGGTTGGTCATAACTTTCCTTCCAAGGAGTAAGCGTCTTTTAATTTCATGGCTGCAGTCACCATCTGTAGTGATTTTGGAGCCCAGAAAAATAAAGTCTGAGACTGTTTCTACTGTTTCCCCATCTGTTTCCCCTGAAGTGATGTGACTGGATGCCATGATCTTTGTTTTCTGAATGTTGAGTTTTAAGCCAACTTTTTCACTCTCCACTTTCACTTTCATCAAGAGGCTTTTGAGTTCCTCTTCGCTTTCTGCCATAAGGGTGGTGTCATCTGCATATCTGAGGTTATTGATATTTCTCCTGGCAATCTTGATTCCAGCTTGTGCTTCTTCCACTCCAGCGTTTCTCATGATGTACTCTGCATATAAGTTAAATAAACAGGGTGACAATATACAGCCTTGACGAACTCCTTTTCCTATTTGGAACCAGTCTGTTGTTCCATGTCCAGTTCTAACTGTTGCTTCCTGACCTGCATACAAATTTCTCAAGAGGCAGATCAGGTGGCCTGGTATTCCCATCTCTTTCAGAATTTTCCACAGTTTCTTGTGATCCACACAGTCAAAGGCTTTGGCATAGTCAATAAAGCAGAAATAGATGTTTTTCTGGAACTCTCTTGCTTTTTCCATGATCCAGCGGATGTTGGCTATTTGATCTCTGGTTCCTCTGCCTTTTCTAAAACCAGCTTGAACATCAGGAAGTTCACGGTTCACATATTGCTGAAGCCTGGATTGAGAATTTTAAGCATTACTTTACTAGTATGTGAGATGAATGCAATTGTGTGGTAGTTTGAGCATTCTTTGGCATTGCCTTTCTTTGGGATTGGAATGAAAACGGACCTTTTCCAGTCCTGTGACCACTGCTGAGTTTTCCAAATTTGCTGGCATATTGAGTGCAGCACTTTCACAGCATCATCTTTCAGGATTTGAAATAGCTCAACTGGAATTCCATCACCTCCACTAGCTTTGTTCTTAGTGATGCTTTTTAAGGCCCACTTGACTTCACATTCCAGGATGTCTGGCTCTAGGTCAGTGATCACACCATCGTGATTATCTGGGTCGTGAAGATCTTTTTTGTACAGTTCTTCTGTGTATTCTTGCCATCTCTTCTTAATATCTTCTGCTTCTGTTAGGTCCATACCATTTCTGTCCTTTATCGAGCCCATCTTTGCATGAAATGTTCCTTTGGTATCTCTGATTTTCTTGAAGAGATCCCTAGTCTTTCCCATTCTGTTGTTTTCCTCTATTTCTTTGCATTGATCGCTGAAGAAGGCTTTCTTATCTCTTCTTGTTCTTCTTTGGAACTCTGCATTCAGGTGCATATATCTTTCCTTTTCTCCTTTGCTTTTTGCTTCTCTTCTTTTCACAGCTATTTGTAAGGCCTCCCCAGACAGCCATTTTGCTTTTTTGCATTTCTTTTCCATGGGGATGGTCTTGATCCCTGTCTCCTGTACAATGTCACGAACCTCATTCCATAGTTCATCAGGCACTCTATCTATCAGATCTAGGCCCTTAAATCTATTTCCCACTTCCACTGTATAATCATAAGGGATTTGATTTAGGTCATACCTGAATGGTCTAGTGGTTTTCCCTACTTTCTTCAATTTAAGTCTGAATTTGGCAATAAGGGGTTCATGGTCTGAGCCACAGTCAGATCCTGGTATTGTTTTTGCTGACTGTATAGAGCTTCTCCATCTTTGGCTGCAAAGAATATAATCAATTTGATTTCGGTGTCGACCATCTGGTGATGTCCATGTATAGCGTCTTCTCTTATGTTGTTGGAAGAGGGTGTTTGTTATGACCAGTGCATTTTCTTGGCAAAACTCTATTAGTCTTTGCCCTGCTTCACTCCATATTCCAAGGCCAAATTTGCCTGTTACTCCAGGTGTTTCTTGACTTCCTACTTTTGCATTCCAGTCCCCTATCATGAAAAGGACATCTTTTTTGCGTGTTAGTTCTAAAAGGTCTTGTAGGTCTTCATAGAACCGTTCAACTTCAGCTTCTTCAGCGTTACTGGTTGGGGCATAGACTTGGATTACTGTGATATTGAATGGTTTGCCTTGGAAACGAACAGAGATCATTCTGTCATTTTTGAGATTGCATCCAAACACTGCATTTCGGACTCTTTTGTTGACCATGATGGCTACTCCATTTCTTCTGAGGGATTCCTGCCCGCAGTAGTAGATATAATGGTCATCTGAGTTAAATTCACCCATTCCAGTCCATTTCAGTTAGCTGATTCCTAGAATGTCGACATTCACTTTTGCCATCTCTTGTTTGACCACTTCCAATTTGCCTTGATTCATGGACCTAACATTCCAGGTTCCTATGCAATATTGCTCTTTACAGCATTGGATTTTGCTTCTATCACCAGTCACATCCATAGCTGGGTATTGTTTTTGCTTTGGCTCCATCCCTTCATTCTTTCTGGAGTTATTTCTCCACTGATCTCCAGTAGCATATTGGGCACCTACTGACCTGGGGAGTTCCCCTTTCAGTATCCTATCATTTTGCCTTTTCACACTGTGCATGGGGTTCTCAAGGCAAGAATACTGAAGTGGTTTGCCATTCCCTTCTCCAGTGGACCACATTGCATCAGATCTCTCCACCATGACCCACCCGTCTTGCGTTGCCCCACGGGTATGGCTTAGTATCATTGAGTTTGACAAGGCTGTGGTCCTAGTGTGATTAGATTGACTAGTTTTCTGTGAGTATGGTTTCAGTGTGTTTGCCCTCTGATGCCCTCTTGCAACACCTACGTCTTACTTGGGTTTCTCTTACCTTGGGCGTGAGGTATCTCTTCAGGGCTGCTCCAGCAAAGCGCAGCCATTGCACCTTACCTTGGAGGAGGGGTATGTCCTCTCCACCGCCCTTCCTGACCTTCAACGTGGGATAGCTTCTCCAGGCCCTCCTGTGCCCGCACAGCCATGGCTCCTTGGATGTGGGGTTGGTCCTCCCGGCCACCGCCCCTGGCCTTGGGCATGGCGTAGCTCCTCCCTCCTGCCGCCCCTGACCCTCTCAGCAGTTCCTGCACCGTCGCAGTCTGGTACTCTCGGCCGCTGCCCTGACCTCGGATGTGAGGTAACTCCTCTTGGCCGCCGCCCTTCGGGCATGGGGTCCTCCTGGCTTCTGCCCCTGACCTCGGACGTGGGGTGGTTCCTCTCGGCCGCGCTTAGCGTGCCCGTCACAGCTGCCTGCGCTTTAGCGCGCCCATTGCAGCCCAATGCATAATCCCCTGGTAAATGGCCATAGGTTCCTTTGAGGAAAGCTGGGAGAAAGATTTACAGTGTAAGTGTACGCGTTTGGCAGTATAGAAGGGTCTTTCCTTAAAGGAACATGCCTCCTCTTCATTCAAAGAATTCTGATTCTATCATCTGACTCAAGTCTGGAAATTGATTGAAAGACAATTAATCTCTCTTTTTGTGATTCAAATTAGATGTTCACTCAAACTAGAACTCTTGCACTTATACAGATCAATTAAGAATTTAGTAGATTGCCCATCTACTTCTTTTCTAGGGACACAATGATTGACTAGGCAATGCCAATGGTCTCTGTAAGTTAGACTATTCTGTTTACTGCTTTGACTCCAGTCAGTCATGGCAACCAAGCCCATCTTGTCTTTGGTAATTAAATTCCTTTTGGCACCTGCAACCCTAGGATCTAATTATCCTCATTATATTTAAAGATTCTAGTTCAGTGACAGCAGTTTCCACTGTAACTTCTGACCTACAGAGTAGAGTGACCACAGAGTACTTCAGTGATGCTAGAATTTCCCTCACAAATTTATTTCTCACAGTCATGGTGAAACGTGTGACCTCTAGGGTGGATGAGTGAACCTTAAATGATAAATTCACTATAACATTCTGGTCTCCCTAAGCTTCTGGATCCCTTCCTTTACCAAGGAAGTTCTGGTGTTTCAACTTTATTTAAATAGGTAATTTTTGGCCCATTTTCAGCCAAACAATTGAATTATTAGAGCCATTTCTAACACCTTGAGGTAAAACATTGAATTCATAATTTCATTTTACTGGGTATATATCAATACACTTGGCCTGACTCAATTTTATATTCCTTCCATCATTATCCCACCCTCTTAATATCTATCCCCACACATATACTCTAGTTTTATATCTATATAAATTAGAAAAATCATGCACCTGATTTGGTGTGTAGCACACCTTTTAGTGGGTCACTCTTCAAGGTCTTCTGGGACTTGAGTCTAGGTATATATCTAAAAGCAAAGAGGGGTTGTGAGGTAGGTGCTGAGGAGAGTTAGCAGTGCTTTGCAAGGATACTACCTTAAGGGAGGTCCTTACAGATTTTTTGGGCAAACCAGAGTTAACCATCACAGGAAGAGGTGGAAAGGCTGGTGAGAAGACTCAGTAGAATTTAGGGATCTGACATGCCCAGCTTCACTGGAATCTTCCCATAGGCCCCCACTCCTATTTTCAGGATCTTATTCCTTCCTTATCAGTGCCTTCGTTTGAACAGAACTTCATCTTACTCCTCAGCCCTCATCCTGCACATTTTTTGCCCTTGTCTTTTTCTTGGGTCCTGATCTGAAAATGCACTACCCCATTCATGATTAAAAGAAATTAAAAGACACTTGCTCTTTGGAAGAAAAGCTATGACAAACCTAGACAGCATATTAAAAAGCAGATTCACTTTGCCAATAAAGGTCCATATAGTCAAAGCTGTTGTTTTTCCAGTAGTCATGTATGGATGTGAGAGTTGGACCTTAAAGAAGGCTGAACAAAAAGTCGATGCTTTCAAACTGTGGTACTGGAGAAGTCTTGAGAGTCCCTTGGACAGCAAGGAGATCAACCAGTCAATCTTAAAGGAAATGAACCCTAAATATGCACTGGAAAGACTAATGCTGAAGCTGAAACTCCAATATTTTGGCCACCTGATGTGAAGAGCTGACTCACTAGAAAAGACCCTGATGCTGGCAAAGATTGAGGGCAAGAGGAGAAGGGGGCAACAGAGGATGAAATGGTTGGATGGCATCACCTACTCAATGGACATAAGTTTGAGCAAACTCAGGGAGATAGTGAAGAACAGGAAGCCTGGTGTGCTGCAGTTCATGGGATCGCAGAGTTGAACACGACTTAGCAACTAAACAATAAATTCATGATTTTTCCATACAATTTTGCTCTACTGACAGAATGAAATCTTGAGTTGCAAAGTGGGATACAAGGATACAACATCCATCTCCAATCCTCATCTCCAAGTACCAACTGGGTAATTTCACTATCACTTGTCAAGTGCTCAGAAGATTGATGTACATGACCAAGGCTTTTCCTGTCCTCTCTACAATATGTTTCCTTTTTAGTACCTTCCAAAACACACTCTCAGTTAGCTGGGAGACAAAAGTCATTTTCCAAACCAGTAGACTATAGTTAGTGCGGTGAAATTGCATTTTATGCTGAGGTCAAATTCTAAAGGGGATCAGATTTTTAAGGGAAAATCACATATAGTCAAAATAATCTTTGAAAGTTACATGCAAAAGACCCACACAATGTCTATCAATAGGACCAGAATTGCAACAGATCACTGTTTCTTCAGTTGAATACCAGATTAAGTAGGTGGGTTGAGTTTAAAGTTCTGTTGCCTGAAAGCTATGTATGTTTAAACACTAAAAACCACACTAATGGTGGTGACATACTTACACTATGAGAAGCACACAGGACCTGACATCACCTAAGTGAAGGACAGATTCAAGTCTCCCAGTCCTTACTAAGACGTAGACTTACTGAGTGGAATGGTAGGTGGATTCATTCCAATTTTCTTTTTTCCCACATGTGTATATAATGTGACTCTACTATCCAGAGGAAATCACACACCCCCATAAGGGTACTTTTGGATACAAAGTCAGAAAATGCCTCTCAAACTCAAATTATTAAGAATTAATAGGAATTGGAGATTAACAACATTTAGCCAACCTGGAGAGAAAGTATAGGCTTATAAAATTGTTACTTGAGTGTTTCCCACATTTCAATAAAGTATATTACATGTTTTCTAAACATAAAGACATCAAAAGCCTTCCAAGTTCAATCAGGCTGATTCTGAAGTAGAAGTGATTGGAATGGAATTCATTGAGGGGAGTTGTCTTGGGTTCAACCATAAGAAAGATGAGGTCATTGTTGTGTTGTCATAACAAAAGGGAAGTTTACACAGAATCTTGAAAAACATCCAAGAATTTGTCAGTGTTGATCAGCTCTGTGCAAGGAAGAGAGTTGTATGTGGCAGATCTAAATCTTGGTTCTTATAAAGGTATATTCCACTAAGGAGTGCAAATATTTCCCAGGTTCCTTTGTGTTCTGCAGGAACTATCTGTAAAGATTAGCCAATTCCTTTTGCTCAGAGTCTAACTATACCCAGCCTTTTCTGATTTCCATAATAACAACTAATTTTTTTGAGTGCTTATTATGTGACAGGCACATTTTGTTTTGACTCAACACACTAAGCAGGCTACTAGTCATTTTATTTCACTACTTTAACTTCGTTTTGTATTTAAATCTCTGTCTTCTTTACTATTAGAGGACTAAAAGCTGAGAGAAGTTGCCAAGGAAGCAGAGGCCTTTAGGGCTTGTTCTCAGATGCATGCACTTTGGTGCTAAAAGGAAACTGCTTGGCTGCTGTGATGAATCCCTTTTGAAGTATCTGCGTACTGCATATAATTCCTTAAATTGTCCTCCATTTTCCACTCTCTTCCTTATGGGGATGATACTGTGGCAGTGAATACAGTTTATAACTGTTGTTCCAATCCTAGGCTTAAGTCAGTTGGCCCAAGGATGAGCATGTGAGTTTTTAGAAGCTCTTTCCAGGAGTCTGAAATTACAGTGGTGAGAGAGAGGGAAGTTTGTTTATTTTCTGTGGCTGAGCCTTAGAAAGTAAACAATAATACCATGACCCTGAAGGGAAGCTATATTTCCCCATGCTTTCTGAGAAGCAGAGGAGCTGTTCATCAGAGAGTGAAACAAAAAGAAACATTATAAAGGGAAGGATAAATGATATTTTCTGATTTTCTGAAGACTTTGTAGCTGCTTGTTCCAGTCCATTCCTGAGATCCAGTAATGGTTTTGATTTTGGGTTTTGTGAGACACCCCTAAGTGCTTAAAATAAATTCCCCTATTTTTTCCTGAAGTAGCTTTCATTGGTTTCTGTTACTTGTAGCTGAAGAATCTTAGTATAGACACCTTCAGTTCAGTTCAGTCGCTCAGTCGTGTCCAACTCTTTGCAATCCCATGAATTGCAGCACGCCAGGCCTCCCTGTCCATCACCAACTCCCAGAGTTCACTCAGACTCACGTCCATCGAGTCAGTGATGCCATCCAGCCATCTCATCCTCTGTCGTCCCCTTCTCCTCCTGCCCCCAATCCCTCCCAGCATCAGAGTCTTTTCCAATGAGTCAACTCTTTGCATGAGGTGGCCAAAGTACTGGAGTTTCAGCTTTAGCATCATTCCTTCCAAAGAAATCCCAGGACTGATCTCCTTAAGAATGGACTGGTTGGATCTCCTTGTAGTCCAAGGGACTCTCAAGAGTTTTCTCCAACACCACAGTTCAAAAGCATCAGTTCTTCGGTGCTCAGCCTTCTTCACAGTCCAACTCTCACATCCATACATGACCACAGGAAAAACCATAGCCTTGACTAGATGGACCTTTGTTGGCAAAGTAATGTCTCTGCTTTTCAATATGCTTAGTCAGGTTGAACATTATACTTAAGTCCCTGAACTAATTTCCTTTAATTTGTCTTTTAACACCTTGTCCAAACAATGTTCAAGAATGCCTTCTACCCTCTGTTTTAGTCCATTCTCCAGGCCCTTTCTTTCCACTGGCTAACATGCTGCAGTTCAGTTATTCTTGCTAGTACTCTAGTAGGTGAGGTAGAGCCAAGCCACAGATCAATGCCAGCAAAGTAGTTGTGTTCGTTTCTGGTCTATAGCAGTGGATGATTTATATATATGAATTTATAATAGGCTGGGAGGTTGTTGTGGAGGAAGTGGAAGGATGGAGAGTTCCAGTGTGAACATAGACACCAAATCTGTAGAGGAATAAAACACATTTATCAGACAATCTATAGGATCTCAGCCAGGGATCTCAGAAAGGATAGAGCAGAGAACTCTAGGTCAATTCTCCAAAAATTAAGTTGTCATATAAGTAAACTGCTATATAATGTGTATGTTTGCTTCTGAGACAGGGAGGGCAGAAATGTAACAAACAGCTAAAGAATAAGCAACCAGAAAAGATAAAAAGTCCAAGGCAGGGAAAGGGAGGGGCAAATTTGAAGGTATAAGGTGATATGATGGAAGAAAAATGAGGTAGAAAACCCTAGAGACAAATCAGAACATTCTAAAAGCATCAATTTAAGAACCTGTTGATATATCTAGAGGTCAGCCAAATCAGACAGGGTAGCCCATATTGTGCTGATATAGCTAGAAGAGTCAAGAGGTTTAAAGGCAGTGACTTGGGCTTTCCTGATTATTTCTGGAAGATCACACTTCCACCCCCATACTTATATCAACATGATTTGGATGAGACCCTTTCTAATTGTCACTGCAGCTCTTCAACCTATGTCAAATGATCATGCATTCTATCAGAGAGCCCCATTTCATTCCATCTGATTTTATTACAGTTGTGCTTGCAACTAATATCTATCATTATTTGGTGCAAATTTTGTGTAAATGAAATCCAACTTTATATTTGGTAATTTTATCCAAAGTATAATGTCCCATTATAATCCATGAAAAATTGAAGAACAGAGAGTTTACTTAGGCTCAAATGGTTACAAGAAACTCACTCAAGTTAACTCATACAAAGTTAAGTTTATTCTAAGGCAATAAGTAAAGTAATAGTGTAGAAGTAGTGTAGAAATACAAGAACAAACACTGTGATGGGAATGAATATCATCAATATTAGATTGGGGGATAGTTTTGGCTTTAAGGTAGCACAAAAGAGTTTCAGTAAGTGTTTAGAGTCTTTATTCTAGTGACTAAGTGATTGCTTCTTTCCATCCCACTGCCACTTGACTGCCTCTAATTATTTATTATTACTCATAATTCTCCCTAACATAGCCTATCATGGCTTCTCCAACCCCAAATATACCTTGTGATCTTTTAGCTATAACAATTCAGTTTTTTTTTATTATTGCTGCTTTCTGTTTCATATTTTATATTTAGGAAATAAAGTATCTGACTAGCCCAGCTAATTTTCTCAAGTCAGTTTATATAGACCAGCTTATGCCCTTGTAAAAGGTCTTTTCCCCTCCCTTGCCAAAAAATTTAGTTGCAGCATGAGGAATAAGAACGAGGGGTAGAAAATGTGGCTACATGGCCAATACCAGTGGTGGGCAAGGCAGTTTCACTCAGAGTATGGTGTGGGTAATTCTAGTACCTTAATAAACACATCCATGTAGGAAAATTATAAAGATCCAGAAGAGCATAAGAGAGTGAAATGTGCCATAATGTGGGAGGAAGGAAAATGGCTGAGATACTGGTTGATTTTTCAATCTAAGGTTGAGAAAGGTCTTTAGACCCAAACAGTAGAACAGTTGTGATGGGACTCCCTTATAGGGACATTACTTATATTCTACTTTGGACAAAGCAGTTTATATTTATTAACTCATTTCTGGTTTCATATTATCTCTGAAGAATAGTTATTATTAACCCAATGGTACAGATGAAGAAACTGAAGCCCAAAGAGTAACTACCTAAACTTACGAAAAAATAAATAACAGAGAAAGGGTATAAGCCTAGGAAGCCCAGGATCTATTCTACATATTCTTTTATTTATTCAGTGGCCCATTGGTTGTTTAGTAGCATACTGTTTAGCCTCCATGTGTTTGTGGTTTTTTGCAGTTTTTTCTTGTCATTGATTTCTAGTCTTATATTGTTGCAGTTGGAAAAGATGCTTGATATGAATTCAATATTCTTAAATTTATTGAGACTTATTTGATGGCCTAATATGTGATCTATCCTAGAGAATGCTCCATGTGCACTTGAAAAGAATGCATATTCTGCAGCTTTTGGTTGGAATGTTCTATACATATTTATTAATCCCCTCTGATCTAGACCAGTGTTTCCTCATTGAATTTCTGTCTGGATGATATGTCCATTGATATAAGTAGGGTGTTAAAGTTCCCTACTATTTTCAAGCTACTTTTCAATTTCTACTTTTATGTTTGTTAATATTTGCTTTTTGTATTAGGTACTCCTATGTTGGGTGCATATATAGATTTAGAATTGTTATATCTTATTGTTAGATCAGTTCCTTTATCATTATGCGTGTGTGTGTGCTAAGTCACTTCATTCATGTCTGACTCTTTGTGACCCTCTGGACTGTAGCCCACCAGGCTCCTCTGTGCATGGGATTCTCCAAGCAAGAAAACTGGAGTAGGTTGCCATGCCCTCCTCCAGGGATCTTCCCTACCCTGAGATCAAACCCAGATTTCATGTCTCCTGCATTGGCAAGTGGATTCTTTACCACTAACACCACCTGGGAAGTCCTATCATTATGTAATGCTCTTTTTACAGTCTTTGTCTCTCTTTACAGTCTTTGTTTTAAAGCCAGGTGGTGTTAGTGGTAAAGAACACACCTGCCAAATGTAAGAGATGTGGGTTCAGTCCCTGGGTTGGGAAGATCCCCTGGAGAAGACAACCACTCCAGTATTCTTGCCTGGAGAATCCCATGAACAGAGAAGCCTGGGGGGGCGGCTACAGTCCATGGGGTTGCAAAGAGTCAGATGTGACTGAGTGATTAACACTTTGTCCGATACAAGTACTGCTATCCCAGCTTTCTTTTCATTTCCATTTTCATAGAATATCTTTTCCCATCCCCTCACTTTCAGTCTCTGAATGTCTTTAGATTTGAGGTGAATTTCTTTTGGCCCAATATATGTAGGCAAATCTTTTTTTTTATCCATCCAGCTACTCCTTGACTTCTGATTAGAGCATTTTGTCCATTTACATTTAAAGTAACTATTGTTAGGTATGTACTTATTGCCATTTTGTTAATTGTTTTAAGGTTGTTTTTGTAGTTCTTTTTTGTTCCTTTCCTCTTCTTTTGCCCTCTTCCTTTGTAATCTGATGACTATCTTTAGTGTTATGTTTGGTTTCCTTTCTCTTTGTGTGTGTGTGTGTGTATCTACTATGGGTAGTTTAGTTTGTGCTTACCATGATGTTTACATATAACAGACTATACATATGTATGTGATTATTATTTTTGACTGTTTTTTTGCTGTGATAAAAGTAAAATAATATGCAGTATATTACTTTAAACATATTTAACTGTACAGTTCAGTGGCACTAAGTACATCCACATTGTTGTACAACTCTCACCATCATCCATCTCCCAAATTTCTCACCTTCTTAAACTGAAACTTTGTCCCCATTAAAAGCTAACTCCCCATTCCCTTCCTCCAGCCCCTTGCCCCTGGCATCTACCAATGTACTTTTTGACTATGAATTTGACTATTTTACATACCTCATATAAGTGGAATCATACAGTATTTATCTGTACCTACTGTATATTGGAATGAATTTTTAAGGTTAACTTAATATATGTCCTACAAACAGATTATACCTCCCCCCCCCCACTACACAGTGGGTTCTCATTAGTTATATTGTGTAAGCGTACTGCTGGTACAGTGGTATCATGTAAGATTCCCGTAGTAGTGTGTACACGTCAATTCCAATCTCCCAATTTGTCCTCCCCTTTCCCTCTTTGGTGTCCATATGTTTGTTCTCTACATCTGTGTCTGTATTTCTTCTTTGCAAATAGGTTCTTCTGTACTATTTTTTCTAGATTCCACTTATATGTGCTAATATATGATATTTGTTTTTCTGGCTTTATTCTGTATGACAGTCTCTAGGTCCATCTGTATCTCTGCAAAATGACACAATTTCATTCTTTTTATATCTGTGTAATATTCCACTATATATGCACCACATCTTCTTTATCCATTCATCTGTCAATGGACATTTAGGTTGCCTCCTTGTACAATAGCCATTGCTGGCTATTTTAAATAGTGCTGCAATGAATATTGGGGTGCATGTAATTTGAATTATAGTTTTCTCTGGGTATATGCCCAGAAGTAGCCTTGTTGGGTCATATAGTAGTTCTACTTGTAGTTTCTTAAGGAACCTTCATACTGTTCTCCATAGTAGCTGTATCAGTTTACATTCCCACCAACAGTCTAAGAGGTTCCCTTTTCTCCACACTCTCTCCAGCCTTTATTGTTTGTAGATTTTTTGATGATGGACATCCTGACTGGTGTGAGGTGACACCTCATTGTAGTTTTGATTCACATTTCTATAATATTTAGTGATATTGAGCATCTTTTCATGTTCCTGTTGGCCATCTTTATGTATTCTATGGAGAAATGTCTATTTGGGTTTTCTGCCCATTTTTGATTGGCTTGTTTGTTTTTTTGGTATTGAGCTGCATGAACTGTTTGAGTATTTTGGAGATTAATTCCTTGTCAGAAGCTTTATTTGCAAATATTTTCTCCCATTCTGAGTGTTGTCTTTTCATCTTGTTTATGGTTTCCTTTGCTGTGCAAAAGCTTTTAAGTTTAATTAGGTCCCATTTGCTATTTTTGCTTTTAGTTTCATTACTCTAGGAGGTGGGTCATAAAAGATCATGCTGAAATTTACGTCAAAGAGTGTTCTGCCTATGTTTTTCTCTATGAATTTTATAGTGGCTGACCTTACAGTTAGGTCTCTTAAACACTTTGGGTTTATTTTTTTGTATGATGTTAGGGAGTTGTATGTGATTATTTTAAGTTGATGATCTCTTAGATTTAAATACATCTTAATAACCCTGCATTTTTACTCCCTTTCCCACATTCAAGATTTTTGACATCATCTTCTATATCTTTTCGTTTTGTGTATCCCTTAATTACTTATTGTGGCCACAGATGATTGTACTACTTTTGTCTTTTAACCTTCCTACTAGCTTTATAAATGATTGATCTACTTTACTATATATTTGCCTTTACCAATGAGACTTTTTCTTCCATTATTTTTACATTTCTAATTGTTATCTTTTCCTTCCCATTTAAAAAACCCCCTTTAACATTTTTTATAGAACCAGATTAATGATGCTAAACTCTTAGCTTTTGAAGGTCTATAAAACTATAGTCTCCTTCAAATCTGAATGATAGCTTCCCAGGTAAAGTTTTCTTGGCTGTAGGCTTTTTTTTTCTTTTAATGCTTAAGTATATCCTGTCACTCCCTTCTGATTTGCAAAGTTTCTGCTGCAAAATCAGCTGATAGTCTTATGGGAGTTCCTTTGTATGTAAGTAGTTGCTTTTCCTTTGATGTTTTTAATGCATGCATGCTCAGTCACTTCAGTCATGTCCAACTCTCTGCAACCCCATGGACCATAGCCTGCCAAGCTCCTCTGTCCATGAGATTTTCCCAGCAAGAATACTGAAGTGGGTTGCCATGTCCTTCTCTGGGAACTCTTTTCAGCTCAGTGATTGAATCCATGTCTCCTGTCTCTCCTGCATTGGCCAGTGGATTCTTTACCGCTGAGCCACCAGGGAAGCCTCTTACTGTTTTTAATAACCTCTCTTTAATTTTTGCCATTTTAATTATAATGTTTCTTAGTGTGAACCTTTTGGGGTTGATTTTGCTTGGAATTCTCTGTGCTTCCTAGATCTGGATGTCTGTATTGTATAATTAATGGAAATAGAAATATGTGAAAAGTGTGTTTGTCATCTCTCCCACCTCTGTTTTTTTGGTAAAGCAAGAACTTAAAGTACCCTAAATATATGTGTATATATCTATATATGATATTAAAAATATGGAATGTTATGAAAATTTTAAAAATATGTTAACAATGGTAGGGTGGGGGATCATGTTGATATGCTCTCTTCTCTTCAGAAGAGAGAAAGTAGGAAAAAATGGGAAGAAAAAACATTAAAAAAGGCATATATATGACTACATTTATGAATTTACAGTAAAAATATATAGACTCATTGTGGGAAATGTGAACAATATATCAATGTATAAGAATTAAACTTAAAAAATTTCCCTAAATCTCAACTCCCAGCAATAACCTCTAATAACATTTGATGTGTGTTTTTCCAGATAGACACCTTTTTCTACATCCTGTTTTTGCATTAAGGAAAAAAAATTTGTTGAACTATATTATACATACAGAGAAATACGCAAGTCATAAATGTATAGCTCGATGATGTTTTACAATGTTAAGTCATCCCTAGACTCAGTATCCAGATCATACATAACATTGCTTGTACTCCAAGAGTCCCCTGAGGCTCCTTCCAGTCATACTTCACTCTTCAAGGGTAACCACTATTCTGACTTAATATATTGATCGATCTTTTCCTTTACATGACCAGCTTTTGTATGACACTGAGTGGTTACTACTCCTTCATCAAAAATGGGAACTATCAAAACTTTTATCTTTGTCCATTGGAAAAAGATGTTTCATTGTTGCTTTAATTTACATTTATTAACTTACAAGTGAAGTTGAATGTTTCATATATATGTTAATTGACCATTTACATTTTTTTCTATGAATGGCCTGTCAAGTATTTTCTCCTATTTTTCACTGGGTTATTTGTCTTTTTCATATTGATTTTGAGGAACTTGCTATATATTAATAGTATACATTCCCTATTGCTGTATACATTACTTTATGGGTAGTTATTTCTAATTTCTTATTTATTTAAATAATGCAGCAATAAATATTCTTGAACAAACTCATAAGTGAATATTCTTGAATGTTTATATATGTTCATCTATTTTCAAAAAGAAGAATTGATAGGGAAAATGTATGTATTTTTGAACTGCTTTATTAAATCTTGAGTCAATAAAGAACAGTCATAAAATATATACAACATACAAGGCATATATCCTCATTGAGGTTCAGCTAACACACAAATAACTGTACATATTTAAAGTATATAATATAAGTATTGACATATGATATACCCAAAAAACTATCACCACAATCAAGATAATAAACATATTCATCACCCCAAAGTTTTTTCATGCTGCTTTGTAATCATTATTTATTTATTGCTGAGTAGTATTCTAAGATCATGGCATCTGGTCCCACCACTTCATGGGAAATAGATGGGGAAACAGTGGAAACAGTGTCAGACTTTATTTTTCTGGGCTCCAAAATCACTGCAGATGGTGACTGCAGCCATGAAATTAAAAGACGCTTACTCCTTGGAAGGAAAGTTATGACCAACCTAGATAGCATATTGTAAAGCAGAGACATTATTTTGCCAACAAAGGTCCGTCTAGTCAAGGCTATGGTTTTTCCTGTGGTCATGTATGGATGTGACAGTTGGACTGTGAAGAAAGCTGAACACCGAAGAATTGATGCTTTTGAGCTGTGGTGTTGGAGAAGACTCTTGAGAGTCCCTTGGACTGCAAGGAGATCCAAGCAGTCCATTCTGAAGGAGATCAGCCCTGGGATATCTTTGGAAGGAATGATGCTAAAGCTGAAACTCCAGTACTTTGGCCACCTCATGTGCAGAGTTGACTCATTGGAAAAGACTCTGATGCTGGGAGGGATTGGGGGCAGGAGAAGAAGGGGACGACAGAGGATGAGATGGCTGGATGGCATCACCTACTCAATGGACATGAGTTTGAGTGAATTCCAGGAGTTGGTGATGGACAGGGAGGCCTGGTGTGCTGCTATTCATGGGGTCGCAAAGAGTCGGACACGACTGAGTGACTGAACTGAACTGATTCTGCAGTTTTGTTATCCATTCACTTGTTGGTGGACAAGTGTGTAGTTTCAAGTTTGAGCTATTAGAAATGTTTGAACACTTACCTAGAAATGTTTGTATGGGTATATGCTTTGCTTTCTTGGGAAAATATCTAGGAGTGGAATGATTTGATTGCATAGTAGATGTATGTTGCACCTAACAGTAACTACAAAACTGCTTCAAAATTGGTTTCCAAGACCATCCCATTTGGAGATTCACTAGAAGGATTCACAGGACACTGTATATAGTTCTACTCATGACAGATTTATTATAGTGATGTAGTAAAGATGGATAGTATGATCATTATGGGGAAAAAATAGACTTTACTAGAGGAATCTCTATGCAGCTTCTTTATACTCTCTCCCTCCCATTAGTGGTCACACAAAGAGCACTATTCCTTTAATGACAAACTGCACCAGCATATGCACTGCATTTCTGCCAAGGGAGGCCCATTGAATACTCAGTGCTCAAGGGTTTCATTTGGAGCTGGTCACATAGGCACCTTTTGTCTAGCATATACCAAAATCCCAGACTCCCAGAAGAAAAAACAAGTATGCAACATAAATCTTATCTTAATCATTTGTACAGTCTATGAATAGTGAACCATCTTTATCAGTTTAGGGAAGGTCAAGTAAGGAACCTCAGCATTTCATTACCAGCAAATAATGAGCTGCCCACCCGATGGTGTTACTGGAGACCATGTTGAAAACTTGGGCTTCCGTTTCCCCTGGCAATAATGAAGTTTCTCTCCCACTCCCCTCTGGAGCAGTATCAGAAGAGGCCTAGGAAAGAGTCAGGATTTCACCATAATTGAGTAGTAACAAGAACATCTGCACTATGTTGTCAATGGAGAAGACATGAGGAGCCAGAACATTCATCACCACCTATCAGTAATGAGCATATCCCCCACCCTCTGTCAATGGAATCCAAGTAAGGCAGTGGGAATTCTATTTACATCCACCTAGAAGTAATAAGGCAGTACCTCTCTTCCTCTGCAAGAGTGATATCAGAGAAAGCCAGCTACAATAGAGGATTTTAAATAATGTCCAGAGTCTCATAACATAATATGAAAATATCCAGGTTTAATTTTAAAATCACTTATCAAACCAAGAAATAGGAAGATATCAAAGTTAATGGAAAAAAAGAGTCAATAGTCTAGCCAATGCCTAGATGCAAGAAATGTTAGAATTATCTGACAAAAATTTTAAAGCAGTCTTGATAAAAATGCTTCAATAAGAAAAGACAAACACACCTGAGACACATAAAAAAGAAAGTTCCAACAAAAATGTAAGACATATAGAAGAACAAAATGGAAATTTTACAAGTAAAAAACTGCTCAGTAATTGAAATAAAAAACTCAGTGGATGAACTCCACAACAGAATAGAGGAGCCAGACAAAAGAATCAGTGAACTAGAAGATAGCACAACAGAAATGACCCAATCTGAACAACAGAGAGAAAAATACTGAAAAAAATGAAAAGAGACTCAGGGACATGGGAAACAATGAAACAAAGATTTAACATCTGTGTCATCAGAGACCCAAAAGGAGAGGAGAAAGAGGGTGAGGCTGAATACATACTCAAAAAATTGTGGCTGAAAACCTCAAGTTTAAAGACTTAAGAATCAGAACAAACTCCAAACAGATAAAATTCAAAGTTATCCATACAAAGACACATGCTAAATAGTCTTCTGAAAATGAAAGACCAAAAAAAAAAAAAAAAAAAGCCTTTAAAAGCACCCAAATAAAAACAGCACCTTATCTATGGTGGAAAAATAATTGGAGTGACAATGGATTTGTCATCTAAAACCATGGTAATGAGAAGGAATTAACACACTATTTTTCAGATGCTTAAGAACGGTTAACCCAGAATCCAATACTCATTGAAAATATCCTTTTGTAAGAAAGGAGAAATCAAGACATTCTCAGATAAAGGAAAATTAACATAATTTGTCAATGACAGGTCTATCTTGAAGGAAATCTAATGGAAATTCTCTAAATAGAAAGGAAAAAATAAGAAGGAAACTTGGCACATAGGAAGGTAGAAAGAACCTAGTAAGCAAAAATATGAGTAAATACAATAGGCTTTTTTTTTCTCCTCCTGAGTTTTCTAAGTTATATTTGATTTTCAAAACAAACAAACAAACAAACAAACATAGCACTGCCTGATGTTCTAAATGTATGTAGAGAAAATTTTTAAGCAAATATATTATAAACAGGGGTGAGTAAAGGGACATTAAAGAAGGTATAATTTGTATATTTCACTGGAACTGGAAAAGTGATGACACCAGTAGACTGTGATAAGCTATGCTTCAGTTCAGTTCAGTTCAGTTCAGTTCAGTCCAGTCACTCAGTCATGTCTGACTCTTTGCGACCCCATGAATCACTGCAGGCCAGGCCTCCCTGTCCATCACCAACTCCCGGAGTTCACTCAGACTCATGTCCATTGAGTCAGTGATGCCATCCAGCCATCTCATCCTCCATTGTCCCCTTCTCCTCCTGCCCCCAACCCCTCCCAGCATCAGAGTCTTTTCCAGTGAGTCAACTCTTCGCATGAGGTGGCCAAAGTACTGGAGTTTCAGCTTTAGCATCATTCCCTCCAAAGAAATCCCAGGGCTGATCTCCTTCAGAATGGACTGGTTGGATCTCCTTGCAGTCCAAGGGACTCTCAAGAGTCTTCTCCAACACCACACTTCAAAAGCATTAATTCTTTGGTGCTCAGCCTTCTTCACAGTCCAACTGTCACATCCATACATGACCACAGGAAAAACCATAGCCTTGACTAGACGGACCTTTGTTGGCAAAGTAATGTCTCTGCTTTTGAATACACTATCTAGGTTGGTCATAACTTTCCTTCCAAGGAGTAAGCGTTTTTTAATTTCATGGCTGCAGTCACCATCTGCAGTGATTTTGGAGCCCCAAAAAATAAAGTCTGACACTGTTTCCACTGTTTCCCCATCTATTTCCCATGAAGTGATGGGACCGGATGCCATGATCTTCGTTTTCTGAATGTTGAGCTTTAAGCCAACTTTTTCACTCTCTACTTTCACTTTCATCAAGAGGCTTTATGCTTAGGAAATATAATATCTAGAGCAACCACAAATAAAAATATACAGAGAAGTGCACTTTAAAAGACTATAAATATAAATGTAATTCTAAAAACTTTTCAAGGCACCCACATGAAGGCAAGAAAAAGAAAACAGAAAGGAAAATGAAAGAGATAAAAAAAGTAAAATGGTATACTTCTGTGCTAACATAACAATAATTATAAGAAATACAAATGGTCTAAATACACTAATTAAATGATAGAGATTAAAAAGTATTACTACCCAACTGTATGCTACTGAAAGAAGTTAACTTCAACTATAAACATATAGTCAGGTTGAAAAGAAAATAATGGAAAAAATATAATGCAGATATTAATCAAGGGAAGGCAGGAGTGGCTACACCATCAGATAAAGTAGATTTTGGAGCAAAAAACTTACGAAAGACAAATAAGGACATTATACAGTGATAAAAATGTCAATCTACCAAAAAGACATAATAATCCTAAATGTTATGCATCCCCCCAAAAGAACTGTAAAACATGTGAAGTAAAAACTATCATAATAGATGAAAGTAGAAATATAACAATGCACAATTATGCTCAGGGACTTCAAACCTCCTATCTAAACAATTGTGATAACATAACTAAACAGAAAATCAGTAAGAATATACAAGAATTAATACTACTATCTACCCACATAATTTCACTGACATTTATAGAACAATCTACCCCAAAATAGCAGAATACACGCTCATTTCAAGTGCTCATGGAAACATATACCAAGGTAGACCATATCCTGGGCCTTAAAACAAACCTCAATAAATTTAAAGAACTTAAATCATACAGACTGCGTTTTCAGAGCACAGTAGAATCAAACTGGAAATTAGTAAGAGGAAAAGAAGAATAACATCTCCAAACACTTGGCAATTAAACAGCACAATTTTAATCCATGGATCAAAGATGGAAGTAAAAAGTATATAGAAGTGAATGCAAAAGAAAACACAACACATCAAAGTTTGTAGAACACAGCTAAAGGAATGTCGATAGGGAAATTTATGGCAGTAGATGCATACATTCGTAAAGAGGAAACATCTTGAATCACTAAGCTCTCACATCAAGAACCTAGGAAAATAAGACCAAAATAAGCCCAAAAGCAAGCAAAGGAAGGAAATAATAGAATAAAAATCAGTGAAATTGAAAATAGCAAAACAATGGAGAAAAATAAGTGAAACAAAGAGCTGTTTTTTTTTTAACAGTTTAATAAAATTGACAAACTAAAAAGACTGAAAAAGAGAAAAGGAGAAAAGATACAAAATAGCTAAATCAGGAATAAATGGAGTATCACTACATATACTCCAAACATCAGGAGTGTAATAAAGGATTACTATGAAAACTCTAGAGACACAAATTTCATGATTTAGACAAAATTGATCAGTTTCTCAAATAACCCAAAATATCACAACTCATAAAATGATATAGATCACTTGAACAGCCCTATACTTACTAAGGTAACTGAATTCACAATTTAAAAACTCCTGAAAAAAGAAACCTTCACTTTCAGTAACAAATGAATGACTTTAATTACACTGACAATGTTGTACAACCAGCATCACTATCTGTTTCCAAGATGGTTTCATATCTCTAAACTTTGCATCCTTTTTGTACAAACTCCTTACTCTCCCTCCTTGAACTCCATGTAATGATAGAATGGCAAGTTTTATGTTTTATATCATCACAATTTTAAAAACTATTTTATTATTCTATGTGAGAGATGCAAAAGATTTACATTGAAATTTTGACTTAATAAAAAACAAAAAACTTCAAAAAAAAAAGAAACCTCCAGCTCAGATGCTCTTATGGGAGAATTCTACCAAATACTTAAAGAAGAATTAACACCAATTTTACACATTCTTCCAGAAAAAGAGAAGAAAGAATATGTCCAAATTCATTTTATAAAACTAATATTACCCTGATACCAAAACATGACAAAGAGTGCAGAAAGAGAAAAGGACAGAACAATTTCCCTCATGAATATCCTTAACAATATATTAGCAGATAGAATTCAGTGATACATCAAAAGAATTATACAGTATGACTGAGTGGAGTTTATTCCATGGATGTAAGGCAGGTTCAACATTTGAAAATCAATAAGTGCAACCCACCATATTGAAAGACAAAAGAAAAATCATAAGATCTTATCAATGGATTACAAAGTTAACCTCCTATACATGATAACAGCTCCCAGGAAAATAGGGATAGAGGGCAACTTCCTCAACTTGATAAGGATTATTTATAAAAAACATGAAGCTAACACTTTATTTAATGGAGAAATACTGAATGTGTGCCCCTTAAATTGGGGAATAAGGCAAGAACATCTGCTCCCCCACTGTTACTGAGCATAAATTCAGAAAGTTCTTTCCAGTGTAATAAAACTAGCATATGAGTTCATCTAGCAACCATTTCTTTGGGATTTTGCATACAACATGAGATGAAACAGCAGATTTTACTCTAGCCTGATCACCAAGAATTATTCTTACAGAATACCCCAGTACCTCCTCAATAGACAATATGAGTTTATATCTAATGTTTTTATTTTTACCAGCCGTACTTAATCTGTCTCTTAATATTGCTGACTATTCTGTTGCCTAACATAATAGTGGTTATTTTAGCTCTGTTCCTACAAGCATCACCCAATTAAATCTTTATCATCATTACCTTATCATTACCACTTTATTACAGTGGTCTCTTGGCTGGCTTTCCAGTTTCTCATCACTTCTGCCAGATTTGGCTTCTTAGAAACAGTTTTCAGCACTCCAACCCCATTTTATTACATTTCAATGGTTATTTACCAACAGATTATGGTGAATTCAGAGTTTCAAAGAATAGCAAGAAGAGATAAGAAAGACTTCTTCAGCGATCAATGCAAAGAAATAGAGGAAAACAACAGAATGGGAAAGACTAGGGATCTCTTCAAGAAAATCAGAGATACCAAAGGAACATTTCATGCAAAGATGGGCTCGATAAAGGACAGAAATGGTATGGACCTAACAGAAGCAGAAGATATTAAGAAGAGATGGCAAGAATACACAGAAGAACTGTACAAAAAAGATCTTCACGACCCAGATAATCACGATGGTGTGATCACTGACCTAGAGCCAGACATCCTGGAATGTGAAGTCAAGTGGGCCTTAAAAAGCATCACTACGAACAAAGCTAGTGGAGGTGATGGAATTCCAGTTGAGCTATTTCAAATCCTGAAAGATGATGCTGTGAAAGTGCTGCACTCAATATGCCAGCAAATTTGGAAAACTCAGCAGTGGCCACAGGACTGGAAAAGGTCCGTTTTCATTCCAATCCCAAAGAAAGGCAATGCCAAAGAATGCTCAAACTACCGCACAATTGCACTCATCTCACACACTAGTAAAGTAATGCTCAAAATTCTCCAATCCAGGCTTCAGCAATACATGAACTGTGAACTTCCAGATGTTCAAGCTGGTTTTAGAAAAGGCAGAGGAACCAGAGATCAAATAGCCAACATCCGCTGGATCATGGAAAAAGCAAGAGAGTTCCAGAAAAACATCTATTTCTGCTTTAATGACTATGCCAAAGCCTTTGACTGTGTGGATCACAAGAAACTGTGGAAAATTCTGAAAGAGATGGGAATACCAGACCACCTGATCTGCCTCTTGAGAAATTTGTATGCAGGTCAGGAAGCAACAGACTGGTTCCAAGTTGGGAGAAGAGTATATTAAGGCTGAATATTGTCACCCTGCTTATTTAATTTATATGCAGAGTACATCATGAGAAACGCTGGACTGAAAGAAACACAAGCTGGAATCAAGATTGCCGGGAGAAATATCAATAACCTCAGATATGCAGATGACACCACCCTTATGGCAGAAAGTGAAGAGGAACTCAAAAGCCTCTTGATGAAAGTGAAAGTGGAGAGTGAAAAAGTTGGCTTAAAACTCAACATTCAGAAAACGAAGATCATGGCATCCGGTCCCACCACTTCATGGGAAATAGATGGGGAAATAGTGGAAACAGTGTCAGACTTTATTTTTCTGGGCTCCAAAATCACTACAGATGGTGACTGCAGCCATGAAATTAAAAGGCACTTACTCCTTGGAAGGAAAGTTATGACCAACCTAGATAGCATACTGAAAAGCAGAGACATTACTTTGCCAACAAAGGTCCATCTAGTCAAGGCTATGGTTTTTCCTGTGGTCATGTATGTGAGAGTTGGACTGTGAAGAAGGCTGAGCACCGAAGAATTGATGCTTTTGAACTGTGGTGTTGGAGAAGACTCTTGAGAGTCCCTTGGACTGCAAGGAGATCCAACCAGTCCATTCTGAAGGAGATCAGCCCTGGGATTTCTTTGGAAGGAATGATACTAAAGCTGAAACTCCAGTACTTTGGCCACCTCATGCAAAGAGTTGACTCATTGGAAAAGACTCTGATGCTGGGAGGGATTGGGGGCAGGAGGAGAAGGGGACGACAGAGGATGAGATGGCTGGATGGCATCACTGACTCAATGGATGTGAGTCTGAGTGAACCTCGGGAGTTGGTGATGGACAGGGAGGCCTGGCATGCTGCGATTCATGGGGTCACAAAGAGTCGGACACGACTGAGTGACTGATCTGATCTGATGGTGAATCTTCTCAAAATAGCATTTTATTATTTTATTTGGCCATGCAATGTAGCTTGCAGGGTCCTAGTTCCTTGACCAGAGATGGAACCCGGGCATTCAGCAGTGAAAGCTTGGAATCCTAACCACTGAACCACCAGGTAATTCCCTCAAAATAACATTTTAATAAAATCCCCAGTCAACAAGTCTTAGTTACATCATAAGGCTCAGTTCTTAGAATTTCCCATTACAGTTGCCTCTATTTCAATCAATTTCTATTCTTCTTTACTTTTCACTTTAGATTTTTGTTTTTAAATATAGTATAAACAGAAAACTACATACATAAATGTACAGCTGGATGCCATGATCTTTGTTAGGCTGTATACTGTCACCTGCTTATTTAACTTATATGCAGAGTACATCATGAGAAATGCCAGGCTGCATGAAGCACAAGCTTGAATCAAGATTGCTGGGAGAAATATCAATAACCTCAGATATGCATGTGACACCACTCTTACGGTAGAAAGCAAAGAGGAACTAAAGAGCCTCTTGATTAAAGTGAAAAGGTAGAGTGAAAAAGCTGGCTTAAAACTCAACATTCAGAAAACAAAGATCATGACAGCTGGTCCCATCACTTCATGTCAAGTAGATGGTGAAACAATGAAAAGAGTGACAGACTTTATTTTCTTGGGCTCCAAAATCACCACAGATGGTGACTGCAGTCATGAAATTAAAAGAGACTTGCTCCTTGGAAGAAAAGCAATGACAAACCTAGACATCATATTAAAAAGCAGAGGCGTTACTTTGCTGACAGAGGTCTGTATAGTCAAAGCTATGGCTTTTTCCAGTAGTCATGTATGGATATTAGAGTTGGACCATAAAGAAAGCTGAACACCAAAGAATTGATGCTCTTGAACCTACAAGAGCAGATTCTTTGCTATTATACAGAGTGAAGTAAGTAAAAAAGAGAAAAACAAATGTATGTCAACACGTATATATGGACTCTAGAACGATGACACTGATGAACCTGTTCACAGCAGCAATGGAAATGCAGACATAGAGAAAAGACTTATGGACAAGGGTGGGGAGAAGAGGGAGAGGGTGAGATAAATGGAGAGAGTAGCATGGAACCATATACACTAACAATTAGAAATTGCTGTATGACTCAGGGAACTCAAACTGGAGCTCTTTGATAACCTAGAGGGGTGGGAATGGGTGGGAGGTGCGAGGGAGATTCCACAGGGAGGTGACATATGTACACCTATGTTTATTTCATATTGGTGTATGACAGAAATCCAATATTGTAAAGCAATAGTCAATCAATTAAAATAAATAAATATTTTAAAAGACTGATATTCTGTTCATGAATTGGAAGACAATATAGTAAAAATTTCAATTCTCTCTAACTGATATACAGGTTTAGTGCAATTCTTATCAAGATTCCAGAGAGATTTTCTTTACTTATTTTTATTTTATTTATTTTCTTCCCAGCAAGATTTTCAGCAGGCATAGACAATTCTAAAATTTGTGTGCTAAACCAAAAGATCTAGAATAGAAAAAGCAATCTTGAGAAAGAATAACAAAGTGGCAGGGATCAGTCTACTCAATTTCAAGATTTATTATTTAGCTACAATAATTAAGAGTGTGTGGTATTGGTGAAGAGATAGAAACATAGATGAATGGAACAGAACAGAAAACTTAAAAATAGACCTGCACTAAAATACCCTTTGACAGTCTCAAAAGCAATTCAATGGAGGAAAGGTAGGCTTTCTAACAAATTGTGCCGGAGCAAATACACATCCATAGGCAAAAATTGAACCTCAGCCTAAGTCTCACTTATGTGAAATGTAAAACTATAAAACATTTAGAAAAAAATTTAGAGAAAAATGTTCAGATCTAGGCAAAGTGTTCTATGACAACTTCAAAAGCACAATCCAAAAAAGAAATATTGATAAAGTAGATTAAACATCATCAAAATTAAAAACATTTGCTTTGTGTAAAATCTCACTAAGTGTATGAAAATATGAACTACAGAATTGTAGAAAATATTTGCAAACCATATTCCCAACAAACTATGCAACACTAGAATAGAATCTAGATTACATAAAAAATTCTCAAAACTCAAAAGTAAAAAAACAAAGACCAAATAATTCAATTAGAAAATGAGCAAGAGATCTAAAGAGACATTTCATTGAAGAGGCTATACAGATGGCAAATAGGCACACGAAAACAAGCTTAAAGTCATTAGCCATCTAACAAACACATGAAAAGATGCTCAACATCACTCATTATCAGAGAAATCCAAATCAAAACCACAATGAGGTACCATCTCACGCCAGTCAGAATGGCTGCTATACAAAAGTTTACAAATAATAAATGCTGGTGAGGGTGTGGAGAAAAGGGAACCCTCTTACACTGTTGGTGGGAATGCAAACTAGTACAGCCACTATGGAAAACAGTGTGGAGATTCCTTAAAAAACTGGAAATAGAACTGCCTTATGATCCAGCAATCCCACTGCTGGGCATACACACCCAGGAATCCAGAATTGAAAGAGACACGTATATCCCAATGTTCATTGCAGCACTGTTTACAATAGCCAGGACATGGAAGCAACCTAGATGTCCATCAGCAGACAAATGGATAAGAAAGCTGTGGTACATATACACAATGGAATATTACTCAGCCATTAAAAAGAATACATTTGAATCAGTTCTAATGAGGTGGATGAAACTGGAGCCTATTATACAGAGTGAAGTAAGCCAGAAAGGAAAACACCAATACAGTATACTAATGCATATATATGGAATTTAGAAAGATGGTAATGATGACCCTATAAATGAGATAGCAAAAGAGACACAGATGTAAAGAACAGACTTTTGGACTCTGTGGAGAAGGTGAAGGTGGGGTGATTTGAGAGAATAGCATCAAAACATGTATATTATCATATGTAAAATAGATTGCCAGTCCAGGTTCGATGCATAAGACAGGGTGCTCAGGGTTGGTGCACTGGGATGACCCTGAGGGATGGGATGGGGAAGAAAGTGGGAGGGGGTTCAGGATGGGGAACACATGTACACCCACGGCTGATTCATGTCAATGTATGGCAAAAACCACTATAATATTGTAAAGTAATTAGCCTCCAATTAAAATAAATTAATAAAAAAAGTCATTAGCCATCACAACTGATCATAGCACTGTACTTTCTTTGTTAATTAATTTATAACATTGAAACTAAAGATGAAGTAACTGTAATATATACTAAATATTACATCTTAAGAAGCTTCACAGTGACTTTCATGTTAAAGGTGTACAATATGTTTTCTATATAAATGAATTGATGAAGTCAAACAACATGACCAATCTCAGTGAAATCTGTGACTCAACAGTTATACAACAGTTATGCAGTTATGTAACTATTACAGTTACGACATTGTGTCCTAATACCTCAACTTCCTTAACAGGTAACTCTGGATGGATGTCATGAATGTTGATTCTGCTGCTGAATTTATGCTTGACCTTGAGCAAGGTCCTGTGTGTCTCTAGGTATATATTTCTTCAATTGTATGATGTAGGAGTTGGTCTAGATAAAATCTAAGCTTCCACCATTCCATCTGATGTCCGTGAATAACACATTTGTGCCTACACACTCCCATAAATAGCTTGCTAATTACCAAAGATGCCCGATCCATCTCTGGATAAGTCTAAATACCAGTAAAGTCTTTCTTATACTGAACTAAAAAAATCACTAGCCATCAGAGAAATGCATATTAAAACTGTAATGAGACAGTACCATACACCTGTGGACATGGCTTGGGGTGGGGGAGGAGGGAGACAGTAGGATGTATGGAGAGAGTGACATGGAAACATACATTGCCATATGTAAAATAGATAATCAATGGGAATTTGCTGTATGTTTCAGGGAACTCAAAACTGGGCTCAGTAACAACCTAGAGGGGTGGGATGGGGAGGGAGATGGGACAGATGTTCAAGTGGGAGGTTGTTGTTCAATCGTTCAGTCATGTCTAACTCTTTGTGACCCATGGACTGTAGCATGCCAGGTTTCTCTGTCCTTCACCATCTCCCATTGCTCAAACTCATGTCCATTGATTCCGCGATGCCATCCAACCATCTTGTCCTCTGTTGTCCCCTTCTCCTCCTGCCCTCAATATTTCCCAGGGTCTTTTCCTAATGAATTGACTCTTTGCATCAGGTGGCCAAAGTATTAGAGCTTCAGCTTCAGCGTCACTCCTTCTAATGAATATTCAGCATTGATTTCTTTTAGGGTTGATTGGTTTGATTTCCTTGTAGTCCAAGTTGGAGGAGGACATGGGTAAACCTATGGCTGATTCATGTTGATGTTTGGTAGAAACTAACACAATACTGTAAAGCAATTATCCTTCAATTAAAAATAAACAAAAATTTTAAAAAGTGATAGTGGTAAGGATACAGAGACACTATCATTCATACGTTGCTGGTGGGGATGTAAGATGGGATGATGAATTGTTTGGCAGTTTCTAAAAACAAAACAAAGGATTAAACATTTAACTACCATATGACTCAGCAATTACACTTCTGGAAGTTTAAAATAAAGACTTAATGTTCACACAAAAACCTGTACCTGAATATTTATAGCAGTTCCATAAGTTTTAACACATGTATAGGTTCATGTAAAGAACACCATAATTGTTTCCACTGCTCTTCAAATCTCCTTCATGCTGTCCTTTTAAAGCCACATTCTATTGTACCTCCCACTATAATCCTTGGAAACCATTGATTGATTCTCTGCCATGATAGTTTTTTCCCAAGAATATAATGTAAATTAAATGAAGCATTTAACCCTGAAGAGTAGATTTAAATTGTAATGTAGTGTAGTTTATCAGTTTGATCTTTTATGGGTAGTGACAGACTTCATTTTCTTGGGCTCCAAAATCACGGCAGGTGGTGACTGCAGCCATGAAATTAAAAGACGCTTGCTCTTTGGGAAAAAGCTATAACAAACAGCGTATTAAAAAGCAGAGATGTTACTTTGCCAACAAAGGTCCATATAGTCAGAGCTATGGTTTTTCCAGTAGTCATGTATGGATGTGAGAGTTGGACCATAAAGAAAGCTGAATGCCAAAAATTTGATGCTTTTGAACTGTGGTGTTGGAGAAGACTCTTGAGAGTCCCTTGGACTGCAAAGAGATCAAACCAGACAATTCTAAAGGAAATCAATCCTGAATATTCATTAGAAGGCCTGATGCTGAAGCTCCAATATTTTAGCCACCTGATGCAGAGCCAACTCCTTAGAAAAGACCCTGATGCTGGGAAAGATTGTAGGGAGGAGCAGAAGGCAACAACAGAGGATGAGATGGTTGGATGACATCACCAACTCAGTGGACATGAGTTTGAGCAAGCTCTGGGAAATGGTGAAGGACAGGGAAGCCTGGCATGCTGTGGTACACGGGGTCACAAAGAATCAGACATGACTGAGCGACTGAACAACATCAACAACTTTCAGTGTGGTATATAAGAAATCTTTGCCAAATACCAGGTCACACAGATTTTTTGCCCTATGTTTTCTTCTAGAAATTTTATAGGTTTAGATTTAGCATTTAGATCTATGGTCCATTTTGTGTTGATTTTTATTTATGTGGTGCAAGTTATGATTGAATTTTTTTTTACTTACAGATATTCAATTGCTCTAGCAGAATTTGATGAAAGGACTCTCTCTCCTTTCTTCACTTAATTGCCTTTACAACCTTGTCACATGTTGATTGTTCATATATGTGTGGGTCTTTTTCTGGACTTCCTATTCTGTTCCACTGATCTATTTGTCTCCTTTATACCACTATCACACTGTCTTGATTAATGTCATTTTATAATAAATCTTGAAATCAATTGGTGTTTTCTACTGCAAATTTGTTCTTTTTCAAATTTGTTTTGGTCATTCTAGGTCCTTTTTATTTTTAATCTAAATTTTGGAATCATCCTGTCAATTTACACACACACACACAAATCTTGTTGAAATTCTGATTGCTATTTCATTGAATCTGTACATCATTTTGAAAGGAGTTGACATCTGCTGTTATTGAATCTTCCAAATCATGGATGCAGTATATCTATCAATTTATTTAGGTCTTCCTCAATTTCTTTCAGCAATGTTTTAGTTTTCAGTGTACAAGTCTTTCATGTCTTTTGTCAGATTTACCTCTGTTATTCAAAATTTTTGATGCTACTGTAAATGGCATTGGTTTTTAAAAATTGTTTGTTGTTATTATATAGAAAAACAATTGACTATTGAATCTTTTAAGCTTGCTAAATTTGTTTATTAGTTCTAATAGCTTTTTTTCTAGACTTCATCAGATTTTCTATATAGATAATCATATGAATAAATGCAGTTTTACTTCTTCTCCAATCTTCGAGCCTTTTCCCCCCTTTTCCTTCCCTGATTTTACTGGTAAAGTATCCAGTACAATATTGAATAGTAGTAGTGAAAGCAGACATTCTTGCTTTATTCCTAATCTTAGGGGAAACACATTCAGTCTCTCACCATTAATCATGTTTGCTGTAAATATTTTGTAGATGCCTTTTATCAGATTGAGGAAATTCCCTTCAGTCCTTTGTTGAGAAATTTTATCTGGAATGGATGTTGGCCTTCTTAGATGATTCATCTGTGTCTATTTAGATGGCCATATAGTTTTTTATTTTTAGTCTGCTAATATGGTGACTTTCTATGATTGGTTTCCAAATGTTAAACCAATCTTCCATTCCTGTGATATGCTCCACTTGTAATGTGTTATCCTTCTAATTTGTTATTGCATTTGATTTGCTAAATTTCTTTTTAAGATTTTGTCATCAAGTTCCTGAGGGTTATTGGTTTATCGTTTTCTTTAGTGTTGTTGTTTGCTTTTGTTTTATTGTAAATCTGTTGGTGTACTAATAAAATGAGTTGGGGAATATTTCCTCACTTTAATTTTTGTTTGTTTGTTTAAAGATTTCAGTTTCCAAAGAAGTTTCAAGCTTATGGGAAAATTGAGCATAAAGTAGAGTTTTCATATACCCATTTCCTTCACTCCCCTGTACATTTTCCCTTATTATTAACATCTTCATTAATTTGGTACATATGTTAAAATTAAATTGGCCAATATTGACACATTATTATTAATTAAAGTCCACAGTTTATATTGAAGTTGAATATTGCTTCTTTTAAAGGTTGATTTTGTGACAATTTGATTGGGCCATGGGATATCCCAAGTTAACATTTCTGGGTGTGCCTGTGACGATGTTTTGATTAAGATTGGCATTTGAATTGATTGGTGGACTCAGTAGATTGCCCTCTCCAAGGTGGGTGGATATAATTCAATCAGCTAAGGGCCTGAATAGAACTAAAAGTGGAAGAAGGGACATTTGTCTTCTGCCCTTTGACTGGGATTTGCATCATTGAGTCACCTGATTTTCAGGCCTCCAGATCAATTATGCCATTAACTTTCCTGGATCTCCACTTGTAGACTGTACTCGGCCGGACTTTTCAGCCTCCATAATTGCATGAGCCAATTCCCCATAGTAGATCTTGTTTTATATATACATATATCTCCTATTGTCTGTATTTCTCTGGAAGGCCCTAATATGTTAAGAATGGTTAATGTACTCTTTCAGGCGTTTGAAAGGTTAAAAATATTCAGCACTAAATTTTTGACTTGCTTAGTCTCTTCAGTCGTGTCTGACTGTGCGACTCTATGGACTGTATCCCACCAGGCTCCTCTGTCCATGGGATTCTCCAGGCAAGAGTACTGGAGTAGGTTGCCATTCCCTTCTCCAGGGGATCTTCCCCACCAGGGATCAAACTGGTGTCTAACCTGCATTGGCAGGGTTCTTTACCACTAGCATCACCTAACTCTTTAATGGCAGTTTAAGTTGTCAGAGACAATTTAATTAAATAAAATTCACAATAAGTGCTCCAAAAAAAAATTTCTTGACAGTTGTGTAGGACTGTTGTTATTTTCTTAAATTATTGGCAGAGTTCTCCAATGAAACCATCTAGGCCTGAAATTTTCTTTGTGAGAAGATTATTAACTACAAGTTCAATTTTTAAAAATTGGATGTAAAGTTATTCAGTTTATCTATTCTTTCCTGATTGTGTTGGGCAGAATTCTAAACTGGTCCCTAGGATCTTCTCCCTGTTATACATTCTCTGTATAAATCCCCTGCCCTTAAATGTGGCTTAGACTTGTGAATATGATGTGACAACCACCACCTTAATTAGGTTATATTATATGGCAAAGGTGATGGGACAGTCGCTCTTTTGACAATATACTGTCTTAGCACACTGGGGAAATATTCTGCTGGTTTTGAAGAAATAAGGTGCCATGCTGTGAGAAGGCAATGTGGCTGGAATGTGAGGTCAATCTCTAGTTGCAGAGAGTGACCTACTTCCAATATCCAGCAAGAAAATGGGAATCTCTGTTTAAAACTGCAAAGAAATAAATTTTGCCAACAACTAGTGAGCTTGGACCACAAGCTCCAGATGAGAGCAGAGGAAAACAATGAACTTTGATTGTATCTTTTGAAGAATTGTCTATTTCATCTTAATTGTTGAACTTGTTGTCATAAAGTTGCTAATAATATTCCCTTTTTATCCTTTTAATAGTTATAAAATATCATCACCTTCATCTCTGATATTAGTGATTTGTGTCTTTTCTCATTTTTTTCTGATCAAATTTTATCAATTATATTCATGCTCTCAAAAAACCCCCAGCTTTTGCTTTCATTGGTTTTCTCAATTGTTTATCTGTTTCTTACTTCACTAATTTTTACTCAACCGTTGTTATTTCCTTTATTTCATTTTCTTTGGGTTTAATTTGCTCTTTCTTTCTAGTTTATTAAGATGAAAACTGAGGTTATTGAATAAAAGCTTTTCTTATTTTCTAATATAGGCTTTTAGTGTTTTAAAATTTCCCCTAAGAAATACTACTTTAGTGGCATCCCACAAATTTTGATATTTTTGTATTTTCATTTTCATTCAGTATAAAAAATATTCTAATTTCCCTTTTTACTTCTTTGATCTTCTGTTACTTAGAAGTGTGTTATTGAGTTACCAGATATTTGGGGATTTTCCAAGAATCTTTTGTTACTGATTTCTAGTTTAATTTTGTTGAGGTCAGAGGGTATACTTTGTATGACTTGAATCTTTTTGAATTTATTGAGACCTGTTTTACTCATTCTGATATATGTGTAGTGATATTTCACTGTAGTCTTAATTTGCATTTCCCTGGTGGCTAGTAATGTTGAATATGTTTTGTGTGCTTACTTGCTATCTATATATCTTCTTTGATGAAATGTCTCTTGCCCATTTTCTAGTACTGTTGTTTGCTTTATTACTGTTGTTTTCAGTGGTTCTTTATGTAATCTAGACACAGTTTTTTTGTTGCATTTCTGATTTGCAAATATTTTCTCCCAATCTGTAGCTTGTCTTTTTATCATTTCATTAAGATCTTGCACACAGCAAAAGTTTTATATTTGGATGAAGTACAATTTTAAAAAATCATGTTTTTTGCATGCAAGCCTGTGAATTTTTTCCAGCTTTATTGAGATATAATTGATATATAACATTGTATAAGTTTAAGGTGTACAATGTGATGATTTGATACACATATATTGTGAAATGACTACCAAAGTAGAGTTAGTTAACACCTCCATCACCTCTCATAATTACCATTTATTTTTTGTGGTGAGAACTTTGAAGATCTCTCAAGTTGCTAAAAATATTCATAATATGAAAATGTCTAATTTTTAACAAAAGAAATCATTCATCATATAGTGTCTTCAATAAATGGTACTAAAAAGTGAACGTGCAAAAAATGAAGTTGGACTCTTACCTAATAACAAAAATTAACTCAAGATCTTGCTTTTTTTTTTTTTATACCCAGAAATGGGATTGCTGATCATGTCATAATTCTATTTTTTTTTCTGTAGCAACTACATACACCATTTTATATTTTCACCAACAATGCACAAGTGCTATAATTTCTTCCCTTACAAAACTCATTTTTTTTCTTTCTTTTGTTTTTTGTTTTTTGGATACTAATAATCCTAATGAGTGTGAGGTGGTATCTCATTGTGGTTTTGATTTGCACTTCCCTAATAATTAGTGATATCAAGCACCTTTTTGGGTACATATTGGCCATTTGTATATTTTCTTCAGAAAAAATAAGTTTCCCTGGTGGCTCAGATGGTAAAGAATCTGCCCGCAATGCAGGAGACTGGGGGTTGATCCCTGGATCAGGAAGATCCCCTGGAGGAGGAAATGGCAACCCACTCCAGTATTCTTGCCTGGAGAATTCCATGGACAGAGGAGTCTGGTGGCTACGGTCTATGGGGTCTCACAGAGTTGGACACAACTGAGAAACTTTCACTCACTTTTGGAAAAATGTTTATTTAGTTCTTCTGCTGATTTTTAAATAAGTTTGTTTATGTTTTTGCTATTGAGTTAAATGAGTTATTTGCATATATTTTGGATAGTAATCCTTTTTAAGATATATGTTTTGCATTTATTTTCTCCCTTTTCATAGGCTGACTTTTCATTTTGTTGATTGTTTCCTTTGCTGTGCAGAGGTTTTTTTAGTTTGATGTAGTTCCACTTATTTATTTTTACTTTTGTTTCTTGCGTTTTTGTATTATATCCAAGAAATTTCTTCCAAGACCAATGTCAATGAGCTTTCCTCCTGGTATTTCTTCTAGGAAAGTTTCAGTTTCAGAACTTGTATCTACGTCTTTGTCCATTTTGAGTTAATTTCTATGACTAGTGGAGAAGGCAATGGCACCCCACTCCAGTACTCTTGCCTGGAAAGTCCCATGGACGGAGGAGCCTGGTAGGCTGCAGTCCATGGGGTCGCTAAGAGTCAGACACGACTGAGTGACTTCACTTTCACTTTTCACTTTCATGCATTGGAGAAGGAAATGGCAACCCACTCCAGTGTTCTTGCCTGGAGAATCCCAGGGACAGGGGAGCCTGGTGGGCTGCTGTCTATGGGGTCGCACAGAGTCGGACATGACTGAAGTGACTTAGCAGCAGCAGCAGCAGTGTAACATAGGGATACAATTTAATTCTTCTGTATCCATTTATGGAAGAGGCAATCTCTTCCCACATTGCATATTCTTGGCTTCCTTGTCAAATATTAGTTGACTGATATATGAGGGTTTGTTTCTGGGCTCTCGATTATGTTCCACTGGTCTATATGTTTATGTTTATGCCTACCATACTATTTTGATTACTATAGCTTTGTAGTATAGTTTGAAATCAGGAAGTGTGATGCCTGCAGTTTTATTCTTTGTCAAGATTACATTGGCTATTTGAAGTTTTTTGTGGTTCCATGCAAATTTTAAGATTGTGTTTTCTACTACTGTGAAAAATGCCATTGGAATTTTGATAGACATTGCACTGAATGTATAGATGACCTTGAGGAGTAAAGACATTTTAACAATATTAATTCTGATCCCTGAACACTGGATATCTTTTTGTTTGTGTCTTCTTCAATTTCTTTCATTAAAGGAATGTACAGATTTCAAATGTACAGATCTTTCACCTCCCTGATAAATTTATTCCTAAGTAATTTATTGGTTTGGATTCTATTGTGAATGAAATTGTTCTCTTTATTTTTCAGATGTTTTGTTAGTATATGAAACCACAACTGATTTTTGTATATTGATTTTTTGTCCTACAACTCTACCAAATTCATTGATTAGTTCTAACAGTTAGGGTTTTCTTTTATTTAGAAAGTTTAGTATTTCCTATATGTAAGATCATATCATCTATTAACAAAGCTAATTTTACTTCTATTTTTCCTGTTTGGGTGCCTTTTCTTTTATTTGACTGTTAGCTCTAGCTAGGACTTCTAGTACTACTGAATAACAGTGGTGAGAGTGGGCATCTTTATCTTGTTCCTCATCTTAGAAGGAAAGCTTTCAACCCATTACCATTGAATATAAATTTGGCTGTGGGTTTGTCACATATAGCCTTTACTATTTAGAAGTCAATTCCTTCTATACTCAATTTGTTGAAGATTTTCATGATAAGGGGATGCTGAATTTTGTCATGTTTCTGCATCTACTGAGATGATCACATGATTTTTATCTATTAATGTGGTGTATCACATTCATTTATTTGTGTATGTTGACTCATCTTGCAACCCAGGGATAAGTTCCACTTGATCGTGGTGTATGATATTATGACTGTGCTGTTGAATTCAGATTGCTAGTATTTGGTTCATAACTTCTGCATCCATACTCGTCAGGGATATTGGTGTGTAATTTTTTTTTTTTATGGTATCCTTATCTGACTTTGATATTGTATGGGAAAACCTTGGTCTTTCACCTTCTATATAGGGAAAAACACAGCTGTTCCCTACTTTTTTGTGAGTCTTTTTTTTCTTTCTTGTGATTTTACTTTACTACTCACACAGAAAACTTCACTTCTGGTCACCAAATGTGTGAGGTTTTCCACTATACCACAAAGCAATTCTTGGACATGATCTACTGGAAATAGCATCAGATCATAGGTTAAAGTTTACAGCCCCTACCTTTACTTTAGGATGTCAGTTGCAAGGCCAGGTTATCACCTATGTTTCTGATCAACCTGCTATATATAGGCAGTTCTCCTCCTTAGGTTCAACTTTCTGTTTTTTTTGAAAGCCATGAAGAGTAAATTTTATTTTTTATTTTTGTTTTTTAAATTAATTTTTACTGGAGTATAGTTGATTTACAATATTGTGTTAGTTTCTGCTATACAGCAAAGTGAATCAGTTATTCATATACATATATTCACTCTTTTTTAGATTCTTTTCCCTTAAACACCATTACAAAGTACTGAGTACAGTTCTCTGTGCTATACAATAGGTCATTATTAGTAATCTATTTTATACATAGTAGTGTGTATATGTCAGTCTCGAACTTCCAATTTATCCCTCCCACCATTACCACCTGATAACCATAAGTTTATTTTCTACATCTGTAATTCTATTTCTGTTTTGTAGATAAGTTCATTTGTACCCCTTTTCTAAAGATTCCGCATATAAATGATATCACATGATATTTATCTTTCTCTGACTTACTTCACTCAGTATGACAATCTTTAGGTTCATCCATCTCACTGAAAATGGCATCATTTCATTCTTTTGTATAGCTGAGCAATATTCCATTGTATATATGTACCACAATCTACTCTATTCAGTAAGCCTGGTGATCTACAGTCCATGGAGTCACAAAGAGTTGGACTTGACTTAGCAACTAAACAACAATGTTGATAGACATTTAGATTGCTTCCATGTCCTGGCTATTGTAAATAGTGCTGCAGTGAACATTAGGGTGCATGTATCTTTTCTTTTCCTCTTTTTTTTTTTTTTGTTTCTCAAGTCTCTTTAACTCAGAGCAATAAATGTGCTAAAGTGGAGTGTTTTGGGGTGAGCTGTCCTGAATGCCATCAGGAGCACAGATTACCTGGTGTGTCCCCATCCTCCTGCAGGGAGCAGAAATCAGGGAACTGATGCACAGGCCCAGAGCGGGCCTGCAAGCCTGCACTCCCTCAGGCTTCAGGCCTTTTCCCCGGGCTCACCTGCTCTGTTTCTCCTGCATGTATCTTTTCAAATTATGGTTTTCTCCAGGTATATTCCTAGGAGTAGGATTGCAAGATAGTACAGTAGCTCTATTTTTTAGTTTCTAAAGGATCTTCCATACTGTTTTCTACAATAGCTGCACCAACTTATATTCCCACCAACAGTGCAGGAGAGTTCCCTTTTCTCCACACCCTCTTCAGCATTTATTATTTGTAGACTTTTAGACTGTTGCCATTCTGACTTGTGTAAGGTGATACCTTATTGTGGTTTTGATTTGCATTTCTCTAGTGATTAGCAATATTGAGCATCTTTTCATGTTCCTGTTAGGCATCTGCATGTCTTCTTTTGAAAAATGTCTATATTTAGGTACACCAGCCCCAAGCTTCCTGTATCCTGCATGGAACTTGGACTGGTGATTCGTTTCTTATATGATATTATGCATGTTTTAATGCCATTCTCCCAAATCATCCCCCCTCCCTCTCCCACAGAGTCCAAAAGACTGTTCTATACATCTGTGTCTCTTTTGCTGTCTCCCATATAGGGTTGTCGTTACCATCTTTCTAAATTCCATATATATGCATTAGTATACTGTATTGGTAGCTTGGTAGGAATTGTATTGAATCTATAGATTGCTTAGTATACTCATTTTCACTATATTGATTCTTCCGATCCATGAACATTGTATATTTCTCCATGTATTTGTGTCCTCTTTGATTTCTTTCACCAGTGTTTTATAGTTTTTTCTATATATAGGTGTTTTGTTTTTTTTTTTTTTAATTTAATTTAATTTTATTTTTTAAAATTTTATTTTATTTTTAAACTTTACAATATTGTATTCGTTTTGCCAAATATCGAAATGAATCTGCCGCAGGTATACCCGCGTTCCCCATTCTGAACCCTCCTCCCTCCTCCCTCCTGATACCCTCCCTCTGGGTCATCCCAGCGCACCAGCCCCAAGCATCCAGTATCGCACATCGAATCTGGACTGGCGACTCGTTTCATACATGATATTATACACGTTTCAATGCCATTCTCCCAAATCTCCCCACCCTCTCCCTCTTCCACAGAGTCCATAAGACTGATCTATACATTAGTGTCTCTTTTGCTGTCTCGTACACAGGGTTATTGTTACCATCTTTTTTACTTCTTCTTTTCCAATCTGGATTCCTTTTATTTCTTTTTCTTCTCTGATTGCTGTGACCAAAACTTCCAAAACTATGATGAATAGTAGTGGTGAGAGTGGGCACCCTTGTCTTGTTCTTGACTTTAGGGGAAATGCTTTCAATTTTTCACCATTGAGGATAATGTTTGCCGAGGGTTTGTCATATATAGCTTATACTATGTTTAGGTATGTTCCTTCATGTTGAATTTTGTCAAAGGCTTTCTCTGCATCTATTGAGATAATCATATGGTTTTCATCTTTCAATTTGTTACTGTGGTGTATTACATTGATTAATTTGCAGATATTGAAGAATCCTTGCATCCCTGGGATAAAGCCCACTTGGTCATGATGTATGATCTTTTAAATATGTTGTTGGATTCTGTTTGCTAGAATTTTGTTAAGGATTTTTGCATCTATGTTCATCAGTGATATTGGCCTGTAATTTTCTTTTTTTGTGGCATCTTTGTCTGGTTTTGGTATTAGGGTGATGGTGGCCTCATAGAATGAGTTTGGAAGTTTACCTTCCTCTGCAATTTTCTGGAAGAGTTTGAGTAGGATAGGCGTTAGCTCTTCTTTAAATTTTTGGTAGAATTCAGCTGTGAAGCCGTCTGGTCCTGGGCTTTTGTTTGCTGGAAGATTTCTGATTACTGTTTCAATTTCCCTGCTTGTGATGGGTCTGTTAGATTTTCTATTTCTTCCTGGTTCAGTTTTGGAAAGTTGTACTTTTCTAAGAATTTGTCTATTTCTTCCAAGTTGTCCATTTTATTGGCATGTAGTTGCTGATAGTAGTCTTTTACGATCCTTTGTATTTCTGTGTTATCTGTTGTGATTTATCCATTTTCATTTCTAATTTTGTTGATTTGATTCTTCTCCCTTTGTTTCTTGATGAGTCTGGCTAATAGTTTGTCAATTTTATTTATCTTCTCAAAGAACTAGCTTTTAGCTTTGTTGACTTTTGCTATGGTCCCTTTTGTTTCTTTTGCATTTATTTCTGCCCTAATTTTTAAGATTTCTTTCCTTCTACTAACCCTGGGGTTCTTAATTTTTTCCTTTTATAGTTGCTTTAAGTGTAGAGTTAGGTTATTTATTTGACTTTTTTCTTGTTTCTTGAGTTAAGCCTGTATTGCTATGAACTTTCCCCTTAGCACTGCTTTTACAGTGTCCTATAGATTTTGGGTTGTTGTGTTTTCATTTTCATTCATTTCTATGCATATTTTGATTTATTTTTTGATTTTTTCTGTGATTTATTGGTTATTCAGCAATATGTTGTTCAGCCTCCATGTGCTGGAATTTTTAGTAGTTTTTCTCCTGTAATTGACATCTAGTCTTACTGAATTGTGGTCAGAAAAGATGCGTGGAATGATTTCAATTTTTTTGAATTTACCAAGGCTAGATTTATGGCCCAGGATGTGATCTATCCTGGAAAAGGTTCTATGTGCACTTGAGAAAAAGGTCAAATTCATTGTTTTGGGGTGAAATGTCCTATAGATATCAATTAGGTCTAACTGGTCCATTGTATCATTTAAAGTTTGTGTTTCCTTGTTAATTTTCTGTTTAGTTGATCTATTCATTGGTGTGAGTGGGGTATTAAAGTCTCCCACTATTATTGTTTTATTGTTAATTTCCACTTTCATACTTGTTAGCATTTGGCCTACATATTATGGTGTTCCTATGTTGGGTGCATATATATTTATAACTGTTATATCTTCTTCTTGGATTGATCCTTTGATCATTATGTAGTGTCTTTCTTTGTCTCTTTTCATAACCTTTATTTTAAAGTCTATTTTATCTAATATGAGTATTGCTGCTCCTGCTTTCTTTTGGTCTCTTGCATGGAATATCTTTTTCCAGCCCTTCACTTTCAGTCTGTATGTGTCCTTTGTTTTTAGGTGGGTCTCTTGTAGACAACATATATAGGGGTCTTATTTTTTTATCCATTCAGCCAGTCTTTGTCTTTTGGTTGGGGCATTCAACCCATTTACATTTAAGGTAATTATTGATAAGTATGATCCCATTGCCATTTACTTTGTTGTTTCAGGTTTGAGTTTATACACCCTTTCTGCGTTTCCTGTCTAGAGAAGATCCTTTAGCATTTGTTGAAGAGCTGCTTTGGTGGTGCTGAATTCTCTCAGCTTTTGCTTGTCTGTAAAGCTTTTGATGTCTCCTTCATATTTGAATGAGATCCTTCCTGGATACAGCAATCTGGGTTGTTGGTTTTTCTTTTTCATTACTTTATGTCCTGCCATTCCCTTCTGGCCTGAAGAGTTTCTATTGAAAGATCAGCTGTTATCCTTTTGGGAATCCCCTTGTGTCTTATTTGTTGTTTTTCCCTTGCTGCTTTTAATATTTATTCTTTGTGTTTGATCTTTGTTAATTTGATTAATATGTACCTTGGGGTGTTTTGCCTTGGGTTTATCCTGTTTGAGACTCTGTGGGTTTCTTGGACTTGGGTGGCTATTTCCTTCCCCATTTTAGGGAAGTTTTCAACTATTATCTCCTCAAGTATTTTCTCATGGCCTTTCTTTTTGTCTTCTTCTTTTGGGACTCCTATGATTCAAATGTTGGGGCATTTAACATTGTCCCAGGGGTCTCTGAGGTTGTCCTCTATTCTTTTCTTTTTCCTTTTTTCCTCTCTGCTTCATTTCTTTCTACCATTCTATCTTCTACCTCACTCATCCTATCTTCTGCCTCCATGTTGCTACTATTGGTTACTTCCAGAATTTTTTTTTTTTAATCTCATTTGTTGCACTATTCATTATATATTGGCTCTTTTTTATTTCTCCTAGGTCCTTGTTAAACCTTTCTTGCATCTTCTCAATTCTTGTCTCCAGGCTATTTATCTGTAACTCCATTTTGTTTTCAAGATTTCAGATCATTTTTACTATCATTATTCTGAATTATTTTTCAGGTAGATTCCCTATCTCTTCTTCTTTTGTTTGGTCTGGTGGGCATTTAATATGTTCCTTTACCTGCTGAGTATTTCTCTGCCTTTTCATCTTGTTTAGATTGCTGTGTTTGAGGTGGCCTTTCTGTATTCTGGCAGTTTGTGGTTCCTCTTTATTGTGGAGGTTCCTCTCTGTGGGTGGGGTTGGACGGGTGGCTTGTCAAGGTTTTCTGGTTAGGGAAGCTTGTGTAGGTGTTCTGGTGGGTGGAGCTGGATTTCTTTTCTCTGGAGTGCAATGAAGTTTCCAGTATTTGCGTGGTATGTCTTGCTCTGGATCTTGTTGTCTCTTGGGTGGTGCTTGGTTTCGGTGTAGGTATGGAGGCTTTTGGATGAGCTCTTATCAGTTAATGTTCCTTGAAGTCAGGAGTTCTCTGGTGTTCTCAGGTTTTGGACTTAAGCCTCCTGCCTCTGGTTTTCAGTCTTATTCTTACAGTAGCCTCAAGACTTCTCTATCTATACAGCACTGATGATAAAACATCTAGGTTAATGATGAAAAGTTTCTCCACAGTGAGGGACACCTGGAAAGGTTCACAGAGTTACATGGAGAAGAGAAGAGGGAGGAGGGAGAGTGAGGTGACCAGGAGAAGAGGGGAAATCAAAAGGGGAGAGAGAAAACTAGCCAGTAATCAATTCCTTATGTGTTCTCCACAGTCTGGATCCCTCAGAGATATTCACGGAGTTACACAGAGAGGATAAGAAGGAGGAAGGAGACAGAGGTGACCAGGAGGAGAAAAGAGGGAATCAAAAGGAGAGAGACAGATCCAGCCAGTAATCAGTTCCCTAAGTGTTCTCCACAGCCCGGAACACACAAAGAGATTCACAGAGTTGGGTAGAGAAGAGAAGGGGGAGGAAGAAGATAGAGGTGACCTGGTGGAGAAAAAGGAGAGTCAAAAGGGGGAGAAAGCAATCAAGCCAGTAATCACACTCCTAAGTAAATCTCAGTACTGAAGATTGAGTTCTTAAAGGAACAAAATTTGATAACAAATACCAAAAAGCAAAGATTAAAAATCTAGAGTAGAGGTTAGACTCTCAAAAATACAATATTAACAAAGCAAAATCACAATATATATATATATATATATGGTTTGCTTTAAAAATAGGGTTTTTTTTTTTGTAAGGTAATAGTAGGTTATAAAAATGAAAATTAAAAAGGAGCAATTGAGGACTTAAAATTTTTTTAATATATTTTTTAAAATGTAAAAAACTGATAATAGTAAAAATATATCTAGGAACTTCTCTGGAGCTGTTGTGGACAGTGTGGGGTCAGTTCAGTTTCAGATAGTTCCTTGATTCGGCTTATACTTCTCAAGATCTATAGGCCCCTTCCAATGTAGTCAGTGCTAACTACAGGGCTTTAATCTGTTGCACCTGTCACTCCCAAAGCAGTTCCCTCTGTTTATTTTAGCTTCTTCTGTTTGCTTGTCTCTTCAGTGTCTGATTTCTGCCCTGACACAAGGGGGCAAAGGTGGTCACTTATTTAGGCTCTCTTGTTCAGTCCTGCTGTGGGGAGAGAGGAACACTGCAAACAAATGTCACTGGCGTGTGTGGGGAGTGCTCACTGTGTCTTGGCCACACTGGGTTTGCCCCCACTCATGGCGTGTGTGCTTTCATCGTCTACACTTCTCAGGCTCTAGGTTGCTCTGCAGGGGAACTGTCTGAGGCGGGCCCTGGGTTGTGTATACTTTCCAGGTCTAAGCCGCTCAGGTTCAGGTTCTCAGGTACTCCACAAAGGCGCAGAGTTGGTTTGGCCTGCGTTTTGTGCCCTTCCCAGGTCCGATCAGCTCAGGAGACCAGGTGCTTGGCCAGCACAGTTTCCCCCAAGTTGGAGGTGCATGTTATCGCCTCCCTTGTCCCAGCTGTTCAGTTTTCCGGGTGCGTAGCAGGCACGCCTTCCTAGGTGTGCTGTGTGTTTCTTCTGGGGAGCTGATCTCTGGCTGCAACCCTCCTGGCAGAGGTCAACCATCCAGAATCCCAAGAAGTCTTGGTTAGCAATAGAGCCTGCTTGCAGTTTGGTAGAGGATGCCTCTTGGGCTGAGATTGCCCCTTTCTGGCTCTGGCTGCCCCCTGCCTGCTTGTTTCTGGTGGGGGATGGGCCAGTCCACAGCCGGCTAGCTCTCCTCTGTTATTCGCTCAGTCCTTTGTTCTGTGGGCAGGCCTGGCAGTGCCTTAGGTTAGGGCATTTCGTGGCATAGTTCTCTCTCTCTCTTTTTTTTCCTCTCTCTCTCTGGCTATTCCACAGTTTGGGTTGCTATCTCAAGTTAGTTCCCTCAGATTGCCCTCAGGGCATTTGGGCCGGTTCTTACCCTAAGCAATGCAGCCTGTGCCTCTCTGTTCAGCCCCACTCTCTGGTGGTGGCTGTGAGCACTGGGAGTTGCCATTAGGCACATAATCTGTGGGTTTTATTTATTTATTTATTTATTTTTCCTCCTGGTTATCAGAGGGCAGCAGATTCCAAAATTCCCCACAAACCCGCCAGTAAGAGTGTTTCCTGGTGTTTGGAAACTTCTTTTAAGACTCCTTTCCTGGGATGGATCTCCATCCCTACTTCTTTGTCTCTCTTTTTATCTTTTATATTTTGTCCTACCTCCTTTCAAAGACAACGGTCTGCCTTTCTGGGTGTCTGATGTCCTCTGCCAGCATTCAGAAGTTGTTTTGTGGAATTTTCTCAGCGTTCAAATGTTCTTTTGATGAATTTGGGGGGAAAAAGTGGTCTCCCCGTCTTATTCCTCTGCCATCTTAGGACCGGCCCCCCAACATTGCAGTCTTGCATTCTTTAATTTATCATAGATTAATTGACCATAGCTGCATGGGTTTATTTCTGGGCTTTTTATCCTATTCCATTGATCTATATGTCTAGTTTTGTGCTAGTACCATATTCTTTTGATGACTGTATCTTTGTAGTATATTCTGAAGTCAGAGATTCCTCCAGTTCCGTTTTTGTCTTTTTTTTTTAAGATTTCTTTGGGTATTCAGGGTCTTTTGTGTCTCCATACAAATTTTAAGACATTTTTGTTCTAGTTATATGAAAAATGTCATTGTTAATTTGATAGAGACTGCATTGAATTTGTTGGAGAAGGCAATAACAACCCACTCCAGTACTCTTGCCTGGCAAATCCCATGGATGGAAGAGCCTGGTAGGCTGCAGTCAATGGTGTCACTAGGACTTGGACATGACTGAGCGATTTCACTTTCATGCATTGGCGAAGGAAATGGCAACTCACTCCAGTGTTCTTGCCTGGAGAATCCCAGGGATGGCAGAGCCTGGTGGGCTACCATCTATGGGGTCGCACAGAGTCAGACATGACTGAAACGACTTAGCAGCAGCAGCATTGAATTTGTAGATTGCCTAGGGTAATATAGTCATTTTGACCATATTGGTTCTTCCAATCCATGAACATGGTATATATCTTTTCATCTGTTGTGTCTTCTTTTGTTTTTGTTTTTTTTAATCAGCATCTTATAATTTTTGGAATACAGGTCTTTTGTCTCCTTCAGTTCAGTTTAGTCACTCAGTCGTGTCCGACTCTTTGTGACCCCATGAACTGCAGCACGCCAGGCCTCCCTGTCCATCACCAACTCCTGGAGTCCACCCAAACTCATGTGCATTGAGTCAGTGATGCCGTCCAGCCATCTCATCTTCTGTCATCCCCTTCTTCTCCTGCCCCCAATCTCCCCAGCATCAGGGTCTTTTCAAATGAGTCAACTCTGCGCATGAGATGGCTAAAGTATTGGAGTTTCAGCCTCAGCATCACTCCTTCCAATGAACACCCAGGACTGTCCTTTAGGGTGGACTGGTTGGATCTCCTTGCAGTCCAAGGGACTCTCAAGAGTCTTCTCCAACACCACAGTTCAAAAACATCAATTCTTTGGTACTCAGCTTTCATCACAGTCCAACTCTCACATCCATACATGACCACTGGAAAAACCATAGCCTTGACTAGATGGACCTTTGTTGGCAAAGTAATATCTCTGCTTTTTAATATGCTATCTAGGTTGGTCATAACTTTCCTTCCAAGGAGTAAGCGTCTTTTAATTTCATGGCTGCAGTCACCATCTGCAGTGATTTTGGAACCCCCAAAAATAAAGTCTGACACTGTTTCCCCATCTATTTCCTATGAAGTGATGAGACCAGATGCCATGATCTTCGTTTTATGAATGTTGAGCTTTAGGCCAACTTTTTCACTCTCCACTTTCACTTTCATCAAGAGGCTTTTTAGTTCCTCTTCACTTTCTGCCATAAGGATGGTGTCATCTGCATATCTGAGGCTATTGATATTTCTCCCGGCAATCTTGATTCCAGCTTGTGCTTCTTCCAGCCCAGCGTTTCTCATGATGTACTCTGCATAGAAGTTAAATAAGCAGGGTGACAATATACAGCCTTGATGTACTCCTTTTCCTATTTGGAACCAGTCTGTTGTTCCATGTCTAGTTCTAACTGTTGCTTCCTGACCAGCATATAGGTTTCTCAATAGGCAGATCAGGTGGTCTGGTATTCCCATCTCTTGAATTTTCTACAGTTTCTTGTGATCCACACAGTCAAAGGCTTTGGCATAGTCAATAAAGCAGAAATAGATATTTTTCTGGAACTCTCTTGCTTTTTCCATGATCCAGCGGATGTTGGCAATTTGATCTCTGGTTCTTCTGCCTTTTGTAAAACCAGCTTGAACATCTGGAAGTTCACGGTTCACATATTGCTGAAGCCTGGCTTGGAGAATTTTGAGCATTACTTTACTAGCGTGTGAGATGAGTGCAATTGTGCAATAGTTTGAGCATTCTTTGGCATTGCCTTTCTTTGGGATTGGAATGAAAACTGACCTTTTCCAGTCCTGTGGCCACTGCCGAGTTTTCCAAATTTGCTGGCATATTGAGTTCAGCACTTTCACAGCATCGTCTTTCAGGATTTGAAATAGCTCAACTGGAATTCCACCACCTCCACTAACTTTGTTCGTAGTGATGCTTTTTAAGGCCCACTTGATTTCACATTCCAGGATGTCTGGCTCTAGGTGAGTGATCACACCATCGTGATTATCTGGGTCGTGAAGATCTTTTTTGTACAGTTCTTCTGTGTATTCTTGCCACCTCTTCTTAATATCTTCTGCTTCTATTAGGTCCATACCATTTCTGTCCTTTATCGAGCCCATCTTTGCATGAAATATTCCCTTGGTATCTCTAATTTTCCTGAAGAGATCTCTAGTCTTTCCCATTCTGTTGTTTTCCTCTGTTTCTTTGCATTGATTGCTGAGGAAGGCTTTCTTATCTCTCCTTGCTATTCTTTGGAACTCTGCATTCAGATGCTTATATCTTTCCTTTTCTCCTTTGCTTTTTGCTTCTCTTCTTTTCACAACTATTTGTAAGGCCTCCTCAGACAGCCCTTTTTTTTTTTTTTTTTTTTTTATTTCTTTTTCTTGGGGATGGTCTTGATCCCTGTCTCCTGTACAATGTTATGAACCTCCGTTCATTGTTCATCAGGTACTCTGTCTATCAGGTATAGTCCCTTAAATCTATTTCTCACTTCCACTGTATAATCATAAGGGATTTGATTTAGGTCATACCTGAATGGTCTAGTGGTTTTTCCTACTTTCTTCAATTTAAATCTGAATTTGGCAATAAGGAGTTCATGATCTGAGCCACAGTCAGCTCCCAGTCTTGTTTTTGCTGACTGTATAGAGCTTCTCCAACTTTGGCTGCAAAGAATATAATCAATCTGATTTCGATATCGACCATCTGGTGATGTCCATGTGTAGAGTCTTCTCTTGTGTTGTTGCAAGAGGTATTTGCTATGACCAGTGTGTTCTCTTGGCAAAACTCTATTAGCCTTTGCCCTGCTTCATTCTGTATTCCAAGGTCAAATTTGTCTGTTACTCCAGGTGTTTCTTGACTTCCTACTTTTGCATTCCAGTCCCCTATAATGAAAAGGACATCTTCTTTGAGTGTTAGTTCTAAAAGTTCTTGGAGGTCTTCATAGAACCGTTCAACTTCAGCTTCTTCAGTGTTACTGGTTGGGGCATAGGCTTGAATCACTGTGATATTGAATGGTTTGCCTTGGAAACGAACAGAAATCATCCTATTGTTTTTGAGATCATTTATCGTTTTTGTCTCCTTAGGTAAGTTTAATTCCTAGGTATTTAATTCTTTTTGATGTGATGGTAAATGAAATTATTTCTTTGTTTCTCTTTCTGATCTTTTGTTCTTAGTGTATAGAAATGCAACAGATTTCTGTGTATTAATTTTGTAACCTGAAACTTTACCAAATTCATTGATGAGCTCTGGTAGTTTTCTGGTAACATATTCAGCATTTTCTATGTATAATATCATGTCATCTCCAAACAGTGACAGTACTACTTCTTGTTTTCCAATTTGGATTGCCTTTATTTCTTTTTCTTCTCTTATTGCCATAGGTAGGACTTCCAAAACTATGTTGAATAAAAGTGGTGAGAGTAGACATCCTTGTCTTGTTTCTTATCTTAGAAGGAATACTTTCAGCTTTTCACTATTGAGTATGATTTAGCTGTAGTTTTGTTGTATGTGGTCTTTATTATGGTGAGGTATGCTCCCTCTGGGTATTTCTTGGTGGATCAGTGGTAAAGAATCCACTTACCAATGTAGGAGATGTCGGTTTGATCCCTGGATTGGAAAGTACCCTGGAGAAGGAAATGACAATCCACTCCAGTATTTTACCTGGAAAATCATATGGACAGAGGAGCCTGGTGGGCTACAGTCCATGGGGTTGCAAAAGAGTTGGACATGACTAAGTGGCTAAACAACAACAACATGTTTTCTCTATTCCCACTATTTGAAGAGTTTTTATCATAAATGAGTACTGAATTTTGTTAAAAGCTTTTTCCTCTGTCTATTGAGATGATAGTATAATTTTTATTCTTCAGTCTGTTAATGTGGTGTATCACATTGATTAATTTGTGGATATTGAAAAATCCTTGGCATCCATGAGATGAATATCACTTCATCATGGTATATGGTCTTTTTAATATATTGTTGAGTTCAGATTGCTAGCATTTTGTTGAAGATTTTGCATCTTTGTTCATCAGTGATATTGGCCTGTACTTCTAATTTTTTGTGGTGTCTTTGTCTGGTATTGGTATCAGGGTGATGGTGGCCTCATAGAATGAGTTTGGACGTTCTCCTTCCTCTGTAATGTTTTAGAAATAGTTTCAGAAGGATAGGTGTTAACACTTCTCTAAATGTTTGATAGAATTGGTCCGTGAAGCCATCAGGACCTGGACTTTTGTTTATTGGGAGTTTTTTAGTCACAGTTTCAGTTTCAGTGCTTGTGATTGGTCTGTCCATATTTCCTATTCTTAGTTCAGTTGGGGGAGACTGTACTTTTCTAAGAATTTGTCTATTTCTTCCATGTTGTCTATTTTATTGGCATACAGTTGCTTATAGTAGTCTCTTATGAGCCTTTGTATTTCCTTTTTCACTTTCAGTTTTTTAATTTTAGTCCTTTTTATTTTTTCTTGATGAGTCAGGCTAAAGGTTTGTCAATTTTGATTACCTTTTCAAAGAACTAGCTTTTTCATCTCAAATTCAACTAATTTTTTCTGCTCCAATCTTTATGATTTCTTTCCTTCTACTAACTTTAGGTTTTGTTTGCTTTTCTTTCTCTAGTTGTTTTAGGTATAAGGTTAGGCTGTTTATTTGAGATTTTTCTTGTTTCTTGAAGTAAGATTTTATTGCTATAAACTTAGCTCTTAAAACTGCTTTTGCTGAATCCCATAGGTTTTGGATCATTGTGCTTTCGTTTTCACTTGCCTCTAGGTATTTTTTTTTTCCTCTTTTATTTCCTCAGTGACTATTGGTTGTTAAGTAGCATATTATTTACCTGCCACGTGTTTGTGTTTTTTATAGTTTTTTTTTCTTGTACTTTATTTCTAATCTGATAGCATTGTAATTGGAAAAGATGCTTGGTATGATTTCAATTTTTTCATATTTACCAATGCTTCTCTTTTGACCCAGCATGTGGCCAGTCCTGGAGAAGGTTTCGTGTGCACTTGAGCAGAATGTATATTCTGCTGTTTTTAGATGGAATGCTCTATATATCAATTAAGTCCATTGGTCTAATGTGTCATTTAAGGCCTGTGTTTCTTTATTTATTTTCTGTATGGATGATCTGTCCAATGATGAAAGTGAAGTGTTAATGTTTCCCACTATTATTGTGTTATTGTCTATTTCTCCCTTCACAGTTGTTGTATTTGCCTTACATATTGAGATACTCCTATATTCGTTGCATATATATTTATAATTATTATGTCTTCTTGGATTGATCCCTTGATAATTATGTAGTGTCCTTCTTTGTCTCTTTGTTTTAAAGTCTATTTTGTCGGATATGGGTATTGCTACTCCACCTTTCTTTTTATTTCCATGGAATACCTTTTCTCATCCCTTCACTTCAGTCTGTATGTGTCCCTAGGTCTACCGTGGATCTTTTGTAGACAGCATATATATGGGTCCTGTTTTTGTATCAACCCAGCCAGTTTATGTCTTTTGGTTGGTACATTTAATCCATTTCCATTTAAGGTAATTATTGATATGTATGATCCTACTACCATTTTCTTGATTGTTTTAAGTTTATCTTTTGTAGATCTTTTCATTCTCTTATGTTTCCTGCCTAAAGGAGTTCCTTCTGCATTTGCTGTAAAGCTGGTTTGGTGGTGCTGAATTCTCTTAACTTTTTATTGTCTATAAAGCTTTTTATTTCTCCATCAAGTCTGAATGAGAGCTTTGCCGGGTAGAGTATTCTTGGTTGTAGGTTCTTCCCTTTCATCAATTTAATAAATATATAGTGCCACCCCTTTCTGGCTTGCAGAGTTTCTGTTGAGAAATCAACTGATAACCTTATGGGAGTTCCCTTGTATGTTATTTTTCCCTTGTTGCTTTTAGTATTTTATCTTTAATTTTTGACAATTTGATTACTATGTGTCTCAGTGTTTTCCTCCTTGGGTTTATCCTGCCTGGCACTTTTTGCACTTCCTAGATTTGGTTGACTATTTCCTCTCCCATGTTAAGGAAATTTTCCATTATTATAATTTCAAATATTTACTCAGGTCCTTTCTCTCTCTCTTCTCCTTCTGGGATCCCTATAATGCACATGTTATTGCATTTAATGTTGTCCCAGAGGTCTCTTAGGCTGTCTTCATTTCTTTCCATTCTTTTTTCTATATTCCATTCTGTGGCAGTGATTTCTACCATTCTGTCTTCCAGGTCACTTATCTATTCTTCTGTCTTAATTATTCTGTTATTGATTCTTTCTAGTGTATTTTTCTTCTCTGCTTGTTTGTTCTTTTAGATCTTCTAGGTCTTTGGTAAACATTTTTTTTTACATCTTCTGCATTCCTTTTCTGAGGTCATGGATCATCTTCACTATCATTATTCTAAATAACTTTTTGGAAATTTGCTTATCTCCACTTCATTTAGCTGTTTTTCTGCAGTTTTATCTTATTTCTTCATCTAAGACATGATACTCTGACTTTTCATTTTGATTAACATTTTATGATTGCAGCTTTTGTTTTGGAGGCTGCAATATTGTAGTTCTTCTTGCATCTTCTGACTGGATAAGGCTATCTAAGAGGATCGTGCAAGCTTCCTGATGGGACGGACTGGCCATGGTATAAATTGGGCTTTACTCCAGTAGAGGGGGGCAGCTTGGTACAACTTTAGTCCACTTGTCTGCTGATGGGTAGAGTTGCACTCCCTCCCTGTTAGTTGTTTGACCTAAATCATCACAGCTCTTGAGTCTACAGGCTCTATTTTTGGGTTAATGGTGACCTCCAGTGGGCCTCACATTAATGTGCACTTCCCATAACTACTGCTGCCAGTGCTTGAGCTACTGCCGCCCCATGCCTCCACAGGAGACCCTCCAACACCAGCAAATATGTCTGGTTCAGTCTCCTGTAGGGTTACTGCTCCTTTCCCCTGCGTCTTAGTGTGCAGAAGATTTTGTTTGCCCTCCAAGAGTGGAGTCTTTGTTTCCCCTGATCCTGTGGAAGTCTTGCAATCAAATCCCACTGCCCTTCAAAGTCAGATTCCCTGGGGATTCCTAGTCCCTCTGCTGCGTCTCCAGGCTGGAAAATTTGACATGGGGCTCAGAACCTTAATAACAATGGGAGAACTTCTTTGGTATTATTGAAGGATAATTTCACTAGGTATAGATTTCTATACTGGTGCTTTTTTTTTTTTCCTTTCTCTCTGTCAATACTTCAACTATTTCACCACACTCTCTTCTTGCTTGACTAGTTTCTGAGGGGAAGTCTGATGTAATTCTTATCCTTGTCTCTCTATAGGTAAAGTGTTTTTTTCCCTTTGGTTTCTTTCAAGATTTTTTCCTTATTTTTGGTTTTCTGCAGTTTGAATGTGATATGCTTAGGAGTGGATTTTTTGGTTTTTATCTTGCTTGCTGTTCCCTGAGATTTCTGAATTTTTGGTTTAGTTTTTACATTTACAAAATTTTCAGTTATCATTGTTTCAGATATATATTTTTTTCTGTTCCTTTCTCTCTTCTCCTGGTATTTCCATTGTGCATATGTTACACCTTTCATAATTGTTGTCACACAGTTTTTGGGTATCTGTTCTTTTCCTTTTTTCATTTTTTTTTCAGTTTTAGAAATTTGATATATCTTCAAACTCACTATTTCCTCAGCCATGTCTAGTCTACTACTGAGCTTATCAAATACATTGCTTTTTAAAAAACAGTATTGAAATATAATTGATATACAGAAAGCTGTACCTGTATTATGTATTCAACTTGATGAATTTGGACATATGCACACACCCATGAAGCCTTCACCATAATCAAGTTATAGACATACTCATCATCTCCAAACATTTCTTGTGCCTTTTTGTTTTGTTTTGTTTGTGGTAAGAACATTTAACATGAGATTTATCCCCTTATATTTTTAAATACACAGTACAGTATTGTTAACTGTAGACACTAAGTTGTAAAGCAGATCTCTAGAAATTATTCATCTTGTGTAACTGAAACTTGCTATCCATTTAGCAACAACTCTTTATTTACATCTCTCTCAGCCCCTAGACACCATTATTCTATTTTCTGTTTCTAAGAGTTTGGCTATTTTACATACCTCATATAAGTGGAATCATGTGATATGTGTATTTCTGACTGGCTTATTTCATTTAGCATAATGTCCTCCAGGTTCATCTATGTTATTGCAAATGGCAGGATTTCCTTCTTTTTAAAAGTTTGATAATAGTCTATTGTGTTTGTATGCATGTGCATGCATGTGTGTGCATAATATTTCTTTATCCATTCATTTGTTTATGGACATTTGGATTATTTTCTCAAATGCTTTCTTCTTTTCCATTACAGTGTTTTATTTTTTACATTTCAAACACTTCTTTTGATTCTTTTTAAGATTTCCCATCTCTTTGCTTAGAATTACCCATCTGTTCTTTCATGCTATCTACTTTATTCATTAGTGCCTTTAGCATACTTTATTTATTTATTTATATTAAAAAATATTTATTTATTTGGCTGTGCTGGGTCTCTTTTGCAGCATGTGGGACCCCCAGTTGTGGCGTGTGGGATCCAGCTCCCTGACTGGAACTGAACCTGGGGCCCTCACACTGGAAGTGCAGAATCCCAGTCACTGGACCACCAAGGACGTCCCAGCATATTTTATTTTAAATTACTCATGTGGTACTTCCAACATCCCTGCCATATAAGTCTGGATCTAATGTTTGGTTTGTCTGGCTTCTTTTCAAAGTGTGTTTTTTACCTTTTAGAATGCCTTGCAATTTGTTGTCAAAAACCATATGTGATGTAGTGGGTAAAAGGGACTGATGCAAGCTGGCTTTTACTGATGTGGTATTAAGGTGTGGGAGAGAAACATTCTACAGACCTATGATTAGGTCTCAGTCTTTTAGTGAGCTTATGCTCCTGGGTAATGGCTTTCACAAGTGATTCTCAGTTGTTTCTTCCCCTTATGTGGGTCAGGAAGGTCAGAGTGTGCTGAAGTTGGATATTTCCTTTTCCCCAGGTTGGGTAGTCTCTGATAAAAGCCCAGTAGGTTACACCCTGATAAAATAGTTTGGAAGGTATAGCCTCACTGTGAAGAACAGAATGCTCTGAGCATATTTCCAAATGGCTCCTTTTCCCATTTTTCTATTAGAAGCACAAGGATATTTTTCTCTGATCTTCCTTATGGGAACTTGGTAGGGCTTCTGAAGGGAAAAATCACAAAAGTGTTAGGGCATCTCTATGACTAGACTCTCTGGAATTTTTAACTCTCAAACTTGCCCACACTGAGCTACCAGCTATTCGTCACTTATAGTTTAGGTTTTCCTACCCCAGAACTGGTCTACATGGATGTTTCCACTTTGGGTTTCTGTTCTGGTAAATGTAATTCTCCGTATCTGCCTGTCTCTCTAATTTGGGGCACTTCAGTTTGTCCTGTATCCTCAATTCTCTCTGATGATCTATGAAGAGTTGTTGCTTTTCAGTTTGTTTGTTTGTTTTTGGCCATGCTGCTTGGCATTTGGGATCTTAGTTCCCTAATCAGGGATCAAAAGCACGCCCCCTGCATTGGAAGCTCATAATCTTAACTACTGGACCACCAGAGAAGTTCCCAAGAGTTATTGATTTTTAACTTGTTCAGTTTTTTTAGTTGTTTTTAGACTGATGATTTGCAAGCTCCATACATGTACTGGAAAGTAGGTGTCTTTTCTTCATTTTAGAAGGCTATTTTTTGCTGAATATATACTCCTTGCTTGATTTTGCCACCTGCACTTTATTTATTAGAAAATGTTTTACCTGTATTTTTAATTTTTTTTCAAACTTTTAAATTTTGTATTGGGGTATACTAATTAACAAGGTTGCGATAGTTTCTCCTCGTTGGTTATTCATTTTAAATATAGCAGTGTGTACATGTCCATCCCAAATTCCCTAACTATTCCTTCCCCCCATCTTTCTTCCCAGCAACCATAGTTCATTCTCTCTAAGTATGTGAATCTATTTCTGTTTTGTAAGTTCATTTCTATCATTTCCTTTTAGAGTCCACATATAAGAGATGTCATACAATATTTCTCCTTCTCTGTCTGACTTATTTCACTCAGTATGCCAATCTCTAGGTTCACTCATGTTGCTGCAAATGGCATTATTTCGTTCATTTTTATGGCTGAGTAATACTCAATTGTTGGAGAAGGAAATGGCAACCCACTCCAGTATTCTTGCCTGGAGAATTCCATGGACATAGAAACCTGGTGGGCTACAGTCCATGGGGTCACAAAGAGTCGGACATGACTTTGCGACTAACACAATACTCAATTGTACTTATGTGTCATATCTTCTTTATTTTTCCCTCTATTGATGAGCATTTAGGTTGCTTCCATGTCTTGGCTATTGTAAACAGTGCTGCAATAAACATTGCCCCCAGCACTTTAAATATGTCGTCTCACTGCCTTCTGGCCTCCATGGTTTCTAGTAAGAAATTGGCTTTTAATCTTAGTGGGGATCCCTTAGACATGTTCAGTCACTTCCCTCTTGTTGGCTTTTTTGGGGTCTTTGGTCACTTTGAATATATTATATCTGAGTAGGGATCTCTTTCATTTCACACTACTTGGAGTTGGTTGAGCTTCTTAGATGTATAAATTCATGTCTTCCCTCAAATTTTGAAAGTTTATGGTCATATTTTTTTCCAAATGTACTTTCTGTTCTCTCTCTTCTCTCCTTCTGAGAATCCCATTATGTGCAATCTGGTACTTTTGATGTTATCCCACAGGTCTCTTGGGCTTTATTCATTTTTCTTCATTTTTTTTTTTCTCTTTCTACTCCCCAAAATAGGTAATCTTGGTTGACTATTGTCAACTTTACTGATTCTTTTTGCTCTTGAACCCCTCCCAATAATTGTATTTCTCAGCTCTGGAATTTCTATTTGGCTCCTTTTTATAATTTCTCCATCTTCGTTGATATTCCTTATTTGCTCAGACATCACTGTCCTGATTTCCTTTTGTTCTTTGTTCATGGTCTCATTTCTTTAAGCATATTAAAACCATACATTTAAAGTCTTCGTATAGTAAGTCCAATGCCTGAACTTCTTTATGGAAAACTTATGCTCATGTCTTTTTTCCTGTGAATGGACCATATTTTCTTGTTTCTTTGATGCCTCTGATTTTTTACTGAAAACTGGACATTTTGAATAATATAATGTGACATTCTGGAAACCAGATTCTCTCTCCTCTTCAGGATTTGTTTCTGGTGACTATTGTGGGTTGTTGTTTACTTGTATAGTGACTTTTCTAAACTATCTTATTAAGTCTATATTAGTTGTTGTATGCTTACTGAAGTCTGTGTTCTGTTAGCTTAATGATCAGTTGTTGTTTTTACAGTTACCCTAAAAACCTGGAGCTGAGAAATGCAAAAAAGAAGAAAAATAAGAAAGGAAAAAAATACTCTCACAATCTCTGCTTATTGGTTTGGTATTGGGGCCCTCCTTCAGTGCTTTGCTGGGTCATTTACAACTCTGCCTCAGCTTCTACTTCCTACTTGGGTCAAGCCTGAAGACCAGTCAGAAATTAAAGCTTAGGGTCTTCTCAGGCCTTTTCAAGCATGTGTCTTGCCCTTGTTATACACATGGGTTTTTTTTTAATTCCCTGGTATATATAAAAGTTTTTTTTTAATTTATTTTTTTATTGAAGGATAATTGGTATACAGAATTTTGTTGTTTTCCATCAAACCTCAACATGAATCAGCCATAGGTATACATATATCCCCTCCCTTTTGAACCTCCTTCCAATCTCCCTCCCCATCCCACCCATCTAGGGTGATACAAAGCCCCTGTTTGAGTTCCCTGAGCCACACAGCAAATTCCAGTTGGCTATCTATTTTACATATGGTAATGTAAGTTTCCATGTTACTCTTTCCATACATCTCGCCCTCTCTTCCCCTCTCCCCATGTCCATAAGTTTATTCTCTATGTCTGTTTCTCCATTGCTGACCTGTAAATAAATTCTTCAGTACCATTTTTCTAGATTCCGTATATATGTGTTAGAATATGACACTTATCTTTCTCTTTCTGACTCACTTTACTCTGTGTAATAGGTTCTAGGTTCATCCACCTTATCAGAACTGACTCAAATGCGTTCCTTTTTATGACTGAGCAATATTCCATTGTGTATATGTACCACAACTTCTTTATCCATGCATCTGTCGATGGACATCTAGGTTTCTTCCATGTTCTAGCTATTGTAAATAGTGCTGCAATGAAAAATGGGATACATGTGTCTTTGTCAACCCTGGTTTCCTCAGGGTATATGCGTAGGAGTGGGATTGCTAGGTCATATGGTGGTTTTATTCCTAGTTTTTTAAGGAATCTCCATACCGTCTTCCATAGTGGCTGTATTGATTTACATTCCCACCAACAATGCAAGAGTGTTCCCTTTTCTCCACACCCTCTCTAGCATTTATTGTTTGTAGACTTTTTAATGATGGCCATTCTGACTGGTGTGAGGTGATATCTCATTGTGGTTTTGATTTTCATTTCTCTAATAATGAGTGATGTTGAGCATCTTTTCATGTGTTTGTTAGCCATCTGTATTTCTTCTTTGGAGAAATGTCTGTTTAGGTCTTTTCCCCACTCTTTGATTGGGTTATTTGTTTTTCTAGCATTGAGTTATATGAGCTGCTTGTACATTTTGGAAATTAATCCTTTGTCAGTTGTTTCATATGCTATTATTTTCTCCCATTCTGAGGGTTGTCCTTTCACCTTGCTTAGAGTTTCCTTTGCTGTGCTAAAACTTTTAAGTTTAATCAGGTCCCACTTGCTTACTTTTCTTTTTATTTTTGTTACTCTAGGAGGTGGATCATAGAGGATCTTGCTTTGATTTATGTCATTGAGTGTTCTGTCTATGTTTTCCTCTAAGAGTTGTATAGTTTCTGGTCTTACATTTAGGTCTTTAATCCATTTTGAGTTTATCTTTGTGTATGGTGTTAGGAAGAGTTCTAATTTCATTCTTTTACATGTAGCTGTCCAGTTTTCCCAGCACCATTTATTAAAGAGGCTGTCTTTGCCCCATTGTATATTCTGGCCTCCTTTGTCAAAAATAGGGTGCCCATAGGTGCGTGGGTTTATTTCTGGGCTTTCTATCTTGTTCCTTTGGTCTATATTTCTGGTTTTGTCCCAGTACCATACTGTCCTGATAATTTTGGCTTTGTAGTATAATCTGAAGTCAAGAAGGTTGATTCCTCCAGCTCCATTCTTCTTTCTCAAGACAGCTTTGGCTATTTGGGGTCTTTTGTGTTTCCATATGAATTGTGAAATTTTTTGTTCTAGTTCTGTGAAAAATGTCATTGGTAATTTGATAGGGATTGCATTGAATCTGTAGACTTCATTTGATAGTATAGTCATTTTCACAATATTGATTCTTCCTACCCAGAACATGGAATATCTCTCCATCTGTTTATGTCATCTTTGATTTCTTTCATCAATGTCTTATAATTTTCTGTGTACAGTACTTTTGTCTCCTTATGTAAGTAAGTAAGTAAATGTTAGTCGCTCAGTCATGCCCAACTCTTTGCAACCCCATGGACTTCAGCCCACCAGGCTCCTCTGTCCTTGAGATTTTCCAGGCAAGGATACTGGACTGGGTCGCCATTTCCTTCTCCAGGGGATCTTCCCAACCCAGGGGTCTAACCCAGGTCTCCTGCACTGCAGGCAGATTCTTTACTGACTGAGCTACAAAAGGTAAGTTTATTCCTAGATATTTAACTCTTTTTGTTGCAGTGGTGAATGGGATCGAATCCTTAATTTCTCTTTCTGATTTTTCATTGTTAGTATATAGAAACGCAAGTGATTTCTGTGTATTGATTTTGTATCATGCAACTTTGCTAAATCCACTGATTAACTCTAGTAATTTTCTGATAGTATCTTTAGGGTTTTCTATGTACAGTATTGTATCATCTGCAAACAGTGAGAGCTTTACTTCTTTTCTGATCTGGATTCCTTTTATTTCTTTTTCTTCCCTGATTTCTGTAGCTAGAACTTCCAGAACTATGTTGAATAATAGTGGTAAAAGTGGACACCCCTGTCTTGTTCCTGATCTTAGGGGGATCAGTTTTTCACTAATGAAAACAATGTTTGCTGTAGGCTTATCAAATGGCAACCCACTCCAATATTCTTGCCTGGAAAATCCCATGGATGGAGGAGCCTGGAGGGCTACAGTCCAAGGGGTCGCAAAGAGTCGGACACGACTGAGAGACTTCACTTTCACTTTTCACTATCATTTATGGCCTTCACTATGTTGAGGTAGGTTCCTTCTATGCCCATTTTTTGAAGAGTTTTAATCATAAATGGGTGCTGAATTTTGTCAAAGGCTTTTTCTGCATCTATTGAGATTATAATATGATTTTATCCTTCAATTTACTAATATGGTGTATCATATTGATTGATTTGCATATATTGAAGAATCCTTGCATTCCTGGAATAAACCCAACTTGATCATGGTGTATGAGTTTTTTGATGTGTTGCTGAATTCTGTTAGCTAAAATTTTGTTGAGGAATTTTGCATCTATGTTCATCAGTGATATTGGCCTGTAGTTTTCTTTTTGTGTGTTGTCTTTGTCTGGTTTGGGTATCAGGATCATAGTGATCTTGTAGAATAAGTTTGGAAGTGTTCCTTTCTCTGCAATTTTTTGAAAGAGTCTTAGAAGGATAGGCATTAGCTCTTCTCTAAATGTTTGATAGAATTCTTCTGTGAAGCCATCTGGTCCTGGCCTTTTGTTTTTTGAGAGATTTTTTATTACAGCTTCAATTTCAGTGCTTGTAATTGGGTTGTTCATAATTTCTATTTCTTTCTGGTTCAGTCTTGGAAGATTGAACTTTTCTAAGAACCTGTCCATTTCTTCCAGGTTATCTGTTTTATTTCCATATAGGTGTTCATAATAGTCTCTTATAATCCTTTGTATTTCTGCATTGTCTGTTGTAACTTATCCTTTTTCATTTCTAATTTTGTTGATTTGATTCTTCTCTCTTTTTTTCTCGATGAGTCTGGCTAAAGGTTTGTCAATTTTGTTTATCTTCTCAAAGAACCAGCTTTTAGTTTTATTAATCTTTACTATTGTTTCTTTCATTTATTTTTCATTTATTTCTGCTCAGATCTTTATGATTTCTTTCCTTCTACTAATTTTGGGGTTTTTTAGTTATTCTTTTCCCAGTTGTTTTAGGTGTAAAGTTATGTTGCTTATTCTGTGTTTTTCTTGTTTCTTGAGGTAGGATTGTATTGCTATAAACTTCCCTCTTAGGACTGTTGTTGCTGCATCCCATAGGTTTTGAGTTGTGTTTTCATTGTCATTTGTTTCTAGAAATTTTTTGATTTCCCTTTTGATTTCTTCAGCAACCTGTTGGTTATACAGAAACGTGCTGTTTAATCTCCACGTGTTTGTGTTTCTTACAGTTTTTTTTTTTCTTGTACTTGATATCTAGTCTCATAGCATTGTGGTCAGAGAAGATGCTTGATACAATTTCAATTTTCTTAATTTACTGAGGTTTGATTTGTGACTCAAGATGTGGTATATCCTGGAGAATGTTCCAGGTGCACTTGAGAAGAAGGTGTATTCTTCTGCATTTGGGTGGTATGTCCTGAAGATATCAATGAGATCCATCTCATCTAATGTGTCATTTAAGACTTGTGTTTCCTTATTAATTTTCTGTTTTGATGATCTGTCCATTAGTGTGAGTGGGGTGTTAAAGTTTCCTACTATTGTTTTGTTACTGTCAATTTCTCCTTTTATGTCTGTTAGTGTTTGTCTAATGTATTGAGGTGCTCCTATGCTGGGTGCATAGATATTTACAATTGTTTTGTCTTTCTCTTGGGTAGATCCTTTGATCATTATGTAGTGTCCTTCCTTATCTCTTGTTATCGTCTTTATTTTAAGGTCTATTTTATCTGATATGAGGATTGCTACTCCAGCTTTCTTTTACTTCCAATTTGCATGGAATATATTTTTCCATCCTCTCACTTTCAGTCTATATATGTCTTTAGGTCTGAAGTGGGTTTCTTGTAGACAGCATATATATGGGTCTTGTTTTTTTATCCCTTCAACCAGTCTGTGTCTTCTGGTTGGAGCATTTAATCCATTCACATTTAAAATAATTATTGATATATAAGTTCCTATTGCCATTTTCTTAATTGTTTGGGGTTGATTTTGTAGATCTTTCTTCTTCTCCTGTATTTCTTGATTATGTAAGTTCCTTTAACATTTGTTGTAAAGCTGGTTTGATTTCAGCTTTAATTTACTGGAGGTTTGATTTGTGACCCAAGATGTGGTCTATCCTGGAGAATGTTCCATGTGCACTTGAGAAGGTGTATTCTTTTGCATTTGGATGGTATGTCCTGAAGATATCAATGAGATCCATCTCATCTAATGCTCTTCTCTGAATTCTCTTAACTTTAGCTTGTCTTAAAAGCTTTTTATTTCTCCATCAATTTTGAATGAGATCCTAGTAACCTTGGTTGTAGATTTTTCCCTTTCAGGACTTTAAATAAATCCTTCCATTCCCTTCTGGCCTGCAGAGTTTTTGCTGAAAGATCAGCTGTTAAGCATATTTGGTTTCCCTTGTATGTTACTTGTTGCTTCTCCCTTGCTGCCTTTAATATTCTTTCTTTGTGTTTAGTCTTTGTTAGTTTGATTAGTATGTGTCTTGGCATGTTTCTCCTTGAGTTTATCCTGTATGGGACTCTTTGTGCCTCTTGGACTTGATTGACTATTTCCTTTTCCATGCTGAGGAAATTTTCAACTATAATGTCTTCAAAAATTTTCTCATATAAGCTTTATTTTTCTCTTCTTCTTCTGGGACCCCTATAATTCTAATGTTGGTGCTTTTGATATTGTCCCAGAGGTCTCTGAGATTATCTCAGTTCTTTTCATTCTTTTTACTTTATTCTGCTCTTCAGAAGTTATTTCCACCATTTTATCTTCCAGATCACTGATTCGTTCTTCTGCTTCAGATATTCTGCTATTGGTTCCTTCTAGAGTATTTTTAATTACAGTAATTGTGTTGTTTGTCTCTGTATGTTTATTCTTTAATTCTTCCAGGTCTTTGTTAATTGATTCTTGCATTTTCTCCATTTTTCTTTCAAGGTTTTTTTTAAAATCATCTTTACTATCATTATTCTGAATTATATTTCAGGTAGTTTGCCTATTTACTCTTCATTTATTTGGACTTCTATGTTTCTAGTTTGTTCCTTCATTTGTGTAGCATTTCTCTGCCTTTTCATTACTATTGTTATTTTTTGACTTACTGTGTTTGAGGTCTCCTTTTCCCAGGCTTCAAGGTTGAATTCTTTCTTCCTTTTGTTTTCTGCCTTCCTAAGGTTGGTCCAGTGGTTTTTGTAAGCTTCTTATAGGGTGAGATTTGTGCTGAGTTTTTGTTTGTTTGTTTTTCTTCTGATGGGCAAGGCTGAGTGAGCTGGTAATCCTGTCTGTTGGTGACTGGGTTAGTATTTTTGTGTTGTTTGTTGTTTAGGTGAGATGTCCTACACAGGGTGCTACTGGTGGTGGGTGATGTCAAGTCTTGTGTTCCAGTGGTTTCCTTTGTGTGAATTCTCACTATTTTATACCCCCTAGAGTTAGCTCTCTGGTGGTCTAGGGTCTTGGAGTCAGTGCTCCCACTCCAAAGGCTCAGGGCTTGATCTCGAGTTTTGCGTGGGTCTATATATTCTTTTCTGCTGGTCAGGTACTCCTGTTTGCTCTCAACTGGTGTTCTGCATGCAATTCTGTCTGTCTGAAGGTGTGTTCTTGATGTATCAGTGGAGAGAGATGTACTCCATGATCACCTACTCCTCCTCCATCTTGTTCTCCCCCATAAAACCTTTTGATAGTCCTTATTCTCACACATATCTCCTGTGCAGTCTCTTCCTTCCCAGGCTTCTAGATCTATTGTTTGTCTATGTTGTCCTTTGTCCCAGGCTGCTGTGCCCAATACCTTTGTATTTAAAGACTTTTGGTAATATCCTCCCTGGAAGCTACCTGACTCTAGTGGAGACTTTGAGTCAAGCAAAATAAAAAGAAACCTTTTTACCAGTTCCTGAGGGAGCCTCTAGACAGGTTGAGATCTATAACACAATTCTTTAAAAGTAAGGTCCATATTGTTCCCTTTGGGACTATCAACTTGCATCAGTTGCTCCAGGTACTGTCCTCACAGCTGCTGCTGATCCAGGGTGTGGTGGATGGTAAGTGAATGATTTAAAACACCGTAGCACTTTCTTGCTGCTGCTGCTGCTAAGTCGCTTCAGTCGTGTCCGACTCTGTGTGACCCCATAGACAGCAGCCCACCAGGCTCCCCCGTCCCTGGGATTCTCCAGGCAAGAACACTGGAGTGGGTTGCCATTCCCTTCTCCAGTGCATGAAAGTGAAAAGTGAAAGTGAAGTTGCTCAGTCGTGTCCGACTCTGTGTGACCCCATAGACAACAGCCTACCAGGCTCCTCCGCCCATGGGATTTTCCAGTCAAGAGTACTGGAGTGGGTTGCCATTGCCTTCTCCGAGCACTTTCTTACTACAAAGCAATATCTTTCTTTAGCAAATTTTTGTTTTAAGTTCCATTGGAAGTTTTTTTTTTTTTTTAGATTGCAGAGCTTTTCTAAAGCTAATTCTGATAGTTTTTCTAGCTTAGTTGTTGCTTTTGGGGAGGGTTGTGTACCTGGAGTGCCCTATTACATAATTTTCAGTGATTGATATATCCTAATTCTTGAAATACTATCCCCTGCTAGTTATGAGTGCTACTTGCAATCCAAGGACTGAAGTGGCTCTAGAATTTCCAAATAGTCAATTTTTAGGGGTGACAGAGGGTATTGGTTAGAGAAGCAGACTAGGGAACTTTTATTTCAGACATGTTTGTGAAGCACATTGCATAAATTTGAGAAAACACCATTTTTTAATATCATGGATGCATGAGAACTGATGGAAATTATGTGGCAAGGTATTAAATCCTTCACAGGCCTCTCAGTGCTGTGGAAATAGCAAGTGGTTCCTTGACTGGGGAGCTGCTTCTAAGACTACATGTGAGGATAGGAAGATGAGCCTGGTCAAATAACAATAGTCCCTTCTTGAGATGGACTTGGGAGTCAAGCAAACTGTCTGAATATTGGGTTAAGTCCAGGGTTTAGTGAGTCTTACTATCATTCAGTTTGGGGGCTGAAGGCAGTATATAGCTGACTCAGGTGTAACAGCCAGAGCTATAAAGATTTCTCAGATTTTTTTCATACTCCACTCTCAGCCCTGCACTGCTGTCCTCCATGGTCTCTGAGGTTTATTGAAAACCACTGTGCTCTGGAACTATCTACTCTGAACGGATGCCAATCTGGGTCAAAAGGATCTCACTATCCATGCACATTGATGCCTATCCTATGGCCACTAGGGGGCAGCTGGGTTTTGGAGACTGTTACACCACCACCCTGCCCCCTCAAAACTAGTTTTGAATGGCGGCTTCCAAATTTCTTCTGAGAACTTTGCCCTGGAGTCTGAAGTGCACTGCAGGAAAGTGGGCAGCTTTTCAAATCACACGATTCAGACATAGTCATTAAGTTACTCCTTGGACTAACAGAATATCCAAGTCTGGCTGTTGTGTTAGAATGTTAGAATGTCTGCAGTGGGGGACCCTTGGAGGATCACCTAGGCCAGGTTCGGGGGCTTGGAGATTTGTTTTTGTTTTTTCATTCTTTAAATAAGATGCAACTCTTTTGATTAAAGGATAGTGGTGATGGTTGACAGGGGGAGGACCTGGGCTCAACCTTGGCCTGAAGAGATGCCTCAGAACTGTAGGGCAGTGTGGTCCAACCTTAAGTCCTACTCAGAGCGCCTATATAATTATGCATTATCTACCAGCCAGTGTGATAATATTTATTTAATATGTTTCTTTAAATTGACTCATTTTTTCCTTAAATAAATCCAGCATCATACTATGTAATATAGATTTAATGTCCTAAGCATATTTTTCTAATTCATATTAAAATACATCCACAACTATTGAAATTTAAGATTTATTTTTGATAGCACTTAAAATTGTCTCTGAATGGTCTAGTGGTTTTCCCTACTTTCTTCAATTTCAGTCTGAATTTGGCAATAAGGAGTTCATGGTCTGAGCCACAGTCAGCTCCTGGTCTTGTTTTTGTTGACTGTATAGAGCTCCTCCATCTTTGGCTGCAAAGTATATAATCAATCTGATTTCGGTGTTGACCATCTGGTGATGTCCATGTATAGAGTCTTCTCTTGTGTTGTTGGAAGAGGGTGTTTGTTATAACCAGTGCATTTTCTTGGCAAAACTCTATTAGTCTTTGCCCTGCTTCATTCCATGTTCCAAGGCCAAATTTGCCTGTTACTCCAGGTGTTTCTTGACTTCCTACCTTTGCATTCCAGTCCCCTATAATGAAAAGGACATCTTTTTTGCGTGTTAGTTCTAAAACGTCTTGTAGGTCTTCACAGAACCGTTCAACTTCAGCTTCTTCAGCGTGACTGGTTGGGGCATAGACTTGGATTACTGTGATACTGAGTGGTTTGCCTTGGAAACGAACAGAGATCATTCTGTTGTTTTTGAGATGGCATCCAAGTACTGCATTTCGGACTCTTTTGTTGACCATGATGGCTACTCCATTTCTTCTGAGGGATTCCTGCCCGCAGTAGTAGATATAATGGTCATCTGAGTTAAATTCACCCATTCCAGTCCATTTCAGTTAGCTGATTCCTAGAATGTCGACATTCACTCTTGCCATCTCTTGTTTGACCACTTCCAATTTGCCTTGATTCATGGACCTGACATTCCAGGTTCCTATGCAATATTACCCTTTACAGCATCAGACCTTGCTTCTATCACCAGTCACATCCACAGCTGGGTATTGTTTTTGCTTTGGCTCCATCCCTTCATTCTTTCTGGAGTTATTTCTCCACTGATCTCCAGTAGCATATTGGGCACCTACTGACCTGGGGAGTTCCTCTTTCAGTATCCTATCATTTTGCCTTTTCATACTGTTCATGGGGTTCTCAAGGCAAGAATACTGAAGTGGTTTGCCATTCCCTTCTCCAGTGGACCACATTCTGTCAGATAGAGTGCCTGATGAACTATGGAATGAGGTTCATGACATTGTACAGGAGACAGGGATCAAGACCATCCCCATGGAAAAGAAATGCAAAAAAGCAAAATGGCTGTCTGGGGAGGCCTTACAAATAGCTGTGAAAAGAAGAGAAGTGAAAAGCAAAGGAGAAAATGAAAGATATAAACATCTGAATGCAGAGTTCCAAAGAATAGCAAGAAGAGATAAGAAAGTCTTCTTCAGCAATCAATGCAAAGAAATAGAGGAAAACAACAGAATGGGAAAGACTAGAGATCTCTTCAAGAAAATCAGAGATACCAAAGGAACATTTCATGCAAAGATGGGCTCAATAAAGGACAGAAATGGTATGGGCCTAACAGAAGCAGAAGATATTAAGAAGAGGTGTCAAGAATGCACAGAAGAACTGTACAAAAAAGATCTTCACGACCCAGATAATCATGATGGTGTGATCACTGACCTAGAGCCAGACATCCTGGAATGTGAAGTCAAGTGGGCCTTACAAAGCATCACTACAAACAAAGCTAGTGGAGGTGATAGAATTCCAGTTGAGCTATTCCAAATCCTGAAAGATGATGCTGTGAAAGTGCTACACTCAATATGCCAGCAAATTTGGAAAACTCAGCAGTGGCCACAGGACTGGAAAATGTCAGTTTTCATTCCAATCCCAAAGAAAGGCAATGCCAAAAAAAGCTCAAACTACCACACAATTGCACTCATCTCACACGTTAGTAATGTTCAAAATTCTCCAAGCCAGGCTTCAGCAATACGTGAAACGTGAACTTCCTGTTGTTCAAGCTGGTTTTACAAAAGGCAGAGGAACCAGAGATCAAATTGCCAACATCCTCTGGATCATCAAAAAAGCAAGAGAGTTCCAGAAAAACATCTATTTCTGCTTTATTGACTATGCCAAAGCCTTTGACTGTGTGGATCACAAGAAACTGTGGAAAATTCTGAAAGAGATGGGAATACCAGACCACCTAATCTGCCTCTTGAGAAATTTGTATGCAGGTCAGGAAGCAACAGTTAGAACTGGACATGGAACAACAGACTGGTTCCAAATAAGAAAAGGAGTACGTCATGGCTGTATATTGTTAACCTGCTTATTTAACTTATATGCAGAGTACATCATGAGAAACGCTGGACTGAAAGAAACACAAGCTGGAATCAAGATTGCTGGGAGAAATATCAATAACTTCAGATATGCAGATGACACCACCCTTATGGCAGAAAGTGAAGAGGAACTCAAAAGCCTCTTGATCAAAGTGAAAGTGGAGAGTGAAAAATTTGGCTTAAAGCTCAACATTCAGAAAACGAAGATCATGGCATCTGGTTCCATCACTTCATGGGAAATAGATGGGGAAACAGTGGAAACAGTGTCAGACTTTATTTTTCTGGGCTCCAAAATCACTGCAGATGGTGATTGCAGCCATGAAATTAAAAGACCCTTACTCCTTGGAAGGAAAATTATGACCAACCTAGATAGCATATTCAAAGGCAGAGACATTACTTTTCCAACAAATGTTCGTCTAGTCAAGGCTATGGTTTTTCCTGTGGTCATGTATGGATATTAGAGTTGGACTGTGAAGAAGGCTGAGCATCGAAGAATTGATGCTTTTGAACTGTGGTGTTGGAGAACACTCTTGAGAGTCCCTTGGACTGCAAGGAAATCCAACCAGTCCATTCTGAATGAGATCAGCCCTGGGATTTCTTTGGAAGGAATGATGCTAAAGCTGAAACTCCAGTACTTTGGCCACCTCATGCGAAGAGTTGACTCACTGGAAAAGATCCTGATGCTGGGAGGGATTGGGGGCAGGAGGAGAAGGGGACGACAGAGGATGACATGGCTGGATGGCATCACTGAGTCGATGGACGTGAGTCTGAGTGAACTCCGGGAGTTGGTGATGGAGAGGGAGGCCTGGCATGCTGCGATTCATGGGGTCGCAAAGAGTCGGATACGACTGAGCGACTGATCTGATCTGATCTGATCTGAAAATTGTCTCTTGTCCTTGTATTGCACTTCAGGAAATGACCTTATGGCACCAAAGAACACAGTTGAGAAAGTACTTGTCCTAGTTCATTCTATTGTCAGGGAAAGACACTAAAAGACCCAGAAAGGATAGGGAGTTATCTGAGGTCACACAGTGACAGAGCTGGGACTTAAACCCAAGTCTACTGACTCCCAGTCCTTTGTTCCTTTCACTATATCATATTCCAAGGTTATTAGGAAGCCCCTTCACTATCCAGAACCCCCCATGGGAAAGAAGGAAGGAAAGGAAGAAGAAGAAATACTGTTTGCTTATTGAAACGGGACTGCTACAGAACCTGTGACTCTGGAGTCCAAAGGCAGGTGTGGGGTACAATGATTTCCCATGTCTCTGTAGGTCAACTACCTGTGAGGTCTCATCTTCTAAATCCTAGGCTCATTTGCTCATACACACAACATGAAATTGTAGAGCACCTATTACATGCCTGAGAAGATAAAAAGGAGCTTAAATTCCAGTGGGTGAAACATCTCAGCAAACAGCTGATTAGAGTGTTGGGATGGGGAACGTATGTTGCTGCAAGAGCAGAGAAAGGCTTGATGAAAGTGGGGAGGGGGAGGAGAGTGGGCACAAGCCCTGCCCTACACAACTTCAGGAGCCCTAGTCCAAAGGCTTGGTTTTCTCTTCTCTCAACCGTGGAGACTGATAGGTGTTAAATACCCTTCGAAGTCTAGAGTTGCAAGGCCATATCCATAGAGTCTTTTGCTTTTTTTAACCACTGACATTTGTCACCAATGTTCCTTCCTTTACCCTACTCCTTCATATTGGTTGCAAATACAGGACTCACTCTCCAAACAGGAATGAAAAAGTCTTGGCTTTTTCACTTCCTAGTTGTGTAACTTGGAACAAAATAATTTCACCTCTCTGAGTCTCAGTTTCTTCTTTGCAAGACAGGCATGATAACCCCTGACCCACTTACCTCAGAAAACTGCTGTACAGATCAAAGGGGATACTGGACATGAAGTTGCTTTGTGAAGAGCCAATCACAATATGCATGTGAAATGTTAAGTGAGTCACATCTCTTTGGGCACTGGTATTTTGAAAGAGCATAACTTGAAGGAACCAGCCATTAATACAGCATTTTAAACATCAGGACAGGATGGGATAGACGGTGGAGGCTCAAGCCACTTTGTGACTTGATCAATCATGTGACAGTCAATAATTAAGCACTCACCATGCGTTAGACATCCTTCTAGATACTGGAGATAATAGTCCCTGCTCCCATGAAACTGACATCCTAGGAGCATGGCAGGTACCTAAGAAAAATTGCCCCTGTCCTTCTGGCCTAGGAAACTGAATCCAAAGTCTAGTTCTGAGCCTAACGGCTATGGAAAAGCTTTCAATGACTTGATTTAATCCTTTCCACACAAAATGTATTTTAGCATTAATTTGACATTATCAACCATTTGCTGAGGTCCCGTGTAGATCCAAAGTAATGTGTCATATATTCAATAACATGCATTTAATTCAACAAATGTTTATTGAGAAGCTACTATGTGCTTGTCACTCTATAAGTGTGGGAATAGTAAATGGAGAAGGGTGTGCAGAATTAAACAAGGTAGAATTTCTGTCCTTGAAGAGCTTCTAGCCAAGTAAAAGAGGTAATTACAAGAAGATAGGCCCATGACACAAATCTGGTATTGCCTTAACAGTTTAACCCAGTAACGCATGAAAATAGATGCCAAATAAAAGTGAAATATAATTGGGTGCGAGTGCTATGATAATTTTGAGGAGACATTTATGAGGCATATAAAATGGGAAAAGCATTATGAAAAAGGTGATATTTGAGCTGAATCTTAAAGGTAGAATATATTTTTAGTAAGTATAAAAGGCAGTAAATCACCCACCAGAATGGTCACAAGTAAAAAGATGATAATTCCAAGAGGATAAATAAATGTTTCATAAATATATTAAAAGTACTCAACCTTTTAATCAGTGAAATAAAATAAAAGCCATAATATCATTTACACCAGAATAAATAAAATGAAAAAGATGTCAAGGATGTAGAGTGACTACTAGTGAGAGTACATATTGAAATAATCACTTCAGAAAACTGTTCATCAGCATCAACTAAAATGTAAAGATATGCATGCCTTATGAGCTAGTAGTTCCACTTCCTAAGTATACATCTAACAGAAATGCAGACATATGTGTGACACCAGTCATTATAGTCAAAGACTGGAAACAACCCAAACATCCATGTCCATGTAGTTGTTGTTGTTCAGTTGCCAGTCGTGTCTGACTCTTTGTGACCCCATGGACTCTAGCACACCAGGCCTCCCTGTCCCTCACCATCTCGCAGAGTTTGCTCAAGTTCATGTTCATTGCATTGGTGAAGCCATCCAGCCATCTCATCCTCTGACACCCTTTTCTCCTTCTGCCTTCAATCTTTCCCAGTGTCAGGGACTTTTCCAATGAATCAATTGTTTGCATCAGATGACCAAAATACTGGAGCTTCAGCTTCAGCATCAGTCCTTCCAGTGAATATTCAGGGTTGATCTCCTTAAGATTGACTGGTTTGATGTCCTTGCTGTCCAAGGAACTTTCAGGAGTCTTTTCCAGCATCACAGTTTGAAGGCATCAATTCTTCAGCCCTCTGCCTTCTTTGTGGTCCAGCTCTCACAACTGTACATGACCACTGGGAAGACCATAGCGGACCTTTGTCAACAGAGTAATGTCTCTGCTTTTCAACACACTGTCTAGGTTTGTCATTGCTTTCCTGCCAAGAAGCAGTTGTCTTCTGATTTCATGGCTGCAGTCATCATCTGTAGTGATTTTGGAGCCCAAGAAGAGGAAATCTGTCACTACTTCCACCTTTTCCCCTTCTATTTGCCATGAAGTAATGGGGCTGGATGCCATGATCTTAGTTTTTTTTTTTTTTTTTAAATATTTAATCTTAAGTCGGCTCTTTCACTCTCCTCCTTCACCCTCATCAAGAGGTCTTTAGTTCCTCTTCACTTTTTGCCATTAGAGGGGTATCATCTGCATATCTGAAGTTGTTGATGTTTATCTTCATGCCTATCCTGCCTGTCTTGATGCCAGCTTGTAACTCATCCAGCCTGGCATTTCTCATGATGTGCTCAGCACATAGCTTAAACAAACGGGGTGACAGCAGACAGCCCTGTCATACTCCTTTCTCAATCCTGAACCAATCAGTTGTTCCATACAGGGTTCTAACTGTTGCTTCTTGACCCACATACAGGTTTCTCAGGAGACAGGTAAGATGGTCTGGTTGGTATTCCCATCTTTCTAAAAGCTTTCCACAGTTTGTCATAATCCACACAGTAAAAGGCTTTAGCATAGTTGATGAAACAGAGATAGATATTTTTCTGAAATTCCCTTGCTTTCTCTATAATCCAGAAAATGTTGGCAATTTGATCTCTAGTTCCCCTTCCTTTTCTAAACCCAGCTTGGACATCTGGAAGTTCTTGGTTTGCATAATACTGAAGCAAATAATACATGAATATCATGAAGCATAATACATGAATCTAGCATGCAAGATTTTAAGCATGACCTTACTAGCATGGGAGATGTGTGCAATTGTCTGATAGTTAGCATATTCTTTGGTCCTACCCTTCTTGGGGATTTGGATGAGGATTGACTTTTCCCAGTCCATGTAGTATATTCATTCAATAAAATAATATGCAGCAGTGAAAGTGAATGAACTATGGTTATACTCAAAATTGATGACTCTCAGAAACATAGAATTGAAGGAATGAAGCTAGACACAAAAGAGACACAAGTATGATTCTGTTTATATAAAGTATAAAAATTAGGTAAAATTAATCTGTGCTAACAGAGATCAGGATAGTGGTTACCACCAAAGCAGAAGGAGAGGTTGTAACTCTAAGTAGGCACAAAGGGGGCATCTAGGTTGCTAGTAATGATACAGTTACTGGGATATGGGGGCTGGTTAAATGGGAGTGTCCCATTTGTGAAATCCAATGATATGTATACATTCACTTTTCTACACAGATGAGCTAATAGTAAAAAGAGAAGAAACCAAAACAGTCCAATGGAGGAAATGAAAGTTTTTCCAAATAGTATAAGAATAATAGGATATCCATATCACACACAAATATTCATTTGAAATGGATCATAAGTCAATGGCACCCCACTCCAGTGCTCTTGCCTGGAAAATCCCATGGGCAGAGGAGCCTGGTGGGCTGAAGTCCATGGGGTCACGAAGAGTTGGACATGACTGAGCAGCTTCACTTTCACTTTTCACTTTCATGCGTTGGAGAAGGAAATGTCAACCCACTCCAGTACTCTTGCCTGGAAAATCCCATGGGCGGAGGAGCCTGGTAGGCTGCAGTCCATGGGGTCACAAAGAGTCAGGCATGACTGAATGTCTGTACACATTATCTGAAATCATAAAGCTTTCAGAGGAAAACATAGGAGAATATATATGACTTGCAGATATGCATTTATTTCTTAAACAAGTCACAGAAAGAATACCCAAACAAGAAAAAAGAGACTAAATTAGATTTTGTTGAAGTTAAAAACATCTACTCATGAAAAGGCATTGTGAAGAAAATTGGTAACCAAACTGTAGACTGGGAGAAAAATTTGCAAAACATACATCTGACAAAGGATTCAGGCCATGTAAAGTTCTCCTAAAACTCAATAATAAAAGATGGACAATCTAATTTAAAAGTACACAGGGAATTCTCTCACAGTCCAGTGGTTAGGACTTGGTGCTTTCATTGTGGTGGCCAAGGTTCAATCCCTGGTTGGGGAACTAAGATTCCATGAGCCACGTGGCATAGCCAAGAAATAAAAGAATTTTTTTTTAAAAATACATAAATTTGGCATTAAGAATGTAAAAATATTTGAACATACACTTCACAAAAGATAAAGCCAATAAGGACATGAAAAAAAAATACTCAACATCATTAGTCATCAAGGAATTTCAAGTTAAAACCACTACTCATCTACTAGATGAGTAGTGGTTTTCACTTAAAATGAAAAAAATTAAGTGAAAATTAGTTTAATTAATTAATTAATTTAATTTCACTTAAAATGAAAAAACCAAACACTGGTGAGAATATGGAGTAACTGGAACTCACACTGCTGATGGCAGTAGTATAAAATGGAACAACGTATTCTGACACAGCGCTGACAGCATCTTATATAGTTGAACACCTATCTTACTCTATGACATGACATTTCCACTTCTAGGCATCTACCCAAAAGAAATGAAAATATGGCCATGAAAAAATAATTCATAGCAGCCTTCTCCATAAAAGCTGTAAGCTAGAAACAACCCAGAAGCCCATCAATTGGTGAATACAATACAAATACAGTGGAATACTACCCAGCACAATGCAGCTAAATCTCAAATCATTATGCTGTGAAAGATACTATGTTCACAAACCTACAAGCTGAATTATTCCTTTTACATGAGTCTCTAAAAAGGCACAACTAATCCATGGTGGTTCTCTTGAGGGTGAGAGGGGGTGGGTTTGACTGGGAAGGCCCATGAAGGAAGTTTGCAGGGTGATGGTAATGTTCTTGATAGGGGTTTGGGTTAGTACTTTTCAAAAGTCAGCAAATGTTTTCCTAAGGTTTATGTATTATACTACATGTAAGTTTTACCCCAAAAGGAAAAAACTGCAAGAAAATTGAACTCTAATAATATACATACAGAAATATTGAGGGGAAAATGTATACTAATGTCTTCAATTTACTTTGAAATGCATTAAAAATAATATGGATTGACAGACCAACAGAGAATTGGGTAGATAGATATGTGATAAAGCGAATAGAGTAAACTGTTAATGTAGAATCCAGTGATGAGTATACAGGTGTTCATGGTAAATGTATTTCAATTTTGGGGGGTCGAGTTGAGAAAAAGGAGACAAAGGCATTTGGCGGAAAGGAAAGAGCTCTGGGAATTGGTTCAGAAACAAATTAGAGAATTGACCAGACCCCAGATACGGAGGGGCCCAGTGGGGCAGCTCAGGAGTCTGGACTTTAATTTTTAGGCAGTGAGGAATCATTTCAGATTTTTAAGGAGTTAAATGACATTATAAGAGGTAGTGTGGCATGGAGAAATGTTCTGTGATTAAGAGCTAAGAAAGAATGTTTCTGGTCTCACTTACAGCATGACCTTGGGCAAGTGGATTAATACCTCCAAGTCTCAGAAAGATTCAACAAAATATACCCTTCCTCCTTTGTCTTCTCCTCCATCCAAAAAAAAAGGCCCTTGGGAAACTGAGTTTAATTGAGCACAGAAGGAACTCTGTAAATATGTACTGAAGGAGAAAAATAAACTTCTTCTTCTTTGTCCTTCCCCTCCACCCAAATCCCTTGCCCCTGCCCCTTGCACCCTTGCCCCTGCTCCATTTGAATGATTTTTTCCTGCCATTTAACTGGCTTTCTTTACCTGCAAGATCAGCAAGTTAGACTTGAAACTTGGCCTCTGGGCCAGAGCATACCAGTCACTTTCCTCTAATTCAGCTGCTGATACTTGATTCTAGCCTTAATGCTCACTACTGTTTCATCCTCTGTCTCTTACTCTCCAGAAATTTCCTGTGTAAGGGCCTTGGGGTTTCTAAAGGCCTTAGGTCTGTGGCTATCTTAGAGTCTGAAAAGCTACCCCAAAGAAATGGACCAGGAAATGTCTGAGAATGCAGACACACTTTGTCTGCTCCAAGCCTTCCCACTGCTAACCTGAACCCCACCCTATCCCCACCCAGGTCTCCCCCATTTGGCCCTCCTATACTCTCCTCAGCAGTTAGTGTCTCTACCACTGACCTGGTGTTAAGGGAGTTATATTTCTGAATGTGTTTGACTTACCTTTTTGGCTAGACTGAATTCTTAGAAGGACAAATGGGCATGGGGCAGACAAAAGATCCTGTAAAGCCAGAGCACTTCTTAAATTGAACAAAACAAAACAAAAACCTGCCAAATGTAATACCCCAAAGACTTTACTAAAAGAAGCCTCTTGATGTGATGAGGAACTCTCATATCTCAACATGTCTCTGACACTACACTTTCTTCTTGAAGTTTCTCACTGTTTATTCTCCTTTAATAGTCTGATCCAAAGCCTGGCACAGAACTTCATGCCCCATAGAACAGATGAGACTAAACTGAAATGTTCAGCAAGACACTAGAAAAGGGAAGGAAATAACAAAAGGGAAATAAAATCCAACAGTACCACAAAGCTAGATAATTCTGGCTTCAAATATATGGCTTGATCTTAAGGCTAGCAATTCCTGATTGTATAATAGTTGCTCAATAAATATTTGTGAATGAATACCTATCCACAATGGAAGAGAGACACCATTCTTATCCCTAAGGAACTTAGGTTCTAATGAGGAGATGTGCTAAATGGATAATTTTAATACAATTTCATAAGTGCTGTGATAAAGAAGTGTTAGTGATTAAAAATCACAGACTCTGGAGCTAGACTGCCACAGTGTGAATCATAGATCCTTGGGTAAATGATTTAACTTTTCCCTGTGTTAACTGTAAAATGATGCCCCTGCCTTGTATATATGTATGTCATATTGCTGTTCACAAGGATTTGAAGTAATTAGAAGGAAAAGCTTAGATAATTTAGATATCACCTTAAGTAAGTCCTACTGCTTGTTTAGGCTTCAATGTTCCCATCTGTATAATGAGGAGACTGGATTTTGTGGAAATACCTTCCAGCTCTGACAGCTAGGCTCTAGATTCTGGAGTTGAACCAATGCCAAAGAACATACTATGCTGTATTCTTCTTTTTCCAATGAAAGCATTCTGCAAACCATCTTGTTGTTAACATTTATTGAGTGTTTACTACATGCTAACATTTATTTCCAGGTGCTGTGCCAGCTGCTTTCCATATTTTATTTCTCATCCTCACAATAAACCTTAACAATAAGCCTCTTCTCTATTGTTTATAGTAAGTCTCCTACATACAAATGAGTTCTGTTCCAAGAGCATGTTCATAAGCCCAATCTGTTCATAGGTCTAACAAAGTGAGCCTAGGTTTCCAACTAACACAATCAGCTATCTAGCACTGTATTGTAATAGGTTTATAATACTTTTCAAACAAATAGTATATAAAAACAAACATAAAAAATACAGAAAACATTTTTAACCTTACAGTGCAGTACTTTGAAAAGTACAGTAGTACAGTACAATGGCTGGCATACAGTGGCTGGCATCAAGTGAACAGGCAAGAAGAGTTACTGACTGGAAGAGGGAGAAGAGGTGGGAGATGGTAGAGCTGAAGGACTGTCAGCAATAGGAGATGGAAGGAAAGCTGCAATTTCACTCACACCTAACGTTGTTGGAATACACATTCACATCTTTGAAAGTTCGCAATTTGAAGGTTTGTATGTAGGGTACTTACTGTATGGGCTTTGTTACACTAAATAGTTTAATTAATTAATTGCACCCTGTTTGTATCAGGCATTTGTGTTAAATCCTAAGGATATAAAGATAAATAATGCTGATCCTATGCTCAAGGAGGTCACAGACTAGGAGAGGAAACCAATATAAAGGGCAAGGCTCATCCTTACACTGCATTGTAACCATATACCTAAGACACTTCTGTTTCAGTCCCACAAGGGAGCCACTCCTCAGGATGGGAATCTTTTAGCCAAGATTTAGCATAATGTTTAGAAGATGGTAGGCTCTCAGTTAGGCTTCCCAGGTGATGCAGTGGTAGAGAACCTGCCTGCCAATGCAGGAGATGCAAGAGAGACAGGTTTGATACCTAGGAAAATCCCTGAAGGAAATGGCACCCCACTCCAATATTCTTACCTGAAAAATTCCATGGACAGAGGACCTTGGCAGGCTACAATCCATGGAGTCACAAAAGTTGGACACAACTGAGCAACTGAGCACGCATGTGTGCACACACACACAGAGATTCTCAATAAATACTCTTGAATAAATGAAAAAAATAATTAACAAAAGGCTTTTTAAAAACCCATTCCATTTCTACCTTGGATATGATCAATAAACCAATCCATTTCACCCTTTCTCTCACTTCAAGCTTTGCTGCTCTGTACTAGCTCTCAGAGGGTTAAATCCCATCTCATTGTTCTCTATAAAGCTCCTGCTGCTTCTGTCATCTTTCTCCTCTATGCCTGCTCTAATAATAGACCAACGATTGAGCAGAATTGCTTCCTTGGCATTCAGGAAGCAGGCTTCATGCATATGGTCAATTGATTTGTTTTTAATGTACCTATTATTATGAATAGCCTGCTGGCTCAAACTGAAATCAGGCTACATCCAATATCTTTTTCCTTCCATGCCTCCACTGTGGCTCCTAGGAGGTGTCAACATTCAATTTCCTTTCCCAGTAATAAGGATTTCCATCAGTACTCTTTCCTGATTCTAGACAACAAAACCTAAGTCTTCTTTGCCTTTGGACTTCTTTTGCCATCACCATTTCTTTTGCCACTACAAGAATCCTGGCTCCTTTTCACAATCAATCTTACTTGGCTGTCAGATACAGGGTGGTGCCGTGTCATCAGAACTCTTCAGTTACCCTTATAGAGATAAATAAAGAAAAGTGAATAAAGGAAGGAAAAATTATGTACTCCTCTTGAGAAGGGCTTCCCAGGTGGCTCAGTGGGTAAAGAATCTGCCTGCAATGCAGAAGACGCAGAAGATGCAGGTTTGATTCCTGGGATGGGAAGATCCCCCAGAGCAGGGCATGGCAACCCACTCCAGTATTCTTGCCTGGGGAATCCCATGGACAGAGGAGCCTGATGGACTACAGTCCAGAGGGTTGCAGAAAGTTGAATATGACTCAAGCGACTGAGCATGCACACAGGCTTCTTGAGAAAGTTCTCAATATGTCATTCATTCTCAAGTAGTTAGGATGATTTAGGCACAGGACAGAGGGATGATAGAATGACCTATTGAGTTTTATTCAGCCTGAGACTTCTATTGAAAAAAAAAAAAGAGGCCCAATGCAAGCAAGCACCTTTGGCCTGAAATTGAGAACGTCAGGGATAAAGGGCTTTCAGAGGTCATCTGGTCCAGCGAATCCCAAGCAATAATCTGTAGACCCATGGCAGTCTGTGACATTTTCATCAGTCTGCTGACACTACAAAACTTGTTGTCAACTGATGTTTCTTGAGAAAGATTTTCCTCAGTAAAAGACTATGCCCTTACTACATTTTCTATATGTCAGTATTAAGACATCATTACAATAATATGATAGTGATGATACATGCCCTTACAAGACAATATTAAAAGTTGACATCTTTATGTTGATCCCCAAAGTTTTGGGAGAAATTTTAGAGAAATTGTACTAGTCTTTGAGATCTAAAATTGTGGTTATTAATGCTTTGGTCTAGTGGTTTCAAAACCTGGCAGTGCAGTAATATTACTGGAAAGTGAAAGTGAAGTCACTCAGTCGTGTCTGACTCTTTGCAACCCCATGGACTGTAGCCTACCAGGATCCTCTGTCCATGGGATTTTCCAGGCAATAGTACTGCCATTTCCTTCTCCAGGGGATCTTCCCAACCCAGGGATTGAACCCGGGTCTCCCGCATTATAGACAGACGCTTAACTGTCTGAGCCACCAGGGAAGTCCTGGCTCCCATCCCCAGAAGCTTTGATTCAGCCAGTGTGGAGAGGGACCCAGGAGTCAGTACTTGTACATAAGTCTCTAGGTGATTCTAATGTGTAACCAGGTTAGGGAACTACTGCTTTGCTTCACCACTTGTATGATTAATCAAGGACATAAGTAATTGGAATGGTTCCATTGTGGGATTGTTCTGTTAGAGACAGAAATAGAGTACGTTCTTTCCCTTGGGGTGTAAATCAGAGACCTCCGTTGGGGTTTTCTAAGATCCACAGACAGATAAGTAAAATAATTTACAGAGTTTACAGGGGCCACACTCACTTCTCAAGAGCATAAGCCAAATTGAATGAAAAGGGGATGACAGAGGATGAGATGGTTGGATGGTATCACCGATTCAATGGACACGAGTTTGAGCAAGCTCCAGGAGATGGTGAAGGACAGGGAAGCCTGGTGTGCTGCAGTTCATGGGGTCACAGAGTCAGACACGACTGAACAACAGCAACAACAACACACAGTAGGTGCTCTCTAATGATTTGTTCATATTGATGATGTCTGTCAACCAAGTCTGATTTAGAAATTTGTAGAGAAAACTTCATTCATCTTGAGACCTTAACTCTATTTCTGTCACCTCACTCTCAACCTTGTCTCATCCTTTACATCCTTCTCTTTCCTTTTCCTCAAGAGGACAAGGACCATTGTATGTTCCTGGGCTTGACTTAGTGACTGGCACATAGTACTTGCTTAATAACTATTTGTGAAATGAATGACCGAATGGTATGACAAAGGCAAGAGGCATATCTCCCCAGTTTAAGACTAACCCTCTTATATACTTTGTTGAACCCACTCTGGAGATTCATGAAAGGCATAGAATCTCAACTGGAGAATAGTGAGGAAAATGGGTGGTGAGGGATGAGAGAAGAGCAGGTGTCCATATGTCATGGAATGATGGATAATCTAGTATGTTTGGGGCCTGCCATGAATGGGAGAAAGGGAAAGGGAGAAAATGTTAAAGAGTGGAGCTACTAGACAGGTTGAATGTGAATGTCTCAGAGACAAGTACCAGGTCTTTTTGTGTCCTTGGTATATACTATAGTCTGACACACAGAGGCTCTTAGTAAACACTTGCTGAATAATTGTGGCTGGTCCCAAAGCATAAAGGACTTTTATGCCTAGTTGAGGAATTTAAACTTAACTCAAAGAGAGAATCACTGAAAGTTTTTAAAACAGAGAAGTGTCATGATTAAAATTGTATTTTAAAGTTGTAATTGACAGGATTGTTTAGAAGAAGAGACAGAAAGCCACAGGCACCTTCAGATCTGATTTGGCTCTTAACTTCCAATCTTCACTAACACTGCTGCTACTGCTAAGTCGCTTCAGTCGTGTCTGACTCTGTGTGACTCCACAGATGGCAGCCCACCAGGCTCCCCCATCCCTAGGATTCTCCTTCTCCAATGCATCAAAGTGAAAAGTGAAAGTGAAGTCGCTCAGTTTTGTCCGACTCTTAGCAACCCCATGGACTGCAGCCCACCAGGCTCCTCCATCCATGGGATTTTCCAAGCAAGAGTACTGGAGTGGGGTGCCATTGCCTTCTCCATCACTAACACTACTATCATCCTTTCCTTCACTCAAAAAAGAAGGAAATGTCAGCGTCATCTTCGCTTCTTCTTTTTCTCTTACTATCCAAATCTATTCTGTCAACTTTACCATAACAATAGTTCACAGAGCCATCCCTTTGTCCTCATTCCTAGTCAGTGCCCTATTTGAGATCATAAACTTTTTATTACCTGGTTCATTGCTTGGTTTCCTTACCTCTTATCTTTCCAAGTCACAGTAAATTTTTACACTGTCACCATGGATTTTTCCCTAAAATGCAGATCTGATATTAGTTGCCTACTCAATAATCTTCACTGGCTCTCTTGTATATCCAAAATAAAATCTAATACTTCTCAGTATGCTATTTAACAACTTTGTGATGTGGGTATTAACTCCATTTTGCAGATAAACAAACTGAAGCTCGGAAAGGGAAAACAACTTGCTTAGGATTACACAAGTTTACAATGATAGAATCATGATTAGAATCCAGGTCTCCAGATTCCAGTGCTCTACTATTATAAAATACCTTCTAAAGAGGGAATAAATGGTAGGCACTGCATGTGTTTTGAGAATGGTAAGATGGTGGCTACATCATCTTGTCTTTTGGATGGAGCACATAATGTGAAGCTCATACAAATGAGTTAAGATTCCTGTTCTAACCTCTTGATGGCTTTGTAGACTTAAAAACTAGACTTAAGAGGTTTCCTCACTTGCTTCCTCACTTGTGAGACAGGGACAAATCATTTCAATCTGATAGCATTGTTATGAAGATCATATGAGATCATTTTTGTAAAGGGCTAGCATAGTTCTAGGTTCACAAGAGCTTCTTAGTGTCATCACAACCCCCATTCCAGTGATCTAAAAAAAAAAACAAAACAAAACCATTCAAATGAGAACAGAATTTAGACAGGAGTCTGACATGGGCTACAAGACTCCAAGGTCTATTCCTGGTTCTGTGTTTGGAAATAACCCTTTTCAGCATTTTAATCAAGTTCCCTGCAAATGGAAGCCAAGGCTAGTGTTCCACTAGGGCAATAGTTGGTCCTGTAAGACTGCTGACTAAAAAATCAAATCTTAAGCACCAGTACCCATAATGTCCATGATTCGTCACTCCTCATGACTGAAGCATTGAGGATTTTTATTAAAATGCAAACGTTTCCTGGGAGAGGCAGTATACATATTAACTTTTTGGCCTGATTAGCTTTCATTTACCTCTTTCTATGAGTAGAATTCTTCATGCCTCTTTACTTTGTCCCTTTTAGGTAGGGACACCCAACCTCCATCCCCAGCCTGTTAAAATCCTTCTCAAGATTCAAGGGCCATCTATGCCACTACCTCCTCCGGAAGCCTACTGTGATAACTCAACCACATCCTGCCTTTCCTTCCTCTGTCCCTCTCCCGGGGAGTACCTCCCCAGTGGCCTGTTGTGAAGCTCAGGGAGCTCGAGACTTTGCCTTGAATTTCAGCTTGTATTTGACTTGTCCCATGACCTTAGACTAATAAATATTTCCTTAATCCTCAATCTTCTGGCCTGGAAAAAGCAGGCGATAAAAACACTCACCTCCAGGCAGTAAGGAACGTGCTCTATTCCTCTAGCAATGACTGCTTTGCTGACTGGTGGAGGCCCCATGATTTGTGAATTTGGCTTTTTCCTCTCATGGCATGGCAAACTACCTGGGACACCTCTATCCTCCCGCTCAGCTCACCCCGCCTTCAGCTGCTTATTGCCTATGTTCCTGGGCATCTGGTGCAACCCTGAGCTGCATTTTCACCTGCCATGCAGTCTTTTCACCCAACAAGAAGGTTAATGAGATGCTGGGTATAAAGGGCTTAGCGCTTGCCCGCCCGCTGGTGGGGAGCGAAGTAGCTTGGTAACCACACCACGAATTCTTGATTAGTGCATTAGACGCGCGGGCCCTTAGGGGAAGCAGAGTTTCCCGGGATCTCTGGGGCCGGCCCCGAGGGCCGAGGCTGGAAACAGCCGTGCACTCCGGCAGGGAGCCCAGCCGCCCGCGGGGCAGATCACCCCTCCCGCATACCGGGACCCTCTCATTCTCTAGGGAGCAACCTCTCCCTTTCCCTCGCAGGGCTAGGGCCTTAGTCTCGGACTTTTAGCGGGACTCTGGTGTCTCTATGCCAGAGGTGGGCGGAAGGGCGCGGTGGGTGCTGGGAAGACATCCCTCAGCTAGCGGCTCGGCCGAGTTCTCGAGAGCCCGAAAAGCCGCGGCGGAGACCCGAGGGACCAGCCCAGCTGGGATGTTGAGGGCAGAGCGGCCCTTGCCCAAACTGGCGGCTCGACCTGGCCCCAACTCCTACTTCTCCAATGCGGGACAGAGAGCCGAGAGAAGCCAGCGCTGAGCTCGGTCTCGTGCCCCGCCTGGGCCCGGCCCCCTCCGGTGCCACTGAACCTCCCTCCCTACCTGGCCCGGCCCCCGGCCCAGACCCGGCCCTCTACGGCTCCTCTGGGCTCCAGGTTGGCGCAAACAAAGCCCTGATTGACTGCCCGGAGGGGCGGGCCTCGCTGCCGGGCCGCCTCCTCCCATCCGTGCCCCGCCAGGGATTTGCCGGGAAGGGCGGGGGCGGAGGGGGAGAGACTGGGGTGGGGGGGCTGTTGCGCAGGACTGTGGGTGGGGGCTGAGCTCCTGAGCTCGAGAAAACTGTGCCCACCGTCTGTCTGAGCCTGGGCTGTGTCCTCCAAGTCCCCCTTAAGCCCAAGGAGGGGTACATAGGGACTACTGAGGGCGAGATGGGGTTCTTAGGGGCCATCTCTCGTCCTGGGGTCCCTGGGGAGACCCTAGTTCCAGGCTACTTGTGAGGAAGGAGAGAGAGTGGGAGTAAAGGATAGGCGGGGTCTTCCCTGGGGATTCTGGGTTGATCAATGCTCGTTTGGAGCCTGCAGGGAGGAGAGGGAAGGAGAACAGGATAGTTTATGCTCTCGTTTTTCCATTTTAACTATCCCTCTACTGGGCTTCTGGACTAGGAGAACGGGATTCAGTAGTTCGGAAAGGGAGTTGAGGAAGGCAGTGGCGAATTGAGGAGGAGGTAGGCAAGTGTGAGGAGGAGGAGGAAGGGCTGGAGAGAAGAGCGAGGCTGTAGGGCTGCCTGTTGACGGAGGAAGAGGTTGAGGGGGAGGGAGAGGAGGAGGAGGAGGGGGAGGAGAGAGATGACATGGGGAGAGGAGGAGGGGGATTGGACGGGGGAGGAGGAGTAGAGGGCTCTAGGGACCGTCTGTCTCGGGACAGGCTGGCCAGCTGGGGCGCGGAGCCGGGAGGAGGAGGAGGCAGCAGCAGCAGCGCTTGGAGCAGCAGCAGCAGAAACAAGTACCAGCCACAGAGCGGCTCCTCCGGCCCGAGCAGCCACAGTCCCCCAGCCGCGATGGCGCTGCAAAGCCCGGCGAGCGAGGAAGCTAAAGGGCCCTGGCGGGAGGCAGACCAGGAACAGCAGGAGCCGGTGGGTAGCCCCGAGCCGGAGCCGGAGCCAGTGCCAGTGCCCCCACCCGAGCCCCAGCCAGAACCTCAGCCGGAGCCCCAGCCCCTACCGGACCCTGCACCGCTGCCGGAGCTGGAGTTTGAGCCTGAGCCGATGCACGAACCCGACCCTACACCCACGGTGGAGACCCGCGGCACCGCGCGTGGCTTCCAGCCCCCCGAAGGTGGCTTCGGCTGGATGGTGGTCTTCGCTGCCACCTGGTGCAACGGCTCCATCTTCGGCATCCAGAACTCCTTCGGGATTCTTTACTCCATGCTGCTGCAGGAGGAAAGAGAGAAAAATCGCCAAGTGGAGTTCCAAGCAGGTGAGCGGCCCCGCGCGCCCCACCTGGCGTTCTAGGCAAGGGTGTTCGTTCGGCTGCTGCAGATCTCATATCTCCTGGCCCGAAGCGCCCCTCTATAGTGCGCCGCTTGGACTTATCGCAGTTACCCCTAGCCCTTGGCGCTGCTAGGGCGCGGGTTGCCTGGCTCTGGGCAGCCTCGGCTGTGGAGACTAGCTGCAAGAAATCCCGGGGGGTGGGACCTGGGACCTTCGTTGATCATACACAAAGAATGAACTTTTTTGTTCTGGTACATATCCAGACGCACCCTTCGGGTTTGTTTAAGGTACTCTGAGCGTCTGTACAGGGGGGAAATATTTGCAGAAAGGTTTTTGTTATTGTTGTTGTTTTGTTTTGTTTTCGGGGGGAGGGGGGAGGCGAAGTGTGAGGCCATGGAGAGAGGAGAGAGTTGGAAGGTTGGGAGGACTTTGAGAGAAATACCGTACCTCAGATGTCCGCAGCAGCCTCTGTTTCTGTACAGGAAGTGGAGGTGTTTTCTGTCAAAAGCACTTTAGGAATCCTGATGACTGAGCGAAGAGTCAAACACATGGCAGGCGTGTGTATCTGTTGGAGAGAGAGGAAGGGAAGGAAGAAGTGCGAGTGGCGGGGTGTGCGCGCGTCTATTTGCCCGCAGTGATTACTGCCTAACAGGGCGGGCTGTCCTCTGCCACACTGAGGGAGCGAGCGGATCTCTCTGTGCCCTCTGAGCTGAACCCCAAACCGGGCAGGGAGGCAGTCTCCAGAGAGGCGTGAGGCGGCTGGCAGACTGGGCCCTGAGACTCACTTTGCACCGCCTCCAACCTCAGCCTTGCCCTCCCTGGCGCCTCGCGCCTCTTCGCTATCCGCGGGGTGCCTCGTTAGTCTTTAGCCAGAAAGCCAGCCTCCACCCCTCCTGCCTTCGGGTGGTGCTGACTTGGTCTTCTTCCCTAAGACAAACAGGGCTGGGGGCATAGCTCTCGCTGTTCAAAGCAGGCTGCAGGACCACAGGATTGTGTGCTCCTCCCACTGAGCCTGCCCGTGGACTCAGAGAAGTTAAAGTAGCCATCCGGCTTTCTCAGCAAGCCGCCGGTGAAGCCCGTAAGCCGTTTTGATGAGGAGTCTCAGGAGCGAGCTGAAGGGCTTGGGATGCCTTCCTCAAGGCTCACTCCCTCTTGTGGCTCCTCAGGACAGCTCCACTCTAGACCTGTCGCAAGTTCAAAGCTTAGAATACGTGGCTTTTAAAAACGCAGCTCAGAATGTGTTGCCTTGGGACTGAAGGGTTCCCTCCTCTCCCCACCCCCAAACACACACACTTCTGCTGCTCTCTGAGGAGCACTGGGGATTATTTAGTAAATAGAAACCTTGAATTCTGTGGGCATCCACCTGTGGATTCTCTGAGCCCTTGGAGAGCCTCTCCTACTGCTCTCAATCAAGGACTCTTTTGTTTTTTACTTTGCAGCTTTGCTGGGCTGCCTTTAAAGAGGTTTTGGGACTCTTGGTGCCCCTGGACTTGTGATCCATTGGCATCCTAATGTGCAGGCCCCACTTGAAAGTTTGAGTGCGTGTGAATGGCTGTACAAAGCAGTCACAGGACTTCCCAGGCTGCATTGATGCCTGAGTGGAGGGGGTTCCTGACTGTGTGGAACATCTGGGCAGAAGGTCACTACCACACTCACCCCTGGGACTACATTTTCCTTGCTTTGATGCAGTTCAGGGGCTCTTGGGAAGGCAGCCAAGGTAGGGTCTCTGGCTTTTGCCTAGATTACCTTTTAGGGCACCTGCTGAACACTGCCCTGTGGTTAAAGACGGGCTGTTGGCCTTTTAGGTCAGTGGTAAAGTCTGGGGAAAACTTCACGCGAGGTCGTGGGGAATGGGCTGAAGTTAGACCCTGGCATTCATGTGAGTGAGCAGGCCTAGAGCAGGGGCCTTGGGAATGTGAAATAAAACTTGGAAAAACCACTATTTTACCAGGAAGAGGTTCACTGCTGGGGAACAAACTTCAAAGTAGGTGATCATAGGGGACTCAGGGGGAGGGCTGGCTGTGACTTTCCGGTCAAGACCTCACAGTGAAACTGGGAAGTGGGGGTGGCAGTGAGCTGTACAGAGGTGTGGCTGGTGTGTACTCTGACACAGACTAGGTCCATTGAGGGGCTGGGGTTACTTGTTTAAATTATGGTGAGTATGGGTCAGGAAAGGATGGAAAGGAATTTGGTATATCCCTAGGGTCTCAAACTACTTTGGCTTGGGTCCTTGCTGTGTGTGTCTTGAATTCATGAAAATTATTTTTGATACTGGAGGCTCTGGGGAGCACCTCAGTTTTTATTTTTAAAATGTCAGGAGCCCCCCACTACTTTCCTTAGTTCCTAGAAAATCTTATCCTCACCACTACCCTTCTTGAGCCCCTCAACTTTCCCAAGCAGCCATTTAGGTCCTGAGATTCCAAATATGTCTCTGCCTCCCTACACTTTCTGCAGTTTACTCAGAATTTCTCAGCTACCTGTGCCACGTTACTGGTGTCTCAAAGGGATAGAAGAAGCCAGTAGAAGCTTGCTGAGATCTTTGTTAGCCAGTGTTTGCCTAATAGCCATTCTGGGGAACATGGAATGTACACCCATACAATCAAGCAGGTTAGTGCATTGTCTATTTCTATTAATGTCTGACATGCATTCCATCTCTAGAAATCTATGAATTAAATATTTGGAAGCACCCCCACAGCCCAAATTCTCTTTGGCTAGGCCTATGGCCCCGCCCATCAGAACAAGACCCAGTTTCCCCCCCACTCAGTCTCTACCATCAGGAAGCTTCCATAAACCTCTTATCTTTCTCCATCAGAGGGCAGACAGACTGAAAACCACAATCACAGAAAACTAACCAATCTAATCATATGGACCACAGCCTTGTCTAACTCAATGAAACTATGAGCCATGCCATGTAGGGCCACCCAAGACAGATGGATCATGGTGGAGAGTTCTGACAAAATGTGGTCCACTGGAGAAGGGAATGGCAAACCACTTCAGTATTCTTGCCTTGAGAACCCCATGAATAGTATGAAAAGGCAAAAAGATAGGACACTGAAAGATGAACTCCCCATATTGAACTCCACCTAACCCCATATTGTTAGGTGCCCAATATGCTACTGGAGGTCAGTGGAGGAATAACTCCAGAAAGAATTAAGAGATGGAGCCAAAGCAAAAACAACACCCTGTTGTGGATGTGACTGGTGATGGAAGCAAGGTCCAATGCAGTAAAGAGCAATATTGCATAGGAACCTGGAATGTTAGGTCCATGAATCAAGGTAAATTGGAAGTGGTCAAACTGGAGATGGCAAGAGTGAACATCGACATTTTAGGAATCAGCAAACTAAAATGGACTGGAATGGGTGAATTTAACTCAGATGACCATTATATCTACTACTGTGGGCAAGAATCCCTTAGAAGAAATGGAGTAGCCATTATAGTCAAGAAAAGAATCTGAAATGCAGTACTTAGGTGCAATCTCAAAAATGACAGAATGATCTCTGATCATTTCCAAGGCAAACCATTCAATATCATGGTAATCCAAGTCTATGCCCAACCAGTAATGCTGAAGAAGCTAAAGTTGAACGGTTCTAGGAAGACCTCCAAGACCTTTTAGAACTAACATCCAAAAAAGATGTCCTTTTCATTATAGGGGACTGGAATGCAAAAGTAGGAAGTCAAGAAACACCTGGAGGAACAGGCAAATTTGGCCTTGGAGTACAGAATGAAGCAGGGCAAAGGCTAATTAGAGTTTTGCCAAAAGAACACACTGGTCATAGCAAAAACCCTCTTCCAGCAACACAAGAGAAGACTCAATACATAGACATCACCAGATGGCCTACACGAAATCAGATTGATTATGTTCTTTGCAGTCAAAGATGGAGAAGCTCTATAAAGTCAGCAAAAACAAGACCAGGAGCTGACTGGCTCAGATCATGAACTCCTTATTGCCAAATTCAGACTTACACTGAAGAAAGTAAAGAAAACCACTAGACCATTCATGTATGACCTAAATAAAATCCATTACGATTATACAGTGGAAGTGAAAAATAGATTTAAGGGACTAGATCTGATAGACAGAATGCCTGATGAACTATGGACAGAGGTTCGTGACATTGTACAGGAGACAGGAATCAAGACCATCCCCAAGAAGAAGAAATGGAAAAAAGCAAAATGACTGTATAAGGAGGCCTTACAAATAGCTGAGAAAAGAAGAGAAGTGAAAAGCAAAGGAGAAAAGGAAAGATATACCCATTTGAATGCAGAGTTCCAAAGAATAACAAGGAGAGATAAGAAAGCCCTCCTCAGCAATCAATGCAAAGAAATAGAGGAAAGCAGTATAATAGGAAAGACTAGAGATCTCTTCAAGAAAATTAGAGATACCAAGGGAACATTTCATGCAAAGATGGGCTCGATAAAGGACAAAAATGGTATGAACCTAACAGAAGCAGAAGATATTAAGAAGAGGTGGCAAGAATACACAGAAAACTGTACAGGAAAGATCTTCATGACCCAGATAATCACAGTGGTTTCATCACTCACCTAGAGCCAGACATCTTGGAATGTGAAGTCAAGTGGGCCTTAGAAAGCATCACTACAAACAAAGCTAGTGGAGTGATGGAATTCCAGTTGAACTATTTCAAATCCTGAAAGATGATGCTGTGAAAGTGCTGCACTCAATATGCCAGTAAATTTGGAAAACTCAGCAGTGGCCACAGGACTGGAAAAGGTCCGTTTTCATTCCAATCCCAAAGAAAGGCAATGCCAAAGAATGCTCAAACTACCGCACAATTGCACTCATCTCACACGCTAGTAAAGTAGTGCTCAAAATTCTCCAAGCCAGGCTTCAGCAATACATGAACTGTGAACTTCCTGATGTTCAAGCTGGTTTTACAAAAGGCAGAGGAACCAGAGATCAAATTGCCAACATCTATTGGATCATTGAAAAAGCAAGAGAGTTCCAGAAACACATCTATTTCTGCTTTATTGACTATGCCAAAGCCTTTGACTGTGTGGATCACAATAAACTGGAAAATTCTGAAAGAGATGGGAATACCAGACTACCTGACCTGCCTCTTGAGAAATCTGTAAGCAGGGCCAGGAAGTAACAGTTAGAACTGGACCTGGAACAACAGACTGGTTCCAAATAGGAAAAGGAGTACGTCAAGGCTATATATTGTCACCCTGTTTATTTAACTTATATGCAGAGTTCAGTTCAGTTCAGTTCAGTTCAGTCACTCAGTCGTGTCCGACTCTTTGTGACCCCATGAGCCACAGCATGCCAGGTCTCCCTGTCCATCATCAACACCCGGAGTCCACCCAAACCCATGTCCATTGAGTTAGTGATGCCATCCAACCATCTCATCCTCTGTTGTCCCCTTCTCCTCCTGCCCTCAATATTTCCCAGCATCAGGGTCTTTTCAAATGAGTCAGCTCTTCACATCAGGTGACTAAAGTATTGGAGTTTCAGCTTCACCATCAGTCCTCCCAATGAACACCCAGGACTGATCTCTTTGAGGATGGACTGGTTGGATTTCCTTGCAGTCCAAGGGACTCTCAAGAGTCTTTTCCAACACCACAGTTCAAATGCATCAATTCTTCAGTGCTCAGCTTTCTTTATAGTCCAACTCTCACATCCATACATGACCACAGGAAAAACCATAGCCTTGACTAGACAGACCTTTGTTGGCAAAGTAATGTCTCTGCTTCTAATATGCTGTCTAGGTTGGTCATAACTTTCCTTCCAATGAGTGAGCGTCTTTTAATTTTAAGGCTGCAATCACCATCTGCAGTGATTTTGGAGCCCAGAATAATAAAGTCTGTCACTGTTTCCACTGTTTTCCCATCTATTTGCCATGAAGTGATGGGACTGGATGCCATGATCTTAGTTTTCTGAACATTGAGTTTCAAGCCAACTTTTTCACTCTCCTCTTTCATTTTCATCAAGAGGCTCTTTCGTTCTTCACTTTCTGCCATAAGGGTGGTATCATCTGCATATCTAAGGTTATTGATATTTCTCCCAGCAATCTTGATTCCAGCTTGTGCTTCCTCCAGCCCAGCATTTCTCATGATGTACTCTGAATATAAGTTAAATAAGCAGGGTGACAATATACAGCCTTGATGTACTCCCTTTCCTATTTGGAACCAGAGTAGAGTGAGAGTGAAGAGGAGAGTTAAAAAGTTGGCTTAAAGCTCAACATTCAGAAAACTAAGATCATGGCATCTAGTCCCATCACTTCATGGCAAATAGATGGGGAATAGTGGCAGACCTTATATAGTTTGGCTCCAAAATCACTGCAGATTGTGACTGCAGACATGAAATTAAAAGACGCTTACTCCTTGGAAGGAAAGTTATGACCAAACTAGACAGCATATTAAAAAGCAGAGATATTCCTTTGCCAACAAAGGTCTGTCTAGTCAAGGCTATGGTTTTTCCAGCAGTCATGTATGGATATGAGTGTTGGACTATAAAGAAAACTGAGCACCGAAGAATTGATGCTTTTGAACTGTGGTGTTGGAGAAGACTCTTGAGAGTCCCTTGGACTGCAAGGAGATACAACCAGTCCATCCTAAAGGAAATCAGTCTTGAATATTCATTGGAAGGACCTATGTTGAAGCTGAAACTCCAATACTTTGGCCACCTGATGTGAAGAGCTGACTCATTTGTAAATACCCTGATGCTTGGAAAGATTGAAGGTGGGAGGAGAAGGGGACGGCAGCAGATGAGATGGTTGGATGGCATCACCGACTCAATGGACATGAATTTGAGTAAACTTAGGGAGTTGGTAATGTACAGAGAGGCCTGGTATACTGTAGTCCATTGGGTCGTAAAGAGTCAGACATGACTGTGCGACTGAGCTGAACTGAACTGAATATCTTCACAGCCCTAAAGCTGTGCTGATTGGTTTAATGGGCCTAAGGTTCTGCAGATCATTGGGACTATTATGAAGGTGCCCTCCAAAAAAGGTTGTTTTGATGTTTAGGGGCTAACTGCCCATCATAGTGGTCTCTGGGCATGGGGAAAAGTCATAGAAAGTGTAAGGAAAGTGGAATTCAGGGCATTCTAGAGCATGCAATGTCCAGTCTTTGTGAACTCTGTGGTGCCTACAGTTCTGTGGTGGCAGTGTATCTTGTCCTTTCTCTTCACCTATTTTGAAAAGGAAACCAGCTTTCCCTGGGTCCTAAGCCTGGGAGGACCAGCAGGCAAAAAGTCCTTGACATAAAGACAAGTGACCAAGGTCTGGTTTAGGGGAAAAAGGAAAAGATCAAGAGAGAAATGAGCCTATACTTTTTGTAGAGCTTGTGGGAAATTTGTGAGTTCCCCTAACCCAGACCAAGCAGCATACAAGACAGGGGCAACCCAACAATTTGATGGAAGTCTGTAATGCCCACCTGATATGAGAATGGAGACTTTGGGGGGAAAGAAAGAGCAAGGTAGCATTGGTTGCAGGCCTCAGATCATTATTGGAACCCTAAATGAGTTTGATCAGAGGCAGGTTAGGGTTGGGGGTCCAGAAGACAAGGCAGAACAAGTCAGAGTTGTTAACACTGGCTCCAAGCTTAGGTCTTTTTGGACATGCCCTAGAGTAAGCTCAGCACCCTGTACTTTCCACCTTGACTTCCAGTCTAGCACTAGTCATAAAACATGATGGGAGGCATCTTTTCCTTGGCAGTTTATAAGCATGACCCTTGTAGTCTCCCAGGTAGGGGTGGGGGGATGTCTCTCACCACCCAGAGAAAGGGGTAATAATGGTCAGGAAGGTTCATTATTGGGTACAAGATAGTTCATGCTCATGGGTCACTCTGATGGAGACAGAATTTCTAGGCATGGGATAAATGATACATTCTGTCTTTGAGCAAAGAGTCCCAAAGATAGGTGAGACCAGGGGCAATTTAGGCTATCTTTCTCTTCCTTGTTTTAGAAGCTTTCATTGCTTAGTTCAGTGTCTCACTGGGATGACCACTAAATTGCTGACTTTGGAAGCCAGGTATCTTTCGAGCAAATATGCCAATGTCCTGCCTTTGGCTGAAGGCCTTTGCCTACTGTCCATAGAAGACAGAGGTTGGCTCAGAGAACCAACCTTGGTCAGCCATAGAAGGTTGGCTCAGAGCCTGCTATGGAGCTTTGGGACACAGGGCCAGACATCTTTCAAGCCAATCCTCTGACTCCTCTCCAACCAAACTGGGTCCCAAACTGAGACCCTGACTCATACTGGAGGGGATGAGGAAGAGAGGTTGGGGGTATTTGGAAGCCAACCGGGGGGTGCTTGTTTGAGCTGGAGTGGCTAATTGAAGTTAGATCCCTGGCTTGTGACCTCAAGTGCTCATTCTAAGTCTAAATCTGGATCCTAATGGATTGGTGATCTCAGTAATACTAGCTGGGCAGTGACTAGGAGTTAGACAACTTGTGCCCCTGACTTGCTCTGTGACTTTGAGCAGTCACTTTACCTCTCTGTACTTCAGTTTATCTAGTTGTAAAGTGAAAGGGTTTGACTAGATGAATACTAGATGAACTTCTTAGCTCTTCTATTCTATCCTTCTAAAATTATATGATATTTTATTCTTTACTATTCACTTGGCATAAATTTTGACTCATTCAAACAAATGGAAATACACTAATCTTCCTGAATGGGGATTTGAATGTGTTGGGAGGAGATTGGGAAAGCAAAGAAAAGCTATACAGACAGCATTTCTCCATGTTGTATGTACATATGCTACTCATATGTACCAATATTGGTTGAAAAGACCCACTTAAAAAAACACAGTATGTAATGGTAACTTCAGATTCACAACTACTTCCCCCAGAATGTCTTGCTTAGCAAAGAATTGGACCTCCAAAAGAATTCTCTCAACTTGGCCTGCTGCAGGCCAGCAGAGTGGTTCTGTATGCTGCTGTTTCCCAGCATTTGAGCCTATTCCTATAAAGCATTAAACTGAAAGCATTCCCTTAAGCCTCAGTTTGGACCCCTCTCCTGAAACTTAATTTTCTGCAGCTCATTCTCATTTCTCAGAAATGCATGGTTAGTGTGACCTTGGTTTGCTGTTACTTCAGGATAGAAGAGTAAACCAAGATTTATAAATTCAATAAAGTGGTTTCCTTTAGGGGACTTCAGACAGGGCATCCTTATAGCTAGCTAAGGGCTGCTGCCTGGTACTGGGTGTGCGAGAGCTGCTGCTTGTCATCCTAGAGAAGGCCATATTCATTATTCCCAATTTCTGAGCAACTTCAGTTTCACTCAGGGTTTACTGAGAGTGACTACTGAAGTAGCAGGCACAGAGCTCTCTCTTTTCTTTTTTCTGAATTTATACTTGCTTTGGAAATATTTCCTCCAGTGCCATGAAGAGTAAATAAGCAGATGGACTGTCAGCATTTGCAGAAACATATAAAGGATGTCATCTGTACATTTTGAGCAGACCAGTTTCCCGGGAGAGTGTGCCACTTTTCCCATCAGCATCTTTTTGTTTTGTTGCATTTTTTAAGATCTTGTTTTTGACTGTGCTGGGTCTCTGTTGCTATGCCAGGGCTTTCTCTAGTTGCGCTGCATGGGCTTCTCATTGTGGTGGCTTCTTTTGTTGTGAAAGACAGACTCTAGGCCCATGGGCTCAGCAGTTGCAGCTCAGGCTTAGTGGCCTCGGGGCATGTGGGACCTTCCCAGACCAGGGATCAAACCTGTGTCCCCTGCATTGGCCTCCAGCTTCTTAACCACCAGACCACCAGGGAAGTCCTGTTTTGCATTTTAGAAAAAAAAAAAGAATCATTTACTCTTTTCATATTGTGTGAAAGATGGAGTGGGATTTCCTATTTTGAAAGGAACTGTCTCACCTGGGACTGAATGAGTAAACCTTAGAGAAAACACTTTTTTCATAAAATGTTCATGCATACACACACATACACATACATGTACTCTACACCTCAAGCCATGGATTATGAGTATTCTGCCTGAAAAAGTCTTTTCTTGTCTGCTTATGGAATTAGGTTTTAATGTAACAGAAGCTTCTGTAGGGTTTGTGTGAGACTAGTACAAAGGGCCCAGACTGTTAAGGAGGAGTGATGGAGAGAATATGGTCAGCCTAGATTGTACCTCTTGGCATGGATTCTTTGCAACTCCCCTATAGTAGTGCTTGGAAACATTTATATAAGTTTCTTTCTGCTTCCATCCTCCCCTTATCCTGCATCCCATTCAAAAGTTATTGGGAAGAGGGTTTAGGATACTCCAGCCCTCTCCCATTTTAAGGGTGAGAGAGGGCTAAGCCTAGGGATGTTTAATCATTTGCCTTGAACTCGAGGTATTGCGATTACTAATATGAAATCACTTGACACTTATCTGTGGGTGGAGAATGTGGCCTGCTTGGGTGGCTTGAGGAAGTACATGCTTTTTCACCCTAGTAGTCTTGCCCTTCTCTGTTTTCTTGTTTGCTTTTTCTGGGGTTGGTAGAAGAAGGGATAAAAATGGCTATCCCAACCATATATTTTCTTGGCTCCTCCTATTTTCATAGGGCATTTGTAATACCTATGTTTGATATGCCATCCTTTTGCTCCTAGTATTGTTCTTTCTTCTTTCTTTCCCTCACTCAGTTAGAGGAACAACTAGGGTTTCAGATGTTGTATAGTCCTTACTCCAGACTGGATCTCAGGCCCATTCCCACACACCCTGTGGAAGTGTCTCTTTCCCCCTTTCCCCTCTCTCTTACTCTCCACTTTCTGAGGGAAGAGCGACTTCCTATGGAACACTCAAGAGTGTAGAAGCTATCACCTCTGGATTTTTGCAGTAAGATTCACAGCCCTGGGACCCCAGTCAAAGAGATAGTATTGTAGCAGGTCTTACTCAATAGTATTCAACAAATGTCCTGATCAGTTGCACCCTTTCTCTTCAAATCTGCACTATCATTGTCCCTCAATTACTGAGCCTACTGAACTTCTAGAGACTTCAGATTGGTTTTTAGTAGCCTGAGGGGTTCTGAATAAAATAGAAATCTCCACTCCATTTTGATCCCCTATTAATCTCTCTTCTTGCCAAAAAAAAAAAAAAAGATACTACAGAATTGATTGTAGAGGAGTTGGAGGAGGGATGAGACAAACACACTAGACTTTAAAGTGCTTTTAGTGAGATGGAGAGGGAGGAAATGAAACTCCCAGGTTAGTTGCTTCCCTGCAACTGAAGGGAAAAAAGGAAATGTCACTAAACCAGCAGTCCCCACAGAATCTCTTGTCTAACTTATCCTGTGGCTCTTACCACCTTCTTACCCAGGCTAGAAGGGTGTGTGCATGTGCCCATGTGTCCAGACCTGTGGGTACGTGTGTATAGCTGGGTGTGTGATATCTGTCTGGGCCAATTAGCACAGTTGCTTAGAATATGATGCCTATGAGATTCAGGTCACAATTTTAGTCATTTGTTTAGGTTACTGAGCTTCTTACAAGGAAAAGAACTCTTCTTCTGTTCACCACTCATGCCCTTCATGTGTGGTTGCCACTGATTCCAAGAGGACTGGGTATAAGTATGGAGACGACTCCCTATAAACCTTTCTTACAGGGGAAAAAGTAACAAAGCACACAGCCTAGTGGTATCTGCTCTTTCACAGTGTGAAATTTCTTTGACATTTAGCTTGTTCTATCAAGCACCCTGATAATAATAATAATAGTAATTGATAACTTTTATTTAGCATTTATCAATTAATTCTGTGCTTCTTTGAGACCCCATGGACTATGCAGTCCAAGGAATTCTCCAGCCAGAATATTGGAGTGGGTAGCCCTTCCCTTCTCCCCAGCCCAGGGACCGAACCCAGGTCTCCCACATTGCAGGCGGATTCTTTGCCAGCTGAGCCACAGGGGAAGCCCACTTCTGTGCTAGACATTATATTAAGCACTTTACATGTACAACTCATTTCAATTCTGAGCAACTCTATGAGGTAGGTACTATTATTTCCTCCATTTCACAGATAGAGACAGATGCATAGAAATTAAGTAGCTTGCTTCAGCTCATATAGCAAATAATGGCAGAGCCAATATTTGAACCTAGGGAGTATGAATCCAGATATCATTTAATACATCTAAAGATGAGAGGGGCCAGGTACCAAGAATGACTACTACAGAGTTTTCCATTCCTTTAGCCTCCGCTCATCCTTATGATTAAGGGATATATGAGATGACCATGAAAGGACTTAGTAAACAAAAGTCTGACAGTCTTGTGATATGTGGTATACTCTTCTAACCACTCATTTTACTCTACCTAGAGTCACGGGTCATTGGGTCCAAAAAAGGGCCAGAGAAACTGTCTCTTTTCAGTTGGTTACCCTGAATGCCACATAAACTTTCAAGGCTTCGGTGTTCTCATCTTCATAGTGAGATTGATAGTATTTACTTTTATAAGACTGTGAAGGAGCATATGAGATTCTGTATGTGAGTGGTATTTGTCAGTTGTGAAGAGGTTGGTATTATTATTATCATTATCATCATCATCATCATCCAGTAGCCTTTTCCAGCTCCTAGAAAGTGAGTTGTTACACCTTTCTCTAAATATTTCTGGAAGAGGAATCAATCCCTCCCCACTCCATCTTGTCTCCGTCTCCTGTCTGTATTCTTCTGCAATTTTACCCGGGTGTCTCATAGCTAAGGATTGGCCACTGGCCATGTTTCCTTTGTTCCTTAGTTCTCTAGGAGCCCAGGGAGAGGAGGGGCCAGATCCCAGGCCATATACATTCAAGGAAACAAGGCATGTTGAAATATTTACAGCTCTTGGCAGGAGCTCACAAACCTCCCTTTGAGTCAAGGACTGACTTTTTTCTTTTTCTTTTTTTTTTTAATAAGGATTACTAGCCATTGGGGGCAGATGGTGGGTGGAGTTAGGGTGTCATTTCCTCCCGAGGGTCTCTCACAGAGCCTCTGTTCTCCTGCAGGTAGTGAAAAGAAGGAAAGGGATATTTAGGGTCAGAAGGTCTGGGCCAGGGGACATTAAGCAAAGAAGGGACCTTGCTCCTTTGTATTCAGTTTTTGAGTGGGCCAATTTCCTTATGTTCTAAACAGGATAGCCCCAGAGAACAGAGGCCACAGAAGGCCAGAAGCCTGGAAGAGGCCTGCAATAGCAGTTTTGAGCAGCATTTCAGTGACTACTTAGGAACTTCCATTAAGACCATTTAGTAGACAAATATTTATACCATCTCATGATGAAAATATTTCTCTTTTGTTGTTGTTGTTGTAAACAACAATACTAAATTCTCAAGTCCTTCTTTGAGACAAGATTTCAAATATACCAAGACTTACCATCTTGATTTTCAGTTATTTAAACATGTGAGTTGAAAGGCATTTTAGAGACTACCCATTCCTATCTATCTGGTTCCCATTTTATAGGAGAACTGACATCTGGAAAGATGTAACCTCAGTCAGTATTACAGGTAGATGATTGTAGTCAAGGTTGGTTTATAAGAGTAGTTGGGGATGGGTGTAAGAAGTAATGCTCCTGGCACCTTGGGAGTTCCTCAGTTCGATCACTGGCATACTGCCCACTTTATGTCTCCCTGAACTTTTCTAAAGTCAATCCACAGGCACTATGTTGCATAAAGAGACTGTATTGTGTTGTAATAGGTGTAATTTCATTTACTTAATATGAGACAAAATTCAAGAGGTGGGATGGTGAAAAGTCTCCCTGCTACATTATCTTAAAAGTGAAAGTCGCTCAGTTGTGTCCAACTCTCTGCAACCCCATGGACTATACAGTCCATGGAATTCTCCAGGCCTGAATACTGGAGTGGGTAGCCTTTCCCTTCTCCAGGGGGTCTTCCAAACTCAGGGATTGAACCCAGGTCTCCCACGTTGCAGGCAGATTCTTTACCAGCTGAGCCACAAGGGAAGCCTAAGAATACTGGAGTGGGTAGCCTATCCCTTATCCAGTGGATCTTCCTGACCCAGGAATCAAACTGGGGTCTCCTACATTGCAGGAAGATTCTTTACCAACTGAGCTATCAGGGAAGCTACATTACCTTATAGCTACCTTGTTCCCCTCCCTAGAGGCCACTAATGTTATCTGGGGTGTTCTTCCAAAGATATTCTGTATATGTACAAACAATTGTGTATGTATGTGTATACCCTATATTAAAAACACAGTGGTAACCTGTAATTCACATTATCCCCCACTTTGCCTTTTATGTTGTTGTTCAGTCGCTCAGTCATTGTCTGACTCTTCATGACCCCATGGACTGCAGCATGGCAGGCTTCCCTGTCCTTCATCATCTGCCGGAGTTTGCGCAAAGTCATGTCCATTGAGTTGGTGATGCCATCCAACCATCTCATCCTCCATTGTCCCCTTCTCCTCCTGCCTTCAATCTTTCCGAGCATCTGGCTCTTTTCCAGCGAGTCGGTTCTTAACATCAGGTGGCCAAAGAATTGGAGCTTGAGCATCAGTCCTTCCAATGAATATTCAGGGTTGATTTCCTTTAGGACTGAATGGTTTGGTCTCCCTGCTGTCCAAGGGACTCTCAAGAGTCTTCTCCAACACCACAGTTCAAAAGCATCAATTCTTCGGTGCTCAGCCTTTATTATTGTCCAGCTCTCACATCCATACATGACTAATTGAAAAAACCATAGCTATGACAAGACGGATCTTTGTCAGCAAAGTAAGGTCTCTACTTTTTTTTTTTTCTTTGTACATATTTTATTTTTTTAATTTAAATTTATTTATTTTAATTAGAGGTTAATTACTTTACAATATTGTGTTGGTTTTGCCAACTCTGCTTTTTGATACACTGTCTAGGTTTGTCATTGCTTTTCTTCCAAGGAGCAAGTGTCTTTTAATTTCATGGGTGCAGTCACCGTCCACAGTGATTTTGGAGGCCAAGAAAATAAAGTCTGTCACTGTTTCCACTGTTTCCCCATCTATTTGCCATGAAGTGATGGGACTGATGGCGTGATCTTTGTTTTTTGAATGTTGAATTTTAAGCCAAGTTTTTTCACTCTCCTCGTTCACCTTCATCTAGAGGCTCTTTAGTTCTTCTTCACTTTCTGCCATAAGGGTGGTGTCATCTGCATATCTGAGGTTATTGATATTTCTCCTGGCAATCTTGATTCCAGCTTGTGCTTCATCCAGCCCGGCATTTCACACGATGTACTCTGCACAATAAGTTAAATAAACAGGGGTGACAATATACAACCTTGATATACTCCTTTCCCAATTTTGAACCTGTCTGTTGTTTCATGTCTGGTTCTAACTATTGATTCTTGACCTGCATACAGGTTTTGCCGGAAGCAAGTAAGGTGGGCTGGTATTCCCATTTCTTTAAGAATTTTACATGATTTGTTGTGATCTATACAGCCAATGACTTTAGCATAGTCAGTGATGCAGAAGTAGATGTTTTTTTCTGAAAATCTTTTACTTTTTCTATGATCCAATGGATGTGGGCAATTAGATCTTCTGGTTCTTCAGTCTTTTCTAAATCCAGCTTATACATCTGGAAGTTCTTCATTCATGTACTGTTGAACCCTAGCTTGAAGGATTTTGAGCATTATCTTGCTAGCATGTGAAATAAGTGCAATTGTGCAGAAGTTTGAACATTCTTTGGCATTGCCCTTCTTCAGACTTAGAATGAAAACTGACCTTTCCAGTCTTGTGGCCACTGCTGTTTTCCACATTTGCTGTCATATTGAGTGCAGCACTTTCACAACATCATTTTTCAGGATTTGAAAGAGCTCAACTGGAATTCCATCACCTCCACTAGCTTTGTTCATAGTGATGCTTTCTAAGGCCCACTTGACTTCACATTCTAGGAAGTCTGGCTCTAGATCAGTAATCACAGCATTGTGATTATCTGGGTCGTGAAGATCTTTTTTTGTACAGTTCTTCTGTGTATTCTTGCCACCTCTTCTTAATATCTTCTGCTTCTGTTAGGTCTGTACTGTTTCTGTCCTTTATTGAGCCTATCTTTGCATGAAATGTTCCCATGGTGTCTCTAATTTTCTTTTAGAAATCTCTAGTCTTTCCCATTCTGTTGTTTTCCTCTATTTTTTGCATTGCTCACTTAAAAAGTCTTTATCTCTCCTTGCTGTATATCTTGAATATTATTACACAGTAAGTCTGTAAAATCATCACTTTTTTAAAAAAATAACTGCACAGTATTCCATTATATGGATATGCTGTAATTTATTTATTCAGCACTCTGCTAATAGAAATTCAAACTATAACCAATCTTTGAATATAGGCTTTAGAATCAAACATCACTAAATTCAAATACTCACTATATGGATGGCCTTGACAAAGATTTTAACTTTTTGAAGTTTGAGTTCTCACATGTATAAAATACAGATAATAATAATATCAGTCATTATTGGGGTGGAGATTAAATGAGAGGAAGCATATAAAACATCTAGCATACAGCCTGGCACATACTAAGGGTTCAATAAATATTGAATAGTCACGCCCTGCTCATAGGCCTTGCCCATACTCTCCACCTTCAGTTCAGTTGATATTGGTTCAATTCAAGTCAATAGGTGTTTATTACATGTTAGGTTGGACCTTGGATGAACCAGAGAAGGAAAAGTGTCCCTCAAGAAGTTTATAATTTCTTTGAGAAGACATGACATACTAAACAACCACAGGTCACTGCTAGCTAGAAAAAATATGTATATGTGAAATTGAATGCAATTTTGGTGTGGTGATGTGGAAAAGGAGGACTTCCCTGGTGGCTCAGATGGTAAAGTGTCTGTCTACAATGCGGAGACCCGGGTTCTAGCCCTGGGTTGGGAAGATCCCCTGGAGAAGGAAATGGCAATCCCCTCCAGTACTATTGCCTGGAAAATCCCATGGACAGAGGAGCCTGGTAGGCTACAGTCTATGGGGTCGCAAAGAGTCAGACACGACTGAGTGATTTCACTTTCTTTCACTTTTGTGGAAAAGGAGAGGTAAGTGTAAGGGCCAAAGGAATCAAAAGAGCTTTGCTAGTACAGTTGTAACTTGAAAAGAGATTTAGCTAAGTGGAGAGGAGCCTATGAATTGGGTAGTGGTCAACTGAGACTTGCAAATTGGACAGATAGATTGTTACTCAAATTTGTTACTTTGCCCTCTGGAAGTCCCTGACCCAGCAGGTGGAGTGGTGTCAAAAGGAAGGGGGAGAGGAAAATACTGAGGACATTTAGAGAAAATGGTATGGGGAAGGGGGATGTTTGGATATTAGGCCACAAAATGAGGAGCCTGCAAGTGGCTTGTGGCAGAGCCCACCCAGCTTACACCATCTGCTCTTCCGTGTCAGCAGCCAAGCACTTTTTAAAAGGTCCAAGAAGAAGGATAAATGGTCTGAGAGTAGAAATAGCAGAAGCTCTCAGCCCTGCACCCTGTGTCCCAAATAGGTCCAGATGCTGTGAGCCCCAAGAGAGGGGGAGACAACTGAGTGATAATAATCCCTTCTCCATGTGGTACATTGTAATTTACATCTTAATTGATGTTTATCCTTGCAACAGAGACAGTTATGAAATAAAGTACTCAATTGAATCTCATCATGTGCCAACATCTTTGATAACAAGTGTTATGTTGAGAGGTTCTGGAAAATGAAAAGTCAGTGTGATTTGTATTAGTCAGGGAGAAGTTCATGGCAGGGAAGGGCTGTATAGAGATTCATATTCCCATTTTATAGTTACAGAAAATGGAGAGCAGATTGAAGGTCATATACTTAATATTTAACAGAGCTGAAACTAGAAACCAGGGATCCCAATCCCATGTTCCATGGGGGCTGAGATGTAGGGCCTCCCCAAAACCTGTAACAGTTTTCTCTTAACTTGATAGCAGCCTGAAACAAATTGGAATAAAAAAGCTAAGGGGGAGAGAAACAAGGGTCATGGAAGGAAGGATATGGGCATAACTAAGACCTGCTGGCTGAGGTCAAGAAAGAGCACCAGACTGGGAGTCAGGAGATCCAAGTTCTACTTCTGGCTCTACTACTGTGTTTGTGACCCTGACAAGTCTCTTCCACTTTCTGGGCCTTGATTTCTCCCCTTAAGCGATAAGAAAGCTGGGCCTCCCAGAAACTTAGTGGTGCTTAGAACCAATGGTTTATATAAACCAATGAGACATTGGGTGCTCCCTGGCAAGGGGTCAGAGGATATAGGGACAACTTCTCTGATGAAAATTGAAAACAGATACTCCCAGATTTGAGAAAAAGATGAGTCTTGGGAAGTGTAGTTATCCCATGGTCTCTATTCTATCTTCTTGAAGAATTCCACCCATGAGAGGCAAAGAGAGAACATGTATGCCCAAGTGAGCAAGTACCTCAATGTGAAACTGAGATTTGGTGGGACAGGTTATGATATGCTGAGCCAATGCCTAGAACTCTCTCCTGAATATTCTCTACTAACATCACTTTTCTAAGATCTTAGCTTTATTATTTTTTTAAAAGAGAGTTTGTGTCTTATGGACAAAGTGCCACTGAAGTCATACTTTCATGTAGCCCTCTTGAGTGAGAACTGACCCTGGAGCCCAACTGCCTGGGGAAGTCTGGCTCCACCATTTACCAGCTATGTACTTAGGCAAGGGACTTAGCATCTCTGCACCACTATTTCCTCATGTGTAAGAGGAGGATCGAGGAGGGCATGGCAACCCAGTATTCTTGCCTGGAGAATCCCCATGGACAGAAACGCCTGGCGGGCTACAGTCCATGGGGTCACAAAGAGTCGGACACGACTGAGCAACTAAGCACAAGGGGAGGATAACAAGAGTACTTACCAGTAAGATTGTTAGAAGAGTTATATATATCTTAGAATTATATATGTCTCAGAACAGTAAGTGCTATAGAAGCATTTGCTGTTATTATCTCCCTAGTAAGCTAGTGTAACCCCAAGTGAGCCCAAGGGAGTTTAGCACCACTCATTCGGGAATTTTGAAGGTAAATGTGCCTTCTCAAGACACCGTCTGGGCTGCTCTGATATTGGTCATTCTCAGGACCAGATTAATACCTTTAGAGGCCCAAGGCACTGTTTTTCCAATTGCCAAATTCTGGAACAATTCAATAAATTTGTAATTTTTTCATTTTGGGTGCCCTTGCTTTGTTGATGTCCTAAGCTTATACTTAGCCCACCTGTTGGATAATCCTGCACTGGCCACATCAGCCTATAAGCTCCTCCCTCAATTCTGGAAGGAACCAATGATTGTGGATGATCTACTCATCCACATAGAACAATTTTTAACCTGAACAACTCCATCTACAATAAGGTGCTCTGTGCCCTGCCTCCCAGGAGCTTATCCTACCAAGCCCCTTGACCTCCTTGCCCATTGGGACATCCCGTCCTATTACTTGGAAAGAGGGTTTATCTTCTGGGGTGGGGGAGGGGAAGACAGGTGCCAGGAAGTCCCAAGAGGGATCCCCTGCAGGAAGCTGTAAACATTAGCAGGTTAAAATTCTGGTGACTAGTTGGGATGACTGAGTAGTAGAGACAGGGAATGGTGAGGATCCCCTGACTCCAGATGACTAGGAGACCCTCCCCACTTCCCTGAGCCCTGACTTCTACAGGACCTTCAAACTGATGATCCTGAAGATTTAGAGTTACTAACATTATCTCTACAACTCTTGACCAGGTTCTAATCATTCAAATGTTGAACAACAGGAAAGTTGTGTGTATTCCAAGAGCCATAGTGGTTTTTTTGCTTTGGCCTAGATTTTGCCTATGGAAAGATTAGTCAAAAGCAAGTTGTCCTTAAAATCTTCTGGTTAACCAGCTGGAGGGACCTGTTGGCCAGGGTAAATGAGGTTAGCAGGACCCCAAACAGGTTCATTTGTTGTTTTGCCCTGGGATGGCACCACTCACATTCAAGCCTAGCCAAGCCTGTGCTCCCTACACTATTCACAAAGTATCTCAAACATGGAAGGCTCAGTGGAACCGGTCAGACCAGATGTTGAGAGCCTGCAGCTTTTAGGAAGAGAAAGACAGACAGCCAGAGGATAGAATAAGGAAGGAACAAATCTATTGTCTTGGCTCCTAACCCTAGGAAGCCTCCCCTTAGGCTCCAGGGTAACACCAGCGAACACCCACTCAAGGGAGCCATGGCTTTTATGTGTCCCATGAGTGGAGTTGGCCATATCTCCAGGCAGGACCAGAAACCTGAAAGCCAATCTCCAGACCATGGTTCAACAGAGAATAGTACAGGTCCTAAAACCCACTCCAGTACTCTTGCCTGGAAAATCCCATGGATGGAGGAGCCTGGTAGGCTGCAGTCCATGGGGTCACTAAGAGTTGGACACGACTGAGCAACGTCACTTTCACTTTTCACTTTCCTGCATTGGAGAAGGAAATGGCAACCCACTCCAGTGTTCTTGCCTGGAGAATCCCAGGGACGGGGGAGCCTGGTGGGCTGCCGTCTATGGGGTTGCACAGAGTTGGACATGACTGAAGTGACTTAGCATAGCATAGCAAAGCCCTCTTTCTTTTCCTGGAAGTTGTTTCAACACTAACAGAAAAGATTACCTTGGAATGGGAGATCATAAAAAAGATCCTGAAGTTCAAGTCCCTTTTGCCTTATTTCTCCTTGTGTTGTGTGTTATAGGGTAAGGAACAGGATCTGACATCAGACAGACCAGCATTAGAGTCTTAACTTTGTCATTTACCTAATTTTCAACCCATGGGCAGGTCATTTGGCATCTCTGAGCCTCAATTTACCCATCTGCAAAGCAGCGGTGGGAGGGGTAGTAATAATCTCTCACAGTCTTGTGATGAGGTTCAAATAAGAGGATGGATGTGACAGTCCTTTGAAAACTGATTTGAGCCTTATGTATGGATTATCATCATGGCTGCCATGTACAGAAGTTCATCTATAGATTTGCACATGTATTCATGCATGTAGAGCTGAATTGTGGCATAACCAAAAACACACATATGTATAAGCAAACCACTTGTATGTACAAAACTATATAAATAATCATGACATAGGCAACTAAAAGCATACACATAGGCATACAGATACACATTTATCTATATTGACAGCCTCTTTCTCTTTCTGTCACATATATATCCACACATGAGCAGATGTATATGTATCTATGTATGTTTTTACATGCATATGTACATATATGTACCACCCCTAGCTGTACAGGTGAGCATACCCTTCCCTTCAGCTTCTCCTCAGACTATTCACTTTTCTAAGGGTCTGAGAAAGGTCCTGTTTGTTAATTCCCCCACTTCATACTGAAATTGTCCCTTTTGTCCTTGCTGGGGCTTCTTCCTTTGCTTCCATTTTGTTTACAGATTAGCACAGCTGCTGCCACAATTCCAGCTGCATAGTATGTGGTATCCACATGTCTGGAGAACATGGATCCTTATTCAGTTGCTCTGTGAATTGCACTCTATTATGCACAATATATTATTATCCATATTTGACAGCTGTTTCATATTTTTTCAAAACAAGTTAATCTAGCCATGAAAATAGTCACTGGCCCACATGCCCTGAGGCTAAAAGAAATTAGGCAGAAAGCCTAATGAAAATTAGTCAGAGCCTAAATGAGGTTGAATCAATCAATATTTCCTCTCCTTTTTTCTCTTCCTCCTCCTCTTCTTCCTATTCCTCTCCTCCTTCTTCTCCCCCCTCCCCTGTCTCCTCCTTCTTTTCCCTCCTCTCTCTCTCATGGTAGTGGTAAGGGGAGAGGGAGTTGTGTTCGCATGGCATGTATTGGGTTCAGAGAGATCCTGTGGTCATCAAGCCTTCTTTGGGAGGAAGGAAGGGGAAGAAAGAGAAGAAAAAAGTTAGAATTTCTGGGATTATAAACTGGAAGAATATAGCTGGGGAATTAAATGGGGTGACACCTAAAGGAAGTGGATTAATGCCTACTTTGAGGCCATCTAGGATGGCAAACTACCCCAGCCTCCCCTTTATCACCTAGATGTGAGCTAGTAAATGGTTTTGTTTGTATGAGGGGTGGAAATACTAAAAAAGACTCCCTAGTGATAGAATTGGGAAGTTAAACTTAGTTAAAGAACAAAATGGTGTCCCGGGAAGAGAGCAAGCCCAGGCCAGGTGTAATGGGCCCCCCTCCAGGGGGCCTAATCATGGCCCAGGCTGAGGAGAGCTTTAGGTAGGGCTATTAGATAATTTATGTTCCATACTGTGATAATTTAAGAATAAAAGAATATTATTCTGAGACAATAGGCATAAACTAGGATTGTCCCGGGTAGACCAAGATGGATTTTCATTCTAGATTTAGGCCATATTGCTCTAGTTTTCCAGGAAAGGACACACTGTAAGGACTCCTCACAAGTATGACTTAAAAAATGTGTGTGAGGGGGTTGTCGGGTAGTGGGGAGCAGGGCGGGGAGATTCAGTCTTGAGACTAGGGATTGTTTATTCTAAACACAAATTCCTTTTATTGTTGTTGTCCATAAATATATAATGGAACTCTATCCCAAGTATGTTTATTTCCTAGTCAGCTTCAGAAAAGGAGACATTTTGTGTGTGTATGCACTTTTGTGTATTGTGTGTATGTATGTGTGTCAAAGTTTTGAAAGCATGTATGAATGTCCCCTGGAGAAGGAAATAGCAACCACTCCAGTATTCTTGCCTGGGAAATCCCATGGACAGAGGAGCCTGGTGGGCTACAGTCCATGGGGTCACAAAGAGTTGGACGTGACTTAGTAACTGAACAACAAACAGCAAATGAGGGTGACTGGAAATATGAGTATATGTAACTGTGTGTATCTATGGGCGTGTACATGTGAATGGACGTGTGAGTGTATTGAACATGGATGTGGTGAACATAAATAAAGATGTGTGTGCATGTGTGTGTGTATGTGTGTGCACGTGATTGCCAGGCCTGACCCCCTAATTCATTAAGTTGTGAACTTTTTAACTTCCAGAGAACAATCACATAGACCACCACCTCATTTTACATGTGAGGAAACTGAGGTATGTGTAATGAGACCTACTTTTACTCTTTTCTTATCAGTGGTTGGGGGTAGACTAGTGACAATCACAATAATCCTGATTGGGAGCCACCTGCCAGTGGATTATGCATTGGAGTAAAAGCCTAGCTGTTTCTTTAAGGTTTCTGTAAACAACAGGTGCTTGGCAAGTGTGGGAAGAAGCTGCTTGAGAGTAAGCTTGAGGTACCTGTAAGCCTAGATTTTGGCACAAGGGGAAGATTTGACAGATGGCCAGTTCCCCTAAGCCTGCCTTCCTGAAGGACCTTTTCAAATAATGGAAACTTTCCAGTGTTTTGAACATCACACAAAGCCTCCCAGCTCCAAACATACAATGTACAGATGAGATTTACCTTGGAGACGAACCCAGATAGTAAAGACCCACTAGAGGCCTTCACAGGATGTGGGCTAGACATAGGCTGAAAGTATCCCCAGACTGAGCAATAAGACAGGAAAGCCTCTCCCCTTCTAATCTGTGACCATACGGCTTCTGTCCTCATCATTTTGGGATCTGGGCAAAGGAAATAGCTAGGGAGGCCCCAGGAGTGTTAGAGTTAGTTGTTGGAATGGGAATTTGTGCCCCCAGGAGGGTTGGGGGACTCTCTCATGAGCTCTGGCTTTTTCTATCTGTGGCTGAGAAGTTATCTGTACAAGTAAGTACAAGCTGTGCATTAACCCCAAGTGATAAGTACAAGTTGTGCATTATCCCAGTGTTAATGAAGCCAAATTCCAAACCATGGTTCAGTCCTCACTTGAACACATCCACCTTTCTCAAGCTTCTGTTCATGTTGTATGCATTTGCCTGACCAGTCACACAAAGGATAAAGCAAAAGAGTATGGGGTGCTGCAGCACAACGAGAAAACAACCCAGGTCGCATGTTGTGATATGCCAATTCAGACTCAGTCAGTATTTATTGAGCATTTACTATGTGCCTAGCACCATGAGAAACTTTTACCTGTGTTAACTATCTCCTTGAATCCTCACAACAGCCCTGTGAAGTAGGATTCATCTCATTAAGAAGCTCCAAGAGGTAAAGTAGCTTGCTTAAATTAAGGCAGCTAGTAATGGGGAAATCAGAATTCAACCACAACTTTGCTTGATTAGTGGTAATAAATCTATTTACATTTAAAATAAATTATTGAGAACCTACTGCATACCAGGCACTATGCTAATATTTTTCCATGGATTATCTCACTTGATAGGCTTCCCAGGTAGCGCTAGTAGTAAAGAATCCACCTGCCAATGCAGGAGACATAAGAGATGCAGGTTTGATCCCTGGGTCAGGAAGATCCCCTGGAAGAGGGCACAGCAACCCACTCCAGTGTTCTTACCAGGAGAATCCCATGGACAGAGAAGCCTGGTGGGTTACAGTACATAGGGTCACAAAGAGTCAGACATGACTGAAGCGACTTAGCTCAAATATCTCACTTAATTCTCAAAATAGCCCTATGGGGAGGATACTCCTCCCTTTTTTACAGATACGGGTATTGAAGAATAGAAGTGCTAGGTAACTCATCCAGGGTCTAGTGCTACTATAGCACTAATATTGCCTGTTGATTCCCAAGTCTACGGTTTTTTCCCCTGACCTACCATGGGTATCAGATTCCCCACCAAGATGATTCCTAAAACCCCTTCCAGTTTTGACATTCTAGAGGTTGGCAACTCTATGGTAACCCTTCTCCACTAACTCAAGCAGCCTTAAGTCACTTGGCTGTATTCTGCCATGCTCTCCTTCCCACTAGGGAAGAGTGAGCAAGTGATCCCCGATTAGCTTAGTCTGTTGGCCTGCGGCTCTGACTCACCCCCTGCACTGCTGACCCCAAGTACCAGATGAGGTGCTTTCTGTATCAACCTCAGAAGCTGCTCTGGGCTCTAGGCCTGGGCCCTGTAATTCTTTCCCTTTGTAAAAAATGGGAAATATCTCCTTAAATTGGCAAATGATAAAATCCTGCAAAAGGGGCACAGAGAAGCTGCCTCCTTGCCTTCTGTGACTGTGCCTGTGTTTGTGTGCTCATTTCTCTGGGTGTATGGTACAGCCAGGAATTGCAGACAGAGGTCAACTTTTAAAAAACAAAACTTATTAGTGACCCCCTAATTGGTATACAGTTTTATATAAGTTTCAGGTGTACAACATAGTCACTCACAATTTTTTAAAGTTATGTTACATTTATAGTTATTGTATAATATTGGCTATATTCCCCATGTTGTACAATATATCCTTGTAGAATAATTTATATTTATTTATTCATTTGTAGATATAGTAGCCTTTACCTCTTAATTCCTTACTCCTGTTTTGCCCCTACCATATTCCTTCCACCAAGTGGTAATCACTAGTTTGTTCTCTACATCATCTGTGAGTCTGTTTTCTTTTTTGTATTTTCATAGTTCATTGTATTTTTTAGACTCCATATATAAGTGATATCATACAGTATTTGTCTTCCTCTGTCTTACTCGTTTTACTGTGCATAATACCATCTAAGTCCATCCATGTTGTTGCAGATGGCAAAATTTCATTCTTTTTTTTATAGCTGAGTAGTATTCCATTGTGTGCATGTGTACCACATCTTCATCCATTCATCTGTCGATGGGCATTTAGGTTGCTTCTATATCTTGACTATTGTATGTAATGCTACAGTGAACACTGGGATGCATGTATCTTTTCAATTTAGTGTTCTTGTTTTCTTCAGCTATATATCTAGGAGTGGAATACTGGGTCACATAGTGTTGTATTTTTAGTTTTTGAGAAACCTCCATATTGTTTTCCATAGTAGCTGTACCAATTTACATTCCCATCAACAGTATGTGAGGATTCCTTTTTCTCCACGTCCCCACCATTTGCTTTTGGGGTTCTTTTTGATGATAGCCATTCTGACAGGTGTGAGGTGATGATATCTCATTGTGGTTTTAATTTGCATTTCTCTCATGATTAATGATGTTGAACATCATTTCATGTGCCTGTTGGCCATTTGTATATCTTTAGAAAAATGTCCCAGAGAAGGCAATGGCACCCCACTCCAGTACTCTTGCCTGGAAAATCCCATGGACAGAGGAGCCTGGTGGGCTGCAGTCCATGGGATCACTAAGAGTCGGACACGACTGAGTGACTTCACTTTCACTTTTCACTTTCATGCATTGGAGAAGGAAATGGCAACCCACTCCAGTGTTCTTGCCTGGAGAATCCCAGGGACGGGGGAGCCTGGTGGGCTGCCATCTATGGGGTCGCACAGAGTCAGACATGACTGAAGTAACTTAGCAGCAGCAGCAGCAGAAAAATGTCCATCCAGCTCTTCTGCCCATCTTTTAATGAGATTTTTTTTATGTTGATTTGTGGAAATTGTTTATATATTTTGGATATTAACCCAGATAGAGATCAACCTTGATTCCGAATCTCTTTAGTAGACTGAGATGAATATTTCCTTCTCTGCTTGCTCCATCATACCTTTTCCTCTTGGAAGGTGATGATGAATTTTCCATCTTTTTCTTGATCAGAAGAAGGCAATTTGGCTCACAGAATGATATTAGTCAGGGTCTGGTACCTGGTGGAGGTGATATTGATTTATCCAATTAGAGAGGACTCAGATGTACCTGGGTTCTCAGAGGAGGGTCCTGAGCAGCAGTTGAGAAGTTACTATGGGTGGAAGGGCTATGGTCTGGATACCTTTCCATTCTTCTTTCATCTTGATGCTACTTTCCTTCTCCATACTACCTTGCTTTCCTGGAATTGTATCCTGCCCCTGCCCCATTTCTCCACCCTTGTTATGTGTTATAGGGAAAGGAGAACTCTGAAAGGAATCAGAAAATGTGAGTTCTACTACTATCTGCAAATTTCACCACTATCTCCCTGTGTGAATTTGAATGATGTACTTTATTGCCCTGAACCTCAGTTCCATTATCTGTAGAACAGGAAAAAACAAACTGTTTTTTAAGGTTTGACTCAAGATTTAAATAAAAAGTATACAGAAATATCTAGGACATTTCTTTTGCTTATTTTGAGAATCAGTTGAGAGAATAAACTAAATATTGAGTGAGCTCTAAAGTGCTGTTTGCATAGGAGGAGCTGCTATTGTTAATACCCGCTGTTCCCTAACTGCTTTGCCATACATATATATTAAAAGTTACCCAGTCTGGCTAATGTCCTGTTCTCCTCTGATGCTTCCTCTGAAGATTAGGTAGTCGTCTGTTCCTAGACGCTCTATGTCTATGGCAGAGAATCACAAGGTTCCCACAGGGCCCTCTTTCTTAATGCAAGGACAAACTTAGCCTGATTTTTTGTACAGAAATTCTTTTTCACCTTGCCCATAAGAGCAGTGGCAATCTCAAGTCAGTGCAAATCAGTAGGGAGAAATCTATTTGGAAAGATGCAGCTTGTCTCAGTATGTTTTTAGCCCATTTTGGCAGATGAGGAAACTGAAGCTCAGAGAAGTGAAGGGCACATAGATAATAAGGGGTAGGTTCTAAGTTGTGTGTATGAGTGTGTGTGTGTGTGTGTGTGTGTGTGTGTGTTGAGGTGGGCAGGAAGTTCATCTGGAAGCATGTGAGAGGTAAAAAGTCTGGATTAGCTATTAAGATAGCCATCAGTCTCCAGGAATCAAATAAAACCAGGCAGTAAGCCTAACAAAAGTCAAGCAGTGCACCAAAAAGATACTGACTGTGCACTACCTTTTCATCTTCTTCTTTATTTGGCTTGAGTTCCTACAGGAAGCCTTATTTTATTTCACTGTATATACCACTAGGCCATTCAGGTATGACCGAAATCAAATCCCTTATGACTATATAGTAGAAATGACAAATAGATTCAAGGGATTAGATCTGATAGATAGAGTGCCTGAAGAACTATGGATGGAGGTTCATAACATCATACAGGAGGTGGTGATTAAAATTATCCACAAGAAAAAGAAATGCAAAAAGGCAAAATAGTTGTCTGATGAGGCCTTACAAATAGCTGAGAAGAGAAAAGAAGTGAAAGGCAAAGGAGAAAAGGAAAGATATACCCATCTGAATGCAGAGTTCCAAAAAATAGGAAGGAGCTATAAGAAAGCCTTTTAAAGTGAACAATGCAAAGAAATCGAGGAAAACAGTAGAATGGGAAAGACTAGAGATCTCATTAAAAAAATTAAATACCAAGGGATTATTTCATGCAAAGATGGGCACTATAAAGGACAGAAATGGTATGGACCTAACAGAAGCAGAAGATATTAAGAGGTGGCAAGAATACACAGAAGAACTATACAAAAAAGATCTTAATGGCCTGGACAACCACAATGGTGTGATCACTCACCTAAAGCCAGCCATCTTCAAGAGCTAAGTCAAGTAGGCCTTTGGAAGCATTACTATGAACAAAGCTAGTGGAGGTGATGAAATTCCAGCTGAGCTATTTCAAATCCTAAAAGATGATGCTGTTATAGTGCTGCACTTAATATGCCCATACACTTGGAAAATTCAACAGTGACCAGAGGACTGGAAAAGGTCAGTTTTCATTCCTATCCCAAACAAGGGCAATGCCAAAGAATGTTCAAACTTCTGCACAGTTGCACTCATTTCACACGCTAGCAAGGTAATGCTTAAAATCCTTCAAGCCAGGCTTCAACAGTATGTGAACTAAGAACTTCCAGATGTACAACCTGGATTTAGAAAAGACAGAGGAACCAGAGATCAAACTGCCAATATCTGTTGGACCATGGAAAAAGCAAGGGAATTCTAGAAAAACATTTGCTTCATTGACTACTCTAAAGGCTTTGACTGTGGGGGTCACAACAAACCATGGAAAATTCTTAAAGAAATGGGAATACCAGACCACCTTACTTGTCTTCTGTGAAACCTGTATGCAGATCAAGAAGCAACAGTTAGAACTGGACATGGAACAAAAGACAGTTTCAAAATTGGGAAAGGAGTACATCAAGGTTGTATATTGTCACCCTGTTTATTTAACTTATATGCAGAGTGCATCATGCAAAATGCCGGGCTGGATGAAGCACAAGCTGGAATCAAGATTGCTGGGAGAAATACCAGTACCCTCAGATATGCAGATGACACCACCCTTATGGCAAAAAGCAGAGGAACTAAACAGCCTCTTGATGAAGGTGAAAGAGGAGAGTGAAAAATCTGGCTTAAAAATCAACATTCAAAAAATGAAGATCATGGCATCCAGTCCCATCAGTTCATGGCAAACAGATGGGGAAACAATGGAAACAGTGACAGACTTTATTCTTCTGGGCTCCAAAATCACTGCAGATGGTGACTGCAGCCATGAAATTAAAAGATGCTTGCTCCTTGGAAGAAAAGCAAAGACAAACCTAGACAGAGTATTAAAAAGCAGAGACATCACTTTGCTGACGAAGGTCCATCTAGTCAAAGCTATGGTTTTTTTGAGTAGTCATGTACAGATGTGAGAGCTGGACCATAAAAAATGCTGATCACTGAAGAATTGATGCTTTCGAATTGTGGTGTTGGAGAAGACTCTTGAGAGTCCCTTGGATTGCAAAGAGATCAAACCAATCAATCCTAAAGAAAATCAATCTTGAATATTCATTGGAAGGATTGATGCTGAAGCTGAAGCGCCAATACTTCGGCCCCCTGATGCAAAGAGCTGTCTCACTGGAAAAAACCCTGATTATGGGAAAGATTGAGGGCAGGAGGAGAAGGGGATGACAGAGGATGAGATGGCTGGATGGCATCATCGACTCAAGTGACATGAGTTTGAGCAAACTCCAGGAGACAGTGAAGGACAGGGAAGCCTGGCATGCTGCAGTCCATGGGATTGCAAAGAGTCGGACATAACTGAGTGACTGAACAAGAGCAACAATACATATAGCACATTTCTCTAGATGCTATGATCAGATGATCAAGGTGAAGTAGAGAACTGTCTCATGTTTCATGTCTGTATGAACAGACATATAATTGAGTGGAGTGATTTATAAAGAATGATATGGTCATCCTAGCACATAACACAATGCACTATATATAGTAAGTGTGTGATAAATGTGTATTGAAAAAAATGAGGGACACAAGTAGGAGACCATGGGATGTTTGGGGAAAGGTTAATGCAATGTGGGCCTGTTTCAGGCCCCCTACTTCAGGATGTACTGCTAACTTCTCAGGGTTTATTTGCAAGGCTACTTTAAAGGTGGGATGTATTTGTTTTCCAAATCATTGTTCTTAACAGCCAAGGTTTGAGATTTTGGCTTTTCCTTTGACTATTGACAATGTCCCTCTGCCTAAGAAATCTCATAGGAAGCCCCCAAACTTCACTTTGCTCTTGGATGCCTGGCAAATGACTTTCGCATTTCCTTGCCCCATCTATGAACTCTGATTTTAGTTGTCAGGCCAAGATTCCACTCCTCCCTCTGCCTCTTTCCTCTGGGACAAATCAGGTTTCTCAATTCCAGAGGAGAACTACACTCTCACCCATCCTCTGGCTGAGTCTGGAATTCTCAAAGATCGTTTGCCTTGTCTGTATTCCAGGGGCAGCTAGACAAGGTAAATTTTCCAGACATCTGCTCTGTCCTTCTCTGGGCAGCCTGGTCTCCCAACCCCCATTTTTCAGACTCAATCTAAGTCAATTCTCTGCTTTCTTTCCCCTTTATGAGAATATCTGGTTGGTGGGGGGCAGAGACCGGCTTCTTTCTTGTCTGCTCAGTGACACCTTTGGGTGGAGCAAGCTGATTGCATCCCAGCTTCAAGTGGATTCTGATATAATTATCCTGTATGCTAAGTTCTTTCAGTCTTGTCCGATTCTTTGCAACCCTATGGACCATAGCCTGCCAGGCTCCTCTGTCTGTGGGATTCTCCAGGCAAGAATACTGGAGTGGGTTGCCATGCCCTCCTCCAGGGCATCTTCCCAACCCAGGGATCAAACCCGCATCTCTTACTTCTCCTGCATTGGCAGCTGGGTTCTTTACCACTAGCGCCACCTGGGAAGTCCATATGATTATTTAAGGATTGATATTTTAAGCTTGCCTACCTCTCATACAAAGACCAAATTACTGGTGAGGTAAACTTGGAGCAAAAAGAGAATTCTAAGACATTGTTACAGATACCGTACTCCATAATGCCTTGGATTCAGCTTCCTGCCTCCAGTCATGCCAGAAAGATGAAGGTCTCTATCTATTTTCTTAGTGTCAGAAGTTCAGATTTTGGCCTAGGGCCTGGATGAAGATGAGGATGACAGAATGACAGAGTTACCTAACTGCAATAGAGAATGCATTCCTCCCTACCCAGTCCTGCCCCAACATGTAATTGAATACCTCTCCCTTTGCCACCCCTCAATAAGCTTTTGCCCTTTTCTTCCTAAATAAGGTTCTTAAGTTTATTGACTTAGTTATTCAAATAAAAGTTTCAGTGTTCAAGAGACCATAGTTATGTCCTTTGGGTCTGAATACATGGTCAATTTCAATCTTTTTGAGTTCTCAGAGACGCCCACAAACTCCCTATGTGAAATGCCTAGATCTGAGTCATGTGAAGGTAATTGCATGATAAAGGCTTTTTGGATGGTAACATTGATAATCATGATAAAGTACTTGGTCCGAATCTGACTTAGATTCATAGATAGTCAGGTCTGGAAGGTCCACAGCAGTTATCTAGTCCAGTGGTTCCTAGCCCTGGCTGACCATCAAAATCATCTAGGGAATGTGTTAAAAATACAGCTTCTCTGGGGCCCAAGACAAATCTAGTGATTCAGTTTCTGAGGTGGGGCCCAGAGTCTGTACTGTATTATAAATAATCTCATCAAGTGATTCTGATAATAGACCAGGCTTGGGAACTGCTTGGTTGAATCTTTTGGGTTTGGGTCAGTGGCCTGCAGCAAAGTGGCCAGACATGAAAATAAGGGCAGAGACATTCTGCTTGGTTCTTACCATGCCCTCCTTGCGTACAACACCCACATGCACTCTGCCATTACTTATCTTTCTGTGTCTCCAGAATTATGAATACTTTGATGATGGGACAAAATCAGATCCATCTCTGGGACCTCCAAGTTCTTGAGTTTGATCTTTGAAGACAGTCAGATTGCTGCATATTCTTTGCCTCTGTACCTTCATTTTTCCAGGGATAAAAGGTTGAGGTAGGAGCCACAGTACCTCTCTTTCTTCAAAGAGCAGGGCCAGCTGTAGTTTCAAATGTGTGTACTGCCAGAGATCTGCCCAGAGCTGTGTGGGAGCTGGGAGCTCAGTTCTTGTGCTGAGGGAGGCGGAATGTCTAGTGGCAGCAGGTTACCTAAAGCTCAGGCTGGGGCTAAGTGTCTGTATATCTTGGGGAATTTTGGCCTTATTCCCATCACACTATCGCTGGCGGCAGCCTTAAGTGCAAGGATAATGACATGCTTTGAAAAATGCCTCAAACGTCAATTACGCAGCATTGAGGCAAATCCTGGGAGTTGTTCCTGCATGTCCACATCTTAAGCTGTGCTTATCACTCTCACAGCACCGTGTTTCACCCTGCCTAAGTCTGCAGGGCTGCCCACAGCTTTGACCTGCTCTTCTTCAGGACTAGGCTAGGAAGTAGAATGGAAAGATGGCTAGTAGAGGGCAAGGCAGGCTTGACTTGTTTGCATTTTTATTCTTTGAAGTGAGCTCAGTGCCAAGCTAGGTAGGGGAGTATGGTAGAGAGAGTGCTGACTGTCATTAGACCTGGGTTCTAGCCTCACCACTACTTGATGTGACTGGAGAGTAGGCCCTCACCCTTCTAAGTCTGTTTCCCCACCCACACAATGAAGAGGTAGTACTTGGAACCTTTCACTTTTGACTGAATGATGCTAAGAGCCATGCTGTAGGGTCCCCTAATAGGTGTTGACCATTCCCTGACCCCGTGGTGCCCTATTGATCCCACATCTTCAGTTCATTCTTGGAGAAGTTGTGTGATTACCCCAGGTTCAAGATCTAACCTCCAGAGCAATTTACCTAACATGTCCCTGTCCTACTGTGCTGGCTTCAGTGGACCTCAGCTGGGCGATATCTCAGTGCAGCCTGGCTCCATTGCATTTCAGATATTTCAGCTTCTTGAAGGCAGCCAGGTACAACAGAAAATTGATTTTCCCACTGGATATGAGAGCCTGAGGATACAGTTAACTTCGCTTTTCAGGATCCCTGGCTGTCTTTTGCCTGGTCTGCAGCATCTGTGGGGCTTTTTAGCACACTGACTGCCTTAGCCACACACCCCTCTAACTAGGTCACCTGCTGGCAGCCTGTGGTTTCTCTGACTGGAAAGGTCTTGATTCATCCTGTTGTGGGGAACTCTTCTGTTTGGCAATTTTACTCTGGGGATTTCTCCTCTGCCTAACCCTTCTCCTCCCAATAACCCTCCCTCCCTCCTCCTACTCCTCACCCTCCACCCTAATCCTCTAGGGATAATGGGATGGTTTTGTCTTGAAACAGGCCCACCCTTCCTCTACCACCAGTAACAAGGGCTGCCTTGGGAAACTTTAGCATTGCTCAGAGTCATGATTAATAAATTGATAATCTAAGCAAAATTCATGCACTCGTTATATAAGCAAGCAAGACAAGTCCTCTAGTCACCTCCTTCCAGCCAAATTGCTTTCCTTATGCCCTTCCTATTGAGGAATTATGGATGCCCCATTGTATGCCTCAGGGCCTAACACAAGGTCTGACTGACACATAATAGATACTAAATAAATATTTGTTGAATGAATAATACTGAACAAATGGAGACTAAACAGACCGAAAACCAAAGGAAATCGTGCTAGCTGAGTCAGAAGACCTGGATCAGCCAATAACTCTTTTTTAAACTTTGATCATATTCCTTCCTCTCTCTGGGTCTAAGTCTCTCCCTCTATAGAATTGGATGCTGAGTTCAGTGGTCCCTTAGAAATCTTCCATTTCTGTCAGTTTATGACTCTGTGATCTGAACTCTAATACCAAATGCCCACCCACAAGAAGTGAAAGAAACCTCCATCTACTTATCACATGGTATTTGACTCAAGTTAGTGGGAAAAAAGAACGTAACTCTGGATTTTGGACCAATTCAAAGTCAGACAAGGCACTGCCTCCCTGACAATGGAGATTACTAATCAGGTCTCACTTCTGAGTGAAAGTCACAACATTCAAGGTCCCCCACTTTTGCCCTTCCTACCCTTTCTTTGATGGCCCATGGGAAGTATTTTGTACAAATGGTGTTCCCTGGGCTCCAGTGGTGGTTGGGGTGGGCAGGTTCCTGAAGATCTGGGAGTCTTCATCATGAAAGAACAAATCCTTGTCTTGACTTTGAAAGTCTCATTCAGCCGTAAAATATATACAGGTTTACCTGTCTGGAATTGAAGGAAATTAAGCAGTAAAAAGACAGAAAAGGTAGAATCTCTCTTAGTTAACTGTCTTTTCCTGTCCCTCTCTCTGTATTGGGTTTCTATAGGGCTCTGTGGGTAAAGCACTTGAGTTTTAAAGATGCTTTTTATTAAGGATAACCTTTAAGAAACTTTCCAATCCCTGACATGTATGATTCTGATTCCAAATATATAACCAGTAAAAAGGTGGTTTGTTTTGTGCATATCCTTTTTAAAAAATATTTATTTTTAGTTGGAGAATAATCGCTTTACAATATTGTGTTGGTTTCTGCCATACATCAACATGAATCAGCCATAGGTATACATATGAACCTCCCTCGTAAACCTCTCTCCCACCTCCCACCCCATCCCACCCTTCTAGGTTGTCACAGAGCACCAGTTTGTGCTCCCTGCATCATAAGCAAATTCCGTCTGGCTATCTATTTTACATTTGGTAATTATATGTTTCCATCTTACTCTCTCAATTTGTCCCAACCTCTCCTCCTCCCTCTGTGTCCACAAGTCCATTCTCTATGTCTGCATCTCCACTGCTGCCAGCAAATAGGTTCATCAGTACCATCTTTCTAGATTCCATATATACATGTTCAGTCAGTTCAGTTCAGTCGCTCAGTCGTGTCAGACTGTTTGCAACCCCATGAATCACAGCACACTAGGCCTCCCTGTCCATCACCAACTCCTGGAGTTCACTCAGACTCACGTCCATCGAGTCAGTGATGCCATCCAGTCATCTCATCCTCGGTCATCCCCTTCTCCTCCTGCCCCCAATCCCTCCCAGCATCAGAGTCGTTTCCAAAGAGTCAAGTCTTCACATGAGGTGGCCAAAGTACTGGAGTTTCAGCTTTAGCATCATTCCTTCCAAAGAACTCCCAGGGCTGATCTTCTCTAGGATGGACTGGTTGGATCTCCTTGCAGTCCAAGGGACTCTCAAGAGTCTTCTCCAACACCACAGTTCAAAAGCATCAATTCTTCGGCACTCAGCCTTCTTCACAGTCCAACTCTCACATCCATACATGACCACAGGAAAAACCATAGCCTTGACTAGACGGACTTTGCTGGCAAAGTAATGTCTCTGCTTTTCAATATGCTATCTAGGTTGGTCATAACTTTCCTTCCAAGGAATAAGCATCTTTTAATTTCATGGCTGCAGTCACCATCTGCAGTGATTTTGGAGCCCCCAAAAATAAAGTCTGACACTGTTTCCCCATCTATTTCCCATGAAGTGATGTGACCAGATACCATGATCTTCGTTTTCTGAATGTTGAGCTTTAGGCCAACATTTTTGCTCTCCACTTTCACTTTCATCAAGAGGCTGTTTAGTTCCTCTTCACTTTCTGCCATAAGGGTGGTGTCATCTGCATATCTGAGGTTATTGATATTTCTCCCGGCAATCTTGATTCCAGCTTGTGCTTCTTCCAGTCCTGCGTTTCTCATGATGTACTCTGCATATAAGTTAAATAAGCAGGGTGACAATATACAGCCTTGATGTACTCCTTTTCCTATTTGGAACCAGTCTGTTGTTCCATGTCCAGTTCTAACTGTTGCTTCCTGACCTGCATACAGATTTCTCAAGAGGCAGGTCAGGTGGTCTGGTATTCCCATGTCTTTCAGACTTTTCCACAGTTTATTGTGATCCACACAGTCAAAGGCTTTGGCATAGTCAATAAAGCAGAAATAGATGTGTTTCTGGAACTCTCTTGCTTTTTCCATGATCCAGTGGATGTTGGCAATTTGATCTCTGATTCCTCTGCCTTTTCTAAAACCAGCTTGAACATCAGGAATTTCACGGTTCAGGTATTGCTGAAGCCTGGCTTCCCATTCTGTTGTTTTCCTCTGTTTCATTGCATTGATCACTGAGGAAGGCTTTCTTATCTCTTCTTGCTTGTCTTTGGAACTCTGCATTCAGATGCTTATGTCTTTTCTTTTCTCCTTTGCTTTTTGCTTCTCTTCTTTTCACAGCTATTTGTAAGGCCTCCCCAGACAGCCATTTTGCTTTTTTGCATTTCTTTTCCATGGGGATGGTCTTGATCCCTGTCTCCTGTACAATGTCACGAACCTCCGACCATAGTTCATCAGGCACTCTATTTATCAGATCTAGTCCCTTAAATCTATTTCTCACTTCCACTGTATAATCATAAGGGATTTGATTTCGGTCATACCTGAATGGTCTAGTGGTTTTCCCTACTTTCTTCAATTTAAGTCTGAATTTGGCAATAAGGAGTTCATGATCTGAGCCACAGTCAGCTCCTGGTCTTGTTTTTGTTGACTGTATAGAGCTTCTCCATCTTTGGCTGCAAAGAATATAATCAGTCTGATTTCGGTGTTGACCATTTGGTGATGTCCATGTATAGAGTCTTCTCTTGTGTTGTTGGAAGAGGGTGTTTGTTATGATCAGTGCATTTTATTGGCAAAACTCTATTAGTCTTTGCCCTGCTTCATTCCATATTCCAAGGCCAAATTTGCCTGTTACTCCAGGTGTTTCTTGACTTCCTACTTTTGCATTCCAGTCCCCTATAATGAAAAGGACATCTTTTGGGGGTGTTAGTTCTAAAAGGTCTTGTAGGTCTTCATAGAACCATTCAACTTCAGCTTCTTCAGCGTTACTGGTTGGGGCATAGACTTGGATTACTGTGATATTGAATGGTTTGCCTTGGAAACGAACAGAGATCATTCTGTCGTTTTTGAGATTGCATCCAAGTACTGCATTTCAGACTCTTTTGTTGACCATGATGTGTGATATTTGGTTTCCTAACTTACTTCACACTGAATAATAGGCTCCAGTTTTATCCACCACATTAGAACTGACTCAAATGCATTCCTTTTTGCTGCTGCTGCTGCCTGCTGCTGCTGCTAAGTTGCTTCAGTCGTGTCCGACTCTGTGCAACCCCATAGACGGCAGCCCACCAGGCTCCGCCGTCCCTGGGATTCTCCAGGCAAGAACACTGTGGTGGGTTGCCATTTCCTTCTCCAATGCATGAAAGTGAAAAGTGAAAGTGAAGTCACTCAGTCATGTCCAACCCTCAGCGACCCCACGGCCTGCAGCCTTCCAGGCTCCTCCATCCATGGGATTTTCCAGGCAAAAGTACTGGAGTGGGTTGCCATTGCCTTCTCCGGCATTCCTTTTTAGGGCTGAGTAATATTCAACTCTATATATGTACCACAGCTTCTTTATCCATTTATCTGTCGATGGACATCTAGATTGCTTCCATGTCCTTTCTAGCTATTGTAAATAGAGCTGCAGTGAACATTGAGATACTTGGGTCTTTTTCAATTATGGTTTCCTCAGAGTATATGCGGAGAAGGCAATGGCACGCCACTCCAGTACTCTTGCCTGGAAAATCCCATGGATGGAGGAGCCTGGAAGGCTGCAGTCCATGGGGTCGCTGAGGGTCAGACATGACTGAGCAACTTCATTTTCACTTTTCACTTTCATGCATTGGAGAAGGAAATGGCAACCCACTCCAGTGTTCTTGCCTGGAGAATCCCAGGGACCGGGGAGCCTGGTGGGCTGCCATCTATGGGGTCGCACAGAGTCAGACACTACTGGAGTGACACAGAAGCAGCAGCAGCAGAGTATATGCCCAGTAGTGGGACTGTTGGTCATATGGTAGTTTTATTCCTAGTTTTTTAAGGTGTCTCCATACTGTTCTCCATAGTAGCTATATCAATTTACATTCCTACCAACAGTTCAAGAGGGTTCCCTTTTCTCTACAGCCTCTCCAGCATTTATCATCTGTGGATTTTTTGATGATGGCCATTCTTACTGGTGAGAGGTGATACCTCATTGTAGTTTTGATTTGCATTTCTCTAATAATGAGTGATGTTGAGCATCTTTTCATGTGTTTATTAGACATCTGTATGACTTCTTTGAAAAAATGTCTATTTAGGTCTTCTGCCCACTTTTTTATTGGATTGTTTGTTTTTCTGGTATTGAGTTACGTGAGCTGCTTATATATTTTGGAGATTAATCCTTTGTCAATTGTTTCATTTGCTATTATTTTCTCTCATTCTGAGGGTTGTTTTCTCACCTTTTTTTTTTAGTTTACTTTGTTGTACAAAACCTTTTAAATTTAATTAGGTCCCACATTTTTATTTTTGTTTTTATTTCTGTTACTCTTGGAGGTGGGTCATAAAAGATCTTGGTGCAATTTTTGTCAAAGAGTGTTCTGCCTATGTTTTCCTCTAAGTTTTATAGTTTCTTGTCTTACATTTAGGTCTTTAATCCATTTTGAGTTTATTTTTGTATATGGTGTTAGGAAGTGTTCTAATTTCATTCTTATACATATAGCTGTCCAGTGTTCTCAAACTGCTTATTGAAGAGGCTGTCTTTTCTCCATTATACATTGTTGACTCCTTTTTCAAAGATAAGGTGTCTGTAGGTGTGTGGGTTCATCTCTGGGCTTTCTGTCTTGTTCCATTAGTCTATATTTCTGTTTTTGTGCTAGTACCATACTGTCTTGATGATGGTAGTTTTGTAGTATAGTCTGAAGTCAAAAAGGTTGTGTATATTCCTTGAGTGTGATAAGTAAGGCTGGCGGTGGGGTTAGGCAGTGTGTATGTGAGTGTATGGTGAGTTTCAGAGGGGAGGTAGAGGCAGCTTTCTGAGGAAAGGCAAAAAAACATTCATTGGACAAAGTATGTATATAGCCTAAAAAGTGTAATCAATAAATTGAAAAGTTGAGCACTCATACCTCCCACTTTCCCTCATATTTACAGTTAGGCTCCATGATCAAACATCAGATTTAGGCAACATAATATTTGAGGTATGTTCCAGTTCTGCTGTTCATTCTATGACTTTATGAGATTATTCAGACTTGAAATGCAGTTTGCCAATGATATCTCTGAGGTTATTTTCAATGTTTTATTTCAATGTTTTATTCAAGAAATGACCATGTCATATGGCTAGACCTTGGTAGGCTTGGCTATGAATTGACATGGAAGGTTGTTGGTTAGTGATGAGGGGATAAGCTATGAAGCAAGGAAAACTCTGAATCCTCAGGGCCCGGTAGCTCAGAAAGGGATTATAAAGGAAGTGTGTGAATGTGTACAAGGGGGGATTTCTCATAGTGATATGCCTATTTGCATTGACATATCATCTCCCTGGGGGTTTCCCACCTGTCATGGGACAAATGTTTCATTGGAGAATGTGACAGTTTAAATGTGCCAAACCAATCAAATGCTTTTGGTGTATTTAGCTTTCCTGGTGTTATAAATAGGAGGGAATGAAGCTGGATTCAAGTATGTCATGCTCTCTCAGGAGAAGGGCTGTACCATTATTAAAGGGTAGGAGGAGCCCATAGTTAGCAAAAGGGTCCAAGGATGCCCTCTATATGAAGAAGGGAAAAGTCAATGCCTTTGTCCACTGTTAGAGCACAATTTGAGCTAAATGACTAGCAGCAGATTGGTCCTGGAGCCCCCTCAGATCATGGTAAAATGACCAGAATGGAGTTGGTAAGCCCCCTAGGCATTCCCACCCCAACTGGACATGCATTGAGGCTGGGCCACCCAGTTTCCACTACCTTTCTAACCGCCAGTCAGCTCTCTTTCCTGAAGCATTACCACCGTATTCTCAACAGAGTGGATTTGAGAACTAGCTTGGAAAGGGGCAAGCCTTCTCTTTTGTCCTAATGCAGGCAGTCTTATAGCTCCTGCTCTAGAAAAGAAAAGCAGTGACATGCCCATAGTTCAGGTACCATTTTGGATTAGGAAGCAAGAAATGAACAACACAGAAGGGTAGGGACCTATAGCATGTGGGACCCTCTAGATTTATCTAGTATACTGTTTTTCAAAGTGTGCATTATACCCCATTAGTGGATCATGAAATTAATTTAGTAGGTCACATTCTGCATTTAAAAACAATACAATACATTAGAAAATGTTAGTTTGTCACATAGAGTAGGAATAATTACTATTTTGTGAAATTTGTTTAAAGTATATGTAAATATCACATGTATATTTAAAATATAGATTAGTTATATATATATATTTTGCATCATGACACAAATGTGGCATATACATATATAGGTATGTGTAATACATATATATTTTGTACATATAAATACACATAGATATACAAATATACACAGATCTTCTTTCACTGATGCTCATATAACTTCAATTGTCCTCAGTCTACTGTCCTCTAGACACATTCTAGTTGCTCTTTGTGTGTGGAACCCCAGCATCCCTCCAGGTGGTAGTCTGCTCAGAGCAGAAGAAAGAACAACTATCTCCTCCTTTGTTCTGATCAGTACATTTTGGACAACTCAGCTCAAGATTTCCAGTAAGATGGAACATCACAACTTTGATACCTGTTAAACTTGTCATTGTCTAAAACTCCTAACTATCTCTCATAGGTCTCTATTAAGCCATAGCTCCTTCATTCTATAACTGTGCAGGTTTCTTTTTATTCTGAGTAGATTAACTGTCATTTATCTTTGTTGCAGTATACCTTTCACTTTGACTCACCTTTTTTTGAATCCACTTACATATCTCACCCTTGACCATCCTCATGCATATGTAAATTTGATTTCATTGGCCCAGAGAGAGCTACATCTAAACTCCACATAGCTCTTGTTCAACAGGTCATGTTTATTTTTTTATAGGCCATTTCTTTTACTGTTCACCTATCCTTTCACTGTCTGGCTTCCATTATGCCTCAACTCCAGCCAACTCGATGTTCTCACTGTTTTAATCCCTGTAGCTCAGACATACTTCTGCCTCTGGGCTTTTGACTACACTAAACACTAATCTTATGATACTCTCCTTGCTCTAATTCATCTTTCATGACATAGCTTCAGTTCAGTTCAGTCGCTCAGTCATGTCCGATTCTTTGTGACCCCATGAATTGCAGCACGCCAGACCTCCCTGTTAAGTCACTATATAGTCCATGATGCCTTATTCAACAGGTTTAAATCATATCAATCTATTCTCTGAATTTCTAAATTTCTATTTCTTTTCCTATTATATCACACTTAATATTAAAATTCGTAAGAATATATATGTATGTATGCATCTGTGTGTATATATGTAAATTAATATCTTGTTGCCTGCATTGGAGTTGTATTACTAAGTCATACATGAGCACTCAAAAGCTAGACTGCCTAGATTCAAATCTAGTTCTACAGTTGACTAATTGTGTGTCCTTGTGTAGATTACTTTATCTCTCTATGTGTCTCAGTTTCCTCAAAATCAGGATGATAATTGTAAGTTTTGCATAGGGTTGCTTGGTGGTTTAAGTGAATTGATATACATATGAAGTACTTTGAATAGTGCCTGGCACATATAATGATAGGTAATAAACATTATCTATCATTATGCTTATGTACTATATATTTCACATGTTTTATCTCATTTAATCTGGGAGGTGGTTAGAGCAAAGATTGTTATCTCCATTTTACAGATGAATAACTAAAGCTTGAGAGGTTAAGTGACTTGTTGAAAGGTCACACAACAAGTGAGCTATCTTAGTGTTGTTGAAGGGTTAATTATAAAGTAGAATAGAAAATTTATGAGAGAGAGGAGCAAAGGGCCTCTGGGAATTTAGAAGTTCTTCTGGCTGGGAGAATAGGGAAGAACTGTGATGATGAGGAGGAAGCAATGAAGAAGGAATGGGTAGTACTAACCTTGATAAGAGTAAGGCCATTCCAGGCAGAGTGGACCCAAGTAAGGTGAGGGGTAGTGAAGGAGGTGGAGTGTTGCTCCTTCTACATTCTACTGCTGGTATAGAAGACCTGAGTCAAGAGGAGAATGACCCTGAAGAGAAGGCACCAGGGCATGAAAGCCATGTGAGGAGCAGGCAGGAGTAGTTCTATGGCACAGGTAGGAATATACTGTGTACTGTAGGAGTGTACTATGTGAAAGAGGGACAAGAAGAGCCTGCAGTGGCAAGTCAAGGCTTTGGACCTGTATTCTAAAATGAAGTGAATTCACTCAGTCGTGTCCAATTCTTTGTGACCCCATGGACTGTAGCATACCAGGCTCCTCAGTCCAGGGAATTTTTCAGGCAAGAGTACTGGAGTGGGTTCCCCTTTCCTTTATCAAGGGAACTTCCCGACCCAGGGATCAAACCCAGGTCTCCCACATTGCAGGCAGACGCTTTACATCTGAGCCATCAGGGAAAATATATACTCACAAAATCCATGAATATCTGGCTATTGCACTGGGCTTTTACAATCCTTGATTGATTAGCCCTGGCAACTTTATCAGATGAGCCAACTGGCCTCTTGTGAAAGGTATGCACTGGCTGCTCAGTTCTGTGTTAAGCTGTACGTGACTGAAGAGAAAGAAAGCAAGATCTCTTTCCCAGGAAGCTTCCAGTCTAAGTAATTGACTTACTTCTGAGTTGTGATTGTTGCATGGTGAAATTGTTATTGAATGGATTGTGTTCTGTAGTTGTAGTTCATGAGTAGGGCTACAAGGGAGAGGCAGGAAATGGATGAAGAAACTGCCAGGAGTCTAGTAGTGCCCTACTGACTGGGAAAGGAGGTACAGAGAAGAGAAGTTATGAGTTGAATTGGAGGTGGAAGAAGACACTTTGCTCCCTTCCCAACTGGGCAGCAAGCCATTCTTAGCGTCCAGTGTGTGGGCTGAGAGTCTTGGCCACATTTGAGCTTGGAAAACAGTGACTTGAAATAGGAATTACTACATACACTTCTACCTTGGTTCCCTGGGCCTTCATCTTCCCAGTGGGGAGATAATAAGAATGAAGAAGAAAATGCAGTTGAAGTGGTTTAAGCTCTTTAGGATGCTACTGCAGACACACTTGTGCTGTCATGAGATGGAAATGTAGATATCAAATTAAGATCATTATCACTACTACTACTATTGCTCCAAATACTGTTAATAAATATGTACGTGATGCTATCAAAGGAGCCTGCACTTAGGCACTGCCTCTACCTAGTGGGCTCATGATTAAGGAGAATAGTTTTGATTCCTTTCAATTTGAGCTCTAGATAGGCAGGTCCCTGAGACCAACCTTTCTGCATAGGCTGGGTTAGCAGTGCTCTTTTGCATCCCCCACAGGTCAAGCCTTGAGTATGCAGCAGCAGCAAAGCATCTCCCACTCCCTTCTCCTGCCTGGTAAATTCCTAGAATGTTGAAGAAGTTGGAAGAACACTTAGAGGCCCATGAAATCCAACTCCTTTGTTTTACTGGTGGAGATATAGTGGCACAGAGAGAGACAGGATCTTGACCATGGTCACACAGTAAAGCAGTGGCAGAAACAAGTCCTCAACCTAGGTCTCCTGGCTCATATAGGCCAGTGTGTGCTTTCTACAGCCTCCATCTCTTGCTACTTCTTCCCTCTGTCTCTACCAACTCCAGGTCACTTGACCTGTTACCTAAGCTGGCACCATACTGAGACTATGGACTTCTTCCAGAGCAATGGTTCTCAATCCAAGTTGCCTATCAAAATCCCTTGTGCTTAGTTGCTCAGTTGTGTCCAACTCTTTGTGACCCCATGGACTGTAGTCTGCCAGGCTCCTCTGTCCATGGGATTCTCCAGGCAAGAATACTGGCGTGGGTGGCCATTTCCTCCTCCAGGGGATTTTCCCAACACAGGAATTGAACCCAGGTCTCCTGCATTGCAGGTGGATTCTTTACCATCTGAGCCACCAGGGAAACCCCTGGGGATCTTCAAAAAATGCTGATGGGCTTGCCCTATCCCAGACCAATTGAATCAATATCTCTGAGTGGGGGTGGAGGAGCAACATTTTTAAAAGCTCTCTAGGTGATTCTAATGTGCAGTCAAGATTTAAAAAAAAAAAAAAAAAAAAACTTGCTCTACAGAAAGCGAACCTTATATCTGCGAGGCTTGAAGGACAGACTCCCAACAAATCAGGCTTCCCAGCCTCTGCTCCATTGATTCTGTGTCACCCTGCACCTCAATAAGACCCTGAATCCTGAAATATAGAGAAGCTAGGAGTCTAAAAGTCTGAGATTCAGAATTACTGATACTGTCCTAAGCCCCACTGACCCCCTTGTCATCACCTTTCCCCTCATGCTAGATCAGAAGTCTTTTACTTCCAGCCTTTTTACTCTTTCTTTACCTATCACAAATGCTTATGAAGAGACTGCCTATCTCCAATGAGAAGCCCACAAACAATTTGGGCCAGTTTCTGACTTTTCTTGGAAGCCTCTCATATAAGGAACGTTTCTTCTCTGGCTCCCTCCAAAGGACTCATGCAATCTAGAATATCCTTCAGCTTTTACCTCATCTACTTGCAGTTCTCACACAGAGCCTACCTCCTATGCACCAGAACTTTAGGGAGAGTTAGCACAGAGGACGGAGAAGAGAGACACTGGGCACTGGGAATTCTGATGTCTGTTCATCTCTGCTTGCTCTCTTGCTGGCTCTAGGCCCATAGTTGTGTGTAAGCTTGACCTGCCCAGGAATGAGGGATATATATATATATATATATGTTTTCCCACATCACCAAGTAGTCTTTTCCTTTCTTCAGAAAAGTAAAATTTATTGAATTATCTACTAGTAAAATGAAACATTAGTGATACTGAATAAAAAGAACATCCTCTTCAACATACTCTATATACCTATCTTTAAATAATCAGGCTGGAAAGGAATATCAATAATTGTTTGGCAACATGGACACTTTGCTATGCTGTAGTCTTTGACTACAACAAAAGACTTGGTCAGATTTCTGCTTCTTCGTCTACCTCCTACCACCAATGACCCAGTGCCCAAGAATGTGCTTGTTAAACCTCCTAGGCTGGTGTTCTGTTGGCTTTTTAAATGTAAAATCAAAGCTAGCACAATAAAGAAATCCCTTTGGACTAGTGTTGTAGTGAAAATGAAGTCGCTCAGTTGTGTCCAACTCTTTGCGACCCCATCAGTTCAGTTCAGTTCAGTTGCTCAGTCGTGTCCGACTCTTTGTGACCCCATGAATCGCAGGACGCCAGGCCTCCCTGTCCATCACCATTTCCCAGAGTTCACTCAAACTCACGTCCATCAAGTTCACTCAAACTCACGTCCATTGAGTCGGTGATGCCATCCAGCCATCTCATCCTCTGTCATCCCCTTTTCCTCCTGCCCCCAATCCCTCCCAGCATCAGAGTCTTTTCTCTCTCTCTCTCTCTTTTTTTTTTTTTTTTGCATTCTACTCTTTTTTTGAAATTTCTTTATTTTAATTAGAGGCTAATTACTTTACAATATTGTATTGGATTTGACATAAATCAATGAGTCAACTCTTTGCATGAGGTGGCCAAAGTACTGGAGTTTCAGCTTTAGCATCATTCCCTCCAAAGAAATCCCAGGGCTAATCTCTTTCAGAATGGACTGGTTGGATCTCCTTGCAGTCCAAGGGACTCTCAAGAGTCTTCTCCAACACCACAGTTCAAAAGCATCAATTTTTCAGCGCTCAGCTTTCTTCACAGTCCAACTCTCACATCCATACATGACCATAGGAAAAACCATAGCCTTGACTAGATGGACCTTTGTTGGCAAAGTAATGTCCCTGCTTTTCAATATGCTATCTAGGTTGGTCATAACTTTTCTTCCAAGGAGTAAGCGTCTTTTAATTTCATGGCTGCATTCACCATCTGCAGTGATTTTGGAGCCCAAAAATTAAAGTCTGACACTGTTTCTACTTTTTCCCCATCTATTTCCCATGATGTGATGGGACCAGATGCTATGATCTTCGTTTTGTGAATGTTGAGCTTTAATCCAACTTTTTCACTCCCCTCTTTCACTTTGATCAAGAGGCTTTTGAGTTCCTCTTCTCTTTCTGCCATAAGGGTGGTGTCATCTGCATATCTGAGGTTATTGATATTTCTCCCAGCAATCTTGATTCCAGCTTGTGCTTTCAGCCCAGCGTTTCTCATGAAGTACTCTGCATATAAGTTAAATAAGCAGGGTGACAATATACAGCCTTGATGTACTCCTTTTCCTATTTGGAACCAGTCTGTTGTTCCATGTCCAGTTCTAACTGTTGCTTCCTGACCTGCATACAGGTTTCTCAAGAGACAGGTCAGGTGGTCTGGTATTCGCATCTCTTTCAGAATTTTCCAGTTTATTGTGATCCACACAGCCAAAGGTTTTGGCATAGTCAATAAAGCAGAAATAGATGTGTTTCTGGAACTCTTTTGCTTTTTCCATGATCCAGTGGATGTTGGCAATTTGATCTCTGGTTCCTCTGCCTTTTCTAAAACCAGCTTGAACATCTGGAAGTTCACGGTTCACGTACTGCTGAAGCCTGGCTTAGAGAATTTTAAGCATTACTTTACTAGTGTGTGAGATGAGTGCAATTGTGCAGTAGTTTGAGCATTCTTTGGCATTGTCTTTCTTTGGGATTGGAATGAAAACTGACCTTTTCCAGTCCTGTGGCCACTGCTGAGTTTTCCAAATTTGCTGGCATATTGAGTGACCCCATGGACTGTAGCATACCAGGCTTCTCCATCCATGGGATTTTCCAGGCGAGAGTACTGAAGTGGGTTGCCATTTCCTTCTCCAGGGGATCTTCCCAACCCAGGGATTGAACCCAGGTCTCCCGCATTGTAGGCAGATGCATTTACCGTCTGAGCCACGAGGGTAGTCACAGTGTTGTAAGGGAATAGTTTATTCTGTTCATGCCAGTAAGTGGTGGGTAGACTGGGGTGCCTGGAAAGCCCAGCTAAACTCCAATCCCTGTCTCACCAGAGCCCTGCCTGGATCCCCTCAAGCCAGTTCCAAACCTCCACTTTGGTCTCTACCTATAACTGAGCTCTGACCCTGATCTTAATCCAGGACTTTTCCTGCCTCCTATCAAGTCTAGAAGCTGAGAGGTAGTCTGGGAAAGAGACACTGAGGCAGTAGCTACCCCAGTGGCTGGAGCTGAGTTGAAGGCATGGCAGTTACCAGAAAGAAAATGCAGATTAGTGGTGGCCTCCAGTGGTTCTGAAAGAGGGAAAAGCCACTGAAGGACAAAATTTGGGTCCCCTCCCACCAAGGTTTTGGTCCGTTATAAGTTTAGGGTCTCTGTCACTTAGAATTATGTGACTGTATGAAAGTGGCTTACATGTATCCTCAGTTTTCTCATCCACTAAGCAGGTATACTAATTGCCTGTTAGTACAGGTGTATAGACTACTGGAGGTTAGGTTTATTGGCAGTGGTGGGGAGGGGGACAGTCAGCAAAATGTTGGCTTGATCCCTATAGTAACACCCACTATTGGAAGAAAACAGTTGTATGTGGCATTCTGTCCAACTTTCACCCCACCTCCTTGGCCATTCTTTGTTTGCTTTGTATTCTCCAGGCCCAGGTGATTAAGAAGCTAGAGAAAGGAAGTACAAGAGTATGCTTGGCTTCCCTGGTAGCTCAGATGGTAAAGCGTCTGCCTACAATGCAGGAGACCCGAGTTCAGTCCCTGGGTTGGGAAGATCCCCTGGAGAAGGAAATGGCAACCCACTCCAGTACTCTTGCCTAGAAAATCCCATGGACCGAGGAGCCTGGTATGCTACAGTCCATGGGGTTGCAAAGAGCTGGACATGACTGAGTGACTTCACTTTCACTTCACTGGAATAAGAAACAGTTTATACATTCAGGGTACTTGTAAGGGCTGCTAGAACTGAATGGCTTTGATCGACAACTAGCATGGGTGGTATGAACATCTTAACCCATGACAGAGGGCAGGTCCATGGAAGAAAAGAACCTATGGCTCAAGGTGGTCTGACTTCATTGTTCCAGGGAGAGGCTCTCTGGTCCCTGGTCCTCTTCTGATCTTTCTCTCTAGAGACTCAAGGTTCCAGTTGCCCTATGGATATGGGGAAATCATATGTATCTGGGCAAAGAAGGGGTATCTTCTACTGAAGATAAAGATGGAGTTCTTTGATACTTGAGAGAATGTACCTTGATGGCCTCTGACTACAAGGAGCTAAAGTGACCAAGGATTGCTGTGCTCTGAAACCCACCCCAGCAATTGTGCTAAGGCGCCCACTACATGGCACAGATACTAAGGTAGACCCATTCATGAGAGACACAGAACTCCTCTGACTGCCTACTGACATCAGTCACATAAATCCCTGATGGCTTTTTCAAACCTTCCTTAGAGTGTAGAGCAGACTGGGACACCTCTACCCAAACTTCTCTACCTTTCCCTTTTGTTCAGGGTCAGACTTAGGTTACATTCTCATGACTGTCTTAACCTTCCCAGGCCCCCTTCTCCATGCTCTCATTTCCCTTAATAAATCCTTGAACATTCAATCCTATTTCATTGTCTGATTCTTGGAACTCCAGAATAACACAGGTTCTGGGCAATGTGAAATCAAATGATTTGACCTGGAGTTTGGATCTTTAGCCAGGGTCCTTTGTAGTGAGAAGACATGGGCCACCCTTAGAAAATAGTCAACACTTTTCTAAACTTTGAGGAAGAATCCCTAGGGTTTAGAGAAATTTTGTGTTGTCTTGCTTTACTCCAAATCAGTATCTTATATGAATAAGATATGTTTTTTCAAGTTTCCTAACTCAATGTCTTATATGACTTTTTATGGAGGAACATCTTTTTTATTGAGGTATAATTGATAAACATTATAGCAGTACTATAATGATGTACAGGTGTACTAATGATTCAGTATTTGTATATATTGCAAAATGATCACCACAATAAGTCCAGTTAACATCCATCACCAAATGTTACAAAATTTTTCTTATTATGAGAAATTTCAAGATCCACTCTCCTAGCTACTTTCAAGTATGCAATACAGTATTTTTATTGCAATATAATTGCTTTACAATTACAATAAACTGTGGAAAATTCTTAAAGAGATGGGAATACCAGACCACCTGACCTGCCTCTTGAGAAATCTGTATGCAGGTCAGGAAGCAACAGTTAGAACTGGACATGGAACAACAGACTGATTACAAATAGGAAAAGAGTACATCAAGGCTGTATATTATCACCCTGCTTATTTAACTTATATGCAGAGTACATCATGAGAAACGCTGGGCTGGAGGAAACACAAGCTGGAGTCAAGATTGCCAGGAGAAATACCAATAACCTCAGATATGCAGATAACACCACCCTTATGGCAGAAAGTGAAGAAGAACTAAAGAGCCTCTTGATGAAAGTGAAAGAGGAGAGTCAAAAAGTTGGCTTAAAGCTCAACATTCAGAAAACTAAGATCATGGCATCTGGTCACATCACTTCATGGCAAATAGATGGGGAAACAATGGAAACAGTGGATGACTTTATTTTTCTGGGCTCCAAAATCACTGCAGATGGTGATTGCAGCCATGAAATTAAAAGATGCTTACTCCTTGGAAGGAAATTCTGACCGACCTAGATAGCATATTAGAAAGCAGAGACATTACTTTGCCAACAAAGGTCTGTCTAGTCAAGGCTATGGTTTTTCCTGTGGTCATGTATGGATGTGAGGGTTGGACTATAACGAAAGCTGAGTGTCGAAGAGCTGATGCTGTTGAACTGTGGTGTTGGAGAAGACTCTTGAGAGTCTCTTGGACTGTGAGGAGATCCAACCAGTCCATCCTAAAGGAGATCAGTCCTGGGTGCTCATTGGAAGGACTGATGTTGAAGCTGAAATTCCAATACTTTGGCCACCTGATGCGAAGAGCTGACTCATTTGTAAAGACCCTGATGCTGGGAAAGATTGAGGACAGGAGGAAAAGGGGATGACAGAGGATGAGATGGTTGGATGGCATCACGGACTTAATGGACATGGGTTTGGGTGGACTCCGGGAGTTGATGATGGACAGGGAGGCCTGGTGTGCTGCGGTTCATGGGGTCACAGAGTCAGACATGATTGAGTGACTGAACTGAACTGAACTGAATTGCTTTACAATGTTGTGTTAGTTTGCAATACAGTATTATTAACTATTGTCACCATGTTGTTCATTACATCCCCAAGGTTTATTCATTTTTAATTGGAAATGTATACCTTTTGACCCTCTTCATCCACCTCAACCCCGTGCTTCAGGTAACCACCAATCTGTTCTCTATATCCACGAGCTCTGGGGTTTTCTGTTTGGTTGGCTTTTTGTTTTATTTTTAGACTCTGTATACAAGTGAGATCATATAGTATTTATCTTTTCCCCTCTGACTTAATTTACTTAGTATAATGCCTTCAAGGTCCATCCATCTTGTCACAAATGGCAAGATTTCATAGGAAGCTCTTTCTTTAGTCTAGCTATTGTATTGCCTAAGAAACATTCATTCCATCTTGATCTCCATTTTGGATTGGGAGTCAGGGAAGTCTATCTCCAAATTTGCCACTAACAAACCATGTCACCTGGAACAAATCCTTACACTCTCTATGACCTTCCCTTCCTGGGCCTCAGCTACTATTTTTTGTGACTACCACTTTTTCTCTCTTTTCTCAGTCTTTTCCTATCCAAATCATGGTGTTCAAGTTCTTCTAAAGGACAGCAATGTGTTGGAAAATGAGTGTGTACAGTGTATGTGTGAGAAGGGTGGGGTAGGGTGGGAAGAGACATCCCCTCCATGCAGCTTGTTTCCAGCTTTGCTTGGCGGTTCCCTCACACACAGTGCTAGGCAACACACATGGTGACCTACTTTTGCAAGAAGGCTCTTTTTGTAGTTACAATCTTCTTTACCTTGCTCCTTGGCCTGGGTTGGATCTACCACTAAATGACAGATACAGATATATGGAACAGAGGGTCTGCAGCTCTGGTATCATTACCAAATTAAAGAAATTACAAAGTTGAAAAACATTCTAGCTCTTAGCTTTATGTTGCCAGAAACCACCCCAGAGATTTGAAACTTAATCACTTCCAACTCCTCCTAGGAGAGATTCAGCCTTAATCCCATCTCCAGCCCCATATGGAGAGGCCAGGTGCTTTGCTCCAAGCTCCTGATTTCTCTAAATCTAAGCCCGTGCCCTGCAGTGGCCTTCACTCTCCGCTACCCTCAGTGGAGTGTGTCTTCATGAGCCCTTCAGCCCAGGCCATGCCAGCTGCTTTCATAGCTGCTGTTCCCCCTGGACTCCCTCTTCCTGTCTCTTCTTCTCCCTAGTGGTGGAAACCCCACCTCTGTTAACCCAGTATCTTTGAATACTGGGGAGTGTGGAGCGGCCCCTCTGAGTTTGGGTGGAGCCCCTTACAGGCATCCAGAGAACGACTGGGAATCAAGGTTGTTTGTGTTTTCTGGTTCCATGGCTACTTTGAGGCTTGAGGTTCTCTTCATTTAAAGTGGCACTTGTACTGAGGTACAAGTTTCCTGGGGAGACTTCTGACTGCTAGTGTTTCACCCAGAGTTTTTGATTCCAGTTTAGTGCTCTTGTCCCAGCATGTCACAACTTTGCTGTTAAACCTGCTGCATATCCATGGAGAAAGGTCTTCTCCAGAAAGGTGGGGGAAGGTTTTATAGGACTGAGCAGGGGACACAGAAGCTGTGCTTAGGACTAGGGGAGCAGGAATTCATTAGGGGTTCAAGACACCTGTAAAGAAACTAAAAGAAAATCCCATCAAAATAAAAGCCCTTCAGAAATACCACCCACAGGCTCAACACAGGGATCTGTCTTGGGACTCCCAAAACATTTCGGCCACCAGTGTCTGCTTCTATCTTGTGAGACCATGTGCAGGTCCCTTCACCTCTTCATGGCTCAATTTCCCTATCTATCAAATGAAGAGACTAGGCTCCATCATCTTTTAGGACAGATAGTGAAACAGTAGCTAGCCTGAGAAAGACGAGATCTATATAACTCCAGAGACTATTCAGAACCCCTCAGAGACTACAGCAGAGGGACAGTATGGATGAGGAAAAAGTAAATGAGAAAAGACTGAGTAGAGTTTCCAGTATCCTGACAAGAACCTCCATCACACTAATGCAGCCCTGCTTTTATATGATTTATACAATGTGCTTCAGTGTAAAATTGCAGTTGGAAAGGAAAAGAGATTCCACGGATTTAAAAAGATTTTTAACTTTATAACTTTTAGCTTGGAGTCTGGAAACGTAAGCAATTAGCTTTTGTAGTAGTGACAGAAATAGAGGATTAAAATGGATATTGAGTGAGCCCAGCAGCATCTGGTACAATAAACTTTTTTGCTCTGTATCTAATTACTTTTTAATAGGTTATGAAGCCATAATTGATGTACAATAAACTGTATATGTTTAAAGTTTATAATTTGGTAAATTTTGGCCAATAAGTGTACCTATGAATTCATTGCAATAGTCTAGGTAATGAACATATCACTCCCGAAAGTTTCCTCATGCCCTTGTGCAGTACATCTTTCCTTCCATCACCATCCCCAGGCAACCACTGATCTGTCTTCTGTCACTGTAGATTAGCTGGCAGTTTTTAGAATTTTGTATAAATGGACGCATACAGTATGTGCTCTTTTGTCTTAGAGATTCTTTCACTAAGTGTAATTATTTTGAGATTCAAAATAATGTGTATATCAACATTTTGTTCCTTTTTATTGTTAAGTAGCATTCTACTGTATGGATATAACACTTATCACTTGTTGACATTTGTTTAGGTTATTTCTAGTTTCGGACTATTACAAATAAAGCTGTTATATGCATGTATAAGTCATTTACAAGTACCTTTTAACTGATGACTTCCATTTGCAAAATGTGTTTAGCAGAAACTGACTTGGCAAATGTTGCATTTGTGTTTTTCTTTTGTCCTCAATTCTATTTTTGGCAGTTTTTGTTGTTGTTGATATTTTACATCCTTTTGATGTTATTATACATTGTTGACCCTACAGTAGCACTTCCCCACGTATGAGGAATGGGTTTCTTGAAAACCCATCCATGTAGGAAGAATTTTAATTAAAAACTTAAAACTTTTCATATAGGAAGTTGTCTGGGGTGGGCTGGGAATGAGAGCCAAAACTTTTGTAAATATTATGTGTTTACTAAAGCAAACTAATAATAATACCAAAAAAGGACAGAACTAATTTCTTTTTAAAGGCACTGGCCTAGACAAAGGCTAGGGTCTTCAGTTAGGAGAGACTAGAAGTCCATAAGTGGGAGAGGGGACACAATCCGAAAATAATCAGTTTCAGACCTATTGCTCTGTCACTGAGCCAGAGAATATGGCGACATAGAGGAACGTGGCCTTCAGGGTTGGGCTGGCCCATGGCCAGCAAACAGCTGTTGTGTCAGGAAAGGGGTTCAGAGAGAGATCACATGGTGTGCATCTGTTAATAGAACTATTACTAGAATGGAATATGAGATCTATCTCATGTCTTCCTTCTAGGAATCTCCAAGGAAATTGCCATACTTTTATTTCATTCGTATTTTATTTAAGTTTATATTTCCTTAACAAAATTTAAAATGGCCTCATGGGACTATTTGAAAACCAAGAGTAACTCTCAGTCCAGGAGAATGTGGCTTGAGAAGATTTTTGTCACAGTGTGAGAAGGGGCAGCCTGGAATGGGGAATCCAAGCACAAAAACTTTGCCTTGGACTCGAGTCCCTGCATGTGTTCCTGAGAATGAATTACTACAGAGAAAGGCAGGAACAGAACCCTTTAGAAAGCACTGACTCATCAGCAACTGCAGCCCTCCAGGTTCTTGCTGCCTTTGCTTACCCTTCAGATTCTTCCCCTGGGCCTTAAGGCCGCTCAAACCAGCTATTTAAGTATTTTTTGCTATGCTAGGCTTCCAGGGAGGCTGGGGGTGGTGCTCAGGCCATCCTGTAGGTTGGAGACAGTGTTTGTGCACCAGAACAGTCCCCACTGGTAGGCAGGAAAGGGCTGGAGAGAGTTGGAGAGAGGCCTAGTGAGGAGCACAGTGCACTTTTCTTCCTCAGCCAACCCCCATGCTGGAGTGACAATTCCAGGGAGGTGGGATGCATTGTTCTTGGCTAACTGCAAGTTTCTGGGCAATGAACAAAGCAGTCTAGAGGCTGTACGGGAAGGGGGGGAATGATGAGGAGGGGACTAAACAGGAGGTGGTGGAGGCTATCTGGACGAAGAGCCCCTGGGGCTGCCCAGGAGACTGACTGATCTGCTTACAAACATTAGAACTTCCCTCTCCGGCCCTCCCAGACCCCAGGGAATGAGGATTGCTTTGCTCTCCTAGATCAGGAAGAACATGAGGTCCTTATCTGGTGGGAGAGGGCTGGTCAATACCACCTCCAAGGAGAAATGAGAAGGGAACCAGGAGAACTGCAAACCCAACGCCATTGGGGGAAACCTAAGAAGAAGGATACAGACTCCATCCAACGCCCCAGGGTTCCAGGAGTCCGGATGGGCGGTGGATTCAGACTCCATACTCTCTCACCGATGCTTCAAAAGCCTTGGTGCTTGGGGGCTGGTGTGAACTTTCTACTTTCTTTGTCTTTATGAGCTTCTTCTAGACCTGCCTCTAAAGAGCTACAAAAGCCAAACAGCTACTCAGGCAACAGCAGCACTTCTCTGATTCCCTTCATGCCATTCCTCTCACTTGGATGTATTTTATCTGAGATTTGCTGCAGACCCACACTTCTTCTAGGACTATTATTTCTCTGTGCCTATCCTCAACAGAAAGAAATTGACCCACTGAGCCTGGTGAAAACAAAGTTGCCCTGAGTTGCTTTTCCAAGCTCCAACCCACTTACAGCCACTCTGAGCACTGGTTCAATGACATTGGAGGCACAATAAAACATCATCTGGCTCCCACTCCAAAGGCTCTAGAAAAATGGTTCTGAAGAATTAATTTACAGTGCAGCAAAGGAGAAACAGACATAGAGAATAGACTTATGGACGTGAGGAGAGGGGAGGAGAGGGTGAGATGTATGGAGAGGGTAACATGGAAACTTACATTCAGTTCAGTTCAGTTCAGTCGTGTCCAACTGTCTGTGACCCCATGAATCGCAGCATGCCAGGCCTCCCTGTCCATCACCAACTCCCGGAGTTCACCCAAATTCACGTGCATCGAGTCAGTGATGCCATCCAGCCATCTCATCCTCTGTCGTCCCCTTCTCCTCCTGCCCCCAACCCCTCCCAGCATCAGGGTCTTTTACAATGAGTCAACTCTTTGCATCAGGTGGCCAAAGTATTGGAGTTTCAGCTTTAGCATCAGTCCTTCCAATGAACACCCAGGACTGATCTCCTTTAGGATGGACTGGTTGGATCTCCTTGCAGTCCAAGGGACTCTCAAGAGTCTTCTCCAACACCACAGTTCAAAAGCACCAATTCTTCAGCGCTCAGCCTTCTTCACAGTCCAACTCTCACATCCATACATGACCACAGGAAAAACCATAGCCTTGACTAGACAGACCTTACTGAAATAGATAGCCAATGGGCATTTGCTGTATGGTTCAGGGAACTCAAACAGGGGCTCTGTATCAACCTAGAGGGGTGGGATGGGGAGGGAGATGGGAGGGAGGTTCAAAAGGGAGGAGATATATGTATACCTATAGCTGATTCACTTGCTCCTTGGAAGAAAAATTATGACCAACCTAGACATTATATTCGGAGAAGGTGATGGCACCCCACTCCAGTACTCTTGCCTGGAAAATCCCATGGACAGAGGAGCCTGGTAGGCTGCAGTCCGTGGGGTCGCGAAGAGTCGGACGTGACTGAGCGACTTCACTCTCACTTTTCACTTTCATACATGGGAGAAGGAAATGGCAACCCACTCCAGAGTTCTTGCCTGGAGAATCCCAGGGACGGGGAAGCCTGGTGGGCTGCCGTCTCTAGGGTTGCACAGAGTCGGACACGACTGCAGCGACTTAGCAGCAGCAGCAGTAGACAGTATATTAAAAAGCAGAGATATTACTTTGCCAACAAAGGTCCGTCTAGTCAAACCTATGGTTTTTCCAGTAGTCGTGTATGAATGTGAGAGTTGGACTATAAAGAAAGCTGAGTCACAAAGAATTGATGCTTTTGAACTGTGGTGTTGGAGAAGACTCTTGAGAGTCCCTTGGACTGCAAGGAGATCCAACCAGTCCATCCTAAAGGAAATCAGTCCTGAATATTCATTTGAAGGACTGATGCTGAAGCTGAAACTCCAATACTGTGGCCACCTGATGCAAACTGACTCATTTGAAAAGACCCTGATGCTGGGAAAGACTGAAGGCAGGAGGAGAAGGGGATGACAAAGGATGAGAAGGTTGGATGGCATCACCGACTCAATGGAGATGAGTTTGAGTCAGCTCTGGGAGTTGGTGATGACAGGGAGGCCTGGCGTGCTGCAGTCCATGGGGACGCAAAGAGTTGGACACCTGAGTGACTGAACTGAACTGGCTGATTCATGTTGAGGTTTGACAGAAAACAACAAAATTCTGTAAAGCAATTAATCCATCAATAAAAACTAAATTAAAAAAATCACCTGGTAAGAGGGGTCGGGGAATCTGAAATGTATCATTTGGATTGAAACCATGATATCCTGATCAAAGTTATGGTTGCCATAGGTCTAGCATGGTTCAGAAGTCCATGGCTTTGTAATAATACACAATACTTATTGTGTACTTATTAATACTCTCCCTAGAGTATTTTAGCCCAGGCTCTACTTTCTTGGCCCAATTCTGCCAATCCAGATAACTTAATGACCAAGGAACCAATCAAGCCAGTTTTTCCTGGAAAAACTGATGGGTTTTGTTCAATTCAACAAACCTTTCCTGAGTACCTACTTTGTTGTGGAGGGATAGGTAGTCTTGAAGTGGAGGAGAGGAAACAGGGTGCTGGCTGGTGGTTAGATCTGGGCTCCACATCTGGCAGGTCTACTCACTATGTAACTTTAGACAAGTTACTTCTCTTCCTTGGGTCTCAGTTTCCTCATGAGTAAAATTAAATATTTGGATTCCACTAGGTTGTTGTTGTTTAGTCCCTAAGTTGTATCTGACTCTTTTGCAACCCCATAGACTTTAGCCTGCCAGGCTCCTCTGTCCATGGAATTCTCCAAGGAAGAATACTGGAATGGGCTTCCATGTCCTCCTCCAGGGGATCTTCCCAAGCCAGGGATCAAACCCATGTCTCTTATGTCTCCTGTATTCGCAGGCAGGTTCTTTACCACTAGTGCCCTGGGAAGCCTTTATTTACTCTTTCCAAACTTTTCACCTTAAAAATATTTCCCCTCCTGGACCATATATTTTGCAAGATTTTTTAACCAATAAATATATTGCTTATCTGATAACTTATTTCCTCATCTTATTAGCCTAAGTCATAACTGCCCATCAGAACTTCTGACCAGTAAAGATAATGACTGTTAGAGGCAAAGAGAAAGAAATTTCACACTTTAGTGAGCATGTACTACATGTCACCTTATCTTGGGTCAATCTAGAATTTCTTTGAGGGTTTTGGATTCATTCAATGATTTCTCTCCTCCCTTCCATTCCCTCTTTACTACCTTCTACCATTCTCAGTTAGGGGCTACTGGAATAGATGGTCACTAAGCTCCCATCAGCCATTTACATGCCCCAAGGAATGAGTCCATGCTCCCAACTTGCTGCTTTCAAACCTGGCTCCCCTGTTTCTGTGACACTGCCATACTAGTCTCTCAAACTGTGGTTGCTTTGTAGAGTGGTAGACCTTCTTCTCTGGGTTGTTTCTCCCCAGTTGTAAGGCCTCTGTGAAGTACGGTCAGGAATCCAGACGGTCTAGTGGGATGAGGGCAAGGATCCTAACCACAAGTAAGCTAAGCTTGAATGCCAAGGTTCTTTTGGTCTGCTTGCCATTGTTCAGTGGAGGTGGTTAATGAAGGGTATGCTTCTTATAGGTTCCTATCTTACCCAAAACAAAATGCTTTCCTTGATTTGGAGACACATAGAACATTGGAAAACATTAAGTACATTTTGAATTTGAAAGTGGAATCCTCCCAAGGGGCAGATGCCAGATTGAGGGTAGCATGTTTGGCTTAGGGACAGTACCCACCCTTCCCAGGCTGAACTAGGTCACTGTATACCCAGTGAGCTCTCAGCCAGAGAAACAGGTTTAAGGCCCTTTAACGGTTTACCCCTCTTATCTATTTTCCTGTCTTTCTCCGTCTCTGCTCTTCCTGTGCCCATACATTAAAGAACAATTTCAGAATCCTTTGTGATGTAGACAGAGAAACAAAGGTCTAGAAGAATAAAGGACTTGACTTAGGCCACAGAGCAGCTTAGTGGTAGAGCTAACTGGAGATTAGGGCTGTAGGTTGAAAGAAGCTTCTAAAACAGAGAATATCCTAAGTGTGCGGGGTTGGGGTGGGGCATGCAGAAAACAGGTTAAGACCCATACTGTGGACTTCGTGGCCACCTCTAGAGTTGGTTTGCTATTTACCTAGTGGGCTCCTAGGACTGGCACAAAAGTATCTCTCAGGAACAGAGATGCCGCCTCTGAGTAATTCTTTTGGAGCTTGAAAATTGTGCATATTTAATTTTCCAAAAATAAAATCTTAGTATAGTGAGACCCTGTGGGAACAAGGCTCAGGGCAGGCCCTGGGGGAGGCAACTCAGAGAAGACAATTGAGAAAGCTCCCAGTGATAACTTTTGCAGTCTACACAGTTTACAAAAGCCTAACTGGTATTCCTGCCTCCTCTCATATATTCTACAGACTGACTATTGTCAGGGCATGCTCCATAAAGTGGAAATCTGACTTTGTCAGTTCCCAGCCCAGATACAAATCTTGGATTTCCATTGACTTGGTAAGATTAGGTCCAAACTCCTGAGCACGTTATTCAAGTTCCCAGGCTGCTTTCCCAGGCTCATATTCTTCCACCCAACACCTACCTAAATCACCCACACATACCTTCCCCCATTTACCTTCATGTCATTCATATTTCAAGTATCCAAACCATTTTTCATGCTGTCCCATTGGCTTGAAATCCTTTCTTTACTTTGTGATTATTTAATTATCCTTCAGGACTCAAAGATCACCTTCTATTCTATTAAGCTTTTAAAAAATATCAGTTTTATTGAGACAAAATTCATATGCCATACAAACAACATGTCTTAAGTATACAATCCAGTGGTACTTAGTATATTCACAGGATTGTATAACCATCACAACAACCATCAATTTTAGAACATTGTCATCTTCAAAAAGAAGCCTATACCCTTTAGCTCTCACCCTTCAATTCCCCGTTCCCGCATCTTAGCAAACACTAATCTACTTTCTCTCTACATGTCTTTCATGTTCTGGACATTTCATATACATTAATGGCAACCCACTCCAGTACTCTTGCCTGGAAAATCCCATGGATGGAGGAGCCTGGTGGGGGGCAGTCCATGGGGTCGCTAAGAGTCGGACATGACTAAGCGACTTCACTCTCACTTTTCACTTTCCTGCATTGGAGAAAGAAATGGCAACCCACTCCAGTGTTCTTGCCTGGAGAATCCCAGGGACGGGGGAGCCTCGTGGGCTGACGTCTATGGGGTCACACAGAGTCGGACACAACTGAAGTGACTTACCAGCAGCAGCATACAATATGTGGTCTTCTCTTTTGACTGGCTTTTTCACCTAATATAATGTTTTCAGGATTCTCCTATGTTGTAGCATGTATTATCAATTTATTCATTTTTATGGCTGAATAATATTCCAATAATTATTAAAATTATTGAAATATCAATAACCTCATATATGCAGATGACACCACCCTTATGGCAGAAAGTGAAGAGGAACTAAAAAGCCTCTTGATGAAGGTGAAAGAGGAGAGTGAAAAAGTTGGCTTAAAACTCAACATTCAGAAAATGAAGACCATGGCATCTGGTCCCATCACTTCATGGGAAATAGATGGGGAAACAGTGGAAACAGTGTCAGACTTCATTTTTTTGGGCTCCAAAATCACTGCAGATGGTGACTGCTGTCATGAAATTAAAAGACGCTTACTCCTTGGAAGAAAAGTTATGACCAACCTAGATAGCATATTGAAAAGCAGAGACATTACTTTGCCAACAAAGGTCCGTCTGGTCAAGGCTATGGTTTTTCCTGTGGTCATGTATGGATGTGAGAGTTGGACTGTGAAGAAAGCTGAGCGCCGAAGAATTGATGCTTTTGAACTGTGGTGTTGGAGAAGACTCTTGAGAGTCCCTTGGACTGCAAGGAGATCCAACCAGTCCATCCTAAAGGAGATCAGTCCTGGGTGTTCATTGGAAGGAATGATGCTCAAGCTGAAACTCCAGTACTTTGGCCACCTCATGCAAAGAGTTGACTCATTGGAAAAGACTCTGATGCTGGGATGGATTGAGGGCAGGAGGAGAAGGGGAGGACAGAGGATGAGATGGCTGGATGGCATCACTGACTCGATGGACATAAGTCTGAGTGAACTCCGGGAGTTGGTGATGGACAGGGAGGCCTGGCGTGCTGTGATTCATGGGGTTGCAAAGAGTCAGGCACAACTGAGCGACTGAACTGAACTGACTGAATATTCCATTATATGGATATATCACATTTTGCTTATCCATTCATCAATTCATGCACAGTGGGGTTGTTTCCATTTGGGTGATATAAATAATGCTGCCCTGAACACATATTCAAGTTTTTTTGTAGATATATATTTTCATTTGTCCTGAATATATACCTAAAAATAGAATTGTTGGATTATATGGTATCTCTATGTTTAACATTTTAAGGGACTGCCAAAATATTTTCTAAAGTAACTGAATCATTTTACATCCCCACCAGGAGTGAATGACAATTTCAGTTTGTCCACATCCTTACCAACATTTGTAATTTTCCTCTTTAATTATTATTATAACCACCCTACATGTATGCGGGCTCAGTCACTTGAGTCATGTCTGACTTTTTGTGACCCTATGGACTGTAGCCAGCCAGGCTCCTCTTTTCATGGGATTCTCCAGGCAAGAATACATGAGTGGGTCGCCATGCTCTCCTCCAGGGGAATCTTCTCCATTCAGGGACAGATCCCATGTCTCCTGCATTGCAGGTGGATTCTTTATTACTGAGCCACTGGGGAAGCCCTATAACAACCCTAGTCAGGGTTAAGTTTGTGTTTTTTTTTTTTTTACACTTTTACATTTTTCTTTTGATTTACACTTCTTTAATGATGTTGGGCATCTTATCATACAGTTAATAACCAATTGTATTTCTTCTTTGGAGAAATGTCTATCCAAATTTTTTTGGTCTGATTTTGAAAAAGACTATATTTTTAAAGCACTTTTAGGCTTGCAGCAAAATTGAGTGGAAGGTACAGAGATTTCTCATATACCCCCTGCCTCAATGCACACAGAGCCTCCCCTACTATAAACATTCCAAACCAGAGTGATATATTTATTACAATGAGTGAACCTACATCGGTACGTCATCAGTATCCAAAGTCCATAGTTAACATTAGGTTCACTCTTGGTATCAGTACATTCTATGAACTCTGAGAGATGTTGAACTCCCCCATTATAGTATACAGAATAATTTCACAGCCTTAAAAATCCTCTATTCTTCTCTCCCTCCCCCTGAAGCCCCCGAAACCACTGATTCTTTTATTGTCTCCATAGTTTTGCCTTTTTCAGGCTGTCTTATAGTTGAAATTATATGGTATGTACCTTTTCCAGATTGGCTTCTTTCACTTAGTAATGTGCTGTCATATAGTTGAAATTATATGGTATTTACCTTTTCCAGATTGGCTTCTTTCACTTAGTAATGTGCTGTCATATAGTTGAAATTATATGGTATGTACCTTTTCCAGATTGGCTTCTTTCACTTAGTAATGTGCATTTAAAGTTCCTCCATGTTTTTTCATGTCTTGATAGTTCATTTCTTTTTAGCACTGAATAATCCATTTTCTGGATGAACCATATCCATTCACCTGCTGAAGGACATCTTGATTGTTTCCAAGTTTAGGCAGTTATGAATAAAGGTGCTATAAATAATAATGTGCAGATTTTTGCATGGACATAGGTTTTTTGATTAATTTCCTTAAATACCAAGAACCATAATTGCTGGATCATATGTTTAGTTTTGTAGGAAACTGACACACTGTCTTCCAAAGTGACTGTACCATTTTGCCTTCTCACCAGCAACAAATGACAGTTTCTGTTGCTCTACATTCTCACCATCATTTTGTTGTCAGGGTTATGGATTTGTCCATTCTTATAGGTACATAGTGGTATCTCATTGTTTTCATTTGCAATTCTCTAATAACACATGATATGGAATGTCTTTCCATATGCTTATTTGCCATTTATATATCTTTTTCAGTGAGTTATCTGTTAAAATCTTTTGCTCAATTTTTAACTGAGTTGTTCATTTTCTTGTTGAATTTTCAGTTCTTTTTATATTTTGGATAGCAAACAGTCCTTTATCAGTTTGGAGGAGTCCTTTATCAGTTTTATATTTTGGATAGCAAACAGTCCTTTATCAGTTTGGATAATATCAGAGAAAATCACAGATTGAGAGAAAATATCTGCAGAGGATATTTTCTCTTTATCAGAGATTATCAGAGAAAATATCCTCTGCAGATATTTTCTCTCAATCTGTGGCTTATTTTCTCATTTATTGATATTGTCTTTTACAGAACAAAAGTTTTAAATTTTAATGAAGTACAATTTATCAATTTTTTCTTTCATGGATCATATCTAAAAAGTCATCACCACAGCTAAGGTTGTCAAGATGTTTTCCTATATTATTTTATGGGAGTTTTAGAGTTATTGCAGTACAATATAGAAAAAAGAATGCTAAGAGGGAATATCCTTCCCTTGTTCCTGATCTTAGTAAGAAAATTTCTAGTTTCTCATCATTAAGTGTGATGTTAACTATAAGTCTTTTGCAGATGTTCTTTACCAGGTTGAGAAAGTTCCCCTCTATTTAGAGTTTGCTCAGAGTTTTATCAGTAGCAGGTTTCAGATTGTGTCAAATGCTTTTTCTGCATCTATTGATGTGCTCATTTCATTTTAGTTCTTTAGTCTGGTTATGATAAATTGCATTAATTGATTTTTGAATGTTGAACCAGCCTTGCATACCTGTGATAAATTCTACTTGGTTGTGGTGTATATATCTTTGTATCCATTGTTGGATTCTAATATTTTGTTGAGATTTTTGCACATATGTTCCTGAGAGATATTGATCTGTAGTTTTTTTGTAATGACTGTCTAGTTTTGGTGATAGGGTAATGCTGGTCTCAGAATGAGCTAGGAATGAGTCCCTCTGCTTCTATCTTTTGGAAGAGATGGCAAAGAATTGGTATCATTTCTTCCTTAAATGTTTGGTAGAATTCACTAGTGAACCCATTTGGGCCTGGTAACTTTCTGTTTTGGAAGATTGTTAATTATTGATTCAACTTCTTTAATAGATATAGCCTTATTCAGATCGTCAGTTTCTTCTTGTGTGAGTTTTGGCCAATTGTGTCTTTCAATGAACTGATCTATTTTATCTAGGTTATCAAATGTGTGCCATAGAGTTGTTCATAATATTTCTTTATTATCCTTGTAATGTCTATGGGATCTGTAATGACATCCCTCTTTCATTTTTGATACTTGCAGTTTATGTCTTCTCTCTCTTTTTTTTCTTGGTTAGCCTGGCTAGAGCCTTATCAGATTTATGTATCTTTCCAAAGATTAGCTTTTAGCTTTATTGACTTTCTCAATTGATTTCCTATTTTCAATTTCATTGATTTCTGACCTGATTTTTATTTTTTCTTCTGCTTACTTGTATTTAATTTGCTCTTCTTTTTCTAGCTTCATAAGGTAGAAGCTTAGGTTATTGATTTATAGATTTTTCTTCTTTTCTAATATAGGCATTTGATGCTACAAATTTCTCTATAAGCATTGCTTTCACTGCATCCCATAGATTTTGATATATTTTAATTTTCATTTAATTCAAAATTTAAAATTTTTCTTGATACTCCTTTTTGACCCATATGTTATTTAAAAGTGCATTGTTTAATCTCCAAATATTTTCATATTTTCCACCTTTTTGTTTTTATCTATTTCTAGTTTAACCCATTGTGTCCTGAGAGCAGATATTGTATGATTTCTAGTCTTTCAAATTTGTTAAGGTGTGTTTTGTGGTCCAGAAAATGGACTATGTTAATGAATGTTCCTTGTGAGCTGGGGAAGGTCTCTTCTGTTGTTGTTGGATGAGGTAATCTATAGATGTTTATTAGATTCATTTGATTTAGTTCAACTATGTGCTTACTGATTTTCTGCCAGCTGAATCTATCCATTTCTGATAGAGGGGTTTTAAATTCTCCAACTAGGATAGTGGATTCATCTATTTCCCCTTGCAGTTCTATGTTTTTGTTTCACATATTTTGGCACTCTGTTGTTAGGCATATTCACATTAAGGATTGCAATGTCTTCCTAGAGAATTGACCCCTTTACCATTATGTAAATGTTATTCCTGAGAGCATTTCTTGCTCTGAAATCTACCCTGTCTGTAATTTTTTTTTACCCTGTCTGAAATTAATATAGCTGCTGCTACTAAGTCGCTTCAGTCATGTCCGACTCTGTGCGACCCCAGCAACGGCAGCCCACCAGGCTCCCCCGTCCCTGGGATTCTCCAGGCAAGAACACTGGAGTAGGTTGCCATTTCCTTCTCCAATGCATGAAAGTGAAAAGTGAAAGTGAAGTCGGTCGTGTGCGACTCTGTGCGACCATGGACTGCAGCCTTCCAGGCTCCTCTGTCCATGGGATTTTCCAGGCAAGAGTACTGGAATGGGGTGCCATTGCCTTCCCCGTTAATATAGCTACTTCAGCTTTATTTTGCTTAGTGTTAGCATGGAGTTATTTTTAGATTTTTCTTTAATTTCTTTTTTGTCTTTACTCATCCCTTTACTCTTAATCTGTATGAGTATTTATATTAAGAGTGGGTTCCTTGTAGGCAACACATAGTTGGATCTTATTTTTTTATCCCCTCTGGCAATGTCATTTAATTGATATATTTAGACCATTAACATTTAAAGTGATTATTGATATTGTTGGATTAGATTAATATTTTCCATATTTGTCACTGTTTTCTATTTGTTGCTCTTGTTCTTCATTTTAATTTTTGTCTACCATTCTTTTTCTGCCATTTGTGGTTTTAATTGAGCTTTTTGTATGATTCCATTTTCTCTCTTTTCATAGCAGATAAATTATACTTTTTTTTTTTACTTTTTCTAGTGGTTGCCCTAGAGTTTGCGATATACATTCACAACTAATCCATGTCCCCTTTTATATAACACTATACTGCCTCATTAGTAGTGTAAGTATCTTATAAAAACAAAATAATCCTAATTCTTCCTTCCTGCCCCTTCTGCCATTGCTGTCATTTATTTCACTTATATATTAAGTATTGAAACTGTTACTATTATTATCTTGAGCAAAAAATATTGATCTGTTAGATCAATTAAAAATAAAAAAAAAAGTTTTAACTCATCTCCTCTCCAATTCTCTTTCTTTCTTTATGTAGATCAGAAGTTCTGACCTATATTATTTTCCTTCTCTCTGAAACACTTCTTCTAAGATTTTTTTGCATGGCAGGTTCACTGGCAACAAATTCTCTCAATTTTTTAATTTAAATTTATTTATTTTAATTATCGCTAATTACTTTACAATTTTTATCTGAGAAAGTATTTCTCCTTTACTTTTGGAAGTTAATTTCCCATGATACAAAATTTCAAGTTGGTGAGTTTTTTTCTCTTAACATGTTAAATATTTCATCCCACTCTCATGTTGCTTACATGACTTCTGAGTAGAATCCAGATATAATTCTTATCTTTACTTTTCTTTAGGTAGGATAATTTCTTTTAAGATTTTTTCTTTATCTTTGTTTTTTACAGTTTGAATATGATATTCCCAGGTATTATTTTGGAGCATTTATTATGTTTTGTGTTCTCTGAGTTTCTTGGATCTATGATTTGGTGTCTGACATTAATTGGGGAAATTCTTAGTCCTTTTTGCTTCAAATATTTTTTCTGTTCCTTTCTTGCTTTTGTCTCCTTCTGGTATTCCCATTATGTATATGTTACATCTTTCATAGTTGTCCCAAAGTTTATAGATATTCTGTTCCATTTTTTCCAGTTTCTTTTTCTTTGCTTTTCAATTTTGGAAGTTTCTATTGATATACTTATGACCAACCTAGATAGCATATTCAAAAGCAGAGACATTACTTTGCCAACAAAGGTTCTAGTCAAGGCTATGGTTTTCCTGTGGTCATGTACGGATGTGAGTTGGACTGTGAAGAAGGCTGAGCGCCAAAGAATTGGTGCTTTTGAACTGTGGTTTTGGAGAAGACTCTTGAGAGTCCCTGGGACTGCAAGGAGATCCAACCAGTCCATTCTAAAGGAGATCAGCCCTGGGATTTCTTTGGAAGGAATGATGCTAAAGCTGAAACTCCAGTATTTTGGCCACCTCATGCGAAGAGTTGACTCATTGGAAAAGACTCTGATGCTGGGAGGGAGTGGGAGCAGGAGGAGAAGGGGACGACAGAGGATGAGATGGCTGGATGGCATCACTGACTCGATGGACGTGAGTCTCAGTGAACTCCGGGAGTTGGTGATGGACAGGGAGGCCTGGCGTGCTGCGATTCATGGGGTCACAGAGTCGGACACGACTGAGCAACTGATCTGATCTGATGGACATACTCTCAATCTCACTGACTTTCCTCATCCATGTCCAATCTACTAATGAGACTATTAAAGGCATTCCTCATTTAGGTTACACTATTTTTTTTTATCTCTAGTATATCTTTTTTATTTTCTTAGGATTTTCTTCTCTCTGTGTACATTGCCCATCTGTTCCTGTATATTGTCTACCTTATCCATTAGAGCCCTTACCATGTTAATCATAGTTGTTACAAATTCTTGGTCTGATAATTCCAACACCCCAGCCATATCTTGTCTGGTTCTGATGCTCTCTCTGTCTCTTTAAACTCTGTTTTGGCTTTTAAGTATGCTTTGTAATTTTTTAGTATAATTTTAGTATAGTACTTTGCCCTGTGACTTCACTTCTCTAATGAATCTAAGAAGAGTTGTTGATTTTTCAGTTTGTTCAGCTTTTTATTACTTGTTAGGATATTAATGTTGAATTGTAACTGTTCTTTATAAATTCTGGATACTCAACCCTTTTCAGATAAATAATATGTAAATATTTTATCCTATCGTGTTGGTTGTCTTTTCACTTTCTTGCTGGTGGCCTTTGAAGCATAAAAGTTTTTAATATTTTATTGTGGTAAAATATACATAATAAAACCTACCATTTTAAGCATATGCTTCAGTGGTATTAAGTACATTCACATTGTTGTGCAATCATCACCACCACCCATATCCAGAACTTTGTTATTTTCCCAAACTGAAACTCTATACTCATTAAATAATAACTTCCCATTTTATCCTCCTATGACCCCCTGGCAACCAACATTCTACTTTCTGTGTCTATGTATTTGATTACTCTATGTAATTTATTATAAGAGAAATTATACAATATTTGTCCTTTTTAAACTCATTTAACTTAGCATAACGTCTTCAAGGTTCATCCATGTTGTGGCATATGTCAGAATTTCTTTCCTTTCTAAGGTTGAATAATAGTCTATGTTTGTATATATCACATTTTGTTTATCCACTCATCCATTAATTGATATTTGGGTTGTTTTCACCTTTCAGCTTTGAACATAAGTATACAAATATCTGTTCAAATCCCTGTTTAAAATTATTTTGAGTATATAACCAAAAATTATTCTTAATTTTCATGAAGTTCAATTTATCTACTGTTTTCTTTTGTTGCTTGTGCTTTCATTGTTGTAACAAGCAAGAAACCATTGCCTAGTCTAAGGTCATGAAGATTTACTTTTGTGCCTTCTAAGAGTTTTATAGTTTTAGTTCTTACATTTAAGACTATGCTTCATTTTGAGGTAATTTTATATTTGGTGTGATGTAGGGGTTTTACTCGAAGAAGGCAATGGCAACCCATTCCAGCACTCTTGCCTGGAAAGTCCCATGGACAGAGGAGCCTGGTAGGCTGCAGTCCATGGGGTCGTGAAGAGTCGGACACGACTGAGTGACTTCACTTTCACTTTTCACTTTCATGCATTGGAGAAGGAAATGGCAACCCACTCCAGTGTTCTTGCCTGGAGAATCCCAGGGACGGGGGAGCCTGGTGGGCTGCCGTCTATGGAGTCACACAGAGTCGGACACGACTGAAGTGACTTAGCAGCAGCAGCAGCGGTTCATTGAGACTTTTACATTTATATTCATAAGAGATAAAACTACAGTTTTCTTCTCTTGTGAAGGCTTTTGCTTGCTTTGATATCAGGATAATACTGGCCTCATGAGTTGAGAAATGTTCTTCCCTATTGTGAAGGGAAGATTGGTATTAATTCTCTAATGTTTGACACAATTCATTAGTAAAGGCATTTGGTTTGGATTTTTTATTTTTGATAGAGTGAAAAGTGTTTCAGTTACTAATTCAATCTTTTGTTATATTTCTCTTCAGGTGCTTTGTTTCTTCTTGCAATAATTTTGGTAGTTTTTGGTTTGTATGACTTTGTCTATTTCATCTAAGTTGTCTAATTTAGTGTCACACAGCCATTGACGGTATTCACTTCAGTTCAGTTCAGTTCAGTCACTCAGTCGTGTCTGACTCTTCCGGACCCCATGAGCTGCAGTGCACCAGGCCTCCTGTCCATCACGAAGTCCCGGAGTTCACCTAAACTCATGTCCATCGAGTTGGTGATGCCATCCAGCCATCTTATCCTCTGTCGTCCCCTTCTCCTCCTGCCCCCCAATCCCTCCCAGCATCAGAGTCTTTTCCAATGAGTCAACTCTTCGCATGAGGTGGCCAAAGTACTGGAGTTTCAGCTTTAGCACCAGTCCTTCCAAAGAACACCCAGGACTGATCTCCTTTAGGATGGACTGGTTGGATCTCCTTGCAGTCCAAGGGACTCTCAAGAGTCTTCTCCAACACCACAGTTCAAAAGCATCAATTCTTCGGCTCTCAGCTTTCTTCACAGACCAACTCCCACATCCATGCATGACCACTGGAAAAACCATAACCTTGACTAGATGGACCTTTGTTGGCAAAGTAATGTCTCTGCTTTTTAATATGCTATCTAGGTTGGTCATAACTTTCCTTCCAAAGAGTAAGCATCTTTTAATTTCATGGGTGCAACCACTTGTACTCTTTTATTTCTGTATGGCTGTAGTGATAGCCCCTCTTTGTACTTAATTTTACTAATGAAAATTTTCTGTTTTGTTGTTCTGATCAATTTGGTTAAAGGATTGCCAATTTTGTAGATATTTCAAAGAATCAACTTGTGGTTTCATTGTTTTTCTCCATTTTTAATTCTCTCTTTTATTTATTTCTGTTCTAGTCTTAAATATTGCCTTCCTTCTGCATGCTATGTGTTTAGTTGGCTCTTCTTTTCTAGTTCCTTTAGCTGGAAAATTAGGTTCATGATTTGAGATTTTGTTTTCTTTTAATCCTTTGTTGAGATAAAAATTCACATACCATAACATTTGTCCTTTTAAAGTGTACAATTTGGTGTTTTTGGTATATTTTCAATGTTTTCCAACCATTTCTACTTTCTAATTTCTGAATATTTTTATCACCCCCAAGAAGACTGTTCCTAGTAGCAATCTCTTCCCAACCTCTTCATTCCCCAGCCCCTGGTGAACAGTAATATACTTTCTATCTATATGGATTTTGCCTATTCTGGACATTCTGTAGCAAATATTTTTGGTTGACAGGTTTTCTCTTTCATCATTTTGAATATGTCATCCTGTTGCCTTCTGACCTCTATTCTATTTAGTAGAAGTTAGCCATTAAGCTTGTAGCGTTTTTCTTCTCCATGATGAGTCATTTTTCTCTTGCTCCTTTCAAGATTTCCCTTTGTTTTTGGCTTTCAACATTTTGACTATGATGTCTCTGGGGTATCCCTCCTTGTGCTTATCCTATTGTTATTTGTAGAGCTTCTTAGATATGTAGATTAATGGTTTCTCCAAATTTGAGTAGTTTTCATTATTTTTGAGTATTCTTTCCTGACCCAGGGATGAAACCTGGGTCTCCTGCATTGCAGGCAGATTCTTCACCATCTGAGCCACCATGTAGTCTAAAATCTCACTGCATATGTATTGGTGAGCTTATTGGTGTCCCACATTTCTCCGAGGCTGTTCATTTTTCTTCATTCTATGTTCTCAGCCATTTTCAATTTGCATAATATATACATTGATCTACCTTCAAATTTTCTGATTCTTTTCTTCTGCCATCTCAAATCTACTGTTGAGCTCCTTATTTTTTAATTAATTTATTTTTAATTGGAGAATAATCACTTTACAATATTGTGTTGGTTTCTGCCATAAACCAACATGGATCAGCTCCTTATTGAATTTTTCATTTCACTTATAATACTTTTCAACTCCAGAATTTTTATTTGGTTCTTTTAAAAATTTTCTGTTTATTGATATTCTCTTTGTGATGAGATATTATCGTTATGCATTCTTTTCTTTAAGTATTATTTCCTTCAGTTCTTTGGAAATGTTTATAACAGCTGATTTATTTTCTAAGTCTAACATTTGGCCCCCTCAAGACAGTTTTATTGCCTAATATCTCTTTCCAGTTTATGGGTTACAATTTCCTGTTTTGTAATTGTGCATGTTTCATAGCTTTTTGCTGAAAACTAGATATATATAACAAGTCAGATAATATACCGTAGCAACTCTAGCTACTGTTACTGACTTTTATGGACGAGGTTGGTGAAGTCTATTCCCTACATTATACAACCTCTAAAGTCGCAGCCAGTGATTATTGTGATTTCAAATGGACTCTGTTTCTTCCACTGAGATCCCCATTTAGCTTCTGAGTAATGTAACTCTAGTTAGTGGTATCATACCCAGCTATTAGCCTCTACTAATTACTCCTTAATTTCATTATTGTTTTTTTAATGATGCCTGTGGGCATAAGTCATTCCACAATCCGATCCAATTAAATCTGCTGCTCCATTGCAGGAGTAAAGTGTTATCAGTCTTTGAGGCTTGCTCAGACTCTAGAATAGTTCTTCTTAGTTCTTTCCCTGATTCTCTCTTTTAAACTTCTAGCTGGTCTACTATTTTACAGTCCCCTACTAAAAATTCTGAAGCCCTTAGACCTTCTTAATTGCTTATCACCAAGACCTAAATTATTTCTGACAAAGCAAAAATTTTTCCAATCTTTTTTCTAAATAAAGTTATTTCCTTTAGGGAGAGCTAAAGAGGCTTTCCAGTCTTCAAATACTTTCTTTCTTCTGGGTTGAACTTCTGCTTTATTGTACTTGAGCTCGAGGTAGAAAGAGGATCCCACATTCACAGAGTGCCATTACTCTATGAGAAGGGTGCTAGGCAAGATGGTAGATCCTGATTTTTCTGACTTGTCTTTCCTAGCATGGAACCTGCAACTTATGAGTGAACTAGGACCAGAGGTTGAGAAATCTGTATTCAGGACAGGAAACAACAGTTAGAACTGGACATGGAACAACAGACTGGTTCCAAATAGGAAAAGAAGTACATCAAGGGTATATATTGTCACCCTGCTTATTTAACTTATATGCAGAGTACATCATGAGAAATGCTGGGCTGGGGGAAGCACAAGTTGGAATCAAGATTGCCAGGAGAAATATCAATAACCTCAGATATGCAGATGACACCACCCTTATGGCAGAAAGTGAAGAAGAACTAAAGAGCCTCTTGATGAAAGTGAAAGAGGAGAGTCAAAAAGTTGGCTTAAAGCTCAACATTCAGAAAACTAAGATCATGGCATCTGGTCCCATCACTTCATGGCAAATAGATGGGGAAACAGTGGAAACAGTGGATGACTTTATTTTGGGGGCTCCAAAATCACTGCAGATGGTGACTGCAGCCATGAAATTAAAAGATGCTTACTCCTTGGAAGGAAAGTTCTGACTGACCTAGATAGCATATTAAAAAGCAGAGACATTACTTTGCCAACAAAGCTCTGTCTAGTCAAGGCTGTGGTTTTTCCATTGGTCATGTATGGATATGAGAGTTGGACTATAAAGAAAGCTGAGCACTGAAGAATTGATGCTTTTGAACTGTGGTGTTGGAGAAGACTCTTGCGAGTCCCTTGGACTGCAAGGAGATCCAACCAGTCCATCCGAAAGGAGATCAGTCCTGGGTGTTCATTGGAAGGACTGATGCTAAAGCTGAAACTCCAATACTTTGGCCACCTCATGCAAAGAGCTGACTCATTTAAAAAGACCCTGATGCTGGGAAAGATTGAGGACAGGAGGAAAAGGGGACGACAGAGGATGAGATGGTTGGATGGCATCACCGACTCAATGGAGATGAGTTTGAGTAAACTCTGCGAGTTGGTAATGGACAGGGAGGCCTGGTGTGCTGTGGTCCATGGGGTCCGGAAGAGTCAGACACGACTGAGTGACTGAACTGAACTGAGGGCAGAGGTAATTAGAGACAATGTTCTTGGTGCCATGCCTGGAGTAGAGCTCTCACAATACCAGTAAGAGCTGAGTGGCAGAAAGGCTCCTCAGTCCTCCTGGCTGTGCTTGTCTGGAACAAAGATTTTATAACACAGAGCTGAGGGAAGGATGAGAAGTAACTGTATCCTATAATTCCAGGAGTCACACTGGAGACCAATACTGGGACCTGGAGAAAGACAGAGCTCCCTATTAGTGGCCACAGTCACCTGGAATAGAGCTTGTATTACACTGAGCAGGAGAAGGCAGAGATGGGAGTAAATCATGGCCCAAATTGCATGGGCTATTGCTGTTCTTACCAAGATTTGTTATGGTATTTTGAATAAATACTTCTCCATTTGTTATATGTCATTAGAACAGCTCCTTAATAAAATTTAAGGAATTGTACCAATTATGGCTTTTCCCCTAGAAAATGGATCCACACACCACCATTTTTGAACTAGAACCCTTTCTTTTAAGTTTGTAAACACCCTCCTACGTGTCTTTCTCTCTCTCACTCATACACACACAAACACACACACACACACACACACACACACACATACAAACACATAGACTCTTTTCTTTCTGACCCAAGATCTCATCTCAGCAAGATAGTGGGAGAAGCCTGAACCCTGGGACAAGAATTGGATCCAGGACCCCCTTGTAAATTTGTCCATCCTAGTAGCTTCTTCCTTAAGGAGGCTAAAGACCAGGCTGAGGGTGGGGAATCAGAAAGCACCAAGTCGTGGTGAGGCCCTAGCCATTCTGTCCCCTGAGTAGTGGCAAGAGTAAGAGGTAGGCCTTACAGAGGAGAGAGGCTACAGGTCCCTGCAGCAAAGCAGATTGGGATAACACCCTTGGCCCCTGCAGGAAAGAGCCACAGGAAGACAGACTTGGGCCATGTTGGGCAAAACACTTTCTAAGGGAAAGCTACAGAAAGGGCTGTTGCAGGAAGAAGTAGCTCCCTGTCACCTGGGGGTTATTACCTAAGCAGAGGGCAGTGTGTTGAGGGGCTTCTGTCATTCACCAGGAGGTAGGAACCCAGGACTGTTGGGGGCCCATGGACCCTAAAATGCTCCAATCCCCACATCTTTGGAGGACAAAGCTTGCCCAATCCCATCTGGCCTGGTTAGGTGGCTCAGAAACACCCCAGGGACTGCAGGCCTTTTCTGGGGTTTCAAAAAGGAACAGTATTAGCATTCATTAGTGCTCTAATTGGCATTTAATTGCCAGTTTCACTCTGGCTTTTGGTCTTTATAATGAATACCTGAGGCATAGGCTGCCCCCAGCTGCCCCACCCTCGACCTTCTCCCTAGAGATCAGCTCCCAGCTGCATCTCATTGGTCCCTTCACCTCCACTCACATCCACCAACAAAGGTTGGAGACAGGAATGAACTTCCCCAGGGCATCTGCATTGCACCTTCTCTCCCTCCCCTTCCAGTGAGCTCAGAAAATCGGTGTTAATCCACCAGGCTTCAGTTGCTTAGCAACGGAAGAGCCTTCTCCTAGCAACTAGGAGCCACAAAGATGCTGCAGAGAAAAGGGGCTGTCTGGGCCCTGCGCCTGCTCAGCTCCTGACTGCTGCCTCCCTGATGTCTTTCTCATTGAGTATAGCCAGCCTTCTCAGATGCTGGGTCTTGAAAGGCTGATCTCCCGGGCAGCTGCTTGACCTCACCCCCCATCCCACCTGCCTAGAGCTTCTCTGAATCCCACCTTCCAGGCCAGCAGGAAGTAGCTCATGATCACAGCAAGGTGGCTCTAGGAAAGGCCCTCCCTCTGTCTCTCAGAGGGTGCTGGCTATGTTGGTTCTTCCAGTCTGGCCTGGTAGGTGGAAGTAGAGAGGGCCAGGCGCCTTTCACCCCACCCCAGGTAAGAGCAATTCCTGCCCAGGAATTGGGGGTGGGGAGTGCATTGTAATCCCAGCCCATCTAAGCCTGAAGGGAGGCAGGGTTCCACACTCAAGGCTTCTAAAAATCAGGAAACTGAGACTCAGAGAAGGGCTCAGGCCCACACAGCTTTCCAGTGAGAGGTGGGTCTGAATCAACATCAGAACTCAGGGGTCCCCAACACAGTCAGCGTCCTTGAGACTGCCAGGCCACTGTGCAGCACCAGAGGCTTCTGCCTTCTCTCCCCAAAGGACAGAGAAGACAGATTTCTCCACCCCAAAGAGGAAGCCTCCTGCCCTCCTGCCTTCTGGAATGGCCCCAACAGAGGGTGATCACCAGTGCAGAATTTCCATTTGACGAGCTGCTTTCCCAGGATTGTTTTTAACTCAGTAAGAGTTCAGGAACATCCCCCCAGAGGAGGCCTGTCTGAAATTTCTGACTCTGAGTGGGTGCTAACTGGTATCTTACTTAATCACAGATCTCCCTAATCTTTGCAGGAGGTGCACATGTGCACCCACCCCACCCCTATCCTGCTTCTGTGGAGCCTCAAGCTCTGATGATAAGGCTGCCCCCAAGAATAAACCATGGAAAGTGAGAGCTGTGGGAAACCAGCATCCAACAAGAGACCCTGCCCCCATCTCTCCCCCTGGGCCAGGCTGCTAGGCAGGGACAAGCTTTCCTCTGGGCAACTTCTTTCTACCTTCCCCCACTCCTTGCTTCTCTCCCTCCCTTTCCCTTTTCTCCCTCCCAAGAAAAGGGCTTCTGGCTTCTATTGCCTGGCAACCAAACTGGGCTGCCACAGGCTGAGGGGAGCAGCACAGATGCTGCCTAGTGAGGGGGCTGAAGTGAGGGGGTGAAATCAGTCTCTAGTCATATGTCACTGTTGCTCACAAAACAGATACCAGGCTTTTCTTAAATTTGTGATTGTTGTTCCCTATGATGAAAACGCTTCCAAAGGCAGGCAGCTAAGCCACATTTGGGTAAACATCTCCTTGATCCACCCTTTTCTATTTCATATGAAAAGCTTTTTGTGGTGGAAAATTTCAAGCCTATATACAAGTAGAATAGCATAATGAACCTCCTGTGGACATCGCCCAGCATCAATAATTAGCAACCCCTGGCCAGATATCATATCATTGAATCTGCATTTCAGTATGTAGCTTTGAAACATGAGAACTCTCTTTTAACAGACCTACAATGTCATTACAACACCTAAAGTAATTAATAATTCCATAATGTCATCAAATATCCAGGCAGTGTTCAAAGTTCAAGCACCTCATCAATATCATGAGGTGTTGACTGTTGTTTTTTTTCACAGTTTACTTGAGTCAAGATCTAAAAAAAGGACACAGAAATCTAGAGGTTCCCCTTTGTGAATATTTTGGGGGAGGAAAACCTTTTCTTCTACTCTCTTAGGTTTAGCACAGAGGCCCTGTGAGTGAAAACTGGTAAAAGACAGACTGACAGGAGGAAAAAAAAAAAACACCCCAGAGTTTATTTACATGTGCAACTTCCATATACACAGAAGAACTCAGTGATGATAACTCAAAGGTGTGGTTGGAATTTGGGGCTTACATGCCAACTTACTGGATGAAATGGGGGAGAAAGGTCCTTGCCAGGAATATAAATGATTTTTGGAAACATACATGGATATTCAGGAAAACAAACACTTGATAGGAAAGGCTGTAATGTTTGTCTATATAGGTGTGAGTGATCTTTCTTTTTCAGGGCCGCAAAGTTACTCAGAGAAAAAATTTGGGGTAGACTTTATTCTACCTTCCAGAAGTGGATCCCTAGAAGGAATTTTTGGCAGCTTCATTTCCTAGAAGTTGCTGCTTTTAGTCAGATAAAGGAAGCTCAAAAAAGGCTTTTTACCCTGTTGTTTATCAAATCACAAATGTCTTCAGCTAAAATAATCTTTATACCAACTCTGGGTCCCAACTGTGTCCAAACAGTATGCTGAAATCACAAGGAAGCGAAATTACCCTGCAAACCACTAACTCCGGGCTCTTCCCAGGAGGCCTCCTGTGAGCTCTGCCTTGAGTTATGTGAGGCATTATTAATTCCCAAATCTTGAGATTCAAAGTGATGAAATGAAGAACTCAAGGTCACCCAGCTACTGAGGCACTAGGCCAGGCTGGTAACTCACATCAGGAGCCTAAACTCCTAACAACCACGCCCTGCCACTCCACCCGTCCTGCCTCCAGACGTAGGGAAGGCCTCCACACTGCGCCCACCTCCTAGTCCAGGTCCCACCCAGAATATGTCAAAGACTGACACATTCCCACCTCCTCTGACCACCCTGGCCCATTTCTCTCTGTTCCCAGGTGTCTGCCCTTGGGTGCAGGGACCTCAGTTTCTCCCTCACCCAGAAGCACGCCAAGTACAGGGATGTTGGTTCTGGATATATGTGACCTGCCCCAGCTGAGCCTCACCCACAGTCATTTGGAAGGTGCTCCCCACAGGGCAGCTGACTGACTGACTGCCTGCCTGAGTGAAGGGCCTTCTGGAGGGTGAGTGGGCTGGATGTACAGGCGAGGCTTTGAGGAGAGATCCTGGATCCCAGGCTGGAGCAGCCATCAGATATACTCCATAGTGTTAGGGGGTCTCTCTTGCCTGCAGAGAAGGAAAGGGATTGTCTAGGGAGCAGCCTGGACTTGGGCATCAAGAAGACAGACGCCTCTGGCCTCACTCCTCCCTCCCATAGGTCATTTACCCTCGAGACCTCAGGAAGTCTTCATGTGTGCAGAGAATACACTCCAGAGATTCGCCTGGGCTGCCCTGCAGTTGCAGGAAGCCTCTCAGTCTGGAGTCATGAAACTGGCTCTTGCCAGAGAGCCCTGGTCACAGGTCTGGGTCTCTGCTCTTTCTCTACGCTGCTCCATGACCCTGGGCGGGCTACTTCCTCCCTGGAGGTCTGAGCTTCCTCATCTATACAATGAGGGGGCTGTACCCGTCCATCTCCAGGGGCCCATTAGCTTCCATGTTTCTGTGATCTCCAGGAAAGGGAGACCCACAACATTCCTCAGTAAATGATTGCTGGTTTTAATTATGTTTACAGTCAAGAGGGTCTTCCTGCCTGTGTCCTACTGTCTCTGAACCTCATTTGTCTGGCCGAGGTCTGGATCGAGCTAAGCTTCTTGATTGACCCAGAAGTACCTGGGCAGTGACAGCCATTTTCATCACAACTCAGTCTCAATGGTAGGAGAGTGAGCTCTAGAACCCTCAAGGCTCTGCTCCCAATCCCCGAGGTATTCAGGAAGCAGCAGTGTTCAGACATCATGGAGATGAGCAATTGTGGCACCAAGTGGCTCTTTGCCCTTAATGTAGCCCAACATCCTCACTTTCCAGATAAGGAAACAGGGACTTGTCCAAGGCCACACAGAGCAGGGACAGGGAGGAGCTTGGGGTCGGAAAGAGCTGGGGACCTCCTCAGGAGGGATCTTTCCTGGGCAGGGTGGCTGATGGTGAAGTGGAGAGCCAGCCCCCTAAGGAGCAGAGTTGTGGCATGAACTAAAACTAGTTTATGACACTCACCCTCAGGAAGCTCCTGGGTTCTCCTGGGCAAATACAGGACACACTCACATGCACACATGCATGCGTGCACACCACATAAGTCATAAAGAGGTCATAAGCACCTCACTCTCCCAAGTGCCTGAGCTGGGACTCTAACTTGACTACCCACCAGGAGCCACTGAGTATCCTAGCTACTTCTTTTATTCAACAAATAGTGACCCGAGTGACTGGGAACTGAACAGTGAACAAGTGGGATGTGGTCCTGCCCTCTCAGAGCTTGCAGCCTAGCCAGGTGGGCAAGTGCTCCAGAGGAGAGTCCAACCCAGGGAACTGCCCCACCCCAGGGGCAGTGGGAATCCAGCGGAGCCCACCTCAGGGGCTCAGGGGCCCAGGGACCATCCTGTGCTGCAGGCCCTTTCCCGGCTGCCTGTGCCCATTTCTGGAACAGTCAATTCTGGTTGATTGGGAAGGTAGCCTTGGGGAGGCTTGGTCTCCTCTCTTCAGGCCAGGCAGACATGGTCAAGGCTGAAGATGACCCTCTGGAACATTTTGTCATGTCAGTGATAACCGGGCAACTTCTGGGGCTTGGAGAAGAGGTGAGGCTCCCCTTCATCAGACCAGGGGTTCTCAAAGTAGTGGCCTGGGACCCCCAAGCTCACTGTTGAGCCTTCAGTAGCTCTTCTGAGCAGAAGTTGCATATTAGCAGGGTGCCCTTCCCCTTGCTGGCTTTTGTGATGCCAAGTGTGGGTTGCAAGGCCTCCAAGAATGGCAATAGTTCAACTGTTCTGAAAAAAGTTTCCTTCCCAGTCCCCCACCCCTTACCTCTTGCAGAGGGCTGAGACATTTCCTTCTTCAAACCTGTGTTTGCAATTTAGCTTCCATCGACCTTGACAATTGACATAATGGGTAGAAAACAAGGCTGCCCCTTTTCTCCATCCCTGCTGCTCTTCTCCTATGTATGTGGGAGTGTGTGTGTGGGGGGCGGGGGGGGGGGTTGGTGGGGGGGAAGTGACACAGGAAAGAAGAGGGGAAAATATGGGAAAATGTCCTGTGGATTCTTTACTTACTGAGCTCAGGGACACACAGAGATGATTAACTTTCAGGGAAAAAAATAAGAAAACACCTAATTTTACCTGCCTAGTCATCCCTGCTGTTTGACCTCCGAGTCTTCTGGTTTCCAGGCTGTTTCATAAGTACTGAGGTATTGAGAAGCTGTATGTGTTCTGGAAACAAGATGAAGGGCCCTTTGGTCCCTGGGGCCCACTCCCACAGACTCTGTCGAGATGATCTGTCTTTGCCACTGACCCTGGTGTGGGGCCTGTGTCCATGAAAAACAATGATCCCTGTGGGTCTTCAGTCCCTTGGGGGGCCACACCTTCCCTCTGGCCCCCATGCTGTGCCCCACCCCTGTCAGACTTTGGAATAAGAGGAAGCATAGGTGTGGTGGCATCTAGCCCTTTATTTCTAAGAGCTGCAAACTGAGACCCAGGGAACACAGGGCACTTGCTGTTTGTATAGTGATCAGAAAGCTGAAAGTCTCTATTTTACTTAGTTATTGGTAATTTAAACCAGTGCTTTAAATTTTAAATATTCTGAAGTAAAATGTACAATCCTGATGAATCTGAAAAGATCAATTATAAACATCAGTATATCAATATAAACATCAAAACGTCAATACAAACATCAATATAAACATTGATATAATTCTGAGCCTGTACTTTATTTATTCTATTTCACAGATAGATAAATTCTAGAGTCATTTTCTCAGTGTCCCCCAGTGATCATCTGCACAATGAAACTCTTTTCTTAGTAATACCTAACCTTTGTAAATAGAATAACTGGATGTCATAATTTATATATGTTGTTCCATTGTTATTATTGAAATTAAAATTTCATGTGAAAATTGGCATAGTATGGATGATAAATTAAGCATTCCTCTTCTTTACATACCATCCACTTTACTTCATATGCATTATATTATTTTTTATTTTAATTTTTCCTTTTTTTAAGCAATATGTACATGTTGATTCCAAACTCCCAATCTGTCTGTTCCTTCACCACTCCCCGCCACTGACCACAAGTTCATTCTCTAATTCTGTAAGTCTATTTCTGTTTTATAAATAAGATCATCTGTATCATTTTTTATATTTATTTTATTCATTTATTTGACTGTACCAGGTCTGAGTTACAGCATGTAGAAGCTAGTTCTCTGATCATGGATCGGACCTGGGCTGTCTGCATCGGCCATGTGGAGTCTTAGCCACTGGCTGCTGCTACTGCTGCTAAATTGCTTCAGTCATGTCCGACTCTGTGTGACCCCATAGACGGCAGCCCACCAGGCTCCCCTGTCCCTGGGATTCTCCAGGCAAGAACACTGGAGTGGGTTGCCATTTCTTTCTCCAATGCAGGAAAGTGAAAAGTGAAAATTAAGTCGCTCTGTCGTGCCCGACTCTTAGCAACCCCATGGACTGCAGCCTTCCAGGCTCCTCCGTCCATGGGATTTTCCAGGCAAGAGTACTGGTGTGGGGTCCCATTGCCTTCTGGACCACCAGGGAAATCCAATTTGTATCATTTTTTAGAATTCCATATATATGTGAAATGATATGATATTTACCTTTCTCTGTCTTTCTTCACTTAGTAAGACAATCTCCAGATCCATCAATTTTCCTGAAAATGGCATTATTTCATTCTTTTTATGGATGAGTAATATTCTATTGTATCGATGTACCACACCTTCTTTTTCCATTTATCTGTCAAGGGACATTTATGTAGTTTACATGTCTTGGCTATTGTAAACAACACTGCAATGAACACTGGGGTGCATGTATTTTTTCAAACCAGGTTTTATCCAGATATATGCCCAGGAGCTTGGTGGTGCTGAATTATCTTAGCATTTGCTTGTCTGTAAACCTTTTGATTTCTCCATCAAATCTGAATGAGAATCTTGCCTGTTAGAGTTCTTCTGGTTATAGGTTCTTCTCTTTCATCATTTTGAGTATATTGTGCCACTACCTTCTTACCTGCAGTTTCTGGTGAGAAATCTGCTGGTAACCTTATTGGAATTTCCTTGTATGATATTTGTTTCTTTTTCCTTGTTGCTTTTAGTATTCTTCTTTGTCTATAGTTTTTGTCAGTTTGATTATTATGTGTCTCAGCAGATTCCTCCCTGGTTTATCCTGCCTGGGACTCTCTGTGCTTCCTAGATTTCAGTCACAGTTTCCTTTCCTGTGTTAGTGAAGTTTTTGGTCATTATCTCTTTAAATATTTTGTCAGGCCTTTTCTCTCTCTCTTCTCCTTGGGGACCCCTACAATGTGAATGTTGGTGTATTTAATGTTGTCCCAGAGGTCTCTGAGGTCTGTAAACAGTGCTGCAATGAACATTGGGGTACATGTATCTCAATTCTGGTTTCCTCAGCATGTATGCTCAGCAGTGGGATTGCTGGGTCATATAACAGTTCTATTTCCAGTTTTTAAGGAATCTCCACACTGTTCTCCACAGTGGCTGTACTAGTTTGCATTTTTCCACACCCTCTCCAGCATTTATTGTTTGTAGAATTTTTGCTGGTGGCCATTCTGACCGGTGTGATATGACACCTCATTGTGGTTTTGATTTGCATTTCTCTAATAATGAGTTCAGAGAAGGCAATGGCAACCCACTCCAGTACTCTTGCCTGGAAAGTCCCATGGACAGAAGAGCCTGGTAGGCTGCAGTCCATGGGGTCGTGAAGAGTCAGACACGACTGAGCGACTTCACTTCACTTTTCACTTTCATGCATTGGAGGAGGAAATGGCAACCCACTCCAGTGTTCTTGCCTGGAGAATCCCAGGGACGGGGGAGCCTGGTGGGCTGCCGTCTATGGGGTCGCACAGAGTCGGACATGACTAAAGCGACTTAGCAGCAGCAGTAGCAATAATGAGTTGGTGATGGACAGGGAGGCCTGGCATGCTGCAATTCATGGGGTCGCAAACAGTCGGACACGACTGAGCAACTGAACTAAACTGAATAATGAATGATGTTGAGGATCTTTTCATGTGTTTATTGGCCATCTATATGTCTTCTTTGGAGAAATGTCTGTTTCATTCTTTGGCCCACTTTTTGATTGGGTTTTTCATTTTTCTGGTATGGAGCTGCATGAGCTGCTTGTGTATTTTTGACATTAATTCTTTGTCAGTTGCTTCATTTGCTGTTAATTTTTTCCCATTCTGAAGGCTGCCTTTTTACCTTGCTTATAGTTTCCTTCTTTGTGCAAAAGCTTTTAGGTTTAATTAGGTCCCATTTGTTTATTTTTGTTTTTATTTCCATTACTCTGGTAGGTGGGTCATAGAGGATCTTGCTGTGATTTATGTCAGAGAGTGTTTTGCCTATGTTTTCCTCTAAGAGTTTTATAGTTTCTGGTCTTACATTTAGATCTTTAATCCGTTTTGAGTTTGTTTTTGTGTATGGTGTTAGAAAGTGTTCTAGTTTCATTCTTTCACATGTGATTGACCAGTTTTCCCAACACCACTTGTTAAAGAGATTGTCTTTTCTCCATTGTGTATTTTTGCCTCCTTTGTCAAAGATATGATGTCCATAGGTGCATGGATTTATCTCTGGGCTTTCTATTTGTTCCATTGATCTATATTTCTGTCTTTGTCCCAGTACCATACTGTCTTGATGACTGTGGATTTGTAGTATAGTCTGAAGTCAGGAAGGTTGATTCCTCAAGTTCCATTCTTCTTTCTCAAGATTGCTTTGGCTATTTGAGGTTTTTTGTACTTCCATACAAATTGTGAAATTATTTGTTCTTGTTCTGTGAAAAATACTATTGGTAGCTTGATAGGGATTGCATTGAATCTATAGATTGCTTTGGGTAGTATACTCATTTTCACTATATTGATTCTTCCAATCCATTAACATGATGTATTTCTCCAACTATTTGTGTCATCTTTGATTCCTTTCATCAGTGTTTTATAGTTTTATATATATATATTTTTTGTTTGTTTGTTTGTTTTGTTTTGTTTCTTTAGGTAAATTTATTCCTCAGTATTTTATTCTTTTCATTGCAATGGTGAATGAGATTGTGTCCTTAATTTCTCTTTCTGTTTTTTCATTGTTAGTGTATAGGAATGCAAGGGATTTCTGTGTGTTAATTTTATATCCTGCAACTTTACTATATTTATTAGAGGATTATGTCATCTGCAAACAGTGAGAGTTCTACTTCTTTTCCAATTTGGTTTTATTTCTTTTTCTTCTCTGATTACGATGGCTAGGTCTTCCAAAATTATGTTGAATAGTAGTGGTGAGAGTGGGCACCCTTGTCTTGTTCCTGTTTTTACAGAAATGCTTTCAGCTTTTCACTATTGAGGATAATGTTTGCTCTGGGTTTGTCATATATGGCTTTTCTTATGTTGAGGTATGTTCCTTCTATCCCTGCTTCCTGGAGAGTTTTGTTTTTTTTTAATCATAAATGGGTGTTGAATTTTGTCAAGGGCTTTCTCTCCATCTATTGAGATAATCATATGGTTTTTATCTTTCAGTTTGTTAATATGGTATATGACATTGATTGATTTGCAAATATTAAAGAATCCTTGCATCCCTGGAAGAGATGCCCACTTGGTCATGATGTGTGATTTTCTTAATATGTTGTTGAATTCTGTTTGCTACAATTTTGCTGAGGATTTTTGCATCTATGTTCATCGGTGATATTGGCCTGTAGTTTTCTTTTTTTGTGGCATCTTTGTCTGCTTTTGGTATTAGGGTGATGGTGGCCTCATAGAATGAGTTTGAGAGTTTACCTTCCTCTGCAATTTTCTGGAAGAGTTTCAGTAAGATAGGTGTTAGCTCTTCTCTAATTTTTTGGTAGAATTCACCTGTGAAGCCATCTGGTCCTGGGCTTTTATTTGTTGGAAGATTTTTTATTACATTTTCGATTTCCACACTTGTGATGGGTCTGTTAAGATTTTCTATTTCTTCCTGGTTCAGTTTTGGAACGTTATACTTTTCTAGGAATTTGTCCATTTCTTCCAAGTTGTCCATTTTATTGGCATATAATTCCTTGCAGTAGTCTCCTATAGTCTTTTGTGATTGTTTTTTTCTGGGTTTTTATTTTGATCATTCTTCAGCAACATATTTTTTTGTCATCTACTTTGGTCTAACTTTCTGTGTTTGTGGTCTCCTTACCACAGGCTACAAGACTGTAGTTCCTTTTGCTTCTGGTGTCTGCCTCCTGGTAAGTGAGGTTGGAACAGGGGCTTGTGTAGGCTTCCTGGTAGGTGGGAATGGTGACTGCCTGCACATGGTGGGTGGAGCTAGGTCTTGTCCCTCTAGTGAGTAGAAACCTTGTCAGGAGTTGTTTATCAGGCAGCTGTGTGCTCAGGAAGACTTTAAGCATAGTGTGTGCTGATAGGTGTGGCTGTGTTCCTGCCCTGTTTGTTTTTTGGCCTGAGACATCCCAGCACTGGTGCCTACAAGCTGTTGTGTGGGGTCACATCTTGGTGAATAAATGGCAGCTTCCAAGAGGGCTTATGCTAATGAGTACTGCCTAGAATTGTCACCACTAGTGTCCTTGTTCCCACAGTGAGCCACAGCCACCCCTTACCTACACAGAAGACCCTCCAATACTAGCAGGTAAGCCTGGCCCAGTCTCTTATGAAGTCACCGCTTTTTTCCCTGGGTCCTGGTATACATGAGACCCTGTGTGTTCCCTTCAAGAGTGGAGTTTCTGTTTCCCCTAGTCCTTTGGAATTCCTGCCATCAAACCCCACTGAACTTCAAAGCTAGATTCTCTGGGGGTTCTTCCTCTCATTGCTGGGAAGCCTGATGTGGGGCTCAGAACTTTCACTCCTGTGAGAGAACTTCTGTGAAATAATTATTTTCCAGTTTGTGACTCACCCACCTGGTGTGTATTGGATTTGATTTAATTGCACTGGAACCCCTCTTACCATCTTATTGTGGCTTCTTCTTTGGATATAGAGTATCTTTTTTGGTAGCTTTCAGCATTTTTTGTTGATTGTTGTTCAGTTAATTTTGATTTTGGTATTTCTATGAGAAAAGTAAGCTCATGTCCTTTTACTCTGCTATCTTGTCTCTAGGAACAGTTTTAAGAAGATTCAATGGATGATTTTAGGATCTTTATCTCTTATTTCAGCCCAATACAGTTCAGGTAAAGAGTTATAGGGTCCTGTCAGGTCCAGAGGCCTGGCAACAGCTTTTCAAGATGCTTTATATCCAATGAGAAAGAGGCAATTCTGCTCTCCCTTATATACATTTTCTTCTATTTTCTTTAGGGGAGACAGAGTGACAGTCATATGTATTATTTTATACAGTCCTTTTAATAACCTTATAATATGACTACCATTACCCCCACTTTACAGAGTAGGAAAATTAATTTTAAGGGGTTAATTGTATGAAGTTATACAGAAGGTAATGATGAAGCTATAGCTGGGCATTAATTGTCAGAGTATTCTTTAATGTGTCTCACCAGAAAGGCCTAGGCTGTGTATAGAATAGCTACCTGGCTTCCACCTGTGCCATGTTGGAGATAGTATTTGCCTGGGCTGGGCAGATAACTCAGAGAATATCCAACTCAGAGTGGGAGGAGTAAGAGGGCTACTATTCCCAGGGCTGATGGTGAAGAAATTTTTCATGGCCACTGATGACAACAACACAAGCCAGTTGAGGAAGAAGGTTGGAGAGGATATGTTTGAAGCCCTTTGGGCAAGTAGGGCAGGAGGGAAGAACCCAGTGCAGTTGCTGCCATCTCTGGTGGGCTCCATCTCTGCTCTGGCTCTGTTTTGTTTCAGTTTCTAGTGAAAGCAACTTTGTAAAACTGTCTCCCCCTAGATAAGCATCACTTTCCATACAGAGGAAGCTGCTGAAGGGTACTGGAGACACCACTTCCCACCCTGACCTTTCATGTTCACCTGCTGCCAACTGGCACTGCTCTGTTCATGCTGAACAGAGTCATTTCTCTCCTACTAAATCCCAAAGTCCAAACTCATAATTAGTCTTTTATGTACCATATTTATTTTTGGAGGAGTTTGTCTTGGCATCAGGCTACTCTCTCCAAGGAGTACATGTCTCAACAAATAGCTCCTGCTCCTCTTCACTTTGGTGTTTCCTAGCTTGTTCATCCTGCCCCTACATGGCCTTTGGGGAATACCACCTACATAGAAGAGTGGAACAGGTTGCAGTGGAAGCTGGGTAGCCTGGGTTTTACAGATACCTGCTGCTCCACCATAACCCATCAGGTGTGGATCCTAACCCAGAGCCCAGACCAAACCTTAGCCCACTTCATGGAAAATCCCCTTGGGGATAGGCCCTCAGCCATTTCCTTTGAAGTGTTCCCTGAAATCTTATTCATCTTCCATAGGGTGGGAGGGTCCTGGGTCCAAGCACTGTCTGGGATAGAGGTACGTACTTGAAACCTTGGAGTCCTCCTCAGCTCTCTCCTCTATCCTGTCTCTTTAATATCTTAAGTCTTTGTGTACTAGAAGGGCTTCCCTGATAGCTCAGTCAGTAAAGAATCTGCCTGCAATGCAGGAGACTCCAGTTCAATTCCTGGGTTGGGAAGATCTGCTAGAGAAGGAATAGACTACCCACTCCAGTATTCTTGGGCTTCCCCTGTGGCTCAGCTGGTAAAGAATTTGCCTGCAATGCGGGAGACCTGGGTTTGATCCCTGGGTTTGATCCCTGGGTTGGAAAGATGCCCTGGAGAAGGGAAAGGCTACCCACTCCAGTATTCTGGCCTGGAGAATTCCATGGACTGTATAGTCCATGGGGTCACAAAGAGTCGGACATGACTGAGCAACTTTCACTTCACTTCACTTGTGTACTAGAAATATATAACATGTTACCTGAAGCTCTAACAAATTAGTGACTTTGGGTGATACATTTAATTTCTCTGGGCCTCAGTTTCTCCATGTGTAAAATAAGAATGTTGGTTTTTACCTGGAAACTCCCATGGACAGAACAGCCTGGCAGCTACAGTCCATATGGTCACAAAGAGTCGAACATGACTGAGCACAGCATAACATAACAATAAAAGTGAGAAGGTTGGTTTTGATGAATACTAAGTGTTGCTGTTTTGAACTCTTGTGTATGTGATTCAGTCTTAAGTCTGTTCTTATTGGCAGGTCTCCAGTTTAAGCTCCTTCCTACCATCCCTAAAAAATTCTGACATTGGCCTCATCAGTGGTGGTTTCCAATCCTTCCTCCATACTCTTATGGCCACAATGACCACAGTTATCTTTTTTAAATTAATTTATTTGTTTTAATTGGAAGCTAATTACTTTACCACAGTTATCTTTTGAACATTTCACTTCAACTGTGTGAGGGGTCTCCTTTACCTAAAGATTCAGGTCCTTTTCCCGACCCTGCCATTCAAAGCTCTCCACACTCAGGGCTGGAGAAATGTTCAAGACATCCATCCTGTGAGGGTCTCTGGGTACTCTTAAACAAGGAATTGTCAAAATATGCTATCAGAAATTGTCTAAGTTTTGAAATATTTACCTTTAACAACTAACATTTCAACATGCATCACATAAATACAAGGCAATCAATGTATGTCATTCACAAGACAATTACAAGATTAATAGGGTCTACATTGGAGATGTTTTCTGAATGACAGCTCCTGCCAAGTTGTCCTTCTGACCATTTCCCACAATGTGGTCCCTGACACTGAACACTACTAGTTGAGCCAATCCAGAGCTTCCCAAACTCGACAGTGCCCTTGAATTACCTAGGTGGTGCTATATGCAGCCAGACAAGTATGGTCCTCAGGCTGGTATTTGGGATCACTGGACAAGCTCCCTTTATATGTGTATTAGCTTCCTACTTGGATTGGCTAGACCTTTGGCTTGAATTGCTTCATAGCCACTTCAGGCTCTGGTATGAAGCCAAAACCCTGGCAGGTTCTTTGACAGTGTTCATTTCATGACTGAAGACCAGGATAGAAATGTGCTTGTAACTCTGCCTGTATTCCTGTCCGCTCCATACCCTCTTTAGAGATAACACATGCGTGCGTGCTAAGTTGCTTTTCATGGCCAATTCTTTTTGCAACCCTATGGCCTGCAGCCCACCAGGCTTCTCTGTCCGTGGGATTCTCCAGGCAAGAATACTAGAGTGGGTTGCCGTGCCCTCCTCCAGGGGATCTTCCAGACCCAGAGACTGAACCTGCATCTCTTATGTCTCCTGCACTGGCAGGCAGGTTCTTTACCATTAGCACCACCAACTCAGAGCCTCTACAAAAAGAAACTCCAAGCCTTCAAGACCCTAACATTACCCTCTACCTCTACCCAAATTATATGATTTTTTTTTTAACTTCTCTTGTCCTATCCCTTCAAACCCCTGCCATTCTCTTCAGTAACCTCATTTATGTGTCAGCGATCTTTGTCCAAACCCTGAGAGCTCCACATATCCAGTTAAAAGGAAACAGGGAGTATATTGGCTTTCTTTTATCTGATTCTCTTTTGACCCACAGTGCTTTCCTTGCTGCCTTGTGGGCACACACATAGGTATTCAAGTGAAACAAGCCCAGACTTGAGAGTTAAGAACTTCAAGGAATTTCTCTGCTCCTGGTACAGCAGGAAATCTGGGGCAAGTTATTTGCTTTCTTTGCACCTTGGTTACCTCATCTATAGATCAGGTACCATGAAACAATGAAAGATTAAACTCTGACCTTGCTGATAGATGGCATGTTCACCTGATCTGTGGCATTCCAAGTATATGGTGACCACAGGGTGCCTGCAATGTAGTGCCAATGGCTGGGAAGTGAATAAGGGAGTGAACACTAGGCTGAGGGTCAGAAGGCCCAAATTAGGCCCCTTTCTATTACTAGCTTGTTTTGTGTCCTTGGGCAAGCCACTCAAGCTCTCTGGCTTCATTTTCTTCCTTTTGTAAAATAGGGTTATGTACCTTAGCATAGTAGCTAAGAGCAAGGGCTTTAAAGTCAGATAGACCTGGGTTGGTGTCCCAGCTCTACCACTTACTAGCAATGTGCTAGTCTAGTCACCAAATCCCTTTTGGTCTGTTTACTTATTTGTGCTTAGTAGATCAGTCTTGTCCGACTCTGTGACCCCATGGACCATAGACCACAAAGCTCCTCTGTCCATGAGGATTCTCCAGGCAAGAATACTGGAGTGGGTTGCCATGCCCTCCTCCAGGGGATCTTCCCAACCTAGGGATCAAACCCAGGTCTCCTGCATTGCAGATGGATTCTTTACTGTCTGAGCCACCAGGGAAAGTAAATGGGCGCACTAACAGTATTCACTTGATGAGGTTGTTATGAAGATTAAATGAGATGACATAGCTAATATACATAAGGAATTTAACCTAGTGCCTGCCACATAGTAAGTACTATACAAGTGTCAGCTATTACTACTACTACTATGAAGAAAAGGAAGACTTGGGGGAGGACATTTGCTGGCTTATCTATATCAGGTTATTATATACTTGCTGTGAGGATGTAATGATATAAGTGCTGGAAAAGGGTTTGGAACATAAAAGGACTTTTCAAAAGTGAGGTGATATTGCAATTAAAACACAAAGGTGTTAGGTCCTCTTGCTGCCAAGAGGTTTATCCTGAGTATGTGAGATCTGGCTTGCTCAGTGGTGGCATGAAGGGCTATTTCCTTTCCCTCCTACATACCTATCCTTGCCATTATGATGATTTATTCCTCCTGGCAGACTGAATTAGAAGAGGAGATTTGAAACTCTGCTGAGGGTCTGGCTTTTAGTTGCTGCTGCTGCATTTCAAATTTTGGAGTGTGCTGGAACCCATGGGATGCCATGAAGACTCACTGCTCTGAGCAGTCATTAACTTCCACACACAAGGATCAGTTGCATAATGACCATTCAATAAATCTGGGCTGGTTAAAGAAGAGATATATGTGTCTGGGTGTGGGATTCCCTTCAGTAGCAGCCTGAGAGAAGTGACTGTCTTCATCTGCTGTCTCTAGGACACTATTTAATTTCTATTAGTACATGACAGGTCTCTCTTTTTTAATTAATTTATTGTTAATTGAAGGATAATTGCTTTACAGTATTGTGTTGGTTTCTACCAAACATCAACACGAATCAGCCGTAGATTTACACATGTCCCCTCCCACTTGAATATCCCTCCCACCTCCCTCCCCATCCTACCTTTCTAGGTTGTTACCCCCAATTTGAGTTCCTTGAGTCATACAGAAAATTCCCATTGGCAATCTATTTTATATATGGTAACATATGTTTCCATGTTACTCCCTCCATGCATCCCACATTCTCCTTCCTCCCCCCGACCAGCCATGTGCATAAATCTGTTCTCAATGTCTGTGTCTCCACTGTTGCTCTGCAAACAGGTTCATCAGTACCATCTTTCTAGATTCCATATATATGCATTAATATATGATAATTGCTTTTCTCTTTCTTACTTCACTCTGTATAATAGGCTCTAGGTTCATTCACCTGATTAGGACTGACTCAAATGTGTGCCTTTTTATGGCTAAGTAATATTCCATTGCATATATGTACCACAGCTTCTTTATGCATTCATCTGTTGATGACATCTAGGTTGCTTCTATGTCCTAGCTATTGTAAATAGAACTGCAATAAACATTGGTGTATATGTGTCTTTTTCAATTTTGGTTTCCTCAGGGTATATGCCTAGTAGTGGGATTGCTGGGTGATTTGGTGGTTTTATTCCTAGTTTTTAAAGAATCTTCATACTGTTTTCCATAGTGGCTGTAACAATTTACATTCCCACCAACAGTGCAAGAGGGTTCCCTTTTCTCCACACCCTCTCCAGCATTTATTGTTTGTAGAATTTTTGATGATGGATATTCTGACCAATGTGAGGTGATATCTCATTATAGTTTTTATTTGCATTTCTCTAATAATGAGCAATATTGAGCATCTTTTCATGTGTTTATTCATGTCAGGTATTTTATAGTACCTCACTTAATCTTCACAAAACAAACATTTAGTTGGCACTTTAAAAAAAACTTTTTATTTTGTGTTGGAGTATAGCCAATTAACAATGTTTTGATAGTTCTAGGTAAACAGCAAAGGGACTCAGCCATACATATACATGTATCCATTCTCCCCCAAACTGCCTTCCCATCCAGGCAGTAGTTGGTACTTTTATAATATCTATTTTCCAGATGAGGAAATTGAGGCTTAGAGATATGAAGAAAGTTGCTCAACATCAACCAGCAAGTAAGTAGATCTTGTTCTTAAACCCATGTCTATTTGACTTCAGAGACTGTACTCTTAACCTATACATTATAGAAAGAGTAATCCATTCCAGAATCTTCCTTGTAGTGGTACAGGTCCCAGCCTGGTTCCAGGATGGCCAGGTTGAAGCTATAGGAAATTTCTCAGTTGGGAAGAAGGTTACCAACCACTTGTGGCATGCAGGAACTTAATTTTTCTTCCTCTGTTCTTTTCCTTATTTTCTCCATCTCTTTTATAAAATACTCAATAGAAAGGGTCAGTATTCTTGGAAAAGGTACTTTACATTGAAAAATGGGTTCTACCATGTTTTCCCAGTGCCTCCCTCTGCCATCTTCTCTACCTCCCATCTCTCTGCTCTAATAAGGAATCCAGCAGTGCTAGGGATTGTCAGCAGATTCCTGTTCAGAGGCAGGAACATGGACTAATCTCAGGAGTGAGATTTACTGTGGCCTTCATACATCCTTGAAGCCATAGCAGGAGGTCCCTAACTGTGTCACTAACATTAGTGTTTATCTCAGATTTGAGGATCAAAAAATTATTGATCCTATCAGCCAGACTTCTGTTGATTGATTACCCTGTCATATGTCTCAGGCTTACCATCCAAGGTTTCCTTACTAATTACTGGACTGCAAGTATGGGGAGAGCTGCTTCTGGACACAGAGCTATCACCTGCCTACTCAAAGGAACTACCTAAACTGGCTACCTCCTTAGCTCAAGAGTGTTCTCAAAGCTGAGGGCAGAGCCCTATCTAGTTTCAGTCTCAGGGCTGGAAGTAGCTCATCATTTCAGCATTTGTTTCTTGTTCTGGCTCTGCAAAGGCACTGATGATTCTTTTTTTTTTTTTTAATTTATTTATTTTAATTAGAGGCTAATTACTTTACAATATTGTATTGGTTTTGCCATACATCAACATGAATCCACCACGGGTGTACACGTGTTCCCAATCCTGAACCCCCCTCCCACGTCCCTCCCCATACCATCCCTATATATGGAATTTAGAAAGATGGTAATGATAACCCTGTATGTGAGACAGCAAAAGAGACACTGATGTATAGAACAGTCTTTTGGACTCTGTGGGGGTGGGGGGGATGATTTGGGAAAATGGCACTGAAACATGTATAATATCATAGAAGAAACGAATCGCCAGTTCAGGTTCGATGCAGGATAGAGGCGCTGATGATTCTTGAAAGCAAAGATTAGAAAGTCAGCCATCTGATCCCTGCTGCTTTTGCCTGGTGGTTGGACAGATCATTGGAGGCCTGTTGGGCATTGTGGTACAGTGGAAGGAGCACTAGGTTAGGAGTCCAAAGATAGGGGTTTTAGTTCTGGCTCAGCTGGTAGGCTACAGTCCATGGGGTCGCTAAGAGTCAGCCACGACTGAGCGACTTCACTTTCACTTTCATGCATTGGAGAAGGAAATGGCAACCCACTCCAATATTCTTGTCTGGAGAATCCCAGGGACAGAGGAGCCTGGTGGGCTGCCGTCTATGGGGTCGCACAGAGTCGGACACGACTGAAGCGACTTAGCAGCAGCAGCAACGGACCTACTATGTCTTCTTGAATAGTTTATGTCCTCTCTGAGCCTTGATTTCCCCATTAATGGTTTTTTAAAGCTTTATTAAGAAAGAATTAATATACAGTAAAGTGCATATATTTCAAAGATACAGTTTGACAAGTTTTGACCTGTGTACACACTCATGAAACCATCACTATGATCAAAGTAATGGACATACCCATCACCCCCAAAAGTTGTCTTGTGTCTCTTTATCTCTCTCCCACTCTACTTTTTGTCCTTCCCTAGGCAACCACTAATATGCTTTCTCTCACTATAAATTAGTCTGTAGTTTTTACAGTTTTGCATAGCTAGAGTCATATGATATGTATTTTTTGGTAAGCTCTGGCTTCTTTCAAGCCAACAAAATTGTTTCAGGCCAACAAAACTCAACAAAATTATTTTGAGATTCATCCATGTTGTTGCATGTATCATTGGTTTGTTCTTTCCAACCTTCTTACCTTCCTTCTTTCCTTCCATTATTTATTTTGAGATGGTGTTAAATTTTATTAACATGGAAAGGTTTCCAAAACATATTTAAAAATTTAAAAGCAGCTTATAAGTCACATGTACTATATATATTGTCTTTGAAACAATTATATAGATATATATACATAGAAAAATCTGGAGGAATACATATCAAGGTAAAAATACTTGTCTTCAAGTGATTGGGATTATGGAGTTCTTTTTGCCTTCCTTCTTTGTTTTTCCAATTTTTCAATTGTGAAAATATGCAGCTGTTTTTAAAAGTAAGGAAATGTTACTTTATTTTGAATAGCTTTCTTCAGGTATAATTGACATACAATAAACAACTCACATTTAAAATGTGTAAAATGAGAAGTTTTGATATATGTATACATCATTAATCCATTACCATATTCAGGATAATGAGCATATCTATCATCCTCCAAAATCCTGTTCCTAACTACAGGCAACTATTGCTCTTCTTTCTATCACTATGGATTAATATGTATTTTCTAGATATTTTTATATAAATGGAATAAAAAGTAGACATTTTAAAATTCGCCTTCTTGTGCTCACTACAGTTGTTTTGAGTTTCACCCAACCTGTTGCATATATCTGTAGTTCATCCCTTTTTCTTGCTGAGTGCCATTTCTCGATGTGGATATACCACAATGTGTTTATCTATTTACATATTGACGGACATGATTGCTTCTAGGTTTTTTTTACTATTACAAATATAGTTGCTACAAATATTTATGTACAAGTCTTGATGTGCACATATGCTTTCATTTTGGAGGGTTGCTGAGTCATTGTAACTCTATATTTAACCAGTTGAGGAATTTCTAAACTGTTTTCCAAAGTTATTGCACCACTTTACAGTCCTAGCAACTATTCAACTGGAACTCAAGAGTTCCAGTTGTTCCAAATCCTCACTAACACTTGGTATGGTCAATTTAAAAAATGTTACATGTTTTAATGGGTGTGTATTGGCATCTCATTAGGTTTTAACTTGTATTTCCCTAATGACTAATGATGTTGAGCATTTTTTTCATGTGTTTGTTTACCACTCTTTGGAAAACTGTCAGTTCAAATCTTTTTGCTTATTTTCAGTCAGATTCTTTATTTTCTTGTTTTTGAAAATAAGAAATTATTCTCATGAGCTCTGGAAATAAATCCTCCTTTATCAGATATATTTTTGCCAAATATTTTCTCCCAGTCTGTAGCTTGTTTTTTAATTCTCTCAAAAGTGTATTTGAACCAGCACAATATTGTAAGGCAAATATCTTGCAATAAAATTTTTTTAAGTATATTTGAAGAATAAATTTAAAAATTTTGATAAAGTCAATTTTATTTATTTTTATACTTTGTGATCTTCATGCTCTATTTAAGAAATCTTTGTCTAACCAAAGTTCACTATGATTTTATCCTATGTTTTCTAGAAGTTTTATAGTTTTAATGTTACATTTAGGTCTATTATCCAATTTGAGTTAATTTTTGAGTATGGTGTGAGATATTAGTTCAACTTTGTTCTTTTCTGTGTGAATATTCAGTTGATTCAGTACCATTTGTTGAAAAATACTATCCTTCCCTATTGAGTTATTTTGACATTTTTAATTGAAAATCAACTGGCCATATATGTGTGGGCTCATTTTTGGACTCTGTTATGTTCCATTGAACAATATGTCTATCTTTATGCCCATACCATAATGTCTTAATTGCTGTAATTTTATAGTAAGTCTTAAAATCAGTCTATGGCCATACCACCCTGAACGCGCCCGATCTCGTCTAATCTCGGAAGCTAAGCAGGGTCGGGCCTGGTTAGTACTTGGATGGGAGACCGCCTGGGAATACCGGGTTAAAAAAAAAAAAAAAAAGTCTTAAAATCAACTCATTATATATCTTCCAAATTTGTTCTTCAATGTAAAAATTATGTTTGCAATTATGTATCCTTTACATTTACAAATTAATATAAGAATCAGTGCCAGATTCTATGAAAAAAAAAACTTTGCTGGGATTTTGATTGGGATTGTATTGTGTCTATAAGACAAATTGGGGGAGAATTAATATATGAACAATATTAAGTCTTCTGATGTATGAAAAAAATATATCCCTTCATTTATTTAGGTCTTATTCAATTTAGCTCATCAAAATTCTATAATTTTCACTGTAGAGGTCAAATTTTCCACAAGTGTGTCCATTATTTTCATCAAATTTATCCATAAGTATTTCAAGTTTCTGATGGTATTGTAAATGGCATTTTTACTTCAATTTTTAATTATTCATTGCTAATATATAGAAATACAATTGTTTTTTGTATTATACCTTGTGAACTTGTTTAACTCATTTATTACTTCTACTAATAGTAGCTTTTTATTAGTCTCTAAAGTTTTCTAGATAGACAATCATATTGTCTGTAGATAGAGATAGTTGTAAAACTATGTTGCTCTTATTTATAATCTGTATGTCTTCTATTTCTTCTTGTCTTATTTCTGGAATAAATATCACTTGGTCATTATTTTTATCCTTTTTATATATTGTTGGATTCAATTTACTAAAATGTTGTTAAGAATTTTACAACTGTGTTTATGAGGGATAATTCATTTGAAGTTTTCTTTCTTGTGATGTCTTTATCTGGTTATGGTATTAGGTTAACACTGGGCTCATAGAATGAGTTGTAAAGTATTGCCTCCTGTTTTATTTTTTGTAAGAGTTTGTGTTGGCTTATTATTATTTCTTCCTTAAATGTTTGTAATTCACCAGTGAAGCCATCTTGGTTAACCGTCTATGATTCTTTTTTTTTTTAAATATAAATTTGTTTATTTTAATTGGAGGCTAGTTACTTTACAATATTGTATTGGTTTTGCCATACATGCCCTCTATGATTCTTGAGGGCCCTTTCATTTTTAACACTTTGCAGTTCTAGTAAGATGCTTACCGTCAATCTTCACATTTTAGATATGTGCATCTCTCTGTCTCCTTATTTTCTGTTACTGACTCCTGCCTCCTTTCCATACTCTATCAGGTGAATTCATGTCTGATAATCAGAGTTTCTAGGTGCTAACCAGCCCCCTCAGATAAAACTGATGAAATTGTTTCAGTCTGTAGTTCCTCTAAAGCACTGATGATTTGGGTTTAAGAACCACCACTCATATACATTAGCCATTAGAGTAGATAACTGACCACTGTCCTACACCAGTGGTTGCCAAATCAGTAGCCATAAGACATTAAGTAAAACCTGTCATCCCTTAAGGACTGAGACAGAAGTTAGAAAGACTGCCTTTTCAGACCTTATGTGGGTACTTCCAAGTGAGTCTCTCCGGGCTTCAGTCTATTTGTAAAATTAGAAACTTGATTTCTAGATCTTCTGATTCCAAAAATGGAAGTAAATAAACAGCAGCAGCACAGAGAAGGAGGTTAAATACAGTAATAAGAGGGTAGTAAGACAACTTATGTTTTCAGTGATTATTTGACTTTACAAGTTTTGACATTCAAAAGTAGGTAGCCCATCAAAGTTGGCATGTTTTAAGACAAAGTGTGGAAGGTTAAAAATGGGGTTTGTTTAGATGATGAATGCTTGGAAAAGAATGTTTTCCAGTACTGCTGTGCCAACCAAGAAAAACATTATCACATTCTAACGAAGAGAAAAAATAAAAAATGCCAGGACAAATATGAAAACACTTATGGGATTTTTAAATAAAGGCTTGTTACAGATCTGGAGAAGAGTTCTAGACACAGTGGATGGTGAGTAGCTACCAAAGTAAATGGACTTAGATAGGCTGAAAGCTGGAAGTAAAAGCTTCTCAATATAATGTTTATCAGAATATGGAAAAAGGTTTGGAATCAGCTTTCCTGAACAAGAGCATTACATTTATTCCCTGGAAAAATAGCTACCTAGCACTTAACTCTAAGCTCTGTACAAGGCTAAAGAAACAGAAAATGAAGCTCAGTTGAAGGTCACTCTCTAGTCAGCCACAGAGAGAATGATGGGCAGGGCTCCTGCCATCTCATTCCCTAAGGAAGACCAAAGTGTTGCATTTTTTTCTATACAGCACCCTAGCTGATCCCTAAAGTGCTTTTATATGCATCCTTTTAAATGTATTCCACCAGTGCTTTCAGTCATCTTACTAAGGTGTGCTGATCACCTGGCTAGATGTGCCAGCATACCATCAGCACAGTCCTGAGCTACCTGCCACCAACCCCACATGGTCCCCATGCCCTATCTATGCCATTCCTACTAGGCTCACTTATCACAACTAGGTTTAGTCTCTTTACTATGTTCTTGGGACTCTAAATAACAGTGGAGATGGGGCAGAAGCAGGAATATTTCTGGCAACAGAGACTCCAATTCATAGTGACATTTTCTCCGCTTAGCATTGGGTACTACAGTAACTGAGTACTAAGAAATTGGGTACTAAGCAAGCCTTAGAGTGTGGCCTCCTAATACTGTTTGCTAGTCTTTCATCATACTGTTCACCTTGTCCTGAAGCAGGGGCTCTTAAATGGGGACAGCTTTGCCCTCATGTCACCCCCCTTCACCTTTCTCTCTCATCCACCCTTACCCAGCTTTGCCTTTTCTTTGGCCTTGCTCCAACATTCCCTCATTTGAGCTTTTGTTAGTTCCCTCACAGTAACAGGAATTTGTGAAAGCCTGTAATTTATTTGGAGAGTTTGGCTCTTAGAATACCCTCTCCCCCTTTCCAACTCAGAGGGAGAGCTCAGAGAGTTTGGCTTTTGGCAGCCAAAGAGTGGGGAATCTGGTCTCACATTAGAGTTCTTTTCTGAGCAGCCTCCCTGTATTTCAAAGACTTTAGCCTGTGAGCCTGGGTAAGGAGCCAGAGCACTAATTGGGCACTTGAGTGAAAAGACTTTGAATATAAGGAAACTTGAGGGCCAATAGGTCCAGAATGGAGCTGGAGAGGCCAGGGTTCTGCTTTTGCACTGCCCAGGCTCAACAGAAACCCAGCTGGCAATGGGTGCTTAGAGGAAAAAAAGAGGGAGTGCCTAATGAATACAGACATTGTATTCACTTCAGGTACAGAGCTTTTGGGGGCCAACTTTTTGGGAGTACTTAACTCACTTAAGGGTAGTACTTGAAGCTGAAGAGAACTCTGGGACTCGTTGGCAGAAAATTGTGAATGATAGGTTTGTACATATTTAATCCTTAAAGTCCTGGGCTACGTTGGACAGAAAGTTTATTAGTCAGAAATTAGGCACTTGCTTAGCACTTAGGACAGTTGCTCATTGGAAAAAAATGCTTTCTGCCTAATAGAACACTGTGGGGTGTTATCTCTGATTTTGCCAAGTCTTTTTATAAAGACCCTCTTTATAAATGACCCTTTATAAATATAAAGACCCTTTTTATAATGACCCTCTATATCTCCCATTAAAATTTATTTTTCACCCTTTGAACTCTCCCACATCTCAACTACTTCATCAAAAATACTTCTTTGTCTACCTCATGAGAGCAAGGGTAATATGTGTGTGTGTGAGTTGCTCAGTTGTGTCCGACTCTTTGTGACCACATGGACTGTAAACCCACCAGGCTCCTCCGTCCATGGAATTCTCCAGGCAAGAATACTGGAGTGGGTTGCCATTCCTTTCTCCAGGGGATCTCCCCAACTCAGGGACTGAACACAAGTCTCCTGCATTGCAGGCAGATTCTTCCTGTCTGAGCCACCAGGAAAGCCCAGGGGTAATATGTGGGACAAAAAAACTCTCTAGCTTTGATTCAAGGACTGTCAAGCATTCTAGAAAACCTCTACATGTCTTGTATTTTCCAAAAAAGGAAACTAAGTGCAAGAAAGATAAAGAATAACTGATAGCACTCTTTTATCATCAGCACAGTTATAATTATCATTATTTGTATTATCACTATTGGTTCTTTTTTTTAAATATAGTCATCCCTTGATTGTTTTTTGCTTATAAAATTTCCTCTGATAACTTTTCTTGCTAACAATTATGCTATTTTTCTTCAGTCATTAATCTAGCTATTAAATTACCTTTTTTTTCTGGCGGCCCTTCCCCTGTCTGCTGTGCTGAGTGCATCTGACTGCACTCGTGGCCAGGAGAAGGTGGGCATATCTCTCCCAGGCATGTCACTGGGGGCCTGAGTGAGTCTTCTGCCTCTGATTAAGTTATGTTTGCTGTCATCCATTCTCTGGGGAGTCAGCTATCCAGAGCTCTGGTCTGTGTTGATGGTGTTGTAGGTCCTCTGGCTGTGTTCTCCACAAACATTTCATGTGGTCTCCATTTCTGGGAGCTCAAATCACAGCTACATTTTTTACCCCTCCAAGCTCTGTGAAAGACTAAGGGGCATGGAGTCTGGTATCATTTTCCTGCCTCATCCAGGATGGGTGGGTGGCCAAGTTGGGGGACAGAAGTGGCCCAAGATCCCTGCCCCTTCCTTCTTAGTAAGCCATTGTCCGAGCAAGCGCCTGGCTATGGGGTGAACTTGGGGGAGAGTATGTTCTCTTGATCACTTGTGGGGAGATCTCCTGAGACAGAGAGATCCAGTAGTGAGCAAGAGAAGGAGGAGACATGTGGAGACAGAGGCCACTGTGTCACAGTATCCTGCAGAGGATTCTTCATGGTGGGCAACCAGGGAAGGACATCAGATCAGATCAGATCAGTCGCTCAGTCTTGTCGGACTCTTTGCGACCCCATGAATAGCAGCATGCCAGGCCTCCCTGTCCATCACCAACTCCTGGAGTTCACTCAGACTCATGTCCATCGAGTCAGTGATGCCATCCAGCCATCTCATTCTCTGTCGTCCCCTTCTCCTCCTGCCCCCAATCCCTCCCAGCATCAGAGTCTTTTCCAATGAGTCAACTCCTCACATGAGGTGGCCAAAGTACTGGAGTTTCAGCTTTAGCATCATTCCTTCCAAAGAAATCCCAGGGCTGATCTCCTTCAGAATGGACTGGTTGGATCTCCTTGCAGTCCAAGGGACTCTCAAGAGTCTTCTCCAACACCACAGTTCAAAAGCATCAATTCTTCGGCACTCAGCCTTCTTCACAGTCCAACTCTCACATCCATACATGACCACAGGAAAAACCATAGCCTTGACTAGACGAACCTTTGCTGGCAAAGTAATGTCTCTGCTTTTCAATATGCTATCTAGGTTGGTCATAACTTTCCTTCCAAGGAGTAAGCGTCTTTTAATTTCATGGTTGCAGTCACCATCTGCAGTGATTTTGGAGCCCAAAAAATAAACTCTGACACTGTTTCCACTGTTTCCCCATCTATTTCCCATGAAGTGATGGGACCAGATGCCATGATCTTCATTTTTTGAATGTTGAGCTTTAAGCCAACTTTTTCACTTTCCACTTTCACCTTCATCAAGAGGCTTTTTAGTTCCTCTTCACTTTCTGCCATAAGAGTGGTGTCATCTGCATATCTGAGGTTATTGATATTTCTCCCAGCAATCTTAATTCCAGCTTGTGTTTCTTCCAGTCCAGCGTTTCTCATGATGTTCTCTGCATATAAGTTAAATAAACAGGGTGACAATATACAGCCTTGACAAACTCCTTTCCCGATTTGGAACCAGTCTGTTGTTCCATGTCCAGTTCTAACTGTTGCTTCCTGACCTGCATACAAATTTCTCAAGAGGCAGATCAGGTGGTCTGGTATTCCCATCTCTTTCAGAATTTTCCACAGTTTCTTGTGATCCACACAGTCAAAGGCTTTGGCATAGTCAATAAAGCAGAAATAAATGTTTTTCTGGAACTCTCTTGCTTTTTCCATGATCCAGCGGATGTTGGCAATTTGATCTCTGGTTCCTCTGCCTTTTCTAAAACCAGCTTGAACATCAGGAAGTTCACGGTTCACATATAGCTGAAGCCTGGCTTGGAGAATTTTAAGCATTACTTTACTAGCATGTGAGATGAGTGCAATTGTGCAGTAGTTTGAGCATTCTTTGGCATTGCCTTTCTTTGGGATTGGAATGAAAACTGACATTTTCCAGTCCTGTGGCCACTGCTGAGTTTTCCAAATTTGCTGGCATATTGAGTGCAGCACTTTCACAGCATCATCTTTCAGGATTTGGAATGGGCATAGTCATTAGTGCATCCTGGGGCTGGCACAAGCTGGGTTTTCTCCTGGGGCCATTGCTCCCTACCAGGACTGCTTCTTTGGTTGAATTACTTGGGGCATGAGGGCTTAGGATAGACTGTTCTGAGGAGGAAAGGAGACCCAGCTATGTGGCAATGGGGTGAGCACTGTCAGCCTGGTTTTCAGGTGGCCTTCTTGTCCTGTTGGCTCTCAGTAGGTGCCCCAAGGGGATAAGAAGGACCTTGTCCAGCCTTGAACATCCTTGGGATGCTTGAGCCCCTGACTCATATGTTCTTAGCCAAGGAAAAGATTTGTCATCTCCAGGCCACTGAGATGGTTCTTCCCCTGCCCCTAAGGACCAGTCTGACCCTCCTGTCATGGCTTGTCCTATCATGCCTTCGGGAGCTGAGCAGGTGATCCTGCAGTTCTGCTCTGTTTCATTTCTCTCCAGTTAGCCACATTCTTGTTCCCTGCTGCCCTGCCCCTCCTCATTGGGTGCTTGGGCTGTGTGTGTGTGATGTTTCTTTCCTTCATGGCAAGCCAACCGTGTATTGAGGATTCACCATGTGCTGTGTGTGGCTCAGAAAGCCCATCCTGTGGTCCCTGTACTCTGAACCATGAGGGCAGGGAGGGAGCTGTTCCATTCAAGGCAGAAGGACTAGATGGCCCTCTTGCAAATGGAATTCTGCCTCTTCAAGAATGCAATGTGAAGTTCCCTGCATCTATTGGTAATACAAGGATTTCACATTTTTTAGAACTATGGTGAGCATATGTATGTACTTTTTTAGAATTGGTACTAGAAATTGGTGGCTTCCTAGGTGGTGCTAGTGGTAAATAACCTGCCTACCAATGCAGGAAACATAATGAGGTGTGGGTTCCATCCCTGTGTCAGGAAGATCTGCTGGAAGAGGGCATGGCAACCTATTCTAGTATTCATGCCTGGAGAATCCCATAGACAGAGGAACCTGGTGGGCTACCATCCACAGGGTCTCAAAGAGTCGGACACGACTGAAGCAACTTAGCATATACACACACACTAGAAGTTGAGGGGCTTCCCTGGCAACTCAGTGGTAAAGAACTCAACCGCCAATGCAGGAGACACAGGTTCAGTCTCTGGATCAGGAGGATCCCCTGGAGTAAGAAATGGCAACCCACTCCAGGATTTTTGCCTGGGAAATCCCATGGACAGAGGAGCCTGGCAGGCTACAGTCCATGTGGTCACAAAGAGTTGGACATGATTGAGTGACTGAGCACATACACATACATCCTTAATCTAGCAACTTTTCTTTTCACTTAGAATGTCTGACCTCTCTGAAAATCTTCAAATAAAAATTTTATTCTGGTCTTAAACCATGTGATTTATACATTTTTGTGCATGCGTGGGTGCACAGTCATATGTGACTCTTTGCAACCCCATGAACTGTAGCCCAGCAGGCTCTTCTGTCCATGGGATTTTCCTGAAAAGAATACTAGAGTGGGCTGCCATTTCCTCCTCCAGGGATTTTTCCTGACCCAGGGAATGCTCTATGTAAAAAGTATCCCCTATTCTACTGTGAGATCCTTGACCAAAAAGACCATATGTCACTTATTTAGCACCCTCAGTGCTGTAGGATAGCTATGTGTTTGGGCCAGAGAGGATGTTAAATAACTGTTAAACAGATGAATAGCTTCATTTTAAAATGTACGTTTAGCATCAAAAGCTATATCAAAGTAATTTTCCCTATTATACCTCCCATGAAGTGTGGCTAAAAGCACTGGCCATTAAATATAAAACACATATAAGAAGACTGAAAGGTAAAGAGAAGAAAGCTGATGGACTAAGTATCTCAAGACTCAAGGAACAACACAGTGGTGAATTAACTGTGTTTTGTTTTTGGTTTTGGTTTTTTTTGCCTCATATATCTTATACAGGGAGCTGAGGAAACTTACAACTGGGAAATGCCAATACGGACAGATAAAATGAGCACCAAGAAAAGCCTGATTTCTCTAACCAAAAGACCAAGAAAGGAGCAGCCTAGCAAGACAGAAAAGTTTTAGACAATAGCCACTCTACTCCAACCAAACACCATGGGGAAAAATGTGTCTCTTCTGACCTTTACCAAAAAGGCCTAATAAGGAAACTCGACTTATAAAGTCACCCAGTTGTAACAAGGTGCCCTAATCTGTCCCTCTACCATTCCAAGGTAGTATTAGAGAAAACTGAGTAGGGAGCCAGAAATTTCATTCCCTCTTAGTGGCAACAAGGCCTATTCCTAAAACACTGTGTCAGTGGAGACCATGCAGGGAGACTGGACATTCACCCTTGCTAGACTGTAACCTCCAGTTCTCCCCCCATTTCTGAAGAGGTACAAAGATGGTGTCAGTGAATGCCAAGTAGGAAACTAGGACATTTAGCATCACTCAGTATACGATCCGTTGAAGCAACATGGAAAATAATAAGAAAAGACTCTTACCTCTCACAACCAGTTAAGTATCAGAGGAAGACAAGTGGGGATCTTGAACACCAACCCCTGCTCACCATAACAATGCACCTATCCTCCCCATGGTATCCATGGAGGCTAAGCAGGGAACCTGGACTTCCATCCCCATCTCTTCCACCCTATCTAGAAATAATGAGGAGATACCTTGCTGGCACACTGTCATAGTAGGCCTACTAAAACGCAAGGTTTAAGTAAGACATGAAGCCTTATGATATTCAAAATGCCCAAGGTACAACAGATAAACCACTTGTCACACCAAAGATTAAGAAAATCTCAACTTCAATGAGAAAAGAAAATTAACTGCCACCAACACTAAGATGACACAGATGTTGAAATTATTTGACAAGCATTTTAAATATAAATTTTGTTCATGACAAGCATTTTAAAGCACCCACTATTAAAATGCTTTAATAAGCAATTACAATCATACTTGAGATGAGTGAAACAATACTAAGTCTCAGCAACTAAATAGAGAATATAAAGAAGAAACAATGGAAATTTTAGAACTAAAACATAGAACTGAAATAATGATAATTTTAAAAATTTCACTGGATGAGTTCCATTAAATAATGGAGAGGGCAGAGGAAAGAATGAGTAAACTTGAAGATAGAACAATAAAAATAATCTAATGTGAACAAGAGGGGGAAATAAATTTTTAAAAAATGAACAGAGCATCAGAGAACTGTGGTCCTATAACAAAAGATGTAATGTTCCTGTCATCATAAGAGTGCTGGATGGAGAGGAGAAAGAAGGTGCAGCTGAAAAATTACTCAGAGAAATAATGGCTGAAAATCTCCCAAATTTGACAAAAGACAAACCTACAGTATTAAGAAGTTAATGAACTACAAAGAGGATGAACTCAAAGAAATCTATGCCAAAACACATCAGAGTCAAAGTTCTGAAATATAAACACACACTAATTTTGAAAATATTGAGAGAGAAGTGATACCCTAATTAAGGGAAAAGCCATCAAATGATAGTGGATTTCTCATAAACAAAACAAAACAAAACACAGAGGGCAGAAGTAAGAAGTGATAAAACATTTTTCAAGCTCTAAAAGAAAAAACTGTCAACTCGGAATTGCATATCCAGTCAAACTGTGCTTCAGGAAAGGAGGAGGAAATCTAGGCATTTTCAAATGAATGAATACCAAGAGAATTTGTCACCAGCAGACCTACCTTTAAGGAATGGCCACCAGCAGACCTACCTTTAAAGAATGGCCAAAGGAATTTCTCCAAACAGAAAGGAAACAATAGAAAATGGAATCTTGGATCATCAAGAAGGAAGAAAGAACTCTCTGCAACCTCATGAACTCTGTCACATCAGGTTCCTCTGTCCTCCACTCTCTCCTAGACTTTGCTCAAATTCATGTCCATTGAGTCAGTAATGTTTCTAGCCATCTCATCCTCTGCTGCCCGCTTCTCCTTTTGTCTTCAATCTTTCCCAGCATCAGGGTCTTTTCCAGTGAGTTGGCTCTTCACATCAGATGGCCAAAGTATTGGAGCTTCAGCTTCAGCATCAGTCCTTCCAATGAGTATTCAGGGTTGATTTCCTTTAGGATTGACTGGTTTGATATTGCAGTCCAAGGGACTCTCAAGAGTCTTCTCCAGCACCACAACTCAAAAGCATCAATTCTTCATCACTCAACCTTCCTTATGGTCCAACTCGCACAAATCAATGATTGTCCTTGCAAATGGTCTAAATACATTAAATAAAAAACAGAGATTGGCAGGAAAAAAAATACCCCAACCATAAGCTGTCTACAAGTAACTTCAAATATATATCTCCAGGGAATCATGCTGGGTGAAAAAGCCAGTTTCAAAAAGTCACAGATTATATGACTCAATTTATATCTTTCATGAAATACTATTATAGTATAAACACTAAGTGTTTAGTTCTTTGAAAGTGAAAGTGTTAGTTGCTCAGTCATGTCTGACTCTTTGCAATCCCATGGACTATAGCCTGCCAGGCTCCTCTGTCCATGGAATTCTCCAGGCAAGAATACTGGAGTGGGTAGCCATTCCCTTCTCCAGGAGACATTGCAGGCAGATTCTTTACCATCAGAGCCACTAGGGAAGCCCTTAAATATAAAGCACAAAACTCTAAAACTCCTAGAAAATAACTTAGGTAAACTTCGATGACCATGGGTTTGATTACAGCTTTTTAGGTTCAAGACCAAGTCGTAATCCATGAAAGAAATAACCAGACTTCATCAAAATTTAAAACTTCTGCTCTGCAAAAGACAATGTCAAGAGAATGAGAAGCTAAGCCACAGACGGAGAGAAAATATTTGCAAAAGACATATCTGACAAAGGACTGTTATCCAAAATGTACAAAGACCTCCTGAGACTCATCAATGAGAAAATGATCAACCCAGTTAAAAAAAAAAAAAAAATGGCCCAAAGACGTTAACAGACAGCTCATCAAAGAAAATATATAGATGACAAATAAACATATTAAAAGATACTCAATGCTATATGTCATCAAGAAAATGGACTCTGTGGGAGAGGGCGAGGGTGGGATGATTTGGGAGAATGGCATTGAAACATGTATAATATCATATCTGAAACGAATCGCCAGTCCAGGTTCGATGCATGATACATGATGCTTGGGCCTGGTGTACTGGGATGACCCAGAGGGATGGTATGGGAAGGGACGTGGGAGGGGGGTTCAGGATGGGGAACACGTGTACACTCCTGGTGGATTCATGTTGATGTATGGCAAAACCAACACAATATTGTAAAGTAATTAGCCTCCAATTAAAATAAATAAATTTATATTAAAAAAAGAAAATACAAATGAAAGCAATGAGATGCCACTACATATCTATCAGAATGACCAAAATCTAGGACACTGACACCACCAAATGCTGGTAAGGATGTAGAGCAACAAGAACTCTCACTCATTGTTTTTGGGAATGCAAAATAGTACAGCCACTTTGGAAGAAAGCTTGGCAATTTCTTCCAAATCTAAACATACAATTTAGCATGCTCCTTAGTGTTTAACCAAATGAGTCAAGAACATACATCAACACAAAAATTTATACACATCTATTTATAGCAGCTATATTCATAATTTGCCAAAATGTAGAAGCAACCAAGATTCCTTCAGGGAGTGAGTTAATAAATAAACTGTGGTACATCTAGACAAAGAAATATTATTCAGTGATGAAAAAAAATCTTTCAAGTCATGAAAATACATGGGGGGAATTTATTTATTTATTTTAATATAAATTTATTTATTTTAATTGGAGGCTAATTACTTTACAATATTGTAGTGGTTTTGCCATACATCGACATGAATCCACCACGGGTGTACACGTGTTCCCCATCCTGAACCCCCCTCCCACCTCCCTCCCCACAGCATCCCTCTAGGTCATCCCAGTGCACCAGCCCCAAGTACCCTGTATCATGCATCGAACCTGGACTGGTGATTCATTTCACATATGATAATATACATGTTTCAATGCCATTCTCCCAAACCATATCAGCCTCGCCCTCTCCTACACAGTCCAAAAGACTGTTCTATACATCTGTGTCTCTTTTCTGTCTCTCATACAAGGCTATCATTACCATCTTTCTAAATTCCATATATATGCATTATTATACTGTATTGGTGTTTTTCTTACTGGCTTACTTCACTCTGTATAATAGGTTCCAGTTTCATCCACCTCATTAGGACTGATTCAAATGTATTCTTTTTAATGGCTGAGTAATACTCCATTGTGTATATGTACCACAGCTTTCTTATCCATTCATCTGCTGATGGACATCTAGGTTGCTTCCATGTCCTGGCTATTATAAACAGTTCTGTGATGAACATTGGGGTACACATGTCTCTTTCAATTCTGGTTTCCTCGGTGTGTATGCCCAGCAGTGGGATTGCTGGGTCATATGGCAGTTCTATTTCCAGTTTTTAAAGGAATCTCCACACTGTTCTCCATAGTGGCTGTACTAGTTTGCATTCCCACCAACAGTGTAAGAGGGTTCCCTTTTCTCCACACCCTCTCCAGCATTTATTGCTTGTAGACTTTTGGATAGCAGCCATTCTGACTGGCATAAAATGGTACCTCATTGTGGTTTTGGTTTGCATTTCTCTGATAATGAGTGATGTTGAGCATCTTTTCATGTGTTTGTTAGCCATCTGTATGTCTTCTTTGGAGAAATGTCTGTTTAGTTCTTTGGCCCATTTTTTGATTGGGTCATTTATTTTCCTGGAATTGAGCTGCAGGAGTTGCATGTATATTTTTGAGATTAATTCTTTGTCAGCTGCTTCGTTTGCTATTATTTTTTCCCATTCTGAAGGTTTTTTTTTTTTTTCCACCTTGCTTATAATTTTCTTTGTTGTGCAAAAGCTTTTAAGTTTAATTAGGTCCCATTTATTTATTTTTGCTTTTATTTCCAATATTCTGGGAGGTGGTTCATAGAGGATCCTGCTGTGATTTATGTCAGAGAGTGTTTTGCCTATGTGTTCCTCTAGGAGTTTTATAGTTTCTGGTCTTGCATTTAGATCTTTAATCCATTTTGAGTTAATTTTTGTGTATGGTGTTAGAAAGTGTTCTAGTTTCATTCTTTTACAAGTGGTTGACCAGTTTTCCCAGCACCACTTGTTAAAGACGTTGTCTTTTCTCCATTGTATATTCTTGCCTCCTTTGTCAAAGATAAGGTGTCCATAGGTGCATCAATTTATCTCTGGGCTTTCTATTTTGTTCCATTGATCTATATTTCTTTGTATCAGTACTATACTGTCTTGATGACTGTGGATTTGTAGTAGAGCCTGAAGTCAAGCAGGTTGTTTCCTCCAGTTCCATTCTTCTTTCTCAAGATTGCTTTGGATATTTGAGGTTTTTTTGTATCTCCATACAAATTGTGAAATTAATTGTTCTAGTTCTGTGAAAAATACCATTGGTAGCTTGGTAGGGATTGCATTGAATCTATAGATTGCTTTGGGTAGTATACTCATTTTCACTATATTGATTCTTCCGATCCATGAACATGGTATATTTCTCCATCTACTTGTGTCCTCTTTGATTTCTTTCACCTGTGTTTTATAGTTTTCTATATATAGGTCTTTTGTTTCTTTAGGTAGATATATTCCTAAGTATTTTATTCTTTTCATTGCAATGGTAAATGGAATTGTTTCCTTAATTTATCTTTCTGTTTTCTCATTGTTGGTGTATAGGAATGCAAGGGATTTCTGTGTGTTGATTTTATATGCTGCAAATTTACTATATTCATTGATTAGCTCTAGTAATTTTCTGGTGGAGTCTTTAGGGTTTTCTCTGTAGAGGATCATGTCATCTGCAAACAATGAGAGTTTTACTTCTTCTTTGCCAATCTGGATTCCTTTTATTTCTTTTTCTGCTCTGATTGCTGTGGCCAAAACTGCCAAAACTATGTTGAATAGTAATGGTGAGAGTGGCCACCTTTGTCTTATTCCTGACTTTAGGGGAAATGCTTTCAATTTTTCACCATTGAGGATAATGTTTGCTGTGGGTTTATCATATATAGCTTGTATTGTGTTGAGGAATGTTCCTTCTATTCCTGATTTCTTGAGGGTTTTTTTTTTTTTTTAATCATAAATGGATGTTGAATTTTGTCGAAGGCTTTCTCTTCATCTATTGAGATAATCATATGGTTTTTATTTTTCAATTTGTTAATGTGGCATATTATGTTGATTGATTTGTGGATATTGAATAATCCTCGCATCCCTGGGATAAAGCCCACTTGGTCATGATGTATGATCTTTTTAATATGTTGTTGGATTCTGTTTGCTAGAATTTTGTTAAGGATTTTTGAATCTATGTTCATCAGTGATATTGGCCTGTAGTTTTCTTTTTTGTGGCATCTTTGTCAGGTTTTGGTATAGGGGAAATTTAAATGTATGAAAGTAAAAGAAGCCAATCTGAAGAGACTATTTACTATATGATTCCAATTATATAACATTCTGGAAAAGGCAACACTATGAAGACAGTAAAAAGATTAGTGTTTGCCAGAGGTTTGGAGGGGAATAGGGATGAATAGGCAGAGAATGAGTTTTTACAGCAGTGAAAATATTCTATATGATATCATAATGATGAATATATGTCATTAACATAAAAAGCTATATCCAATGTAATTTAAACTTTCTTTGGCTGTGCAAAAGATACTTTAAAGCCCAATCATCATCAGTTTTCATTGTATTTTAGATATTTTCAGAAGGGCCAGATAATGGTGAGTTGTAGTTGATAAAATATCAGTAAGATAATTTACCAAATTTAACTAATTTTTCGTTTTTGTTCAATACATTTGAACTATTTTTTTTAAATCTGGCCAGATTAAAAATACATATATCATAAATGAGATCACCCACTCACACTTCTTGCTTCTCTGCCCCTTTTGCTCTTCTCTTTTTTCTATAACAGATTTATTGAGGTATGATTTACATATGGTAATAGTCACTCTTTTTATATGCTCAATTCTATGAATTTTGACAAAAGAATACCACCACTTACAGTCAAGATATATAACATTTCATCACTCCATTTCATTACCCCAAAAAGTTCCCCCATACTCCTCTATAATGAGTCATTTCCCCTCACCCTTCCTCCTGGCATTCACTGATCTGTTTGACTACACAGTTTTGCCTTTTTTGGAATTACATATAAATGGAATCATTTGTGTCTGGCTTCTTCTCACTTAGCATAATGCCTTTGATAATTGTTCTAGTCATTTCATGTATCAGTAGTTTATTACTGTTTATTGCAGAGTTGTATTCCACTATATTAATGTATATTCACTTATTTATCCATTCATCAGTTGAAATACATTTTGAGTTATTGACACATTTTGGCAGTTATGAAAAATCTTCAAAAACATCTAGGTACAGGTTTTTTTATGAATATAATTTTTTTTTTATCTTGGCTAAGTACCCAAGAGACTGATTTCAGGATAATAGGGTAATTGTATGTTTAACTTTTAAGAAGCTGCCAAACTGTTTTCCAAAGCAGGTATACCATTTTTACATTCCCATCAGCATTGTATGAGATTTCCAGTTCCTCTACATCCTCACCAGTACTAGGTATTGTCATTTTTTTTTTTTTTTAAAGCTTTTTTAGTGGTTATACAGGGGTATTGGTTTTAACATGCATTTCTTGAATGATTAATAATATTGAGCATCTTTTCATGTACTCAATTGCTATTCATGTCATGCATTTGTGTGTGTGTAAAATGTCTGTTCAAATCTTTTGCCCATATTTTAAACTGGATTGTTTGCTGTCTTCTTACTGAGTTATGAGTGTCAACTCACACTTGTACTCTGGATACCAGACTTTTATAAGACAAGTGTGTCATAAATATTTTTCTCAGTCTGTGGCTTGCCCTTTCATGTTCATAACAGTATTTTTCAAAGAGCAGAAGTTTTACATCTTGATGAAGTCTAGTGTTGATTTTTTAATGGATCATACTTTTGGTAATTATGAAATCTTTGCCTAACTAAAGGCTAGAAAGATTTTCCCCTATACTCTCTTCTAAAAATGTTGTTTTACTTGATCCATTTGTATTAATTTTTATATATGGTGTGATTATTGATATCTACAAAGCTCTCATACATATGATCACATTTGATAATCATTACATTAAAAAAAACTTTAAAGAAGGCATGTGGAGAATTTCAATCCCCATTTTATAAATGAGAAGACTGAGGATTAGAGGAGTGCTGTGTGACTTGCTCAAGGTCCCATAGCTGATAAGAGGTGAAACTGAAAGGTGTAAGGTAAAACTTTGATGAGAGTTCAGGTCTCCTGCTGTCTCAGTCCAGTGCTTTTGGAGCCAGCCACTAAGACATAAGATGGCACCCCTAGCAAAATAAAGATTCCCAGTGGAGATCTGAACAACCTATTAGGTACTGAGGTAAGAGACACAGACAGTAGACTTGTCTAACCTCAGATTGTACTCCTCTGGCCCTTCTGGGGCTGCACAATCCAAGAGAGCCAGAAGCTGGCCTGGCTCGCTGTTCGGGTGACACTCAGTGAATACTCTTTGATGATGATGAAGACTTGGAACATACTCAGAGGAGAGCTCTCAAAGGAATTACAGAATTAGGAATTAAAGCTAAGAAGAAAAGTTAGGGAAACTAAGATTATTTAGCCTAGAAAAGAGAGGCTCACAATGAAACTTGGTAACAGCCTTCAAACAAAAAAAGCTTGGGCTTTCTTTCTGATGGCTGAGCAAGAATCTAAGTAAAAGGGCAAATCTCTTCCTCCCTGTTGAGGATTGTTACAAGCACTTAAGAGCCTTTATAAACAGAGTAAACTCTTCTTTTCTTTTTTTTTTTTACTTTTTAGATATAAATTTATTTATTTTAATTGGAGGCTAATTACAATATTGTATTGGTTTTGCCATACATTGACATGATTCCGCCACGGGTGTACATGTGTTCCCCATCCTGAACCTCCCTCCCACCTCCCTCCCCATACCATCCCTCTGGGTCATCCCAGGGATTTGCCAAACATGGGCTCTGATGAAGAATTTCAGCAGGAGGGTTATATGACTCTCTTGTACAGTGTCCTTATAAATCTTTGTGTGACTCCTGAACCTGCCCTGTGTCAATTCCAGGAGGCCTTTGTCTGTGGCCTTCCTTACTCCTTAGTCTTAGCATTTTCATAGGACTGTTCCAGTGACCAAGACAAATCTTACCTAAGCTTCTAAAGGCTTAATTAACTTTCATGTTCCTTGGCACTGAAACCAAGTAGCCTAGTGCCTAAGGCTATAAATCTGGCTTAGTATCCCTGGAAGGAAGCCTGAAATGCTGGCTAGTCCAAATCTGACACCAGTGGTTGAATCCCCTGTTTTATATCTAGCCTCTTACACACTTCCAATGATGGGAGCTTCATTAATCCTAATTAGAGATATAATACAATGAACATTGGAGTAGAAATAAGGAGAGTTAGGTCTGAGGCCCAGCTCTGCCACTTAACTTGCTATGTGATATTTGGCAAGTCCCTTCACATTTCTAGACTTGTTTCTTTATCAATAAAATGGTAGTAGAGGAATCTCTTTGTCTTAGTTTGTGTTTATTTAACTGCTATAACAAATAGCCCTCGAAAATTCAGTAGCTTAAAGGAAAAGAAGTTTAATTCTTAGGTAACATTCAGGGCAAGGGTTCCAGACTGGAGAGAAAGGAGGAACTCTACTCCATTCAGGGTCCCAGACAGAACTGATGGCAGTTCTTCCAGTCTTAATACATGGCATCCAAGGTCACTGCCATTATGGCCCCCAAGAAAGCAGAAACATCATGGGAGTCTTTTTATGGTCCAAACCCAGAAGTGGTATGTGTCCTTTTTACCCACATTCTATTGGTCAGAATTCTGTAACATGGTCATACCAAATAGCCACAGGAAACAGGCTAAGAAATGTAGTGCAGCTGTGTGGTAGCTAGCTAGACATCTCTACCACAGACTTGATCTTTAAAGGCCTCTTGCCCCAGCTTTGAAGTTCTGGGTATGCTTATGAACTAGACCCCTGGTTCTCACATTGCCTTGTTACAGGAACTTTGAAAATTGCCTAACCTCTCTGGCCATTAGGGACTAACAGGCTGGCAGTGCAGGCCAACACAATGCCCCCTGTGAAAGGTCAGAGAAGAACTGACATACCAGATGCACCACCAGGTACCACATTAAACTAAGATGTCTTTGTGCTTCTTTTCTCTGCAGCATGGGTAGGAGCCCTGTCAATGGGAATGATCTTCTTCTGTTCTCCCATTGTGAGTATATTCACTGATCGTTTGGGCTGCCGAATCACAGCAACTGCAGGGGCTGCTGTTGCTTTCATTGGCCTCCATACCAGCTCCTTCACCAGGTAAGGCTAGGAATTGCTGGCCATTTGCCCTTGGCTTTTTTCTGGGTCTCAAATGGAGACACTCTTTTCATTACAGAATCCCCTGTGGCCTTTTCCATGTAGGGTCTTCAAATACCTTGCTCCCAGTAATTATTGTTCAATGGGATTTATCTAAGTAGAGTCCCCAAGGACATATTGGTAGGGAATATACCCAAAGAGGACTCAAGATTTCCAAAGTGGTAAGAGAAGCTTAAGCTTGGGCATTCATACAACTGAGCCCAGGTTCAATTTTGGCCACTGAATGGCAATGGAACAATTGATGAGTATCATTTCCCTCTCTGGGCCTCAATTTTTATATCTACAACATGAAATTAGATCAGGTCTTTTCAGGTGTGTCTTCCACTCTGCCATTCTATTTCCCTTCAATATGCCACACATCTCATGACCTCAACTGCCCTCCTAGGAATGAAAATCTAGAGTAAGACCATGTGAACACCTACCATTAGAGGATTCTTGGGTAATCTTATGCTGAAAAAGAGGTCAGCTGAGCCCAGGGCTGTTTGGCATTTCTGATCCTTTTCCATTTCTGCATGGCAATGAAAAGACCCTGACACTGGGAAAGATGGAAAGCAAAAAGAAAAGAGGGTGGCAGTGGGTTCTTGAGATGGTTAGATAGCATCACCAACTCAATGGACATGAGTTTGAGCAAACTCCAAGAGATAGTGAAGGACAGGGAAGCCTGGTTTGCTGCAGTCCATGGGGTAGCAAAGAGTTGGACATGACTTAGCGACTAAACAACAACAAATGTTAGGACAGTTTGGGACAGATAAAGATTCACATCTTGGGCATGAGAAAGGATATTCAGCAGCATCCCTCACTGAGATACAGACCCAACACCCAGCTATCCAACTAGACCTAAACTTGGTAAACTCAAATTCTGGTCCCATAGATCCCACTGGCAGAATTCGGTCAGTGTCTGGCAAGCAGTAGGTTACAAGTTCATATTCTCCTTATCTCTGCTGCTCTCCAGAAGCATATCTGTAGGAGAGGGGAGAAGGCAAAACACTCCACCACAGCTTGAGGAATATGGCTTTCCAAAAGAACTCCAATAATTTTCTGCCAAAGACACTTTGGAAGTTATGGTACCACCTACTTCCAATCTCCGGGTGTAGGAGAATGCTGACCTGGAGACATGGCTAACTTGTCAGAGACCTGTTTTCTGAGCTTGGCTTCCCAGAGGACCATAGTTATGCACTCTAGGCCTAAGGATCCACTCACAGCAGAGAATGATAATCGTGTTCTGCCACAACTGGGCCCTGTGAGATTGAGCCCACTTTATGACTTGAGCATTTCTGGCTGCCCAGTCTACCCTCCAGCAGAGCTTGGGTCTGGCCTGCAATAGTTTCTTGGCTTGGTTCTATCCAATTGGAACAGAGGCAGGGAAAACCACATCCTGTCTGTAATCTGCTCAGCCCTCCCAGGGCTGCAGCTCCAAATCTTTTCAGGACCCCTCTGGTGGCCGGCCTCATTTGCCCTCAGCAGGCTAGTGCCTGCTTCTTGTGGGAAGGAGTTAGGCCTCAGAAGCAGCTCCAGCCTCAGTGCTACTCAGCAGCGGCCTGTTTTTAAGGCCAAGCAGAGCAAAGTGTAAACAAATTAGCAACATACGGATCCCATTTTCTTTCCAATCCACATGAGCTCAGTTACAGGAGGGGAAAGAGCTCATATGTGCTTTCTCCTGGCATTCTTCTTTAGGCACACTGTTCCCCAGCCCTTAAGCTCCTCCCCCACTCCCTTTGCCCTTTCTGTAAGAACATCTTTAGAGCCAAGAAACTTTCTGGATGGCCTCACATCCAGTGGAATATGGTTCTGTTTATGGCTAGAATTCCAAGTCATCTCTCCTGTTGTGTCTAAATCAGGGCTCTGAGTTCCTTTGGATGGTGTGAGATGGGGCGAAGTTTGAGCAGGGCTTTAGCAAGCCTACTCAGGGGCCTCCTGCCTCAGGGCGCAGGTAGAAATAGATCCACTACACAGCTCCCTGAATAGAATCCCATGCTTTATTCCCACTGGCCCCCTCCCTGAATGTCTCCTTCAGACCTTCATAATGCATTTCCCTTAGCAAGGCCCCTAGCTTGGGTCAATCCCAAAGGGTACCTCTATTCTAATGGAAGGAAGCCCCAAGGAATTTGACAGAAGAGGAGCAATTGGCTTAGCTATGTGTTCTAAGCAGAGGCAACCCTTTTGAAACCAAAGCCCTTGCTCATACCCAATGAATGCAAATAGATGGAAAGCAATGATGACGGTGATTGTCTTAGAGTCATGAGAGCTAGCACCACTTCATCTCTGTGCCATAGGTCCAGTCCTTTAGTATGAGGACTAGTCTATTCATGAAGAGGAACTGCCTGACCATGGGAAGCACTATGTTATTAAATGGCCAGATAAAAAGTATTGCAAAATATGTGGAAGTATCAAAAAGAAAACACATTTTTTTACTAGTTTATGCCAGTGTCATCTGATGGCAGATGGCCAGCCAAGCTGACCTTCCCATAGCCTTTTCCATTCTGATACTTTGCCTTCTGTTATAGAAGCTTATGGCCAAAGCAGAGCCTAAGAGTTTTAGCCAGAACTTGTCCTACTTGGACAGGCCAATAACTTTTTTGAGGTCCCATTTCCCACCAAGTAGCCAAGCTACTCTGGGAAACTAGTCCATATAATGTCTAGGAACAGGAGCCAGGCTTCAGAAGTTAAAGGAACTCCTTATCTTAGGATCCCTATGGAGATTATTTAGGGCCTGGAGTAAAGGGTTTTGGGATATCCAGACCATGGGCATGGTTGGGGAAGGAGTATCTCTGAGGATACCACCAACCACTCTCTGAAATATTAAGGGCCCTGAGCATGGAGAAAGACACTGAAAAGTACCATGGAGGGTCTCAAACATCCAGAATCTTGGCTTCTTGCAGAATTTTCTTGTTACTTGGGATAAAGCTTTAGTTACCACCCTACCTATGTTGTCTAGATGAGCAGTGAAACTGTTCTCTCTAAGCCACTAATTTACTCTTGTAGCCCCTCATCTAGACTTTGCATAGGATAGTTGTGGCTTTCTTTTGAATAGTGCTGATGGGGCCCTATAATTCAAACTAGAGTCACACAGGCCTAGAGACAAGTCCAAGCTTTGCTCATCCCCAGTTATGCTGTGCTGTGCTTAGTCTCTCAGTCATGTCCAACTCTTTGCAACCCCATGAACTGTAGCCCACCAGGCCCCTCTGTCCATGGGGATTCTCCACACAAGAATACTGAAGTGGGTTGCCATGCCCTCCTCCAGGGGATCTTCCCAACCCAAGGATCAAACCCAGGTCTCCCTCGTTGTAAGCAGATTCTTTACCATCTGAGCCACCAGAGAAGCCCAAGAATACTGGAGTGGGTAGCCTATCCCTTCTCCAGGGGATCTTCCCAACCCAGGAATCAAACCAGGGTTTCCTGCATTGCAGGTGGATTCTTTACCAGCTGAGCTACCAGGGAAGCACCCAGTATGCTACCTTGGGTAAATTACTTCTCTGAAACTCTGTCTCCCTATCTATAAAATGGGGATCAGAAGGTTCTATTTCTTGTCTATTCTGAGGGTCAGCAGTAACTGGGGCTGTGGGTTAAGGGTGGGGGATATAGATCTTGGTTGGTGGGGGGGCCGAGAAGGGCAGGTAAATTGCTGGTCAGGCCTCTGAGAATAGCTCTTGGTGTCTCTCCCACAGCTCACTAAGCCTGCGTTACTTCACCTATGGGATTCTCTTTGGTTGTGGCTGTTCCTTCGCCTTTCAGCCATCTCTCGTCATCCTGGGCCATTACTTTCAACGCCGTCTGGGTCTGGCCAATGGTGTGGTGTCTGCTGGGAGTAGCATCTTCTCCATATCCTTCCCCCTCCTCATCAAAACACTGGGGGCTAAGATCAAGCTCGCTCAAACCTTCCAGGTGCTGAGTACCTTTATGTTTATTCTTACGCTGCTTTCACTCACCTACCGACCCCTCCTGCCGAGCTCGCAAGACACCCCAAGCAAGAGAGGTGTCCACACCCTGTGCCAACGCTTTCTGGCTCAGCTCAGGAAGTACTTCAACATGCGAGTGTTCCGCCAACGTACCTACCGCATCTGGGCCTTCGGGATCGCTGCTGCTGCCCTTGGCTACTTCGTTCCCTATGTACACCTGGTGAGAAATACCAGGGTGGGTCTACCCTACCTGACCCCAAAAAGCTGCCTGTAATCTGCCTGAAGTTCAGAGGGTAGGAGCAGAGGACATTGAAAGGGCAGAGCTAGGATCTTTGAAAAAAGACAAAAGAGGTATTTGGAGAGTAGGAAACAGCACAGGCTGAGAGAAGACCTCAGTGGGAAATGGAGGACGTTCCTTAGGGAAAGGCTTATGCCTATGGTTTCCCCTACTGATAAATCTAGATGGATGCTCAAGAGAAGATAAGCATCACTGAAATACAGGAGACTGCCCCTAGATGAACCAACAATAGGGTTTTCTAAGAGAGTGTCTTAAGGAATGCTGGTGTTTGTAGTCAAGTAATTTTGTTTAGGAAATAATGTATACTAGATCTGTCTACCTTCATAATGTGTAACAATCTTATAAAGGTACCAAAAGATCCCAAAATACAGTAAAAAACTCTATTAAGCTTTGTTTAACCAGCATCTACCCAACTTACATGATCATAGAAATGTTGGTTGTTTCCAGCTGCTATCTTCCACAGACATTGTGTTTCTTAAAACATAGTTTTGGAGTGTTACCTGGAAGCTGATGGATCCTTCTCCCTTGGTGACCTGTTGTTACCCTAGGGTGTCAGTTCTGGGTCAGGGAATGGGGAGACAATAAAGGAACTCCTAGATTTTTTTCAGTTGTTAAAGCTGTATTCTGTCCTGCCAAGGCTTGGAAGAGGCTTAGAGATACGCACTGTCCACTGAGCTGTTGCTCAGAAGCCCAAAATCCAGAGAGCCAAGGGATATGCAGCCTTTTAAGCTGTTGGAAACAACCAGAGAGCTGGTTCTGGAGCTAAGGCTACAGGGGAGGGGGCTGCAGGAGAAATCACTCTTGTTATGTTCCAGGGAAGTAAGCAGTAGAGGATTCTGTGTATGCCAACAATTAACCAGTCAGATCTTCTTCTTCCTCTTATCCTGGGGGCCTGGTGTTATGCTTTTCAGATGAAGTATGTGGAAGAGGAATTCTTGGAAATCAAGCAGACCTGGGTGCTCTTGGTGTGTATTGGGGCTACCTCAGGCCTTGGGCGCCTTGTGTCAGGCCGTGTCAGTGACTCCATTCCTGGACTTAAGAAGATCTACTTGCAGGTGAGTGTGACCACCCTGTCTACTGTGGACAGAACAGCCTTCCACATGATGCTAGGTTATCTCCAGCCTTTGGGATATAATGGTAGGGTATATCTGACACAGCTTGCTATGTAACATGGGAAATCAATTAAAGTCTCAAAGCCTCAGTTTCCCTAGGTTTCAAGTGAAGGTCATCATCCCTGTTCTGCTCCTTCCTCAAGATGGAATAAGGATCTAGTGAGAGCAGCCACTGTAAATGGAAACTCTAAGAACACTTTCAAAGAAAATATTTATTTATAGAAGGTCTACCATCTGAGAGAGGGAAACTGAAGCCAGGAATTAGATGTTGCCTGCCTTGAGGACTGAACTCATTGGCACCTTACTCTTTCTTGGAGGGTCTTAGGCATCTGTAGTACTCTGTGGCCCAATGTCTCTCTCTTCTAGGCCCAAGTGCATCATTTCTTATACCTCCAGAACTACTTGGCATCAAACACTGGCTCTCAAATGCCATCCTCTTGATGGACACAAAAAAAGTGCCAGAAAAGGCCAGACCTCACTTGCCCTCTCCAGGTCTCACTTTCCTCTTCTGTACAATGAGAATAATTCTTTCCTTCCTATCTCACCTCACAGGTGAGGATCAAAAGAAATAAAGATGTGACCAGGCTTTGAGAAGTAAAAAATGTTTTAACTATGCAAACTCATATTCTTTCTCAAAGTGACACAGGTAGCCTCATATTGTGGGCAGTATCCATGCTTGAGAGGCCACTTTCTGTGTGAACTAGGCTCTGGTCTGGCTTGAATACAGACTACTGCTCAAGCTGTCTTTATCTACTGGATAACAATATTGTCTTTCTGACCTGGCCCATGCTTCTTGCTACAGCAGAGGTAGCAAGTGTACCAGAAGGTACTCAAGTGTGGAACCCTATGGAGGAGTAACAGCAGCCCCAGATAACATATGGGTCATAAGGAATCCATTAGGAAGGTGGTTGAATTATGACTCTACTGGAGATGTCCTGAAAGCACTTCTAAGAGGCCCTGACTACACACAGCAGGGATTTCTCTGTCTTCTGATAGCCCCAACTCTTTTCCTAAATACCCTCATATATCTTGGATGAGGATATGAATAAGGTTTCCTATTGTTTTTAACTTTGTGTTAGATTTGTAAGAGCTGGTGAATCTGCTTTGTCAGAGCTTAGGGGCGCCATTATGGTCCATCCAATCCAACCTCTCATTACAGTGATGGAGAAACCAAGGAAAAGACTCAGATAGTCATGGCAGAGCTGAATTCCTATGTAGCATTCTTTTCATATTCTGCTTTACCCTAAGTGATGGATGGCAGAACCAAGTCCCAGACATGATAAGTGACTTGACCAAGGTCAAACCAAAAGCCTGTGATTGAGATAAACCAATTATGAAAATTTAATTTCCTGTGCCAATATCAGCAAGACCTTACCTGGGTGGCTTTTTGTATAGGACTATGTGTGGCTTTCCCAGCTTCTTCCACATGTCCCCATTGTGGCCAAAGGGTGCTGGAAATCAGGGTAAGTTAGCATTGCTTCTGCTGCTAAGTCGCTTCAGTCGTGTCCGACTCTGTGCGACCCCATAGATGGCAGCCCACCAGGCTCCCCCGTCCCTGGGATTCTCCAGGCAAGAACACTGGAGTGGGTTGCCATTGCCTTCTCCGAGTTAGCATTGGGCCAGGGCTTTATCTTGAGGAGTGGAAGTAGCCTTTGCCTACCCATATAGTTAATTTCTCAACATATTCCCTAGGAGAGAGGTAGAGCCCAAGCAGCTCTTGTTTTCTATTGTTCCAAGGGAGGAAGAGGCAATAACCAGTCAGAAACAGTACTAGGCTTATGGCTCAGTGCTTCTGCTGTCCATTTCCCCTACCTATCCAACATTCTCTCCGTTTTCTCACTCTTAGTTGACCCAGTTTTGCCACTTAAAAAAATAATCTTGGAACTTTAAAGCTGAAACATATCTTCATCAACTCATAGTCCCAAATTCCTCATTTTATAAACTGAGGAACTGAGGCCCAGAGAGGGAAAGTGATTTGTTCAAACACGTTGTGCTGGTAAGTGTCTTAGGCTGAGGGCATGAAACAATGAATGAACTTCTTCCTCTTGAGCTGCTCACAAGAATTTGCCTCCCTTTCTCCCTGGGTCAGAGCAGGAGTACAGGTCTGGGAGAGGAAAGTAGTGTACATAGCTTCAGGTTCAGAAAAGTCATCCACTAGACCTTCTGGCTCCTACTAGTGACAGAGAGGCACATGTGTCTGGTGTAAAGCCCCTGGACAGTCTGTTGGAAAGCAAATAGTGACAACTTGCTGGACAACCTCACTTTGGGTCAAATCTTGAAACCTGTTTCTTTGTTCCAAGAGGGATTTTTAATTTCCAAACCTTGGCAAAGCCTCATGGAGGATATTAAGAGGCAGCTAGATACAATAGATAGTAATTGCCACCAGTTAACTTATATGCAGAGTACATCATGAGAAACGCTGGGCTGGAAGAAGCACAAGCTGGAATCAAGATTGCCGGGAGAAATATCAATAACCTCAGATATGCAGATGACACCACCCTCATGGCAGAAAGTGAAGAACTAAAGAGCCTCTTGATGAAAGTGAAAGAAGAGTGACAAAGTTGGCTTAAAGCTCAACATTCAGAAAACTAAGATCATAGCATCTGGTCCCATCACTTCATGGCAAATAGATGGGGAAACAGTGGAAACAGTGTCAGAATTTATTTTGGGGGGCTCCAAAATCACTGCAGATGATGATTGCAGCCATGAAATTAAAAGATGCTTACTCCTTGGAAAGAAAGTTATGACCAACCTAGATAGCATATTCAAAAGCAGAGACATTATTTTGCCAACAAAGGTCCATCTAGTCAAGGCTATGGTTTTTCCAGTGGTCATGTATGGATGTAAGAGTTGGACTGTGAAGAAAGCTGAGCACTGAAGAATTGATGCTTTTGAACTGTGGTGTTGGAGAAGACTCTTGAGAGTCCCTTGGACTGCAAGGAGATCCAGCCAGTCCATTCTGAAGGAGATCAGCCCTGGGTGTTCTTCGGAAGGAATGATGCTAAAGCTGAAACTCCAGTACTTTGGCCACCTCATGTGAAGAGTGGACTCATTGGAAAAGACTCTGATGCTGAGAGGGATTGGGGGCAGGAGGAAAAGGGGACGACAGGATGAAATGGCTGGATGGCATCACCGACTCGATGGACGTGAGTTTGAGTAGACTCCGGGAGTTGGTGATGGACAGGGAGGCCTCAGTTCAGTTCAGTTCAGTTGCTCAGTCGTGTCCAACTCTTTGTGACCCCATGAATCACAGCACGCCAGGCCTAACTTTACACCTAAAACAACTAGAAAAAGAACAAAAAAACCCAAGTTAGTACAAGTAAAGAAATCAAAGATTAAAGCAGAAATAAACAAAAAAGAAATGAAGGAAACAATAGTAAAGATTAATAAAACTAAAAGCTGGTTCTTTGAGAAGATATACAAAATTGACAAACGACTAGCCAGACTCATCAAGATAAAGGGAAATGAATCAAACCAACAAAATTAGAAATGAAAAAGAAATTGCAACAGACATCGCAGAAACACAAAGGATCATACAAGAGTTTTATGAACTATTTGCCCATAAAATGGACAACCTGGAAGAAATGGACAGATTCTTAGAAAAATTCAACCTTCCAAGACTGACCAGGAAGAAACAGAAATTATGAGGAAGCCACTCACAAGCACTGAAATCAAAACTGTGATCAAAACTCTCCCCAAAAACAAAAGACCAGGGCCAGATGGCATCACAGGTGAATTCTATCCAATATTTAGAGAAGAGCTAATGCCTATTCTTTCCAAATTCTTCTGAAAAATTACAGAGGAAGGAATACTTCCAAACTCATTCTATGAGGCCACCATCACCCTGATACCAAAACCAGATAAAGACATCACACACACAAAAAAGAAAATTACTGGCCAATATCATTGTTGAACATAGATGCAAAAATCCTCAACAAAATTCTAGCAAACAGAATCCAACAACACATTAAAAAGATCATACACCATGATCAAGTCAGTTTTATCCCATGGATGCAAGGATTCATCTATATATGAAAATCAATCAATGCAATATGCCATATTAACAAATTGAAAGGTAAAAGCCATATGATAATCTCAATAGGTGCAGAAAAAGCTTTCAACAAAATTCAGCACCCACTTATGATTAAAATTCTTTAAAAATGGACATAGGAGAAACCTACCTCAACATTAGTTCAGTTCAGTCACTCAGTCGTGTCCAACTCTTTGTGACCCCATGGACTGCAGCACGCCAGGCTTCCCTGTCCATCACCAACTCCCAGAGCTTGCTCAAACTCATGCCCACCGAGTTGGTGAGGCCATCCAACCATCTCATCCTCTTGTGTCCCCTTCTCCTCCTGCTGTCAATCTTTCTCAGCATCGGGGTCTTTTCCAATGAGTCAGTTCTTTGCACCAGGTGACCAAAGTATTGGAGCTTCAGCTTCAGCATCAGTCCTTCCAATTAATATTCAGGACTGATTTCCTTTAAGATTGACTGGTTTGATCTCCTTGCAGTCCAAGGGACTCTCAAGAGTCTTCTCCAACTCCACAGTTTAAAAGCATCAATTCTTCAGTGCTCAGCTTTCTTTATAGTCCAACTGTCACATCCATACATGACTACTGGGAAAACTATAGCCTTGTCTAGACAGACCTTTGTCAGCAAAGTAATGTCTCTGGTTTTTAATATGCTGTCTAGGTTGGTCATAGCTTTTCTCCCAAGGATCAAACATCTTTTAATTTCATGGCTGCAGTCACCATCTGCAGTGATTTTGGAGCCGAAAAAATAAAGTCTGTCACTGTTTTCATTGTTTCCACATCTGTTTGCCATGAAGTGATGGGACTGGATGCCATGATCTTAGTTTTTTGAATGTTGAGTTTTAAGCCAACTTTTTAACTCTTTCACTTTCATCAATAGGCTCTTTAGTTCTTCACTTTCTGCCATGAGGATGGTGTCATCTACATTTCTGAGGAGGCCATATACAACAAACCCACAGCAAACATTATTCTCAATGGTAGGAAACTGAAAGCATTCCCTATAAGATCAGGAACAACACAAGGGTGCCCAATCTCACCACTATTATTCAACATAGTTTTGGAAGTCCTAGCTATCGCAATCAGAGAAGAAAAAGAAATAAAAGGAATCTAGATTGGAAAAGAAGAGGTAAAACTCTCACTGTTCACAGATGATGTGAAACTATAGATATAAAACCCTAAATATACTATCAGAAAATTACTAGAGCTAATAAGTGAATTTAGTAAAGTCACAGGATACAAAATCAATACACAGAAATAATTTGCATTCCTATACACTAACAATGAAAAATCAGAAAGTGAAATTAAGGAATCAATCCCATTTACCACTGCAACCAAGAAGAATAAAATACCTAAGAATAAATCTACCTAAGGAGACAAATGGAGAAGGAAATGGCAACCCACTCCACTATTCTTGCCTGGAGAATACTTTGGACAGAGGAGCCTGGCAGGCTACAGTTCATAGGATCGCAAAGAGTCAGACATGACTGAGCTACACACACACACACACACACACACACACACAAGGAGCCAAAAGAGCTGTATACAGGAAACTATATGACTGATGAAAAAAAAAAATGACATAAACAGATGAAGAGATATTCCATGTTCCTGGGTTGAAAGAATCAATATTGTGAAAATAACTATATTACCAAAAGCAGTCTACAGATTCAATGTAATCCCTATCAAATTACCAATGGTATCTTTCATAGAACTAGAACAAAAAATTTCACAATTTGTAGGGAAAAGATCCCGAATAGCTAAAGTAATCTTGAGAAAGAATGGAGCTGGAGGAATCAACTGTACTGACTTCAGACTATACTACAAAGCTACCATCATTATAACAGTTTGGTACTGGCACAAAAACAGAAATATCAACCAATGGAACAAGATAGAAAGCCCAGAGATAAACCCACATACCTACGGGCACCTTATCTTTGACAAAGGAGGCAACAATATACAATGGAGAAAAGATAGTCTCTTCAATAAGAAATGCTGGGAAAAGTGGACAGCTACATGTAAAAGAATGAAATTAGAACACTACTTAACATCACGGTGATGCCATCCAGCCATCTCATCCTCTGTCGTCCCCTTCTCCTCCTGCCCCCAATCCCTCCCAGCATCAGAGTCTTTTCCAGTGAGTCCACTCTTCGCATGAGGTGGCCAAAGTACTGGAGTTTCAGCTTTAGCATCATTCCTTCCAAAGAAATCCCAGGGCTGATCTCCTTCAGAATGGACTGGTTGGATCTCCTTGCAGTCCAAGGGACTCTCAAGAGTCTTCTCCAACACCACAGTTCAAAAGCATCAATTCTTAACATCATACACAAAGATAAACTCAAAATGGATTAAAGACCTAAATGTAAGATGAGAAACTATAAAGCTCTTAGAGGAAAACACAGGCACAACGTTTTATGACATAAATCATGGCAAGATCTATGTCCCACCTCCCAGAGTAATGGAAATAAAAACAAAAATAAGCAAGTGGGACCTAATTAAACTTGAAAGCTTTTGCACAGCAAAGGAAGGGCTTCCCAGGTGGCACCAGTGGTAAAGAACTCGTCTGCCAATGCAGGAGATGTAAGAGACGTGAGTTCAATCTCTGGGTTGGGAAGGTCCCCTGGAAGAGGGCATGGCAACCCACTCCAGTATTCTTGTCTGAAGAATCCCATGGACAGAGAAGCCTGGCGGGCTATGGTCCATAGGTTGCAAAGAGTTGGACACGAGTGAAGTGACTTAGCAGCAGCAGCATGACGCAATAATCCCACTACTGGGCATATACCCTGAGGAAACCATAATTGAAAAAGACACATGTACCCCAATGTCCATTGCAACACTATTTACAATAGCTAGGCATGGAAGCAACCTAGATGTCCATCGACAGATGAATGGATAAGGAAGTTGTGGTACATATAAACAATGGATTATTACTCAGTCCCAAAAAAGGAATGCACTTGAGTTGGTTCTAATGAGGTGGATGAACCTAGAGCCTATTATAGTGAAGTCAGAAAGAGAAAAACATCATATGTTAATGCATATGTATGGAATCTAGAAAGATGGTACTGATGAACCTCTTTGCAGGGCAACACTGGAGGTGCAGACATAGAAAACCTACTTGTAGACATGGGGAGGATGGGAAGGAGAGGGTGGAATGGATGGAGAGAGTAGCATGGAAACATATATAGTACCATATGTAAAATAGACAGCTGGGGGGGATTTACTGTATGACTCAGGAAACTCAGTTCGGGGCTGTGTGACAATCTAAAGGGGTGAGATGGGGTGGGAGGTGGGAGAGAGTTTCAAGAGGGAGGGGACATTTGTATACCTGTGGTTGATTCCATGTAGATGTATGCCAGAAACCAACACAATATTGTAAAGCAATTATCCTTCAATTAAAAATAAATACATATTTTAAATTAACTAATTATTTTTTTAAAAACCAGTTGTGTTTCCAGTGGCCCTTCTCTCTACTGAGAGGGAAAAACCAACCACTGGAAAGGCAGCTTTATTACTTCAGAGTCATTTTACTCAGCCCAAGGAAAGCCCAGTGGCTAAGTCAGTGTCCCCGAGGCTGGCTTCAGGCTCCCTAGACCTCCTCTGAGTGCCCTGCTTCTCCTTAGAGCCCCCTTTGTTGCCTTGGCAGGGTGCTCAGACAAATCCAGAAGCCCCCAGAGCCACACTGCCTTGAGCATCTGAGATGGTGGTGTGTCCCATGTCCTAAAACCTAAAGAACCTGGGTGAACCTCCTGGTGGTCTCCCTCATACTAAGGTGTTTTCTTTTAGAAAACTGCTTTTGGCAGTCTCCCACAAAAATGGGCACTGGATCCTTCCCCATTTCAGGAAGCTGTGCCTTCCATTCATGCCCCCATCTAATCATTATTCAAGTCATCCTCACTTCCTCCCCTTCCTCTTCCTAAATCTAACTTGGATATGAAAACACCAGCATGGTCTGGTTCCAGACCCTGATGCCTGTGGCAGACAAACACAGGATCAGAAAGCAGAAACAGCAATTCCCTTTATCTCAGAGTCTAGTCAAAAGACATCTTCTTGAGGACAGGGGCCATGTCCTTTCTTTTAAAAATCTTGACAATCAACGTTAAATAGGGGCTCTCTTTAAAACTTTGAATTCTAAGTCCTTCTAAATGACTTAGAAGGAACTTAAGTAACTATTTAGTCCACTGGGCTTTCTGTTGACATCCCCTTGTCCCATTTTTCATGGGCTTCCCTGGTGGCTCAGATGCTGAAGAATCTCCCGCCTGCAATGTGGGAGACATGGGTCCAATCCCTGGGTTTGGAAGATCCCCTGGAGAAGGGAATGGCTACCCACTCCAGTATTCTTGCCTGGAGAATTCCATGGACAGAGGAGCCTGGTGGGCTACAGTCCATGGGGGTCACAAAGAGTGGGACCCAACTGAGCAACTAACACTTTGCCCCATTTTACAGACTGTGTAAATAAGGCCCTGAGAAGGAGATGTGATTTACTATGTGGGCTTCATGGGCAAGCACAACATGACCTCAGGCTGTTGTTCCTTTAGGTCATCTCCTTCTTGCTCCTGGGCCTGATGTCCATGATGATTCCCCTCTGCCGGGGCTTCGGGGGCCTCATCGTTGTCTGCCTCTTCCTGGGCCTGTGCGATGGCTTCTTCATCACCATCATGGCCCCCATCGCATTTGAGCTGGTGGGCCCAATGCAGGCCTCACAGGCCATTGGCTACCTCCTGGGTATGATGGCCCTGCCAATGATTGCTGGACCCCCCATTGCAGGTGAGTTTAACATTGCAGGGAGAGCATGAGTAGGGGAGTCCTGTTTTCCTTGGGACCTAGCCCTCCTAATTGCCTCTGCTTAAAGTCCCTTTCTCCCTCTTCTCTCTTCAAGTAGTCTCATCAGAGTGCATGAAACCTCTTACCACTATTGATGAAAGAGACTAAGCACAGTATATGTGCATGGATTCATTTGAGGGGATGGGCATTTCATGGCTGTGAGTTTTTATTGTAGACAGCATGGCTGATTCCAGGAGGGTAGAGAGAATAATGGGTTTGGCCTTCTGACCATTCTATTGAACCCAAATCTTCTCTCTCTCTCTCTGTCTTCACAAGCAAGTAATTATTTTCAAGGTAGTTGAGCAGGAAGAGAAACAAAAGTGGGCCCTGGTTTTATTAATACTTAGAGACATCCCTCCTTCCCCTACCAACTTCTGAACTGAGCCTGTAGAAAACATTTAATTAAGACCACAACTCAAGACTGGACCAATGAAGCTCACTTACAGCAGGCAACAGGCAAAGTGTTGGCTTGCCATCTTTCAGCACTCCTAATTTCTCTCTCTACTTCCAAGGAGGGCATGGTTTGTACCCTAGAGAACACAAGAAACAAAGAAAACTAATAAGAGACATCATTTCCTCTCTTTATGATTTATTGCAAATATTGATTCATGGGATAGTGTCTCTTAAGCTAGCCAACTAGGCTAACTCAACAATTATTCCTTGAATACCAGTTCAGTGCCAGGTGTTGTGAGGGCACTGGTTGTACTGCATTACAGTGACAAAGGCTCCTACTCAGGCCATTGTACAATGGCCACACTGTCCACTGGGGGAGGCAAGCCTTTACCTAACTCCTGATTCCAAATGTGGATCCCAGAACCCATATCTCTTTCCACTTGCTTACCTCCTAAGCAGCCCCAGGACCTACCTGCCTTTCATTAGTACTGTTTCTGGGCTCAACCTCCCTATGAGGTATCCCACATTAGCTTCTGGAGGTGAGCAGAGAAGACTCCATGTACCATGCCAAACACATTCACCACATTGGCAACCTAGAAGAACCCAGAGGGGCCAACCATATCTGTAACTTGAAGGAAAGACACACCTATACCCTAACCCTAACCCTAACCCTAGCCTCCTCTTAGGGCAAATGGGCACTTCAAAGAAAGGGAAAAAGGGAACTTGGCTGAATTATTACATAAGAACACTCTAGCCTAAGTTGGGTGTGAGAAGGTGTATCACTGTGAACCAAGACAAGTCTTGGTCATCTTCTGTGTTCTTTTAACATAGCCTCCCTCCATACCTATCTCCATACCTTGGAGTGACTAGAAGTTAACTGTAGCTTATGAAAGTAAAAAATGGAGAACTTTGAGAAGTTTCATTTGCCTCTTTCATAATAAGCATTTGCCTCAAGAGCCTACAGTCTCAGTGGCTCAGGGAGGAGCTGCTTGTCTTTGTAATAGAGGTTTTGTGTCTTCCATCAAGGAGTGTTTAAACTGAGTTGGGCTCCCAGGTCAAGGCAGTACAGGCCAAGATTCTCTGGATAGGCATTTTGATGGCTTCTAAAAGAAGCAGAGAACATCTTTGTATAGTAGAGCAAAGCTAAACTTGACTTGTCTCTGTTAACTTTTCAGGCCTCCTCCGCAACTGTTTTGGGGACTATCATGTGGCCTTCTACTTTGCCGGTGTACCCCCAATCGTTGGGGCAGTAATCCTCTTGTTCGTCCCTCTGATGCATCAAAGGATGTTCAAGAAAGAGCAAAGGGATTCCAGCAAGGATAAGATGCTGACCCCTGACCCAGACCCCAATGGAGAGCTGCTGCCGGGCTCCTCTACCCCTGAGGAACCAATCTAATGCCTTTTATTTGCCATCGTGTGCTCCTCCCCAAACCTTTCCCTTCACCTTGCCCTGCTCGGCATTTACATTTTTGCCACCAGCACACTTGTTCCCAAACCTGCACACACAGCATTTCAGCCACCTGACCATCCCCTTGGAGCCAAAGCTCCAGGTGTTCCAAACTTATTAACCAAATTCTCCCCATGAATGCCTTTAAACTTGCCAGGGTCGTCTCCTTCCAGGCTTTAGGAAAGCTTGGGATCACCCCCTGGCCTTTGGAACCTCTCCATAAACTTTGTAACTCTTGGGGGAGGAGAAGGATGGGAATTCCTGGCCCAGCTTGATAGTCACCCACTAAAAGCAGCTGCCAAAGGTGCTACTGTATCCCCAGGAGCCTGGTGGGAAGATCTAAATCTCTGGGTGCTGAGGAATTCCTTGACATCTTTCCTTAGGAAGCATTGAGAGGTGTGGCAGAAAGGGCATAGAGGTAAAATGACACAAGGAATCTTGTTTAGCCTCAGTGTCTCTGAGGGCTGTGGCTTCCCAAGAGGTGTGGGTGACATCGTTTTACAAGTGTATAGGGAGTCTCTCCATCATAAGGTTAGTTAACAGTCTGCCTCCTTCTTTCCTTCCTCCTTTTATTCCTCCACTGCCTCTTCTCCCTTCTCATTCACCTCTATTTCTTTTCATAACTGTCATAGACTAATGGGAGCTTGAAGAAAGGAGGGACCCAGAGCTTGGAACAATCAACCCTCATCTTGGCCCAACCCTCCCCTAACACTAGCATCAATTCAACTCATCTCAGGCTGAGCCACATCTCACCGTTTGGCTCAAGCTCCTATAATCAACTGGAATAATAGAATATCACATAGGAAAGGGACCTTAAACACTATAAAGTTCCATTCACTGATTTTTACAGATTTTCTGGGCTAATGCATTAACCTGCAGGTTGCCTCAGCTCCCCATCCTTATATCCACCTGTCAAAATGTGAAGAAATTCCTCTCATCTCAGGAGGCAGAGGGAGACTGATGACAGGGGGAATGGCATGGTGGGGGAGGGGCAATAATTATTGACCTGGAGAAGGACCAATTCCTCCATCGCTCATTATTCATGACAGGTCAACATTTTCACCTGGGCCAAGCCAGGAAAAGAACTGTTTGAGGGAAAATCGTATTTCCAACCTGGATCCCCCAAATGTAGAGGCAGCAGCTGCACATAGGGTTGGAAAACTTCTTTTAGGAAGAGCAAACCATCACAGCCTTTACTACCCAATGTGTCCCCCATGCTGGGCATCCTGGACCACTCAGTTAGTGGGAATTAAAGGTGCCAGGGAAGATAGACTCTGGACCATCTTCATCCTCTGAAGTAGGTGCCAGGTGCTTCCCTATGCCTAGGCTCTGGCTGGCACTCTTGCTGAAAAGAATTTCCAGCCAGGCTGTGTCCAGCTAGCACAACTCACCTTATTAGGAGCTCACCCACTTTCTTCATTCAGCCTCTTTGTGTCTCTCCCATTCTAGGTCTTTTTCTGTTGTATTCCTGTTACCCTAATCTTCTCACCAGGCACTTTGGCTGTCACTTAGAGCTAACAGTGACTTGCTATTCCGAGCCAGAGCCATCCCAGGGCCAGGAGGATTAGGTTGCCCCTGAGGAGCTCCAAAGAAGACAGTGGTCCCCACCCATGAGTTTTTCCGTTACAGACAGGCAGCTGGGGCATGGTTGGCCTCTGATGACTTCATTCAAGGCCAAACTCTGGAGCCCCCTCCATTGGTCCCAGTCCAGCTCTTATCAACTCCCCAAAGGAAAACCCATTGGTTCTTGGCTCTGTGAACATGAAGGGGCCTGCCTAATTACTACCCTGTTATCCCAAACAGCAGTAGAACAGGACAAGCTGGCCCCCAGGAGCTTTGTAACTCCCAGAAGAAGACACTGAAAATATTGGAGCAACAAAGCTCCTGATTCCATTCTTCCCTGCCCACCCCCACCAAGTCACCTGAGGGCAGTTCTGCAGGGCCTCTTTTGTTGCTCGCGGTGTGGACAGCTCTTAAGAATCAGGCTGCCACCCACTTCTCTCCAGATGAAGGAAAGACATCCATGGGTCACAAATCTGCTCTATCAGGTGTCATATAACATGGCAAGGTGTCAGTTTACTTCTTCCACACATGTACATGTGCGTGTGTGTGCTTGTGCACTTTTGGGGAGAAGGTTGGTGAAAGCAGCACAGTATTAGTATTTAGGGTAAGATGCGGCTTCTTATGCACTACAGTTAAATCAAGGAGAATGAACAAAACTTGGGAGCTTGAGATCTGGGACATTTAAATACTCAAAAGGTTTGGAACAAAATAAACAAATCTAAAAATCCAGCTTTGGTGTGTATGTTGCCTACACTGGTGAAATAGTCCTAATCTGGTTAACAGCAGAAGTTTAACTTCAGAACTGAAATCATTTCACATCAAATTTCTGCCAGGGTCTATATTCTGTGAGAGCAGAAATTGGAGAAGGAGCTATATAGGGGTTTGAAGTTGGGTGAACTAATCCAACTAGGATTGGATTTTTAGGGAGCTCTGAAGTGAAAAAGTGTTTACTTCACAAAATGAGAACATGGTTAGTGGCTGAGTTGGAGTAGAGGTCCCACCAAAGCTACCACCTTGTTACAAGAATGCCGTGTTGAAAACTATCAAAGACCTTGCCAATAATCCAGTGTAAGCCCCTTTTCTTCTCCCTTGTTATTGATGGGGTAACTTGAAGTGCCTAGTATAGTTGGGTTATATAACCAAGCAGCAGCCTAAAATTGAGGGTAACACAGAAGAGAGATCTATAGCAATGACAAAGTATAACCTTAGAATGTCTGTTGTTCATACTCTGCATTGAATTTAACTGGGGACACTAATGTCTGGATAAAAGGCACTGCAGCAGGTTCACACAGAAAATCAGTGACAGAGTAGGTTGAAACTTTGAACTCAGGTCACTGACTTCCAGTCCAGTCCAAACCTCTCATTTCACAGATGAAGAATCTGACACAAGGAGGGGGAAATAACTTGCCCACTTCATTCAACAAGTACATATCGAACCCATCTGCAAATGAGTGTTGGCAGGACCAGCTCCAAGCAAAAATGAAATCTGAGCCAAATCTGACTTTTAGCAAAGCCCATTTTTTCACAATTAACTCTCACTTCCAACTGACATACACTTTTGGAATTCTCTCTTCTCAAGCCATTCCAGACTTTCATGCAGCCTTAGCCTTGGAGAGCTGGTCCCACCTATTGCCCTTCTAGCCTCAGCAACCCAAGACATACAAATAAAGCCAATCTCCCTGTGGCTATACACTGGACAGGATAGGAGTGGAAGGGACTGGTTTCCTTTGCAAGAAGGTGGTTTACCACCCAGCTCTTGGCTATTGTTTCTCCCCTGACTCAGTGCAGGCATCCTCAAGCCACCAGCCTCATCTCTTCCCACTGAGACTAATCACTCTGTTCTGCTGCCTGGCCCCAGGCTCTCCCACCCAAGGTCTGCTGCCCCCTCGATCCCTCCTCTAGGAGCTCCAAGGCCCTAGTCTGTGTTTGATCACTCAGGATCATTAGATTTCAAAGCCTTTTCGTGTCTGAAGAGGCAACCAGCAGTTCCCTGCCTCTTCACAGCAGCAGAGCAGGCCAGCTAACAGGAACTACAGGTGCCTCCAGCAAAACCCTGGTCTCTGACAGCTGGTGCTTAGATAGGGTGGGTGCTGGTTTGAACCACAGCCTTTGAAGCAAGTTCAAATTCTAATAAGCTGAAATGTAGAGGAGACTCCAGAAGAATAAGAAAAGGGATTAAATACCCAACTTCTGCAGGCATTGAGAAGGCTTTACTTTAGAAGGCCTTTCAAATCTTGCGTTTCAGCTCTCTCTAGTGGTCACAAGAAGCAAAGTTCCATGCCTGGTTTTCAAATCATTGCAGTAATATTTTCTAGGGACCTGCTTTGACAGGCATTTTGCTAGAACCCAGGGATTTCGCGAATGAAAGGAACAGAGGTGGAGAAAAAAGAGAAGAAACACAAGAAGGATTTGAACTACCTGCTTTCCAAGATGCCTTTTCCTCTTCTGGATCCCAGTGCCTGGAGCCTATGGACCTTAAAGCCTTTGGCACAGGCAGGGGCCACCACGCCCCTTCCGGGATGGAGGCCTCAGCATTTCCCCCTCCCTTTTGCCCTAAGACTGGCCTCCCCCGGCCAGAACCTCTCAGAAGAACTACACTCTCCTCAGCGTTGGTTTCTTGCTGAGCCGGGGCGAGATAAAATTAGTCCATTGCTCACGACTAACAAGTGTCAACCCACGTCCAGCTGGAGGGAGAGAAGGACAGAGCTAACTTATGGGTGTTCCTGCTGGCCAGTCGACATGGGGGTCTGACTTCGGCTGTCCGACAACCCTGGCCCAGGGCCTCCTCATTCCCCTGTCCCACCTGCCCCAGAGATGGGGAACTAGAAAGGGGCGGGGCGACCACTACCCTACTTTCCCCAACACACACCCACCCTACACTGCCCTCGCAACGACTGGGGGCTAGGCCGTGGGATCTGCAGATGTGAGTGCTAGCCGGCACCATTTCCCGCCAGATCCCCATGCCCACTCCAACTTGGAGAATGCCTGAGGATGGAGATGGGGCTTGGGTGGGGGGCAGCTCACCGGCCCTGGCTGCTCTCCTGGTCCTCCCACTGACTTCGGGTCACTTTAAGCAGGGTGGTGGGTGGTTCTTCCCCCTCCGTGGCTTTCCATCCATTTCCCTGTCTGGAAGGCATCGGAACCCGGGAGACGTGCCAACTGAAACGCATCTGCTCCTGCTACTCAAACGGGAATCAGACCCATCCAGGAAAACCAAGTCTTCCCTCTCAGAGGAAGAGGGTGGGAAAGAAGGTGGGAGGGCCCAACTCCGGGCCCTGCCAACTGTCTGGGGAGCCAGATGGATAGACAGCAGCTGGGCATGTCCTGACCTCAGCTCCTCCTCAGTACCCCACTCCCACTGCCCTGCCCGGGCCACCACCACCAGGGATTGCAGCATTGTCGCCCCCATCAAGCTTTGGGTCGAGAAACCTGGAGGTGATTCTGTCTGGGCCATCCAATAACAAGCCCCCCACCCCAGCGGCTCCCTACCAGATCTGTCCCCAAGGTCCTGATGGTGGGGTCAACCTGCAACTAGCAAGGACCTAAGGGCATCCCAGGTGGTGCTGGTGGTAAAGAACCACTACCAATTCAGGAGACATAAGAGATGTGCTTCCATCCCTGGGTTGGGAAGATCCCATGGAGGAGGAAATGGGCAATCCACTCCAGTATTTCCCTGGAAAATTCCATGGACAGAGGAGCCTGTCAGGCTGTAGTCCATAGGGTTGCAAAGAGTTGGACATGACTGAAGTGACTTAGCATGTTCACATGCAAGAGATTCCAGGCAGGAGGCCTGCCAGTATGAGGAGACTAGAAGCAAGAACTACCTTCAGAAAATGCTCTGCTCTGGCCCAGAGCAGCTATCCTCCTCTCTCTTCTCTCCAACCTCCAACCCTGGGTTGGCTGTCCCCATAAAAGTTGTCCCAGAACCCCCAAGGGACAACCACACTGGCTGATCAAAGCTCTTAATTCAGGCCGGCTCTCCCAAAACAGTGTCTCCAGATCCTACTCAAGATGAAGGTGAGCACCCACCAGATGCCCTAGGCTCACACAGGTGAACTAGCAGGATTTCCTAGGGTTCAGAACCCTCCTTAAAACCTCACAGATCACCAGGAATGGAACAGGTTAACTTTAAGACCTGCCCCCTCAATTTGCTCCCCACCCAACACTCCTCCACCTTACTCTCCAACAACCTACTTCCTTCAGCTGGTTGCCTAAGAAGGGGTGAAAGAGGGGGCCAGGGCAACCATCTCCACTGCCCTCCCACACACATCCACATACATCCTTTCTCTCCCCAAGATGGAGTCTTCTGAGGCCCAGCCTTGCAGATTCTTCTGCCTTAAAGCCTATAAAGGCCAGAGATTCCTTCTGTCAGTCCAAGACCTCCCACATACATGTGCACGGACACACTCCTTTCATCCTTGAGCTCCAAGAACACAAGAGCCTTCCCCCAGCATATTTGGACACTGAGGACACTTTAATGATAATAGGGCATCTTCACCTGTTAGGAGGAGCAGTTTACAGGTCATAGGTGCTCCTATATCTCTCATCACACCTGACCCTCCCCCCAACACTGGAAGGCAGCTACTCCTGTGTCTGTTTTACAGATAGGGAAAGTAAGCCCCGGAAAAAACTGAATCCCAGTTTTCAAACTCCTTCTCCAAGGCTCTTTCCACTGCACCTCAGAGAAAGTATGGAAGTAAGCAAGTCTTTCTTTTCCCTTGACTTCTCAGAAAGCCTGCTTGCTACTCCTGGAGTTAGTACCTGATGTTCCCCAGGCCCAATCTACCCTTCAAGGAAGGCACTGGGTAGTGAGTGGCACTACAGCCTCTCACGAGGCTTATCTCAGGATAAAGGCAAAGAAAGCAGCAAAAGCTGAGCCAGAGTCCTAACCACATATCCCAGCCTCTCTTTTGGAGGGAATGGGACAGGGAGGAGAATGTGGAAGAGGAATTAGGAATCTCTGATTTTCCTTTCCCTGGGGGTGCACAGTATTGTCTTCTGGGTTCCTCTTTGCTCAAAATTGTTTGTTGTTGTTGTTCAGTCGTTAAGTTGTGTCCAACTCTTTGTGACCCCATGGACTGCAGCACACCAGTCTCCTCTGTCTTCCACTATCTCCTGGAATTTGCTCAAACTCATGTCCATTGAATTGGGGATGCCATCCAACCTTCTCATCCTTTGTTGTCCCCTTCTCCTCCTGCCTTGCATCTTTCGAAGCATCAGGGTCTTTTCCAATGAGTCAGTTCTTCGCATCAGGTGGCCAAAGGATTGGAGCATCAGCTTCAGCATCAGTCCTTCCAATGAATATTTGGGACTGATTTCCTTTATAATTGACTAATTTGATCTCCTTGCAGTCCAAGGGACTCTCAAGAGTCTTCTCCAGCATCACAATGTGAAAGCATCATTTCTTCACCACTCAACCTTCTTTACAGTCCAACTCTTACATCTGTACATGACTACTGGAAAAAACATAGATTTCACTATATGGACCTTTATCAGGAAAGTAATGTCTCTGCTTTTTAATATGCTGTCTAGCTTTGTCATAGCTTTCCTTCGGAGGAGCAAGCATCCCTTAATTTCATGGCTGCAGTCACCATCTGCAGTGATTTTGGAGCCCAGGAAAATAAAATCGGTCACTGCTTCCACTTTTTCCCCTTCTATTTGCCATGAAGTGATGGGACCAGATGCCATGATCTTAGTTTTTTGAATATAGTTTTAAGCCAGATTTTTCACTCTCCTCTTTCACCCTCATCAAGAGGCTCTTTAGCTCCTCTTCACTTTCTGCCATTAGAGTGGTATCATCTGCATATCTGAGGTTGCAGATACTTCTCCCTGCAATCTTGATTCTAGTTTGTGACTCATCCAGCCCAGTGTTTCTCATGATGTACTCTGCATATAAGTTAAATAAGCAGGGTGACAATACACAGCCTTGATGTACTCCTTTTCCTATTTGGAACCAGTCTGTTGTTCCATGTCCAGTTCTAACTATTGCTTCCTGACATTGTACAGGAGACAGGAATCAAGACCATCCCCAAGAAAAAGAAATACAGTTGTTCCATGTCCAGTTCCAACTGTTGCTTCTTGACCTGCACACAGGTTTTTCAGGTGACAGGTAAAGTGGTCTCATACTCCCATCTCTTTAAGAATTTTCCAGTTTGTGATCCACAGAGTCAAAGGCTTTAGCATAGTCAATCTTTATTGACTCTGAAACTCCCTTGCTTTCTCCACAATCCAACAAGTACTGGCAATTTGATTTCTGGTCCTCTACCTCTTCAAAACTAGCTTGTACATCTGGAATCTCTCAGTTCACAGACTGCAGGAGCCAAGCTTGAAGGATTTTGAGCATAATATTGCTAGCATATGAAATGAAGGCAATTGTATGGTAGTGTGAGTATTCTTTGGCATTGTTCTTCTCTGGGATTGGAATGAAACTCACCTTTTCCAGTCCTGTGGCCACTGCTGAGTGTTCCAAATTTGATTGCACATTGAGTGCACCACTGTAACAGCATCATCTTTTAGGGTTTTAAATATCTCAGCTGGAATCCCATCATGTCCACTAGCTTTGTTCAGAGTAGTACTTCCTAATGCCCACTTGACTTCACAATCCAGGATGTCTGGCTCTAGGTGAGTGACCACACCATCGTGGTTATCCAGGTCATTAAGACCTTTCTTGTATAGTTCTTCTGTGTATTATTGCCAGTTCTTCTTAATCTCTTCTGCTTCTTTGATGTCTTTGATCTCTTCTTCTCTTCCTTACTGCTTCTGTCGTTTATCTTGCCCATCTTTGCATGAAATGTTCCTTTGATGTCTCTAATTTTCTTGAAGAGATCTCTAGTCTTTCCCATTCTATTGTTTTCCTCTATTTATTTGCATTGTTCATTTAAGAAGGCCTTCTTATTTCTCCTTGTTATTCTCTGAAACTCTTCATTCAGTTGGGTATATCTTTCTCTTTCTCCCTCGCCTTTTACTTCTCTTCTTTCCTTAGCTGTTTGTAAACCCTCCTTGTGCTCAGTCACTCAGTTGTGTCCAACTCTTTTTTACCCAATGCAGTGTAGCCTGCCAGGCTCTTCTTTCCATGGGATTCTCCAGGCAAGAATACTGAATTGGGGTGCCATGCCATCCTGCAGGGGATCTTCCCAACCCAAGGATCAAACCTGGGTCTCCTGCATCTCCAGCATTGCAGGCAGATTCTTTACCCACTGAGCCACCAAAGCCTGCTCAGACAACTATTTTGTTTTCTTACATTTCTTTTTCTTTGGGATGGTTTTGGTCACTGCCTCCTGTACAATGTTACAAACATAGTTCTTAGTTCTCATAGTCCATAGTTCTTTTGGCACTCTGTCTACCATATCTAATCCCTTGGATCTATTCGTCACCTCCACTGTATAATCAGAAGGGATTTGATTTAGGTCATACCAGAATGGGCTAGTGAGTTTCCCTACTTCCTTCAATTTAAGCCTGAATTTTGCAATAAGGACCTGAGCCACAGTCAGCTCCAGGTTTTATTTTTGCTGACTGTATAGAGCTTCTCTGTCTCCAGCTGCAAAGAACATAATCAAGCTGATTTTGGAATTGACCATCTGGTGATGTCCATGTGTAGAGTCATCTCTTGATTTATTGGAAAATGTTCTTTGCTATGAACAGCACGTTCTCTTGATAAAATTCTGTTAGCCTTTGCCCTGCTTTATTTTGTACTCTAAGGCCAAACTTGGCTGTTATTCTGGGTATCTCTTGACTTCCTACTTTGGATTCCAGTCCCCTATGATGAAAAGGACAACCCTCCTTTTATTTTGATGTTAGTTCTAGAAGGTCTTGTAGGTCTTCATAGAACTGGTCAACCTTGGCTTCTTCAGCGTCAGTGGTTGGGGCATAGACTTGGATTACTGTGATGTTGAATGGTTTGTCTTGGAAACGAACCCAGATCATTCTGCCATTTTTGCAATTGCACCCAAGTTCTGCATTTTGGACTCTTTTGTTGACTATGAGGGCTACTCCATTTCTTCTAAGGGATTCTTGCCCACAGTAGTAGATATAATGGTCATCTGAATGAAACTCACCCTTCTGGTCCATTTTAGCTCGCTGATTCCTAAGATGTCAATGTTCACTCTTTTCCATTTCCTTCTTGACTACATTCAGTTTACCTTGATTCATGGACCTAATTTCAGATTCCTATACAATGTTGTTCTTTACAGCATCGGACTTTACTTTCACCACCAGACACATCCACAGCTGAGCATAGTTTCTGCTTTGGCCCAACCACTTCATTAATTCTGGAACTATTAGTAGTTGCCCTCTACTCATCCACAGTAACAAACCAGACAGCTTCCAAATTGGGGGGTGGTGGGGTGTTCATCTTCCCATGTCATATCTTTTGGCCTTTTCATAGTGTTCATGGAGTTTTCATGGCAAGAATACTGGAGTGGGATAAAACTCCAAACAGCTCTCCTATGCCTTACTCCTTCATTCTTTCTCTTATTATTCAATAAAATTATCATCAGTGAGGGCTAATTTCCATGGCCTTTCTAACTTCCCATAGACCCCTAAAGGACCCTTTGTCTGGTCTAGTTATGAGGGAATAGGAGGCAAGGATCTGTTCCTGGGAGGCCTTGCTTTCTTGGAAAAGGATTAATGTGTCTAAGTAGTCAGCACAACTAGCTCAGAGGCTCCCTGTCTTCTCAACTTCTAGTACTTTGCCAAGCTATAGTCAGGGGATTCAGGGTGGACAGGAGTGGAGCAGGGGTAGCAAATATCCTGCAATTAAGAGTAAGGGAGCTCACAAGGTAGCACCCAGGGAAAGGAAAAGTGGAGAACATGCCTAAAAACCTGACCACAAACCTCAGTGGTTTGTGGAGGTGGACTTGTGAGTGTGAGCTGGACTTGTCCTATATATGCCTCTCAGCAACTGTGGCCTTTACCCTCCTCCTCATCTCCTCTGCCCCCAGCTGAGGGATTCCCTGTATCTGCAAGAGAGCTTTTTGTCATCCAGCAGCGTCCACCTCTCAGTACCATATTTTTGGTGGGCTCTAAATTCCCAGATCCTGATAAATCCTAGCCTAAGCCTTTCCTTCAGGGTAAATAGCTTCAAGCATCCAAATCAGACCCCTTCAAGGTTAGGACTCACCTGTCAACCACAATGACTGGGCCTGGAAATCAGAGAAAGGCAAGTTTCATAGAAAGTCAAGTTCTAGGCAAAGCTAGTTCCAGTTCAGTAGCTGTGTACATAGTTGTAACTAGTAAACTTCAGAAGCACCTTAAACATTATAATGATAGAACACAGGGGCTATAAACAAACTTAACTTAATTCCCTATTTCTAGTCAACCAAGTACTTTCTTCACAGTCCTTGATCAACACAGTTAAGGACTGTTCTACCATGAGGAAATCAAAGACCCAAAGATCAGAAGTGAAATGGTGGAGAGCTTCTGATCTAGTAATTTTCATACTATACTCTGTGACTCTTTGGGGGATTTACAGAGGTACCTCAAAGACTACTAAAATTTCTGGGTCTGGTTTTCCCTATTCCTCCAGTGAAGAACAGCTTAATTGCTGGGTATTATACATAAAAAAGGGCTTCCCTGGTGGCTCAGTTGGTAAAGAATCCGCCTGCAATGCTGAAGGCCTGGGTTCAATCCCTGGTTTTGGAAGATCCCCTGGAGCAGGGCATGGCAACCCACTCCAGTATTCTTGCCTGGAGAATCCCCATGGACAGAGAAACCTGGCGGGCTACAGTCCATGGAGTCGCAAAGAGTTGGACACGACTGAGCAAATAAGCACAGCACGTATATAAATAAAACCTAAGATGACTCTGAAAGTTGGAGAGAACACAGACCAGGTAGGAGTGAAGAACCTGACGAAGAACCTGAGGGGTGATTCACTTGAAGTGAGTGCTGCAGGTTTCCGTTTTGCCTTAATATCCCAGAGTTGGTGATGGAGAAGCTAGAAACCCATAAATGGCAATGGGCATGACACAAAAAGCCCGATGAATTTTTTTTTCTCTCTAGCCAAAAAATTAGGAAAGCAACAGTCTAGAAAGATAGAAAACTTTTGTATAATGACTGTTCTACTACAGTCAAACACCTTTGGAAAAATTGTGGCCCCACCACAGCCAGAAAAGGCAAAGTGGAAAGTCTAGATTTCCACCTTCATCATGCTATAACAAAGCACCACTCCCTTCCATCACCATGGTGGTGTCACAGAAAGCCAAATATAGAGTCCAGATTTTCATCTCAGTCAGACAGAAAAATGTGGGAAATAGTAATGAGGCATCCCTGTCCCTTGAAGCCATGCAGTATCAGAGGAAGCCTAGTGGGTGCCTGAAATGAACCCCCAAAAGCAGTAATGATAAGCCCTTCAGCATCTGCATATCAATGAAGGCCCAGTGGAAACCTGGACTTCTGTTAATACCTCAACTTGACAGTAATGATGCAGTGTACCCTTTCTCTCACTGGCGCACTGCCAGAGGAGGCCTGCTGAAACTACATCAAAGATCTAATATTCATGTAATCAGAATTCCAGAAGGAGAAGAGAAAGTAGGTGGGGCTGAAAAAGTTTTCAAAGTCATTATTTAATGACTGAAAACTCCCCAGATTGGGTAAAGGACATATTCTTACAGGTTCAAGAAACTGAGCAAACCCCAAACAGGAGAAACTCAAAGAAATCTATGCTAAAATACATCATATCAAATGTGAAAACTAAACACAAGCAAAAAAAGATCTTGAAAGCAGTAAGAGAAAAATGATACCATAATTATAGGAGAAAAAACAATTAGAATGGCAGTACATTTCTCATCCAAAACCATGGTGGGGAGATAAAAGAAGTCATAAATTTTTTCAAGTACTGAAAGAAAAAGAACTATCAACTCAGAATTGTATATCCAGAAAAAATTCTTGAGTAATTAAAAAGAACTCAAGATATTCTCAGATGACAGAAAACTAAGAAAATTTGTTGCCAGCAGAACTACCCTAAAAGAATGGTCAAGGAAACTCTTCCCATAGAAAAGAAGTGACAAAAGAAGAAATCTGAAATGTCAGGAAGGAAGGAAGTACAATGAAAAGAGCAAAAAATAAGTAAATACAACAGGTTTCTCATATCATCTTCAGTTTTTCTAAATTATGTTTTAAAAAATAAAATAAATTATTTAACAATTGAAGCAAAAATTATAATAATATCTGATGTGGCTCTCAGTGTATGTAGATAAATCATTTAAGACAATATTATAAATGGGAGAGAGTGAAAAGACAAAAAAGGAGGTAAGGTTTCTACACTTCACTGAAACTGGTAAAATACTGATGCCAATTGACTGTGATAAGTTATGCATATATAATGTAATACTCACATCAACCATTAAAGAAGCAATACAAACAGATATTCTCAAAAATCAAATAGAATTATAACCCACAGGAAGGCAGGAATAAATGTGATAAATAAAATACAGAGGGAAAAAACAGAAAACAAACAATGAATGTCAGACCTAGGCCATAATATTTCAATAATTATATGAAATATAAATGGTGTAAACACATCAACTATAGAGATTAGCAGAGAAGGAAATGGCAACCTACTCCAATACTCTTGCCTGGAGAGTCTTGTGGACAGAGGAGCCTGGTGGGCTGCTGTCCATGGGGTCACATAGAGTTGGACACGACTGAAGTGACCTAGCATGTATGCATGCATTGGAGAAGGAAATGGGAACCCACTTCAATATTCTTGCCTGGAGAATTCCAGGGACGGAGGAGCCTGGTGGGCTGCCGTCTATGGGGCCGCACAGAGCCAGACATGACTGAAGCGACTTAGCAGCAGCATTATAGAGATTAGCAGAGTGGATTTCTTAGCACCATGCTCTAATCAACTGAGCTAACCAGCTAGCAGATTAGAGTTATTTTTTAAATGACACAACTCATCTCAAATATATAATGATAGGTAGGTTGAAAGTAAAAGGATGGGAAAAAGTATATCAGTAGATGTCAGTCCAAGTAAAATTATCAAAAGAGAAAAAGACAAAACATAATGATAAAAGGGTTAGTCTACCAAGAAGATATAGCAATCCTAAACTGTTGAAGCAAAAGCTGAGAAAGTAAAAGGGAAATAAATATTATAGTTGCAAACTCCAACACTGTATCTCAAAAACTGATAGGAAAAACTAAACAGAAAAATCAGTAAGGACATAGAAGAATTAAAAATGCCATCAACCAGTAAGATCTAATCAACTTTTAAAAGCACTCTACATCACAACAGCAGAATACACATTCTTTTCAAGCACTCATGGAACATATACCAAAATAGACAATATTCAAGCCATAAAACCAACTTCAACAAATTTAAAATAATTGAAATCATACATAATGTGTTTTCCCAGTGTAATGGAATCAAAGTAGAAATCATAATCAGAAAGACAACAGGAAAATCTCTAAATAAGTAGAAATTAAACAACAAACTTCTTAACCATGCATAGATCAAAGAGGAAGTCTCAAAGAGAATTTAAAAAAATACAGACAACTGAATGAAAGTTAAAATAAAACACATCAAAATACATGGGACAGAGCTGAAGCAGTATTGAGAGGGAAGTTTATAGCACTTATTGCTTATCTTATAAATTGGGAATGGTCTCAAATCAATAATCTAAGTTCCTACCTCAAGAAACTAGAAAGAGAAGTGTGAAATAAACTCAAAGAAAGCAGAAGGAAGGAAAGAAAACACAGAAATCAATAAAATTGAAAAATAGGAAAACAACAGATAAAATCAATAAAACAGAAAGCTCTTTGAACACATCAATAATATTTATAAACTTCTAGTAAGACTGAATACAAAGAGAGACAATCTAAATCACCAATATCTGAAATGAAACAGGATATTACAGACCACACAGCTGTTAAAAAGGTAATAATGGAATACTTGAACAACTTTCCACTTATAATGTCAATAACTCCTCAAACCCCACAAGAACTCAATCAAGAATTCAATCAAAACAAAACAAAAAAATAGAATTCAATCAAAAGGAAATATACTACTTGAATAATACTATTAAAGAAATTGAATTTGTAATTTAAACACTCCTCTAAAAGAAAATTCTACATGGATTCATTGGAAAATTTTGCCCAACACCCAAACAAGAATTAACAGCAATTTTACACATTCTCTTCCAGAAAACTTAAGATGAAAACCACTCCCCAACTGATTTTAAGAGGCCAGCATTACCCTGATAATAAAACCAAAGACAATAACCAAAAATGAAAGCTATATACCAGTTTCCCTTATGAATATAGATGCAAAATTCCTCAACAAAATATTAGCAAGCCAAATCCAATAATATAAAGAATTGTACACCATGCCCAAATGGGATTCATTCCACAAATATAATGCTATTTCCATGTTTGAAATTCAATCAATATAATGTACCATACCAATAAATTAAAGATGAAAAATCATGATAATATCAGTTGGTGCAGAAAAAGCATTTGACAAAATCCAACAGTAATTCATGATTATGAGCTCTCCAAAAGTTAAGAATGGAAGGGAACTAATTCAATTTGATGACGATCATCTACAATCAACATCAAACTTACAAGGAAATATTCTATGCCTTCCCGCTAATATCAGGAAAAAGGTAAAGATGCCCATTCTCACCACTGCTATTTAACATAGTACTGGAAATTCTAGACACTGCAATAAAACAAGGAAAAAATGTATACAGATTGGAAAGAATGAAACAAAATTGTATTTGCAGATAACAGGATTGTCTACATAGAAAATCCCAAAGAATCTATGAAAATATTACAGAACTAATATGTACAGCAACAGCATGGTAGATAAGACCAACATACATAAATCAATCACATTTCTATATATTAATACTATCAATGAAGATGCAGACATTGAAGTTGAAAACAGTAGTATTTACAATCATTACAAAGAAAACAGGGAAAAAGCTGGCTTAAAACTCAACATTTAAAAAACTAAGATCATGGCATCTGGTCCCATCACTTCATGGCAAATAGATGGGGGGAAAGTGGAAACAGCAACAGATTTTATTTTGGGGGGCTCCAAAATCACTACAGATGGTGACTGCAGCCATGAAATTAAAAGACACTTGCTCCTTGGAAGAAAAGCTATGACAAATCTAGACAGTGCATTAAAAAGCAGAGGCACCACTTTGCTGATAAAGGTCTGTATAGTCAAAGCTATGGTTTTTTCCAGTAGTCATGTATGGATGTGAGAGTTGGATCATAAAGAAGGCTGAACATTGAAGAATTGATACATTTGAACTGTGGTGCTGGAGAAGACTCTTGAGATGCCCTTGGACTACAAGGAGATCAAACTAGTCAGTCTTAAAGGAAATCAACGCTGAATATTCATTGGAAAGTTTGATGCTGAAGCTGAAGCTCCAATACTTTGGTAACATATGTGAAGAACTGACTCATTGGAAAAGACCTTGATGCCTGGAGAGATTGACGGCAGGAGGAGAAGCGGGTGACAGAGGATGAGATGGCATCACTGACTCAAAAGACATGAGTCTGAGCAAACTCCAGGAGATAGTGAAGGACAGGGAAGCCTGGCATACTGCAGTCCATGGAGTCACAAAGAGTCCGACACGACAGAACAGAACAACAACAAAGAAAAGTAAATACTTAGGTATACATTTAATGAAACATGTACTGTATCTGTATGCTGAAAATGTCAAAATGCTGTTGAAAGAAGAGCTAAAAAAAAAATCAAAAGGCATAGTCTGTTCATGGATTGGAAGACTCAACACAGTAAAGATGTCTATTTTCCCCAAACTGATAGTTTTAACTCAATTTCTATCAAAATCCTAACAAGATTACTTTTTGGAAAAATGGACAAGATTATTCTAAAATGTACATGGAAAGGTAAAGGAATTAAAATAACTTCTTTGAAAAACAATAACAAAGTGAGAAGAATCACTACCTCTGATTTCAAGACATTATATAGCTATAGTAATCACAAGTGTGTAGCATTAGCTATGTAGGCTAGTTATATAGATCAATTGAATAGAATAGAAAACCTTGACATAGTTCCACACAAGTGTGATCAACTGATTTCTGACAAATGTGCAAAAGCAATTTATAATCTGTTTAACAAATAATGTCAGAGCAATTGGACATCTATAGGCAAAAAAAAAAAAACCTAGTAAATATTTGGATCATAGACTTAAATGTAAACTTCAAAACTATAACACTTTTAGAAGAAAACATAGGAGAAAATCTTCAGGACCTAGAGCTTGGAGAGGAGTTTCTTACACATGACATAAAAAACACAATCCAGAGGGAAAAATTGATAAATTGGACTTTATGAAAAGTAAAAACTTATTCTGCAGAAGACTCTTAAGAGGATGAAGAGACAAGCTACACACTGGGAGAAAAAATTTACAAACCACACAGCTAACAAAGAACTCATATCCAGAATATGTAAATAAAACTCAATAGAAAAAATTTCTAATTGAAAATAGGCAAAAAGTGTGAAGAGATATTTCATCAAAGAGGATATACATTTGGCAAATAGTCACATGAAAAGATGTTTAACATTTCTTGCATTAGGGAAATATAAACTAAGATCATAATGAGATATCATTGTATACTTATTTGATGTCATGTGTTCTCAGTCGTGTCTAACTCTTTGCAACCCCGTGAACTGTAGCCTGCCAGTCTCCTCTGTCCAGGGCATTCTCCAGATAAGAATACTGGACTGGGTTGCCATTTCCTTCTCCGGGGGATGTTCCTGACCCTTTTACAACTGTAGCAAAGATTTCTTTTTTAGTATCACACAGCCCATGTGGAATCCTTGTTGACTCACATGGAAATTTTAAAAGAAGAATGCAAGTTTTGCCACTTTTCCTATTTTACCAGCAGATTTTTTTTTTTTTTTTTTTGCTGCTCTGCCCTCGGTTTGCAGGATTTTAGGTCCCTGACAAGGAATTGAACCTGTGCCCTTCCACAGTGAGAGCACAGAGTCCTAAACACTGGGCCACTAGGGAACTCCCTGGTTGTTTTTTTAGCTTGTGGGGGTTTTATTGTTCATTAGTTTTGCACCTGGTGTATCTAATTCTTTGCCTATCCAGACCCTGCTGTAGCCTGTAAATAGTGGCTAGGTGGTGAATAAGCAAAAATAAGAAGTTGCCATAACAACAAATCTCTAGCCATTGACTTGTTGCTTCACAGGCAATTAGGTGTAATCCTGGTTTACCTGGTACCTGTAACATGGGCTTTTCTCCCCCTGAAAGTGAAAGTTAAAGTTGATCAGTCGTGTCTGACTCTTTGCCACCCCATGGACTGTAGCCCCCCAGGCTCCTCTCCATGGGGATTCTCCAGGGAAGAATACTGGAGTGGGTTGCCATGACTTCCTCCAGGGGATCTTCCAGACCCAGGAATCTAACCAGGGTCTCCTGCATCGCAGGCAGATTCTTTACCAACTGAGCTACCAGGGAAGCCTTTATCCCCCTAGTGTCTCACAATGGACAGGTCCCATCTCATTCTAGAACAACTGTATCTGTCCCCTGCCCATCTCTCTCACACACACCTTTTTTTTTTTTTTTTTTTTTTTGAGCATCCAAAGAATACTGGGCAGATGCATTCTTCTTTATTGAAGTTGTTTTCCAGGCCACAGCTCAACATTTTATAAATGTCTCAAAATTAAATGTACAGATTCCACAGTCATTGGAGGTTGGCTCAGCCACCTCTCCCATGCTATTAATAACTCAATGGAATGTCTCCCCCATTAAAATACTAGGGAATTTACCTATGTGATTGTTAAGCTTCCCAACAAAGTTAGGCATCATTATCCCTGCTTTGCAGAAAGGAAGATTGAGACTCAGAGAAGATGTATCATCTAAAAGCACACAGCTTGTAAGAAGCGTATGAATCTAACTGGCTCTTAAACACAGGTTCTTCTCACTACACCTTTAAGTCCTCAAATCACCTCTCTCATGGGCCATTTGCTCAATAGGATCATTGCTCCTCATTGTCAGTAAGGGCCTGAACACTTGTATTGCCTTTTAAAGTTCCTAGGGCCATGTGTATTTATCCAGAAATGCCAACAAAGGTCCATCTAGTCAAGGCTATGGTTTTCCCAGTGGTCATGTATGGATGTGAGAGTTGGACTGTGAAGAAAGCTGAGCACCAAAGAATTGATGCTTTTGAACTGTGGTGTTGGAGAAGACTCTTGAGAGTCCCTTGGACTGCAAGGAGATCCAACCAGTCCATCCTAAAGGAGATCAGTCCTGGGTGTTCTTTGGAAGGAATGATGATAAAGCTGAAACTCCAGTACTTTGGCCACATCATGAGAAGAGTTGACTCATTGGAAAGGACCCTGATGCTGGGAGGGATTGGGGGCAGGAGGAGAAGGGGATGACAGAGGATGAGATGGCTGAATGGCATGACTGACTCGATGGACGTGAGTCTGAGTGAACTCCGGGAGTTGGTGATGGACAGGGAGGCCTGGCGTGCTGCAATTCATGGGGTCGCAGAGTCGGACATGACTGAGCGACTGAACTGAACTGAACTGAATTATAATTATTCAGTTGGATCTCCAGGTGAATAGATTCTTCTGAAGGAGCCAAGATAGAGGGAAGTTTCAGTGGGGCAAAAGCTGCCAGGAGGTAAAATTCCTAGCCAAGTGTCTTTCTTACACAGGACTAGGGTCCATGTCAAATATGCTATTTGCAGTGTCCTTTGTCACATAAACTTAGGTCAAGGTTAGAACCAGAAATTGAACTAGGGCCTCTTCCCAAAACTTGTTGCTTAATCTGAGGAGATACCTCTGCAAGTGAGCCAGACTCACCTACAGCCCTAAATATCTCTGGACTTGGCTGGGTCCAGGAGGAATATGGCTAGGAAGGCACCGTTAGACCCATCCCAACAACTAGTGATGGCAGAGACATGAGGTAATAGGACTACAACATGGATCTACCAACTAGACTAATGAAGCAATTTATGTCGCCATAACGAGTAGAAAACTACCCAATTTCTGTGTATTTTGGCTTGTTTCCTATGCTATAGTCCAGAACTTCCTTTCCTTTGGCACTATATCTGAAACCCAGAAGATGAACTAGTAACTTGTACACTGAGGTTGGGACCCCTTTTCTCATGGTTAGGTTAGGGACCTATGTCCAATAAATAGCTGGAATCTTTCAATCCAGAGTCCCCAATTTTTAAGCTACCAATTCTCTTGGGATGGTTTAAATTTAGACCTGCCTAGATGCAGACAGCTGAACTGAGAGACTGTCAATCGTAATATGCCAAGGCATATTAGCTAATCCATAAATGTATGTTAAATTTACTAGATTCACCTGAGCTTGTTGAATTTAGCCTACACAAAAATTTAAAACTTAGATTTCTCTTTGGCTCATTATATGGACAACCCTGCCCCCTACAGGTACTAGCAAAGAAAAACAGAGCAATGTTAGCCTAGTTTTCAGCGAGAAGAGCTTGTTACACTGTATTTGTGGCATTGGGTTCTATTACTTGCGAATTTCTCAGTGATGGCAGAAAACAGTCATTTGAATCAGATTAGAATAAAATAACATAAAAGCCACATTGTTAGGAAAACAAAGAAATCTAGAAAGAGAAATCAAAAGCATAATGTACTTCAACAGGGTAGTATGGACTTAGTTTTTCCAGCACTTACACTTGGAAGTAAAGGGGCAGGGAATAGAGAGTCTTACGTGGTATTATGGAACATGCAGGCAAGCTAGAGTCAGGTCTGTCTTTGATTTTGCCACTTAGGAGTTAAAATCAGAACACTTCACTCCCATGATCAAGACTCCAACAGCTTCTCATCTCAGAATAAAATCCTATCTCCCTTCCCTGGGCTATAAAACCCTCAAGAATTGTCCCTTACTCATCTGTTACAGGTTTCCATCCTCCAACATTGCTCCTTTTCCTCCCTCCAAATAATGAGCAGAGCTCATTTTCTGGAACTGGAATAACCCTAATCCTCTTCATTCAGGTATTGGTTTGTATCACCTCCTCAGAGAGGTCTTCTCCAAACACCCTATTCCATCTCAGTCACAATCACATCATACAATTTAATTTTTCCCCAGCATTTAGTCATTGTCTTCACTTATGTTTACGAATGTATCTGCCCCTCCCTAATAAAATGTAAGTTCCATGAAGGCAAGGGCCTTTGTCTTGTTCACCATTGTATCCTTTACACTTAGAATGGTACTTGCGATATAGATGCCAATAAAAAAAAAAAAAAAATTTGACAGTCAGTACTAGCAGTGGGACCTGGAGCAAATTATTTAACCCATGGTTCTATTTCAGTCATGAAATGAAAGTATTCAATTGCCCCCCCAATTGTTGTATCAAATAAGAGGGGAAGTGTAGGGGGAAAAAGGCTTAGTTCAGTGGTCAATAAAGAGGTAGGTATTCAACACATCTAGGCTTCAGCAATATGTGAACCATGAACTTCCAGATGTTCAAGCTGGTTTTAGAAAAGGCAGAGTAACCAGAGATCAAATTGCCAACATCCGCTGGATCATGGAAAAAGCAAGAGAGTTCCAGAAAAACATTTATTTCTGCTTTATATGCCAAAGCCTTTGACTGCGTGGATCACAAGAAACTGTGGGAAATTCTTCAAGAGATGGGAATACCAGACCACCTGACCTGCGTCTTGAGAAACCTATATGCAGGTCAGGAAGCAACAGTTAGAACTGGACATGGAACAACAGACTAGTTCCAAATAGGAAAAGGAGTACATCAAGGCTGTATATTGTCACCCTGCTTATTAGTACATCATGAGAAACACTGGGCTGGAAGAAGCACAAGCTGGAATCAAGACTGCCAGGAGAAATATCAATAACCTCAGATATGCAGATGACATCACCCTTATGGCAGAAAGTGAAGAGGAACTAAAAAGCCTCTTGATGAAAGTGAAAGAGGAGAGTGAAAAAGTTGGTTTAAACCTCAACATTCAGAAAACTAAGATCATGGCATCCAGTCCCATCACTTCATGGCAAATAGATGGGGAAACAGACGAAACAGTGGCAGACTTTATTTTTCCGGGCTCCAAAATCACTGCAGATTGTGATTGCAGCCATGAAATTAAAAGACGCTTACTCCTTGGAAGGAAAGTTATGACCAACCTAGACAGCATATTAAAAAGCAGAGACATTACTTTGCCAACAAAGGTCCATCTAGTCAAGGCTATGGTTTTTCCTGTGGTCATGTATGGATGTGAGAGTTGGGCTGTGAAGAAAGCTGAGCACCAAAGAATTGATGCTTTTGAACTGTGGTGTTGGAGAAGACTCTTGAGAGTCCCTTGGACTGCAAGGAGATCCAACCAGTCCATCCGAAAGGAGATCAGTCCTGGATGTTCATTGGAAGGAGTGATGTTGAAGCTGAAACTCCAATACTTTGGCCACCTGATGCGAAGAGCTGACTCATTTGCAAAGACCCTGATGCTGGGAAAGATTGAGGGCAGGAGGAGAAGGGGACGAAAGAGGACGAGATGGTTGGATGGCATCACCGACTCGATGGACATGGGTTTGGGTGAACTCCGGGAGTTGGTGATGGACAGGGAGGCCTGGCATGCTGCGGTTCATGGGGTGGCAAAGAGTAGGACACGACTGAGCAACTGAACTGAACTGAATTTATCAGTTCTTCAATCCATATCCATTTCTCCTTCCCTTTCCCTTTTAGGCCTATGCTGACACTTTACATTAACCTTTCAGTGAAATCAAAGTGTGTATACAATACTGGTGATTGGAGGGTGGGTGCTATAAGTCACGGTGTGGAGTGGGTTCCCCAGTACCTCTCTGTAACAGTTGTGTGTAGATATTTCAGGTCATCCGAAGATGTCAGGGTCAGGAATCTTGCCCACTCAAGTTTCTAGGCTGATTTATACACTGGCATTTTAAACAGAAAATAAGGTCTACTCCAGGCACAGTTAATATATGCTGGACAGTTAACTTATAAGGTATTCAAAATCAAATGTACCAATAGCGTGAACTGAAGGGAACATTTTGGGGTGGGATGGAAAGAAAGAACAAGAATGGCTTCTCCATCTTTTTCCCCAAGTGATTTTGACCTCAGACTTAAAAAATAATGGAGAAAGGGCCTATATCTGTATAATGCTGCTGTGCTGTGCTCAGTCATGTCTGACTCTTTGCAACCCCATGGACTCTGTCAGGCTCCTCTGTCCACGGGATTCTCCAGGCAAGAATACTGGAGCAGGTTGGCATTTCCTCCACTAGGGGATCTTCCTGACCCAGGGACCGTCTTGCACTGGCAGGCAGATTCTTTCCCACTGCACCACCTGCGAAGTCAATATCTGCACAAGGGCTGTTAGGTAATAGTGCTGAAATGAATCTTGGGATATACTCCTACTTAGTAGATAAGGCTGAATGATTTTCCTGTTTAAAAATACAGACGCTACAGGTCCTCACATGTGGAGAAAAGGGATTAACTCAGATGCTGGAGAAGATAGTATTATTAGGGATGTTTTCTTTTTAATTTGAACAGGAGGGCAGAATTTGGGCTTAGTTGCCAAGTTGGTCTCTCCTTAGGAATAATCTGTACTTTGTTAACAGAGCCTCAGACACTCTTCCGTTCTTTTCCTTCTCCCAGGAAAGGCAGAGCCAAGACAAAACAGAGTGACTCTTCCTTAATTTTCACCTTTAATCTAGAGGGGCTACACCTAAGATCCTGAAAGAAGCTGAATGATGTGCTCCTCTGGCTTCTTCCAAGTAAGCAGTCTGATTCAAAAGCTGTAGATAGGTTTGTCACCCATGCAGAGGACAGAGCACTCCTTGGAAATTATTTGTATTACTTTAACATAACTAAGAGAAGTACATGAAACTTTGGGTGCTTATTCTGCAATAAGTACATGTAGTAAATGTAACAACTGCTGTTTATTAGCTGCTATGTAATACTATAGTTGTGATGGGCCTCTCTAACTTTTAATCCTAAGAGCCCTCAACCAGCTACAGTCTTTTGCTAATTGTTTAAATATTTTATCTCAAACTTTTTTTCTTATTGCGTGGCATGTGGCATGTTGGATGCATGATCTTAGTTCCCCACCAAGGACTGGACCCATGCTCCCTGCAGTGGAAGCTCAGTCTTAACCACTGGACCACCAGGGGAAGTCCATTTTGCTAATTATTAATGTCCAAGCTTTGGTAGGCAGTGTATTCTTTTAACCCTAGAAGGGGAGAAGAAAGATGGTAGTTTTGTAAGCTTGGATAGACATTCTAAGCCACAGTTTTGATACACAATTAGCAGCATAATGTCTGTTTAGTTCTAAGGTAGTGTAGATGAGCAGATGAAGTGTGCATATCTACAGGTGAACTTTTAAAACTTAACACCATTTGCACTTTAATCAATCTCTCCCATATTGTTCTAGAACTGCACTGTTCAATATGGTAGCCACTAGCCACTTGTTGCTGTTGAGCATTTGGAATGTGCCTTGTCCAAAATGAGACATACTGTAAGTGTAAAATACCAGATTTTGAAGATTCACTATGAAAAAAACCCAATGTAAGTATCTTACTTTTTATATGGATCACATTTAAATATTTTTATTTAATGGGTGAAATAAAAGTATTAACATTAATTGCAACTATTATCTTTATTCCTTTTGTAACATGGCTGATGGAGCTTCCTAGGTGGCTCAGTGGTAAAGAATCTGCCTGCCGATGCAGGAGACATGGGTTCAATCCCTGGGTCAGGAAGATCCCCTGGAGAGGGAAATGGCAACCCACTCTAGTATTCTTACCTGAGAAATCTCATGGACAGAGAAGCTGGGCGGGCTACAGTCCATGGGGTCAAAGTTGGACACGACTTAGCAACTAAACAACAACAATGTAGCTGCTACAGATTTTAAAATTACATGTGACTTGCATTTTATTCCCACTAGACAGCACTATTCTAGAACATTTGGTATAGATAGGGGAAACTGCATTTTTTGCATCAGTCAGCTTATCCACTGAGAAATTCAACAATATTTCAGAGGCTTTGGGTCCGCCAAAAACAAGGGGAAGAGAAACCTCGGACCAGCACAATCCCTAGTACACAGTGGGAACACAACATACATTTATCTATTAGCTGAGGAAACAAACTCTAAATTCAGATGGGCCCTTGTTCACTCCATTACTCCTCAATGCTCCCCTCTAACACCATTTGCCATGGTGATGGATAATTATGCTATGTGTATCTTTTAAGGTTTTTGTAATACTTCACGTTTCCCCATTGAAATACCTGCTTCTTGTGAGTAGGGATCCTATTTCTCCGCGTTGAAATGTTGAATGAGACGTGATCATTATTTTAAAGCACTCACCTCGGCAGCAATTTACTTATTCTAAATCTAGTACTTGAAATGCCATGTTCTTGGTTGCTTTCAGAGTAGAAGTGGAAGTGAGAAATATATTCAAGGGATTAGATCTGATAGAGTCCCCGAAGAACTATGGACAGAGGTTCCTGATATTGTATAGGAGGCAGGGATCAAGACCATCTCCAAGGAAAAGAAATGCAAAAAGACAAAATGGTTGTCTGAGGAGGCCTTACAAACAGCTGTGAAAAGAAGTTAAAGTGAAGTTGCTCAGTCGTGTCTGACTCTTAGCGACCCCATGGACTGAAGCCTACCAGGCTCCCCCGTCCCTGGGATTCCCCAGGCAATACTGGAGTGGGTTGCCATTTCCTTCTCCAATGCATGAAAGTGAAAAGTGAAGTGAAGTCGCTCAGTCATGTCCGACTCTTCACGACCCCATGGACTGCAACCTACCAGGGTCCTCCGTCCATGGGATTTTCCAGGCAAGAGTACTGGAGTGAGGTGCCATTGCCTTCTCCAAAAAGAAGTGAAAGCCAAAGGAGAAAAGGAAAGATATACCCATTTGAATGCAGAGTTCCAAAGAATAGCAAGGAGAGATAAGAAAGCTTTCCTCAGTGATCAATTCAAAGAGGAAAACAATAGAATGGGAAAGACTAGAGAGCTCTTCAATAAAATTAGAGATATCAAGGGAACATTTCATGCAAAGATGGGCACAATAAAGGACAGAAACGGTATGGACCTAACAGAAGCAGAAGATATTAAGAAGAGGTGGCAAGAATACATGGAGGATCTATACAAAAAAGATCTTCATCACCCAGATAATCATGAAGGTGAGATCACTCACCTAGAGCCAGACATCCTGGGATGCAAAATCAAGTGGGCCTTAGGAAGCATCACTATGAACAAAGCTGGTGGGGGTGATGGAATTCCAGTTGAGCTATTTCAAATCCTGAAAGATGATGCTGTGAAAGTGCTGCACTCAATATGCCAGCAAATTTGGAACACTTAGCAGTGGCCACAGGACTGGAAAAGGTCAGTTTTCATTACAGTCCCAAAGAAAGGCAATGCCAAAGAATGCTCAAACTCCTGCACAATTACACTAATCTCACACTCTAGCAAAGTAATGCTCAAAATTCTCCAGATGTTCAAGCTGGATTTAGAAAAGGCAGAGGAACCAGAGATCAAATTGCCAACATCCACTGGATCATCAGAAAGGCAAGAGAGTTCCAGAAAAACATCTATTTCTGCTTTATTGACTATGCCAAAGCCTTTGACTGTGTGGATCACAAGAAACTGTGGAAAATTCTTCAAGAGATGGGAATACCAGACCACCCAACCTGCCTCCTGAGAAATCTGTATGCAGGTAGGAAGCAAGTTAGAACTGTACATGGAACAACAGACTGGTTCCAAATCGGGAAAGGATTATGTCAAGGCTGCATACTGTCACCCTGCTTATTTAACTTATATGCAGAGTACATCATCCAAAATCCCAGGCTGGATGAAGCACAAGCTGGCATCAAGATTGCTGGGAGAAATATCAATAACCTCAGATATGTGGATGACACCACCCATACGGCAGAAAGCGAAGAACAAAAGAGCCTCTTGATGAAAGTGAGAGGAGAGTGAAAAAGTTGGCTTAAAACTCAACGATCAGAAAACTAAGATCATGGCATCTGGTCCTATCACTTCATGGCAAATAGATGGGGAGATGGTGGAAACAGTGACAGACTTTATTTGGGGGGGGGGGGCTCCAAAGTCACTGCAGATGGTGACTGCACCCATGAAATTAAAAGATGCTTGCTCACTGGAAGAAAAGCTATGACCAACCTAGACAGCATATTAAAAATCAGAGACATTACTTTGCCAACAAAGTTCTGTCTAGTCAAGGCTATGGTTTTTCCAGTCGTCATGTATGGATTTGAGAGTTGGGACTATAAAGAAAAGCCGAGTGCCAAAGAATTGATGCTTTTGAACTATGGTTTTGGAGAAGACTCTTCAGTGTCCCTTGGACTGCAAGGAGATCCAACCAATCCATCCTAAAGAAAATCAGTCCTGAATATTCATTGGAAGGAGTGATGTTGAAGCTGAAACTCCAATACTTTGGCCACCTGATGCAAAGAGCTGACTCATTTGAAAAGACCCTGATGCTGGAAAAGATTGAGGGCAGAAGGGGATGACAGAGGATGAGATGGTTGGATGGCATCACCAACTCAATGGACACGAGTTTTGAGTAAATTCTGGGAGTTGGTGATGGACAGGGAGACCTGGCATGCTGCAGTCATAGGGTCACAGAGTCAGACACGAGTGAGTGACTGAACTGAACTGTGAGTAGGGATCCTATTTCTCCATGTTTAAATGTTGAGTGAGACGTGATCATAATTTTAAAGCACTCACCTCGGCAGCAACTTAGTCTAAATCTAGTACTCGAAATGCCATGTTCATGGTTGCTTTCAGAGTACATATAGTATTCTTCTGAATTTGCTTATTGGTAGCAAATCTCCATGGAGAAAAAGAATTCTTCAAAACAGCCAAGATTCATCTCAAGGATAGAAGTAACATGAACAAACCTGAATAAGGGCTGCTTCTCTCAGTTGCTCACAAGTTCCAAATATCTTCTGAGCAACAATGACATTCTTTGAATGCCTGTGGTTGCCCAAAGCAACTTTAAAGGGCATTGACTTTGATGCCAATCAAGTAGTTGGCATACTAAGAGAAAAGGCTGCAATTTTTTTCCAGTCATTTCCTATTTCAAATCGTTGTAACTAGGGCCAAGAGCACATTTAATGAGACTGAGATGACCATTAACATTAAAATTTGTAAAACACATTCCTGCCTCCTTCCAAACTTTTGGAAATGAAATCCCTTGATACTCACAGTGCCCAAAGTGATTTACAGAATTTACACTATGTGATCTTTAATCCTCCTCAGATTTGCCCTTTAAATTTTCCTTGGCAAACTTCCCCAATGTTTGTTCTAAGAAATGATATCTCATAAGTATACTCTAGGTATACTTAGGACTTGAGACAAGTATTTTAAAAAACTAATTAGGGACTGTATTATGGCAGCAGAATTAAGAGTACAATGTGAAAATAAGCTCTCAAATCAGATCTGACTTGGAAATACTCTGCCACTATGTGACCTTGGGCAAATTATCAAATACAGTGGCAATAATATACCTCAGAATCAATGTGAGGATTAATTTATAACACTTAATAAAATACCTTACAGCAGTCAGAAAATATCATAGCTATCAGTAATCCATTTGCACAGTCTAAACATTGAATGAATTTAAAGACTTCAAAGAAACTGGACCCTAGCTTTCCTGTTTTTTAAATGATCATTAACAATAAGAAAGTGAAAGTTACTCAGTTGTGTCCAACTCTTTGTGACCCCCATGGACTACACAGTCGATGGAATTCTCCAGGCCAGAATACTAGAGTGGGTAGATTCTCTACCAGCTGAGCCACAAGGGAAGCCCAAGAATACTGGAGTGGGTAGCCTATCCCTTCTCCAGCAGATCTACCCAACCCAGGGATCAAACCAGCGTCTCCTGCATTGCAGGCGGATTCTCTACTGAGCTATGAAGGAAGCTCTCGTAACAACATAGTTTATAATCCACTCTAATCTACCAGGTTCTCTGTTCTAGGTAATGGTCCTTTTCATTAAATTTCCCTCAATAAGATGCCTGTGTACTGGCTTACTTTGTTATCTAGAATATGAACTTTTCAGTGGCATTCTTGAGCTACAAACAGAATCATGAACAACACTAAAACCCTGGGAGGGTATGAGGCAAAGTAGCATTGACCACTCCAAAATTATTCCAAGGAACCGTATTCCTATGCCAATGATAGGGTTCTGTAGTTAGGCACTAGAAGAAATGAAGCTATGATAAAAGTCACCATTAGTTAAATGAATACCAGTATCAAGGGGCAGTCAAATCCACATATCCGAATGTGATGACTTACTTAGAAAAAAAGACTTTTAGGGGTTTAAGCAACATGTGTGAAAGGCTGGAAGTAGGAATGGAAGACAAAAGCTGTCTGAGTACATATGCATACCTAGACAAATCTTTATACTTACAGAGGTCAAGCAAGGGAATCATCAGGTCAATAGTAATATAAGAAACATCAAAGATGCACCTACTTAAAATGTCACTTACACAAATGTTTCCAGGATTCTTATATACGAATAGACTTTAATCTTTTATTTTACCACTGAAAGATTAAGCCATTACACAATACAGGACAGAAGTTATATTTCATAAACCAGTACCTGCCCACACTCAAACAGTGAGGGGAATCAAAATCAAGGTTGCACTCTAATTCTACATGATTTTTAAAACCATGTCTATCTGACATTGGTGTGAAGCAACAGAATCTTTATCAGATTCCTCTTTTAAAAGAAAAACCCAAGGAGAGATGATCAAGCACAAATGATCACTTCATGCATTTTATTGATAGTCTATATTTTAAATCTGCAGTATGACATCTTACATAGGGAAAAAGCTTCTTCCTAAAAGATAACTATTAATAATCAAACCAGCTTTAATATGACTGACCTTTCAAGGTCTTGTTTTGCTTTAAACAAGTTAATTTTTAGCAGGTGTAAAGAAAGCACTGTACAAAAAAAAAAAAAAAAAAAAAAAAAAGGAAACTGGGTACATTCTCAAAATTTAATACAGGGCTTCCCAACCAGGAGTCTGCTGGATAGATATTGGAAAAGGGTGTTATGTTCAGCTTTAAATTGAAAGAAAATGAGAAACCAGATAAAGTAAGACAACCAAATTCATTTCACTTTTGTGCTCCTTTCTGCTTTTCTGAAAGTCTCTCCCAGAGGTCAGGAAGCCCTGGTGTAACAATCACTATAGTCTTTACAGAACATACATTTATGTGCTTCATCTTGAAAGACATAAAGGCCGCCTTTGTTACTGTTCCCCCTCCATATCCCTTTAGATTCTTATAGGCTTCAGAAAGCTTTCCAAAACCGCTGCCCAGTTCTTTATCTGAATCTAAGTAAACATCTATACTAAAGCAGCTCTTCTTGGGAGAAGACAAAACAGGCACAGATACATAATCAGGCCAATTGCGTACCTACTCAACTTGATACTGGATCACATGGCCCTACATCTTTAAAAGCAGCACCAGGAACAAATGGAGCTATAAAGAGGTAAAATCCAAACATTGGACGTTAAAACACATACAAATCACTCAGTTCAAAGAATGTTAGCAAAGGGGCATTGAAAAGAGTTATGGCTGGGCAGCTGGTTCAGCCATATCTTGGTATTAAGAAAAATCTGCAATATGAGTAACTGATAGAGGAACCCTGAAATAACTAGGCACAGTCATTCATTATGGGGTTCACTTTCACTGCCTATCTTTCAGATATCAGTCAATCTAAGCTTGGGGGTCTTTAGTAAACAAATCCTAACCAAAAATAAGTATTTTGGTGATTTTGAGACTGTTGGGAGGGTGTGCCTATTTTCTTGAAATTTGAATTAGAACACCTATGTAGACATGAAAGTAATCATAAAACTGATATAAAACTGTTGTTATTCCTTGAACATTCCATCAGCTCAAATATACTGCATTTTAGATACAAAATGGAGTTACTCAAATCAAGTGAGATTGCTTACTTGTTCCAATATTCCTATTTTAGTAATGTTCCAGTTAAGCACTCTTTTCAGAATGCTAAAAATGTAAAGGGTAGGTATATAACTCATAGCTGTTTCTTAGCTGCTTTCTAAAAATCTAATTTAAAAATGAAATACTAGTTACTTGGACCTTGCATTTTAACTTTCCAAATGAAGCATAAGTTGATTTACATTTTCAAATGTTTTTTCAAAAGTGAACAATTTACTTGTTAATGAATTACAAGTTACTGAATATTGCTGAATAACAATTATTGAATAGTCAACAGGATTTTCCAGGTAAGAATACTGGAGTGGGTTGCCATTGCCTTCTCCAAGGATCTTCCCCATCCAGGGATCAAACCTGGGTCTCCTGCATTGCAGGCGGATTCTTTATCAACAGAGCTACCAGGGAAGCCATTATTGAATATTACACATACTAAAGAATTATATTAAGGGAAAATAAATGCCTGACATTTGAACATGTGCCTTATCAATCTCTTACATTACTAAGGTACAGTATACTTTAGTAAGTAGCAATCAGCACAGTATTATAAGACAAAAGTGCCTGCAAATGTGGCTTCTATGTATTTAGTATTGGTAATATATTTGACAGGGAAGCCGGTAAAACTTAAAAACTCAAATAAGGCAGATTACAAATATTTCTTTTTCACAAACAGCAAAGAAAAGGGGTGGAGTAAAGGGGGGAATAAAAATATCCTCCATCTTTGAAAGTATCAAAAACAACCACAAGGTGCCACTGCATTCTACCAAGCTGTAAAAATGGCTTTTAAAAAAAGCATTTTGCAACATTCACTTTCCTATTATGTGGGTATTTTGAGAACTGCTGAAAAGTTAGGGCTGATGCTGCCCCATTTCATGTCATGGACATCTGAGAAGCAGGTGATTAAATACAAAGCATATTAAGTGATAACCCTTCATAAAAATAATTTGAGACATTGACATTAGGAGAGAATACTTGGCAGGAAAGAACATGTTTTTGGCAGGGGGCGGGGGGCCGGGATTACTTGAGGTAACACTTGTAACAGTTTCCTAACCTTAAATTTTGGATGAACTCCCACGATCATGTTTTTAGAGATTTCATGTATACACACACACACAATCCTGGTGCTAAATGTTTTTTTGTAATTGTTTATACAATTGATTACTTATACTCCAACACTAACATGAACACTTTTCTCAATCCCCACCCTCCATTACCACCACTAAGGTATAACTAATGTGCTCTTTTTAGAGCAAATATTCCAAATTAACAATTTGGTTGATCTTCTAGTGTTGCTAAAGTCTGCAAACTTTAAAGCTAACTTGTTCAATTTTGTTTTTAGTACTAATAAATCTCAATCACGTCAGCTGCTTGCAGTTAAACACCTCAAACGTTTCAGACTAGTAAATGAGTTTTTTAAAATAATCTGAAATAATCAAGAAATTCCATTTTTAGTACTTTTTCCCTATGCTTTGAACAATGTAATGCCCCAACATTGTTTTTTCTTGTTCCTATTATTGCATGAAGTTCAAACTAGGTCCTCAAGACAGAACCTTTCTGTAATAAAGAAAAAGTGCAAAGGTACAAAATGAAATGTAAAGTCTTTTGCAAGAAAATGCTCCCTCAAGAGAACAGTTGTTTGGATGCAGGTGGGAAAAAAGATTTTTGTTCTCCATTGTACATCTGACACCTACAAATGACCTTGTCTTCAATGTCCATACTAGTAAGTACATATTGGTCATGGACCTTGCAAAAAAAAATAATCAAGTAGCAAATTCCACTAAAATATTTGTATCCATTCTACACAGTCCAATGGAAATTAATGAGTGCTATTGAAAAAGGTTTTCACATGCACATGTCCAATATGTGCATTGAAGGCTAAAAACTTAAAATTCTATTTCCAGTGTTTATGAATAGCTTCAGTATCTACATTCATAACCAGCATTCTGCATGAGTTACCTCTTAATACTTCACAAATGAGTAATAATACATCTTGGGAGGTTAGGAAGGTACCTGTTAATAACTTTCTTTTATGCTTAGAATGTGATGCAGTTGTTTTTAAACTATTTAAAATGAACACCCCTATTATAATGAGACATTTTATACCAAGAGGAAAATGAGTTTGTTTTTAGCCAATCAGGACTACCCTGCAGATCTGAAAACTGTAGATTACACCCTTAGTAAAGGATACAAGGAGGCTCACAAATATAAACAAATCCTGACTTTTACATGGACAATTTTTTTAGAAAGATAAAATGTATTACATAAGCGCCATAAACAGTAAAATCTGCTTATATTAAAAAAAAATAAGTGAAGCTTTGTTTGGACATTATTTTCTTGCAAGAGCAGTACATATCCTCAGTAAACAACTACCATATTTACAATTTCCTTGATACTTAGGTAGGATTGAAAGCCAGAGGAAAATATAAAAGAATGAGCTTTGAAATAATCTTTACAGCTGAGCTGGTAACACTTAAGGTAGCCAGATAATTCCTAAAGCAGACTTATTTATTGTGTAGAGCATCTGACTACATATACCTGGGTATCAGCTCACTTTGTTAAGAGCCAAGGATGTGTTCAATCCCTCTTTGGGCCCACTAGCGTTTCCCAGAAAAAGACAGTCCTCCACAGTGAGACTAATCCTAACCCCAACCAGCCTCAAAAGAAAGTCGGCAAGAGTACTGGGGTTCTTCACAAAGCTAAGGAAACAACATAAAGTGCATATCCCATAGATTGTGAGTCAGCCTTCTCATCTTCAAATATGGGCAGCACAATTAAAATCTGAATTTCAAATAACCCAACACGACTCACTTTCCACAAAAAATAAAACTCCCTTAGTTCTTCATCTTGTCTTTAGATATGAGATATTAGGTCTGTATTAGAGATAGTAACAAGTGTGCACTGGTACCTTGAATAACAAATACCAAAAACAATACAAATTTGAGACTTTCCTACTAGTATACTCATCTGTGCCAACTTCACTTCTTATGCTAAATAAGTGGTTTACAGTCTCTTTCCTCCATTTTTTTTTTTGAGAAGCAAACTTGCAAAAACATCAATGTAACTTGTGCTAGGGGGTAGTGGTTTGTTTTTCTTAAACCAAAACTCTGCCAAATTTGCTTCATCTGCTCAAGTAGAATACTGTGCCAAGGATCTGTGGAATTACTGTCTTCATGAAAAGTTTAAGTTCTTCCAAGCAGTTTTCTCTATACTCCCTCTTTCATTTCCTGCCTAAATCCATACTCTGTCCTTTCCTTTGCAGGTCACAGTAGCTGTTCACATACATTAAATATTATAGATATGTTCTGCTCTTACATCTACACACTTACAAAAGCAGCTTTGTACTTTGTTTGGTGTGTTTTCTTTTTTTTTTACTATGTTGGCTCACAAAAAGCAGTTTTTTCATTTCTAAGCATGGTACTTTACAATTTTTAATGCATTAATACAACAGTGCATTGGAAAAAGTACTGAGCCTCTACAAAATAGCTTTACATTTTTAAACAAATGAATGTGATTTTTCACTTACACAAGCATAGGCTTTTTTTTTTTAATATTTCCACAAGATAAATATCTCAATTAAACTATAAGCTCACTCTACAGTGTGCCACAGTGATGGGCTTAGAAGACAGTTATACACTTAGAAGATCCTAATCTTAGTGTTATTTACACTGATAAGTCCAATATCACCTTGTCTGAAAGGTGAACAAATGATATTCAGAATGTAGCTGAATGTGTGCCAACTAATAACTGGGAACGGTATAGCTTTAAGCAGTCACTTAGGAAACATGTACTGTAACTGAGTCTAAACTGGGAATTTCCTTCACCCCTCTTTCCTATGGCATATGAAACTTTAAAGATCAATATGAAAACAGGTAAGAGTCATTGCTAAGGCAGACCTTTTAAGATAACAAAGGAGAAACTGACAAGTACATGATAAATCATCAGTAATAACAATTACTGATACTGAAGTCAGATTTTTATGTCCTAACATGTTGCTTTTTAAATATTTCCTTTTTTTGGGAACAGAAATTAGAGAAAGGACAATGACTCATTCAGAAAGCAATGACTCAATTCTGGTTGCTACTTTACATTTAAGCACCACTCAAAAAGTGGACAGAAAGCAAGTGATTCCTGTTTGCCCATCACTATACCAGATACATAGCTGAGAGTTCAGACCTTAATCACACAATACTTTCTCTGTTACCAGAAGCTAAGACTGCTCTGCGACAAATAGGACAAGTAGAATTCTCAGATAACCAGCGATCGATGCAGTGGACATGGTACTCATGGGAACAAGGTAGTTTACGAAGTTTGTTGCCTTCTGTGTATTCTGTAATGCAAACACTACAGGTTTTTAATGCATCGTTTTCACCAAAACTTCTCATTGCCAAGTTGTCAATCTGTTCTTTGGTGAGTCCTCTAGGTTGGTCATCATCATCCTCATTTAAGAGGAAAAACTGAGCGAGACTAAGGAAGGGCAGAGAGCCACTTTCATCAAATGTTACTGGGGCCCTGTGTCGACCCTCTCGCCTGGCACCTGATGAGCCTGATGATGAGCTTCCTTCATTACTGCCTTCAAATACCTCTGAGCTAGTCTCTGAACTTTCACCATTGGAACTGGAACTAGGACTCGAACTGGAACTTGAACCAGAACTGCTACTACCACCAGAACCCCCTCTTCCATTCCGTGACTCTGACCTTTCCATATTTCGACTCGAGACTGAGCCACTAGGCTCTGAATCACTATCACTGTACATAAAGTAGCTTAACTCACCAAAACCTGTCATTATCTGCCTTAACATGGTCTGAATTGCAACAGATGTAGTCTCACTTAAACCAGTATTTAAGATTCTACGAATTGGAATTCTGATGGTACTGACATAGGTTCTCACACCTGCTCGCTCAGAACGTGAAAACGTACGCCTAAAACCTCCTCGTTCACTTTCATAAGTGACAGTGTTGTTTGGTGTCTGAGACCTTGACCGAGTTCTGCTAGCTATGCTATCTCTCTGCCGATATTCTCCAGGACGAACTCTTCTTACTTGAAGATCAAGGACTATGGTTGGAGGTCTCTGGCCTGATCCTGTAGATTCACCATTGCCAGTTGTGTCTGAAGATCCTGCTCCTTGTGAGGCATTTCTTGTTCCAGAAGCTGCAAAAAGACCTCTAGTTAGTAAGTCAGGTCCACTTATTTGCTGTCTTAATGTCACGTGGTGCCGGGTTCTAGAACTTCCTTCAGTCTCATTTACCAAAGGATGCTCAAAAGTCTGAGATGAGATACTATGATGAGATCTTCGTGGAATTTCACTCATTGGATGTAGAGGTGATCTACTTCTTTCAGCTCTTGCTCGGGTTCTCCGATGGTCTGGGCTCCTACTTCTTGCCCTTCTCTGACCTCTGGTAGGTGGGGCTTCTCCTGTTAATGCTTCAGTTGAATTTCGTTCTGATCTGGGTGGCCTTGCAGATGTTGTTTCAGATCGTGGATTTTCCATTTGTCTTTGGCTGTTGTTGTCCATACTTTCTCCACTAGAACGTCTTGTAGATGGTTCATTTTCGTTCTCTGGATTTTGGCTCCCATTATTACGGTTAACATTGATCTCTAAACTGAATCTGAAATCACCACTGTTTGGATTAGTCCGGCTCACTGCTCTCCAAGATTGGTTTCCTCTTTGCCCACTTCTTGTCGTATTTCCAGTTTGTCTGACTGAGTTAAGCCAGTCTATTATAGAGTCACCATTAGATACATCATCTGAAGAGTCTCCACCTGTTTTTTAAAAAGGGAGGGGTGAAAAGGAACTATTAAAAATAAGAAATCATACTCTGAAACTTCGTATTATTAACAGAAAAACATTCTGAACAAATTTCAATTTACAGATTTTTTTTAAACTATACTGCACTGATTGGCAAGTAAAAGCAGGAAACTTTCAATTCCATTTTAAAACACCAAGCTAATTCTAGAGAAATTTAAAGCATTTTTCAAAAAAGGGAATTGGGAAGAAGTCTATTTTTAGCATTGTATACAGAGCCTAGTGTACCACTGGGGACTGTCAGAAGACATTTTTCAGTCCACTGTCAAAACATTAACATAATCAAATAAGGTAAAACACCAGTTAAGGTACAGGGCTAGTATTTTAGTTCAAATTACATTTTTTGGGTTAGATTTTTATTAGTCTACAACATTTCTTTGGGCTCTTGACTTAAGTGCCTTGGATAATACAGGACATTTAAAAACTACAGGACTGCTTTAGACATTGCAAAAATATAAACAAGATTTATAGGTTACTTCTTCATGTTACCAAGATTTTAAATTAACATGAAATCAGAGATCAGAACAAGTAAAGAGTCTGAACCTAGCACAGTACATATACAGCACATTCAACAACCTGGTATCATATTTCACACTGAAGGAGAAACACCAGACCTGAGGGAAGAACAAGATTTCTTAACAGTGCAACTATTTACATTTTGAACCAAATAATTCTTTGTTGTGGGGGCTGTGCTGTGCATTTTAGGATGTTTAGCAGCATCCCTTACCTCCACCCACTAGAGCAAACAGCAAACTCCCAACCAAAAATGTCTCCAGACATTATACCCCAGTGAGAAGCACTAGATTAGAGAATGCAACCTTTCTGCTGGTAAGGAAATCAGGTTTATAAGGAAGGAATAATTCAGTGGGTACAGGGAAATTTCAATGAAGGTGGAAAATCAAGAAAAATGATCACATTTAAGACACATTTAAGATCACATTATATATAATTCCTATATCCCAATTAACACTCAAAAAAATCCCACAGGTGAAACAGGGGGAAAAAAAAGTTAACATTCTCACCAAATATCAAGAAAATGCCAGTTCTTTTTATGAGCAGTTACTTAACACCAAATTAATTTGTGCTACTGATTTGGATTATCTTTGGCTGACATTTATCATTAGGAAGCTCCTTATCCATTTCATCCTTTACACCCCTCTCCCAAGAAAAACTTACCTCTATTTTCATCTGAGTTTTGTGGTGGTGGGCCCTCTTTAATTTGTTGTAGTCTCCTCAGCAACTCTTCCTCAGTACTTTCACCTGAAAACAGTTTAAAATGTTTGCGAAGTTATAAATAAAATCCAATGACTTATCCATCTGAGATGACAACCGAAGAGTAGGAACCTGAGTAAAATTCACCTATTTGAGAGCATGACATTACAACTTATATTTATTTGTATTCCTTTCCAGTTTACAATATGCTTTTGCATACAATATCTCATTCTTTAAAAATGCAACTCTGGGAGACAGATATTATCTGCATTTAAGACAAAGAAACTCAGAGTGAGTGAGATGATTTGTTAATATAATAACCATGCTAACACCTTACCTTTTAAAATTTAAGCAATTGCTCAAACGTTAATAGAATTAAACAGAAATGAGGAGGAAGTGATATAATGAATTTTAACTAGAATCAAGTGGGACCTAATGAGGCAAAAAAGAATAACCAAGCACAAATTTCTGAATAACTGACTATTTCACCCAAGGCTAGCTCTGGTCGATTATGATTGGGACATATTCAGAGAATGAGAGATGACAAAACAGAGTTAAGTCTGTCCTAAGAACCAAAGTTCCTATTAGCTCTTCCAGACCATTGTCTAGTAGTTAAATAAAGATAAATAACAAAAAGATTGTTCAGCTCCACTCTTTTCAATTCAGCTTACTACAAATTCATAATATAATTCCTTGCTATAAATCCTGACATAGGATAATTGCAAATATGAGTGAACAAAATCAAGTAGCAAGTACAGCAGTAAATTTCATTCTCTATCCCTGGTATTAAAATCATACTTCACAATGGTAAACAAAACATTTTTTTAAAAAAACAGTTGTTTTTTTAAAGACCAGCAATTTATACATATGTAAATCTTTAAACTACACATTGCATACCTGGGGTGCCTAGCAAATTGTTATCCCTCATAAGCCTATAATCTTCTTCACTGAGGTTATTTACAAATTGATAGAAAGCTTCTTCCCGATCCAATCGGTCCATCTGACTTCTGCGCTGTGCTGCAGACTGATCACCACTTCCTTTATCGTTACAATCTGAGCTTTCCATCTTGATGAACAAGTGGAAAATTATCTAAAAGGAGAAAGGAGATCACTCTTGAAAACAAAAGTCAGTATATCTTCTATAGAACAGTTTTAATTATGTGAAAATCCAGAATTCAGTTTGAGACATGAATTTTAAGACCTCATATGAATGGAAACTTCCTAATACAAACACTGAAAAGCACTGTCATACTAGGAAAAGACTAGGTCAGGGGTTGGCAAACCATGGCCCATGGACCAAACTTAGCCCTGGTGACTATTTTTTCTCCTTGAGATCTAAGAATGATTATTACACTTTTAAATGTTTTTCTAAGAGAATATTTTGTGATGTGTGAAAATTATATGAGATCCAATAAATAAATTCTTAGCTACCTGTCCAGAGAAAAGTTTGGTTAGAGAAATACAGGTAAGAATTCAGCAGTGTAGCAAGAATTGAATGGTGTGTATTCAACAAGGTTAGACCCAAGCAGCTCACTGAATTCTTGGCACTACAATTGCTTTTGTTTTTCAGTCCTCACAATGACACTGTGCACAAACACTGTTGTTGCTGTTATTCCTTTTTACAGATGAAGAAACTAAAGTATAGAGAGGTTATATAACTTGATCAGGGTTACACAACTAACAAGTGACAGGGCCAGAAGCTGAACCCGGACAATCTGAATTCAGGTTTCTCTATGCTCTACTGCCTCTCACAGAGATATGCCATGTAGAACAGAAGTTCTAAAAATGCTAATGGTCAAGCCCACTTTCTCCATTTAATACGATGAGTGTGCACTGGTAATTTAGAAAAATGTTACAGTATAAGCATGGCACTTGAAATGCTGTAAAGTTATAATTGCATCACCGTGACTTGCAGTGCACAGACCACCAGTGCAAAGCAGTGACGGTGCCACATAGTCTCTGTCACAACTACTCAACTCTGCCATTATAGGAAGAAAGCAGCCCACAGACAATATGTAAATGAATGTGTACAGCTGTATTCCAGTAAAACTTGATGAACACTGAATACCATCTCTAAAGGCACAGTGGAGTATGGATTATTTTATTAGAGTAGATGGCAAATATTTTATTTATAATGCAATGACACTGAAACTGTGCTAAAATAATAAAATATACATTAATATTATTAGACTAAGCACTCATCATAGTATTTCCAATTCACAGGAAAGCTATGGTCTGAAAAACTAGAAAATTTAAAACAAATATCACAAAATATTTCCTCATAAAAATAAAAAATGAAGCTTCAACCAGAGTAAGTTTCTAAGTGGCTCATTTGTTGGCTAAGCAAGGAAAGACATTTATCAATGCTGTGTTAGCTAAATTGCATTTGACTGCAGAAGCTAAACAAATAGTCCACAGAAAATTAACTGGTTTAAGATTATTAGCCTTTTAATGAGAACAGGTGCTCAAAAAATGACAATACTGGGATATATCAATCATCAAGTGAAAAACAAGGAAGCAAATGAGTAGTTCCCTTTGGTTCTTGAGGAGTTGACAAATATAACTGATACTATTCAGTTGCTTATTCAAGGAGTCAAGTTATTTGAGGAGTTTGAAGTGACTAAAGCAGTAGTCTCTATGAATAGTTTGCATGGAACAACTAACTACAGGTGATATCATTTTCAAAGAAGCTGAGAAACACTAATTCAGCACAACCTGAGGTGGAATCTGTGAAGATGTGTTACAACTGAAATGGTGGTTAAAAAAAAATATGCATAGAGCAAAAATATATTGAGTCAGGCAAATTTACAATTAAAATTATATGTTTGTATATTGATTAGACAGCGTACTTAATGTGTGAAGGTATTTTCAACGATGAAATATGTAAAATCTCATTTCAAATCAGAAAACACTAAATGGACATCTGCAAATGATTCTGATGATAAAGAATGTTTAGCCCCAATTTAGCAAAATGTTATCCTACCAAAAGGAATACCATTCTTCTCATTAGTAGACCTGTATTATAAAACATTGTACTCATTTATTATTACATCAAGAGAAACTTTGTGGAAATTTGGCTTCTCTGTTTTTATATAAATAACTACGTAATATGTTCAATTCTAATTAGCAAAGTGAAAAAAAAATTACTATCTGGCCTTTTACAGAAAAAGTTTGTCAACCCCTATTCTGGATAGTACATAAAACTAGCCAAAACTTAATTCTCACTCACTATTTGTACAGCCCTAGGAAATATATAGTATATTCTTTTCCTTCCAACCCCAGACTGACTCAAGTTCACAATGACAAAAGTTAACTCAGAAACATGTGAAAATCTGATTTATGGAAAAGTAGTAATCTATGTTGGTACTACGATTTAATCCCACACACAAAACACGAAGTATCTGGATGTTTATGTCAATACTAGAGAAAAATAAAAACAAGCCATCTTTCAGATATTAAAAAAAACAAAGAAGACTGTCTACCTATCTGATGAGTCTAAACAAATTTTAGTCTATACATGGGCACATCTGGCTCTCCACTGTTTTTCTTAGATCATTATTCTTAGAACTAGTCTATCATTCTTTAAACAAACAAGATGAATTATCTCAAGGAAAGGGAAAGGGAGAAAGACCTTAATATTTTTTGGAGTTTCCTAATTTCATAACTAAGATTTCTTAATTTTGGTAAGACTAAACTATATAAATTTCTGAAAGATGCTGTTTTTTAAATAACTTGAAACTATAAGACTAGAAGTCAATAGGTTAAATAAAACACCCATTCACGTTATATGGACCAGGCAATGAAAAAAAACAAGCCAAAATTTTCTACAACTTAGTATTGGTAATAAATAGCACACAGTTAATTAAAAAAAAATACAGAAAAGCACAAAGAAAGTCCAGCCATAATTTCCCAAACCAAAGAAAATCACACTAGGCTAATATTAAGCAGTTAATATTCTGAATAGTAGTAACATGAAAGGATCAATTCCACTTATGAAGGAATTGATTAATAAATAGTTCTGAAAATTTCTAAAAACTGAAAGCTCAGTAGGGTTGAAAGGCTTTAAGAATGCAAAGCTTTCAAAGAAGGCAAAAATTTCTGATAAGTTCTGACATTTGAAGGACAGGAACCAAAGATAACAGAAAAATCACATACCAAGGACTGTTACAAGAATGGCACAAAGCCTTAAAAATAGCGTCAGAGGTTAAAGCCCACAAGGAACAGAAACTTTCAAAAGTATGGCAAAGAGCTTTTAAATGGCTTTGAAAAACAAATCTGAAATAAGAATGAGATCTTTCACTAAGCCTCTGATACAGATGGTATATTAATAGAAGATGGTAGGTAGAGGCACTCAACTTCTATCTTATACAGCAAGGAGAATCATCTTCCAACTGAAAGTAGTGGAAAAAACCAAGTTTCTCAAAAAAACAAAAAACAAAACAAAATCCAAACTGCAAAATTTCCAGTCTTTGAGAAATCAGAGAACAGGGGATACCAGATGATCTTAATCTGCAAAGAAAGTGACGTCTATAAACTTTAACACAGCAAAATCTGGCACAAAACCTGGGGAGGGGGAGCGCATGGAATTCTGCTATAGACTATCAGATATATTGCAAACATGTAGAAAAACATGTTCACCACAAGTGGAATTCACTGTCAAATTAACCTCATTTGCATTACATAGTCTTCTTTCACACAGAACTTGCTTTACAAGATTCTCACATTAAAATCACCTGAGGAGCTTTCTCTGGGGCCAATCAGACAGCGACATTTTAAAAATTCCACAGGTAATTCCATTGCACAGTCAGGGTTGAGAAACTTTTGATAGAGGCATCATGATAATACTGCTGAAACGCCTGGCTTGGTTTTTGTCCAGAGTCTGAAAAGTTTTTGCATCCTATTTTATGGAGAAATATAGGCTAGATCCATGCTTCTCAAACTTCCAACATACAAACGAACCACCTGGAAATCTTGTAAAAATACAGGTTCTGATTCAGTAGGTTGGGGGTGAGGCCTGAGAGCATGCATTTTAAAAAAGCCTTAACGTAATGCTGATGCTGCTAATCCTAGAATCAGTTTGAGTAGCAAGGAGCTTGATGACAATACAATTTAACAGATTCACAGTTTCTGAATACCACTCTCAAAAGATTATGGAGTAATGTTAACCTGCAAAGAGCCCAGTCTTAAGCATTTTGAAAAGAACCATGTCAAAGACATGCCAGCCAAATCTATAGACAACTCAATGCTGGGAGTTGGTAATAAAGATGTATATAATAAAAAAACAAATCCTGAATTCTCAGTGGGCTGTGAGAATGAGTGGAAATCAACAAAAATGATGGTAAATGTGCTACTTTAAACACTTTAAGGGTTATCAAGCTGATGGGGACAGGGGGACCTGTCCTGGCAATATGAAGATGACCTGAAGTTTTTAGTCAACAAAAGCTCAGTTAAAAGCATGTTTCACTTGACCGTTAAGAAACCTTGGAGTCACAGGTTGACAAATCTTTCCTAGGTCACAGTATTCAGATAAAAATAGGTAGTAGTGTCAATGCTACTTGCTGTTCAGACTATATGTGGAGTATTTGAAACATTAAAAATATATCCAAAAGGACACTGACAAACACGAGAAAATATCTAGAGTGACTAAGATGGTGAGAAGCCAGGGAATACCATAAAATAAATGGCTGAATTACTTGAAAATGCCCAAAGACAACACTAAAAATGGACACGATTACCACCTTCAAATATTTGGAGTTATAACATATAAGAGAGCAAACCACAGGGTCAAATTAGAGCCTAGAGTTGGAAAAAATATGAAGCAAATAATTCTGTCTTTTAATAGTGAAACAAATAAAGACTGTCCAAAAGTAGAGATGCAACCCGTCTCTTGAAGTAAGCTACTACCAATTTCTGGAAGTATTCAAGTAGAGGCTAGATATTAGGTAGGAGCTTGAACAGACTGATTTCAAAAGACCCTTTGGACTAAAATGTCATTAAGGATAGACAGTCCCTCGGTTTCCTTATTCTGGGTCTAGGGTCATACTAAGCCACATATTCCCAGTGACACAATTTTGTTATAACATTTTCTTAACAAGACCAATCCACTTTATATTGCCCCATCCTTTCCCTCCAACACATCTTGTACTTTACTACCTTCACACTTCTAATACTCTCCCTTCAGCCCTCCATTTAGTCTCTCCCCATTTCACTCACCCCTCAAGGTTCAATGAAATCTTACCACCTAAGAAGCTATGACTGTCTACCTCAGGTAGCAATTATTTTCAACTGTCTCTGCACACAGCATTTGCCTGTGCCACTAGTGTCACTTCCTGCCTCCCAAGGTCTTTTATATTTTTGAAATACTAATTTTATTAATATCTTATTTACCCAACAGATCCAAAAGATCATTTCAACATATTATCAATATAAAAATTATTGAGATGTATTATATTCTTTTTTAAAATTCTAAGTCTCAGAAATTTGGTATGTTATTTTATACTTACAGCACATCTCAAATTGGATGCTAAATTTTCAATGGTTAAAGTGAAATATGGTCCTAATGAAACAAAAAAGTCATGTTTAATGGAAAAAATTTACATTGTTTATTTAGCGTAATTAAAATGAAAGAAAAGTAAAAGTTCAGTTCCAGTTAATTAATGACATTTCAAGTGTCCAGTAGCCACATGTGCTTAGAGGTTACCATATCGGACAATGCATGCAGCTTTAAAGAATTTGTTCGTAAGGTAGAGAAACTCCACATACGGAAACAGCTCTAAAGTGTTCCCAATATATTGTTTCTGCTCTATAAACCCACTATTTATGAATCCCCTTTATGCTTTTCCAAAGTAAAATAATAATGGTGAGGGTGAGGTGAGTGTTAGTCACTCAGTCATATCCGACTCTCTGTGACCCCATGGATTGGGGCCCGTCAGGCTCCTCCATCCACGGGATTTTCCAGGCAAGAATACTGGAGTGGGTTGCCATTCCCTTCTCCAGGGGATCTTCCGCACCCAGGGATCAAACCTGGGTCTCCTGCATTGCAAACACTCTCTTTACCATCTGAGCCACTAGGGAAGATAATGGTGAATACTCTACAAAAACACATGGAATAGATGATTCTTAATTACAATCACCAATCTTCAAGTTCACTCTTGACCTAAAAATTCTAATATTTCCTACATGGAAACTAGAGACCAAAAAAAAAAAAAAAAAAACACCATACCTCTATTTAAAACCCTCTCAACACTGTGATTTTGGAGACTGCTAAATCCTAAATAGCTCCTGCCTGATGAGTTTGGAAGTTGGGTTATTCTATTCAAGAGGGATTTTTATTTTAGTTTATTTTTCAATTCGAAATTTTAACAATGAGACACACAAAGTAACATGTAAACAAATCCAAATTACTATTACTTCCATAGTAACATGCTGCTCTCCCTTCCCCCTGCCTACACCAGAGAAAATAAAGGAAATTATTTTCCCTACATGGCATCCTTGCAACACACTCATTTATTTCAAAATTGCAATCAAACTGGCAAGGCTTCATTAAACAGAACACACCATGTTTTTTGCTAAGGTATAGATTTCCATTTAAAATGCTGTTCGTTTCTTGCAGTTGATTAAGGCACAGGGAGAGAAAAAGCCTACTTGGTTCCCTACTTTTGCCCAAAGCATTCATTCTTTCTGCTTTATTCTGCATTTGCCTGGGTTGGGAGTGGAAGTCAAGAGATTCCAGCACTGGCAAGACAGATGTTACAGCTTTAACACCTGCCAAGGTCCACTGGACTAGAAGTTAATTACATTTTGGAAAAAAAAAAAAAAGGAAATCCTGAATGTAAGCAATGCCTTCAAATGCCTTGTAAAATCATCTTACGAACATACACCCAGTGAGTCTGGTCTCATTTTAAGCAGTGCCTTCACTACCTAAGCAGTAAAAAAAAATGAAAAAATGTAATAATTCTAAATCACAAGTTCGGAAAGTTAAAACATGCCAAAGATGTCAGGAGACTGCAGTTCAAATGATCAAATACAGATCTCTCTCCATTTTGGTGTGAAAAGATCATGTTAATAAAATGGGTCTCTAGATTCTACTCTGTGGTATGAGAAAAAAAGAATCCCCATACCCCCTGGGCTCCTTCTATCATCATAAATGAGAAAATTTTAAATCTTTTCATTCAGTTACCTTATACTGAGTTATAATATTCATGTGCACAGTCAGAAATTTTGGATTAAATAGACGGTTATCATCAGTCAATTTTAAACTTAAATATTTTTATGGAAAACTTAACCAATAAAACATAAGAGAAAAAATGTGTAACTGTTCTTAAATCACTTAGGTCTCTTCCTAGTTAAAAGTAATATCCATTGCCCTTTTCATACAGCCCTTTCACCTATATTTCATTTAAGCCTTCCAACAATTCTATGAAGTAGGAATCACAAACTCTATTTTACAGATAGGAAACAGAAGCACAGAGAGAGGAAGTCATTTACCAAAGGCCATGAGGCTAGTCAATGGAAAGAGCCAGCAATTAAATCCAGGTCTCCTGATTCCAAATCCAGTCAACTTTTCAATAAATGGTCAACTGCATCCCAATATATCCTAAGTCCATATACCTTAAAAATACATTCCTTCAATCCTAACAGGCATGTCCAATGTATTCAACCTCACTATCAGCTTTTTAGTTGATGTTTGGGGTTTCCCTGGTGGCAAAGAGTCTCTGCAATGTGGGAGACCCGGGTTCGATCCCTAGGTTGGGAAGATCCTCTGGAGAAGGAAATGGCAACCCTATCCAGTATTCTTGCCTGAGGCATGGACAGAGGAGCCTGGCAGGCTGCAGTCCACAGGGTCACAAAGAGTTGGACATGACTGAGCAACTTCATTACTTTCACTTAGCTCATGTTCACTTCTGGTATGAAAACTTCCAAAAGGACAAAATATCTTTTATAAGCAGTATGAACCCAGCAGGGCTTCTTTTTAACAAGTCAACTTTTAGTATTTTTGTTTTAAATACAGTTGCCCCTCAGATGCATAGCATAGGTTATTAACCTTATTTCTTTCAGGGTACTGTGTGCCAATACAGCCAAATCCAGTCCTGGAAAGTAAGTAGCCAAATTAGAAAATTTGCCCAGTCATTTCAAAAACTACTCATCTGGTCAGTAACTGTATGACTGTGTCAGGTAAATTTAATTCTGGGGAGGAAAAGCCAGCAAGAAAACCAAACTTGAGATTTATTCTATAATTAGGGTGTTTAAAGCAGATTTTATTCACCTTGAGAATTTTAAAGCATTTTTAGTGATTTCAATTCTTCTATAGTAATTATCATATATTAATATAAATTATGCACGTTTCTGACCACTGCTATAAGTATTTAATTCTCCTAACCCACGTACAGTAATCTTTAAAACATGTATTTTTGTTTTGTTAGGGCAAAAAGTCACTTAAAACATACTGTTCAGTATTAATGGGTCAGGAGACCTGGTGCTAAATGTAAGCACACATACTATATTCAATGGACATACTCCATCAATTAAGATTTAAGGCACCAAAATATAGAGTTAAAAAAACAACATAAAAAAATGAATTCTGAAATTCAAAAGGTTGTAGGGGTATCAATTTTAAAATAGACCACATCCATTAAGTCTGGAAGAAATCACTTCTTTTAAAAATCAGGAAGTACAGGAGGGAGGAATCAAGATAACCTAATGTCAACCAACTACTGAAGTTATCTTGGGCATTGTCACCTTTTGGATGTGTTCAAACAAGCTTCAAAATTCAATAGTGTCCTAAAGTACAACACACCAAAAAAAAAATCATAGGTATCAACATAAAAATGTGTCATACTGAAAAAAGGGCAGGCATTATTCTGTTTTCTGTTTGCAACAGAGTTTCTTTCTTCATTAAGAACCTCGTAGAGCATATGAGAATTAATGACAGGCAAGCCTTGTGTATAAAGAAAATGTCAGGTCAATAATACCATCATCAAAATGAAAAACACTTAATATAGTTAAAAACAACAAAAAAAGCCAAGTCACAAAGAACTACTGAATTTGAGGTCTGGATATAAAATACCATTGTGTATGTAGTTACCAGAAGTGTTGGGAATTTTTCCTATACAGAATGATTAAAACTTTACAGCTTTTGCAGCCAACAAATCAAAGGTTGACTGAGTAGCAGGGTGGAATTCAGCTCTGTGAAAACGAAAAAAGAGAAGATACTAGGTTCTAGTCTTGGCTATAAGATTAACTACGTGAATTTGGCCAATTATTTAACCTTTTGCATCTCAGGATCTCCATCAGTATTAGTGTACTGGATTAAGCTATCTACAAGATACCTTTCCAATTCTATGAATCCAGACTATGATATAACCCACATCACATTACAATATAGGCTGGAAAAATAAAGGTCAAGAAACATGAATAACTAGGATGTAAGCTTAAAAGCTGTGCTTTTCTCACTGCTACTTCATTCGTACACTTCTCTTTTTATGACTATCTTATTTTTAAAAAACAAATACAAAGCATTCTTCTTTAAAAAATAGGGTAGGCTTTATGTTTCACTGCCTTACTGCACAGTACCTCTCACCAGCCACACAATTTATTTCCATTATTGGCCTATTGGAGGATGGTACTAAAACTTCTGCCACTGCTGATACTACTAGAGCAGTATGAGATTATAAAGTATCTGCATGGCAAAATTCAAGAGACATTGAATACAGTGTCTCTTGTATTCTCTATCACTTGAAAAGGCATCAGGAAAAAAAAAGGATTCAGCACGTGTTTAATCTCTAGGCAGGAATTGTGCAGCTTACAAACAATTCTAATGACAACAACCTTCTAAAACAGTTAAATCAAAAGAATATTAAGAACGTCAACAAATCAAAGGATGGAGACCAAGCCAAATGCTGCCAATTCACAGGAACAAGTTAGTTTAAAAAGGAACCCATTATGACATTTCGATTCACTTAAGTACTTAAGACAGGGAATTTAATCTTCGATTACCCAGTTCATGTTCTTTTACTATTAAGCTATGCCACTAAATTAGAATTTGGTCTTATGCACACTAACTCAATTCTACTCAAAAACCCAAAAGGCTCATGCACTTATTTTTAAAATGTTTTAATGCAAAAGTCATTGATTACTGGCAATTCTGGTGTTAGTAAATAAAGTACTATTTTTTAAGATATAAGTTTCCCACCAAAAATGAACTATTTTAAAATCACGTGACTGAAAAATATCATCTACACAAATGACTCCTATATTGTCTGAGGAAAATAATTTTGTGTTACAGAACCAAACACATTGACAACTGTGATTTCTGAACCAGTGCTCCTACAGAGAAATGATGACAAAGGTGACCATATATACCCAGTTTGTCCATATGAGTAGCAGTCTACAACTGCTGTCCTATAGTGATTATTAATATGGCCTTCTTTCACTCTTAAAAGTGTCCCAGTTTGGATAAATGATAAGGTGACCTCAAATGTAACTGACACTAACAGGAACTTTGGTCAATACAAAATGAAAAATGTAATTACGAGTTAAACCCTTTCTTCACACAATCAAATGTAGAGCAAGAGGAAAGAAGACTATTTTTCATTTCAGAAAAATCTGAAAACACTGAACACAAATATCTCCTTCCCACCACAGAATGGATTATGTTCATCATCACATAAATACTGTAATAGCAGTCCAAACTGCTGCTGTGAAATTACTGCAGTAAGTCCACAAATCTATATACACACATGCATTATCTACAGATACTAGTCTTCCAAACATATATATGTGATATTTTGACTAATGAAATTAAACCCTTGAGTTGAAGCACTAAAATACAAGAATTTGTTGTTCAGTCTCTAAGACATGTCCGACTCTTTTGCAACCCCATGGACTGCAGCCCGCCAGGATCCCCTGTCCATGGGATTTCCAAGGCAAGAATACTGGAGTGGGCATTTCCTTCTCCAGGGGATCTTCCGGACCCAGGCATTGAACCACTTCTCCTTCACTGGCAGGCAGATTTTTTTTTACCACTGAGCCACCAGGGAAACCCAAAATGTAAGACTATGTACAGCAAAAACATCAAGTATCTATTTCAGGAGCAAAACCACAAGTTCACAAATATACTCCCAAACTGTTTAAGATTGTCAAGATTTTTACCTCTAAAATAAACTGCTTTATTATCTGGGAAACTTCTATTTCAAAAAAATAAAAAAAAAAAAAAATAGAAGTGTTATTGCTTTCTTACACTGGGTATCAAAATGTCAAAGGATCATGTAAACTGGATACTTTTAAAAATCAATGGGCTATAAGGTTTGGAAATGTCTGTATTACAAAATGTTTATACACACATTGTAATTTGATAAATGCAAATGTCCCATTTGATCTACTGTATATAAGGCCTCATGTTCACTAACATGAAAAATATATCCAACCAGCCTAACACTTCTAGATATCACTTCATTATTAAGCTACTTCTTAAAACCACTTCTAATTTTAAATTGTTTATCAAATTATATTACAGGCAGTAACAGCTGAAACAAAGAACCCTGACAGATTGAAAAAGAGAGTGTAATCGTTAGATAAGTCTTACTTGCTTCATAAAGCAAATTTCCTTTGAGTGTTAACAGAAGTTTTTGATGCAACTTAACCTATAGATTTTTTTTATTACAACCTTTCATTTTTTTTGCATTTCTGATCTAATAACAATTCTAAGGACATAAAAGTTTATTGATTTTGGCATCAGACAGACCTGGGTTAAAATGGGGGTTCCTACCACTTATTAGCTTTTTGAGAACAAATTATCTAATAGAGAACAAATTATCTAATCTCTCCTCTGAGTCTCACTCTGTAAAACAGGTAACATCCTCATGAAGCTTGGCTGTAAGGATTACAAAATCACACATGTGAAGCACAGGACCTAACACATAAGTATTCAATACAAATTAATTATGAATTTAGGCTAATTACCCATCCTAGTTTGCATGGGACAATCTTGGTTTGCACCTGTTGTCCAGGAAAATAATGTTCCTTTTTTTCTTAAAAGCATCGTAGCTAGGGCAATAAATTATGTGGTTACCTTAACAACGATGATGAAAGAGGTTGATATCAATTAGAGTATTATATATTATGACTTCTCGGATCTTGAAGCAAAAATATCAAATGTCACACAAAATAACTTGAGATTATATTCCTGTAATATAGTCTACTGTTAGTTCATTTAGTTATTCAATAAACATTTAAATACTATTTATACTCATCCCATTCCAACAGTGATTAAAGGAAGCAAATTTCTATTTTGTTCTTTCTGTTCTATACAGGTACTGGCAAATTTCAGACATTATTTTAAAAGAAAACTGACAGAGCACTAATGAGGTTCCAGCTACTCAGAAACACTACCCTTTGAATTCCCAGTGAAAAACACCCATTCTGACCATTAAGAACGCCCGACACCAACTAACATATATCAAAGAAGCCCATTCAATTACAGGGCCCCCAAAACAGAATAAATATTTTAAAACATGCATTCTACACATAAATCATCAGGAGACGCAACAAAAAATAAAATTACCTGACTGTTATGACATAGTATTGTATACAATAAACTGGATTTTAGTTTTCTTCACTCTCTGCTCTAGAAAAAAAAAGAATCCATTATTCTTCCTCTTTTATAAGATAGACATTTTCTTTGTAACAGACACATCCTAAAAATTACATATCCTATGTATTTTAGATACACACCCGCCATAATTCAACCTAATTCCACATTAGTATTAGGATACTTGGTGAGACTAAGAAGGTCAGAGGGAACCAACAATCTTATATGTTAGATAGAAGATATCTTTTAAAGGCTGACAACCCATCTACCTTTTAATATAACCTTACTTAAAATGGACTTTTACGCATCAGATCAGTAATTATTTTCAGATTCTCACAGTTACTTTCAAGAACTTATTCGGTACATTACACTAGCCTAAGGCAGGAACTAAAGTATGAAAAATCATCAGGACATCTTAGGCTAAAGAAAAACACTTTTTCAGTAAGAGAAGAGTATCCTAAAACAAAATTTAAAAAATATTTAGATTGGGCTTCCTGGATATTTTATTTCTACAACTTAGAAAACTGATTCTGGGGCAGCGATAACTGTGCCTGCCTGCTCTCAAGTCATACAGGAGGGACATAATATACCTGATGGGGTGATAAGTGTATTTTGTCTTCAATAATGACAAGAATTTTTTAAAAAATGACTAATAGTAGTTTATTTCTTCCTCCTTTCAATCATCCAAAGCCACTGCGGTTAATTCTGATTCAGGAAATGCGGACTCCTTATTTCCAGCAAAAAAATAATTATTGTGGGGCCTTGCTATGACTGAATGACAACCTAATATAAATGCTTCCTCTTTCTGCAAAACGAAAGAACGACCTAAATAGACAAGCCTGCTAGGCCTCAGATTCCCGGACTAACCTGTGGAATAAGTATGGTGAAACTGTCTAGGGAAGGAACGTGGCTGTCTCCTCCATCTTGAAATTAATCAGCATAAGGGAAAAAGGGACGGAGTATTCAGGAAGCAGAAGCCCAACCGGTTAATACTAGTTACTAAAGCTATGGCGTACGTGGCAGGTACCGCCCGCAGAAGCCGAGACCCTAAGGCATTTTTTGAGGGGGGAGGGGTTGGGTTGTGCACGGATTGAACGGAAATTAACTTCAAAATCATTTGGCCCAATTCCCACCCTCAGCCAGGGAAAAATAACAAACACGCAACGGCTTTTCCCTCCCTTTTGGGGGGAATTCGTGCAGTGGTATCTGGCAAAGGAAACGCCAGGGTTATTCAAGCAAGGGAGTAAACCACATTTGTCTTAGATCCTCAGGGAAGATGTCATCGTGGCCTCAGGGGGCGCCTAATTGATAGTGCCCTGTAGAAGCAGAAGGCTCAAAATGGGGTTTTGCAAATCCTGGGAAATCTAAAGGCCCAAGAGTTCCCAGCATCTAACTTAGAGCAGCCTGATTTTTTCCCCATTTCCTAAACCCAAGCCCGCCATGTAAAAGAAAGGGGGAGGAGAAGGAGGAGGAGAAGGAAGTCTCCAGAGAACTGGGGAGAAGAAAACCTGAGACGATCAAAGATTCTCATGCCTGAGGCCAACACTCGAAAATCGCCTCCCCCAAATTCTTAAGGTTTTGGAGGGCCCCAGCTGCGGCTCGCGCGGCCACGGAGAGGAAGTACTACCTACCTCCTTCCCCTTCTTCAAAAAGCCTGTCGACTATACACCCAACTAAAATGGCAGCGGAGACTACGCCACGGAGCCCCCCACAGCAACCGGTGCCTGGGGTCCGGAGGCGGCGCTGAGCCTCCACCACCATGCACCAGTCAGGCCATTTTGAGAGAAAGCAGCAGATGGTGCTTCGCTGTCTTCCTCTCGCTCTCCATCCGTTTCCCAAGGCTTCACTTACTCGGTTTTGGTGTCGGGATCCGACTCGGTCGGTTCGGCCGCCGCCGCCACCGCCGCCGGGGCTCCTGCGCGCCTCCCCTGCCGCAGCTCTCAAGCCCGCCTCCGATGAGTCGCTGGTCGAGACCCGCCTCTAGTCCAGCGCCTGCTCGGAGACGTTGCTCAGGCAGCCATTATCTTCCCCATTGTTACCAAGCAGCGACAGGAAACGCCTGCCCACAACAGGAAGTGATGATGCCGCGTCCTGGCCCCGCAGCCGCAGCCGATTATCCACTCCCAGCCGATTATCCAATCCCAGGCGATTCCTCGAAAAACCCTCGGTGAGAGGAGGAGGTGGCCGGCTGACGACGCGGCAGGGCGGGCCGCGGCCTGGAAAAGGAAAGCTGCTGTGCCGCCCACCATGTGACAGGCCCCACCCTCCTCCGCCATTTTGAATTGTGGCGAGAAATTCGCGTTCTGAGAACTGTGAGAACCTTTCCCATTTTGAAAACTGGAGGACGTCACCGTATGACTGCTGGAAGCCCTTTTCAGAGAGTGAGAAACGCGATATTAGTCTCACCTGACGTCGATTCACACAGTCAGGACCGGTTAATACAGCATCCTACTTTTATTCGAATACATTTATCGAATGCCAACTGTGGGTGTCAAACACTAGTATAGATTTTGGGGATACAGCGCAAATTAAAGCAGGCCAAAATCCCAGTTCTTGTGTATCTTTATATTCTTGGGGGGAGGGACAATAATTATATATATAGTATATAAAATTAATGATAAATGCTAGGGAGAAAAATAAGGCGAGGGAAGGTGGGTGGGAGAGAGCCCGGTGGCGGCAAATGGGAATTGCAGTTTTAAAGAGTGGTCCGAGGTGGCCTCTCTCAGACGGTAATTCTGAATTTCTTGAGAAGGGGCGGTGTTTGTAAAAGGGTGGGAAAATCTGATAACGTTGGAATCTAAGGGCGGTTAAGGAAGGCCTTTCTTAGATAGTAATGCATGAAAGAAGGTACAGTATGAGCTAGCAAGCAACAACTCTCGTTTTCACAGTTAAGAAAAACAACTACATGGGCTTCCCTCGTAGGTCAGTCGGTAAAGAATCTGCTTGCAATGCAGGAGACCTGGGTTCGATTCCTGGGTCAAGAAGATCCCCTGGAGAAGGAAATGGCAATCCACTCCAGTATCCTTGCCTGGAAAATCCCATAGACAGAGGAGCCTGGCGGGCTACAGTCCACAGGGTCGCCAAGAGTCGGACATGACTTAGCGACTACACCACCACCACCACCACCAAGGAAGGCCTTTCTTAGATAGTAATGCATGAAAGAAGGTACAGTATGAGCTAGCAAGCAACAACTCTGGTTTTCACAGTTAAGAAAAACAACCACAGTTTTAGGGTGTTATCTCGTTTCTTTTCTCATTTTTCTGTTTTTTGTGTTTTCAGGTAACAGTCCAGCTACACTGGCTTTCTTAGTATTCTTCCAATGCTCTAAACTTGTTCCCATCTCTAAAACTTTACTTAGGCTGGCATTTTCCTCTTCATATCTTTGCTCTCATCACCCAAACCTTTTCTCAATTGTTGTCTCCCCAGAAAACACTTCCCTAACCACCCTATCTGAAATTACAACTTCCCCCATGCCCTTACTGGGCTTCCCTGGTGGCTTAATGGCAAAGAATCTACCTGCCGACGCAGGAGACACATGTTCCATCCCTGGGTCAGGAACATTCCCCTGGAGAAGGAAATGGCAACTGACTCCAGTTTTCTTTCTGGGGAAATCTCATGGATGGGGGACTCGTGGGCTCCAGTCCATGGGGTCTCAAAGAGCTGGACACGACTTAGCAACCCAACACCAACAACATCCACTTCCCAGCTTACTTTTCTTTAAAGAAATTCATCTGAAAATATTTGTTTACGCCCACCCCCTTAATAGTAAGCCTCTTGTTCACTGTTATATCCCCAACAAGCTCATAGTAGGCCCTCAAATATTATTTGAGAGAGTGCCAGCCTCAGCATGATGGCCATTTCATCACCCAGACATGTATTTCATTCCAAGCAGTTACAACAATATCCCTCATACTTACCTGCTCAACCTTCAAGCATATTAATATTACCATTTTTGACAGTATGGGAATGTGGATTAGATACTGTGTCTCTACTCAGCCTGTGTCTTATATTACATAATCATATACTAGAACTTTTACCTAGTGTAAAGTGAATTCTTCAGTGGCCAGCAATTGCTGTTAAGCTTGATATTGAGATTATGGCAATAACATTAGCCACTCCTTGACATATTCTTCAGACAAACATGGCTTAATGTAAAATATAAGATCATAAAAGAAGTAGAAAACGTAAGTGTATATGTCCATAGCTTTGGGGATGTAGAAGGACTTTCTAAATATGACACAAAATCCACAAAAGGAATTATCGTTAAATATAACTTCATAAATGAAAGCTTCTGAATATCAACACACAACGTTAATAAAATTAAAAGACAAATGATACACTGAGAAAAATAATTTCAATATGATAGCTAAGGATTAGTACTGGTTTATAATAAAAAGGGAAATTGGCAAAAATGCTGCATATATGATAAATATATGATAAGCATGTATGGCTAATATTACTACAGACAGTGCCCAGTTTATAATGGTTCGACTTAAACAATTTTTTTCACTGTAAGATAGTATAAAGTGATACTTATTCAGTACTTCAAATTTTGAATTTTGGTCTTTTTCTGGGCTAGCGATATGCTGGGCAGTGATATGCTGGTAATGCTGGGCAGCAGCAGTGAGCTGCGGTTCCCAGTCAACCACATCTTGAGGGTTAATAACCCAGATACTGGTAACAATTCTGTACCCGCACAACCATTCTGTATTTCAGTATTCAATAAATGACATGAGATATTCATCACTTTATGATAAAATAGATTTTTGTTAGATGATTTTGCCGAATTGTAGGCTAATGTAAATTATCTGAGCATGTTTGAGGTAGTCTAGGTTAAACTATGCTGTTTGGTAGGTTATGTGCATCAGATGCATTTTCCACTTAGGATATTTTCTACTTAGGATGGATTTTTTGGGGACATAATCCCATCATAAATTGAGGAAGATCTGTAGTCTATGAAGTGCTATTATAAATGTTTTTAAAGGTAAGTGCTCCAATTAAAAAATATGCAAAAGACATGAATTCAGTTCAAAGAAGGAGAAAACATTTGGCTGATAAACATAACAATAATAGTAATCAGAGTGAGTAATCAACCTCACGAGTAATCAGAAATAAAAACGATACCTTTTTTTGCCTAGCAGAATGTCAAAGATTAAACATTTTATAATATTAAGTGTGGATGAAGATAGTATGAAATGGGCACACTTGTATGCTATTGGTACAAACTGATACAGCCATTTTAAGGTAATCTGGCAACATGTATCAAAAGCCTCAACATCCATATTGTTTGACCAACAAATCCACATATAGAAATTTATTTTAAGGAAAATAAGTGGACAAGTTTGCAAAAATGTACCTATTAAATATATAAAGATGTTAATCTTGATTAATTGTATAGTATTGAAATACTGAAAAATCAGAAAAATAACTATTCAACAATAATTAGTTAAATACAGTACATCCACATAATGGACTACTACATAGCTATTAGAAATGAGTAGCTAAAAAAATGGATAGATCTGGAAATATGTTTTTAAATAGAAAGGCAATCTGTTCAAAATTGGAAAAGGAGTACAAAAGGGCTGTATATTGTCACTCTGCTTATTTAACTTATATGCAGTGTACATCTTATAAAATGCTGGGCTAGACGAAGCAAAGATATAATCAAGATTGCCAGGACAAATATCAATAACCTCAGATATGCAGATGACACCACCCTTATGGCAGAAAGTGAAGAGGAACTAAAAAGCCTCTTGATGAAAGTGAAAGTGGAGAGTGAAAAAGTTGGCTTAAAGCTCAACATTCAGAAAACGAAGATCATGGCATCTGGTCCCATCACTTCATGGGAAATAGATGGGGAAACAGTGGAAACAGTGTCAGACTTTATTTTTTGGGGCTCCAAAATCACTGCAGATGGTGACTTCAGCCATGAAATCAAAAGACGCTTACTCCTTGGAAGGAAAGTTATGACCAACCTAGATAGCATATTCAAAAGCAGAGACATTACTTTGCCAACAAAGGTTTGTCTAGTCAAGGCTATGGTTTTTTCCTGTGGTCATGTATGGATGTGAGAGTTGGACTGTGAAGAAGGTTGAGCGCCGAAGAATTGATGCTTTTGAACTGTGGTGTTGGAGAAGACTCTTGAGAGTCCCTTGGACTGCAAGGAGATCCAACCAATCCATTCTGAAGGAGATCAGCCCTGGGATTTCTTTGGAAGGAATGATGCTCAAGCTGAAACTCCAGTACTTTTCCACCTCATGCGAAGAGTTGACTCATTGGAAAAGACTCTGATGCTGGGAGGGATTGGGGGCAGGAGGAGAAGGGGACGACAGAGGATGAGATGGCTGGATGGCATCACTGACTTGATGGACGTGAGTCTGAGTGAACTCCGGGAGGTGGTGATGGACAGGGAGGCCTGGCGTGCTGCGATTCATGGGGTTGCAAAGAGTCGGACACGACTGAGCAACTGATCTCATCTGATTTGAATCTGTAAAATAGTACATATTGTATTTTTATATTAAGATACCTGTATATATACATAGAAAAAAGTCTAGAGTATGCATGCAAATAAAATGAAAGGATTCTTAGTCATTTTGACTTCTTTACCTCTTTCTGTTTTGTCTTGAATATTTACAATATGCATATATTACTTGGTATTGGGAGAGGGGAAATTTTTATTTTGAAAGAAAAGTCTGTTTGAATCTGGAAAAAAAACAAAAATGAATATCTCCCCAACTACTTATTCCTTCCATGTTTCAACAAGTCTACTCTCTTCTTTCTTTCTTTCTTCTCTTTCCCCTGTGTATTCTTTCAAGTTTTTATAAGCCATAGAGTGCTTACTTCCAACATCTAGGAAATGAATTCTCAAAACAGTTTTATCCCATGATGGCGTTCAGTGCCACACTAGAACCCAAGGAAGCAACCACTGAATAATTCTTATTGAGTTTCTCTTCAGCCTAATTACATCTCTCTCATGTGTTTTTTACATTTGTGTGATGTTCACATAATTTTTATCACTTCCTTAACAGAGAAAAATAAAAGAATATTACAATTTTCCTTCTGTTCATTTATTCAGCAAAATGTATTGATCATCTACTATATGATGATCGTCTATGGTAGACTGACCATCTGCTATATTTCCCAGATATAAAATGGTGGCTGGGAATAGATCAGTGAATGACAAACCACAAGTCCCTGCCCTTGTGGCAAGACTGACATTGACCAAATACTTATAAATGTAATGAAAGTTCCAGAAAAACATCTATTTCTGCTTTATTGACTATGCCAAAGCCCTTGACTGTGTGGATCACAATAAACTGTGAAAAATTCTGAAAGAGATGGGAATACCAGACCACCTGACCTGCCTCTTGAGAAATCTGTATGCAGGTCAGGAAGCAACAGTTAGAACTGGACATGGAACAACAGACTGGTTCCAAATAGGAAAAGGAGTACGTCAAGGCTGTATATTGTCACCCTGCTTATTTAACTTATATGCAGAATACATCATGAGAAACGCTGGATTGGAAGAAACACAAGCTGGAATCAAGATTGCCGGGAGAAATATCAATAACTTCAGATATGCAGGTGACACCACCCTTATGGCAGAAAGTGAAGAGGAACTAAAAAGCCTCTTGATGAAAGTAAAAGTGGAGAGTGAAAAAGTTGGCTTAAAGCTCAGCATTCAGAAAATGAAGATCGTGGTATCTGGTGCCATCACTTCATGGGAAATAGATGGGGAAAGGGTGGAAACAGTGTCAGATTTTATTTTGGGGGGCTCCAAAATCACTGCAGATGGTGACTGCAGCCATGAAATCAAAAGACGCTTACTCCTTGGAAGGAAAGTTATGACCAACCTAGATAGCATATTCAAAAGCAGAGACATTACTTTGCCAACAAAGGTCCGTCTAGTCAAGGCTATGGTTTTTCCTGTGGTCATGTATGGATGTGAGAGTTGGACTGTGAAGAAGGCTGAGCACCGAAGAATTGATGCTTTTGAACTGTGGTGTTGGAGAAGACTCTTGAGAGTCCCTTGGACTGCAAGGAGATCCAACCAGTCCATTCTGAAGGAGATCAGCCCTGGGATTTCTTTGGAAGGAATGATGCTAAAGCTGAAACTCCAGTATTTTGGCCACCTCATGCGAAGAGTTGACTCACTGGAAAAGACTCTGATGCTGGGGGGGATTGGGGGCAGGAGGAGAAGGGGACGACAGAGGATGAGATGGCTGGATGGCATCACTGACTTGATGGACGTGAGTCTGAGTGAACTCCGGGAGTTGGTGATGGACAGGGAGGCCTGGCACGCTGCGATTCATGGGGTCGCAAAGAGTTGGACACGACTGAGTGACTGAAATGAACTGAATAAACATTACAAAGGAGATATGGGTACAATAGGAGGGATATGTAAAAGGAACATTTAACCCAGAAAAGTTGCCATTTTTAGCTCCAACTTGAGCTGAAGGAAAAATGATGGTTAAAGAGGGAAGGACGGTAAGGGAGGAGCCCCGAGGGAGTGAATAACCTATACCAATTACCTGGGGTCAGAAAATAGAGACTAGGAAACTGAAAGAATAGCTTGTTTTCTCTAGAAAATCATTCTGTTTTCTTCATAGCACTCATCACACTGGAATTTATCTTGTCTATTTGCTTATGATGTTTACTGATTGTATTTCTATGTTTATAGTCTGTCAGTCTTCCCACTGGCCCACTCCCAGTATAAAGTTCTGTGGGAACTGAGGCTTAGCCCAACTCCTTCACCACTGTATTTTCCAAGCCTGAAATACATAATAGACATTCATCAGTATTTCTGGACTGAATCAATGAATTGCTGTGCTGTGCTTAGTTGCTCAGTTGTGTCCAACTGAGTGGGTTGCCATCCCCTCCTCCAGGGGATCTTCCCAACCCAAGGATTGAACCCATGTCTCCCACATTGCAAGCAGATTCTTTACAGTCTAAGCCACCAGGGAAGCCCAAATCAATGAATTAGCTTGTGGTCCAAATGAGAGATTTTGGATCTTATCCTCAGAGCAATGGGAAGTTGTTGAAGAGTTTTAAAAAGATTACTTAAAAGCAATCTTTATGGCTGCTATGTGTTAATTTTTTTTATTTTTTGTATTTTCTTTATAGTGGATTTATTTACTATTTAAAGAGTCCAAACTCCTTTATTTTTAAGAAATTCAACAGGCTTTGTGGCATCCTCCCAAATATCTATTTGTTTAGTTTGGATACTGCCTCTAATGTCTTTGTTAAATTTTTTTGCACAGGAATTACTGGACAAAATCAATTAACCAGAAAACCAATATCTGCTTCTTAGCACTTCCATTTTGCTTAAGTTCATTCCTTTAGGAGTTCATAATAATATTCAAAACATGAATGGATTTTAAATGTTTTCTTCAGTTTGCCCTGAGAAAGGGGCAACAGGATGGGAAGAGACAGCTGAGCTCATTCATTCATTTATTCATTGATTCAGTTAAGTCTTTCATTCAACAGTATTTGTTGTGTGCCATGGCACTGTGCTATGTCTTGGGGCTACAGATATAAAAGATATAGTCTCTATCTTGAGGAAGTTCACAATCTAGAAGAAAGGCATCCTGGGAGGATATATTTAATCTGCAGTCATTTTGTGCCAATATGTGGAAGCTAAAGCTGATCTGTTGGTTCCATTATAGGGGCCCCAGCAACACTTTTTAGGAAGTCAGCCACAAGTTTGTATTTATAGAGTGTTTGAGGTCTTAAAAATAAATGAAAGATTAGAGAGTAAAGCACAAAAAGTGTAAGAGTAAATCCCTTTTATTCCTTACCATCTGTGGAAGATATTTTTAACCTAAAAACCTTAAGAACATCTTGTATATTCGACTTAGACTAGTTAAAAAGATTACAATTGGTTTCATTCCTAGCAGCACAATGCCATGTTTATACCAGCACTGCTATTTAAGACCTAGTTGCTCTAAAACTCAGTTCATCTCTTTGAAAAGGTATATAGTGATGTGTATGATTTCTCCAATCAATGCCCTGTAAGTTAATTAACTGAGGTTGTTCTCCTCCAGTAAAATATACTCTAGAAAAAAAATAAGAAGTGTTATTGCAAATATTCAAACATAGTAGAAATAAAATATGTACCAATGCCTGGTTAATTACATTAGTAGTGGGGTAACTCAGTAGACTCACTGTTTATCTTTTTCCCCCAGCTATTACAGCAACAACTAAACAGTTTCCTTTCCATTCTATGCTTTTGGGGGGATATAAAAAATAACCTGCCTAAGGAAGCAATATCAAGCACCTTACGTACTGAAATATCAGTGTTTCAGATGTTCTTGTTTAGAAAGCACAGGGCAGTTTTCCAGCTCATGCCAGAAACAACCAGGAACTGATCTTCTTATAACAAATCAAGTGCAATATAGCAGAGAGAAGACAGAAAGCTTGGATTTAGGGAAGAAATACTCATCTTATCTCCAATTATTAATCTATTTTAATAAATACTTGGTCAATTATTTAAAATGGCAATTAACTAAATATTTTAAATAGATGAAGCTGCCTATGCACTTTCCCTGGCATCAAGCAACTTTATACCAAGTTTCTGTTTAGAGAGATGACTGTCCATGCTTATCTCTGTCCTCTTCAGTCATCATGAAAGCTTCAAGCTCATCTGGTCCTACACCCATTTAAACTTTCATTTCCATAGAGATCAGGTATAAATACACTTCTACTACTACCTGTCCAGTTTTACAGCCTCCCAGCACTTTTGACGGAGCCCTCTGGGACTGCACACTCAATATTAACACACTCCCCTGCTTTCGCAGTCTATTCATAGAAAGATCTCTCCTTCTCAGCACTTTGAAAAGTGCCAGCTTCCAAAAGACCTCCTCTCCCCTCCAGACTCACTGAGAAATAAAAAACCAAGTGCAGACTTGTTTTTCCTCACAAAGCCTTTATATCTCAAACCCAGAAGGAGAGTTTGGAGGGGCACTTAGATAAAATACAGATTCCTAGGCCTCACTCTAATAATCTGATTCAGAAATTTTAGGATAGAACCCAAGAATCTTCATTTTATTTTATTACTTTGCATTTTGTTTATTATTAATTTTTATTGGAATTTACAACTATACTCCAATAATTGTGTTAGTTACTGCTATACAGCAAAGTGAATCAACTATATATATACATATATCCCCTCTTTTTTAAAATTTCCTTCCCATTTAGGTCACCACAGAGCATTAAGTAGAGTTCCCTATGCTATACAGTAGGTTCTCATTAGTTATCTATATCAGATTAATACATAGTAGTGTATATATGTCAATCCCAATCTCCCAATTCATCCTACCCCACCTTCCCCCTTGATATCCATATGTTTGTTCTCTACATCTGTGTCTCTATTTCTGTTTTACAAATAAGTTCATCTGTATCATTTTTCTAGATTCCACATATAAGTGATATTATACGATATTTGTTTTTCTCTTTCTGACTTACTTCACTCTGTATGACAGTCTCTAGGTCCATCCACATCTCTGCAAATGGCACAATTTCATTCCTTTTTATGGCTGAATAATATTCCATTATATGTATATGTGTGTGTGTGTATATATATATCACATCTTTATCCAAGGAATCTTCATTTTAAAGAAACTCTCTAGGAGATTCAGATGCAGGTTATCTGCAGAGAAGTGTTTGGAAGATGGGCTTTAGTTAAAACAATACTGTGTCCCTAATATGTGCCAAGAACATTATGCACATTATCTCATTTAACTTTCACCAAAAAAATCTTAAGAGATGTTATGAGCATTTTATAGTTGAGGGAAATGAAGCTTAAAGCAGCAAAACCAAAATTTGCATGAGATCACACAGCTGGTAAATAATGAAGATAGATTTGTACTATGTAAGTGCATGCTGCTTCTAACAACCCAGATCTCCAAGCTCCTAAACCAGAGATCAAGTGAAGAATACATTAAAAAATGTGTTCTTAAAGATGATTGAAAAGACAGAAAACCTAACTTTGCTGGAAATCATATTCCCCAGAAGGTCTATATATCTTACAATACTAAAGATATTGAATGGGAATGGTCTTTTCAAATAAAAGTTTTCAGCTCCCTCCACCCCGCCCTTACAGATAATCGCAGAAATCAGGTAGTCACATATTTCTTTGGCTTAGGTTAATTCCTTGTTTTGTGTGTGTTTGTGGGTTTTGTTTGTTTGTTTTTTATTTATTTTTTTTTGGCAGGACATAAAGCTCTTGGAAATACCTACAGAAAGAGTGCAGTCTCTGACTTCAAGAAGGCCTGACCAGTGCTCACCTGCTTCTTTGCTCCAGGGCTTGGTTGAGCAAGAATCCTAAAGTCATAAACAGAATATCAGACTTAGGCAGCAGTGTAGCTGGACTGGTCACTTGCCCTTGGTGTAGAGTTGGAATTGTACAGTTTGACTGGTTCATGTTGCCCATTGAGTAAATATAGTAAAAGTCAGCACGAGATGAGGTAAGGAACCTACCGAAAAGACACCAATACAGTTGGTATTAGCTCTAACCATGAGCAAAGCTTGCCAGACAAACAAGTTCATTTTAGTTTTCCCTTTGGCATTCCTCCCTAACTAAATTTCCAACCATCTATCCCAGGAATCTCGTTGTCAGAGTTTAGCGAACTTCAGTTATTTCTAATCATAGTCAAAAGTTTATTATATCCCCTTACTATCAGTGATGTTTTCCTTTAAACTTATCCACCTTTTAAAATGTATGTTTATTTTAAAGATATTTTGTATCACTATTATAAATGGAAAACCAGTGTCACTTGTTATAAATGGAAGAAAATCAGAAAAATCAGTATATAATTAGTAAAACAGTGTTCACCTGAATATCACCTAAGATCATGCTGATTGCATTTAATATGCTGACTAACATAAGCAAGAGAAACTTTGTCTATGGACTGGTATTCCTAGCCTGGAACCCAATGCTGTCCAGATGCTATTACTGCATTATGTTCCTTCCTTCCCTTCCAAATTAAAAGCCGGTTCTATATTTTTCCTTTCAGGGCTCAAGCCTCTAGTGGCCTATTCCAAGGGGATAATTAGCTCAAATTGAATAAGACAATTTATAACATAGGAGAAGGATTAGAAGAGATTCTCTCCAGATAATACATACGGGTTTTAACTCTTGCCTTCTTGAAATAACTGTTATCTTTTTTCTAGAAACCTATGATTGCCAAACCTCCAAATCATTGGGGCCAGAGCCTACCCTGGTGAGTCTGATTCCAGTAGAACTAAGGTGGAGTCCAGATAAGTAATTTGAATGTGCAACCTGTTTGGGAACTTTGGAATAACTGAAAGAGAGGTCTTTTGGGGGAGAAATAATAAGTTGATGGGGAAGATATTTTCATATGGAAGTGCTTGATGGTATTTGTCAAATCACAGTGACTGCAGACAAGGTTAATTCTGTAGACTTCAGTACCTAAGTAAGAATTTAATTGGAATCAAATCAGATATATTCTTATTACATTATTTTATTAAGAGAATTTCAAAGTAGTGCCAGATACAAGTTTGGGGTAGGGGGTATAGACAGCCTGAGCCATATGCAAATATTCCAAGTAAATATCTGATAAAGATGGAATTTCAAATCAACTGAATGACAGACTACTTTTTAATCAGTGATTTTGAGACAATTAACTTTGCACAAAATGGTAGAAAAATAATATCTGTATGGATGAAACCATTTTATGTATAAAAAATGAAACTCCTGAAAAAAAGTGAAACATGCAATTAGTGAAAGTATACATTAGTCCATCCTTTTTGAAGTAAAATTCGACATTATATCCCCCAGACCTTACAAATACTTTTACTTAGCAATTCTGCATTTAGAAATTTATCTTGAGGAAATAATCACATAAGTGCACAAAGTTGTAGAATTCTCAGAAAACACTGTTAATAATAATGCAAAACTAGAAACAAAATATTCAGAGATACGGTTTGGTTACAAAAATTATGGTACACTTGTACAGTGAAATGTATTTCAAGAATGAAATATGATTATGCCTATTTATTGGTATGGAAATACACATGATATGTTATAATATGAAAATCCAGGTTACCAAATACAATATGCTTATTTTAAAATATATATAGTTATATATTCAAAGAAAAAGCCTAGATAGTCTCCAAAATATTAATAGTCTTTGTCTCTGGATGGTGGAATTAAAAGTAAGTTTTGTTTTGTTTTGTTTTTTTATATTTTTGGACATTTTCTGAAAAAAAATGACAAGCACAAATTATTTTTAAAATTAGGAAAAACAATAAAGATATTTCTATTTTTTCACATACCCTTTAGCTTAGCAGTTCTAATCTAGGAATTTTTCTTATAGAAATAATCAGTGATATATGCACATGCACCAAAATAACACTCAAAGATTGTTCACTATGAAATTATTCATAATAATGAAAAATTAAAGTACCCTCTCTTCAATAATTAGGGTTTTTTGGTTTGTTTTTAAAGTTATTTTAACCATCTTAACTATTTTTAAGTGTACAGTTTAGTAGTGTTAAGTATGTTCACATTGTTGTGAATTATGATATTTGTTAATAAATTATGGCATACTTTATTATGAAATATTATTGACATGCAAAACTTTGTGACATAATGTCAGGTAAAAAAATCATTTCATAGCAAGGTATGTGTAATATGATTCTATTTTGTTTTAAAGACATTTAAAACAATTTTTTATTGAAGTATTTAACAATGTTATGTTAATTACTGCTGTACAACAAAATGATTCAGTTAGATACACACACACACACATATATATTCTTTTTTCTTCTTTTTGGCCATGCCACATGACATGCGGGATCTTTCCCAACCAGGGATCGAACCCATGCCCCCTGCATTGGTAACATGAAGTCTTAACTATTGGACCACCAGGGAAGTCCTATACATTTTTTAAAAAAATTCTTTTCCATTATGCTTTATCATAAGATATGAACATAGTTCTCTGTGCCATACAGTAGGACCCTGCTGCTTATCCATTCTACATATAAAAGCCTATATCTACTAACTCCAACCTCCCACTCCAACCCTCCCATAACCCCCTCCCCCTTGTCAACCACCAGTCTGCTCTCTATGTCTGTGATTTTGTTTCTGTAAAACAAGCTTTTAAAAGAGTTTAAAAAAAAAAAAGAGTTTACTTTTTTGGAGAAGTTTTAGTTTCATAGGAAAATTAGGGGACGATATAAATCTTTCCCATATACCCCCCTGTCTGCACACATGGCTAACCTTTCCCACTTCAACATCACTCACCAGAGTGGTACTTTTGTTATAATTGATGAACTGGAACTGACACATCATTATCACCTGAAGTGCATAGTTTACATTAGGATTCACTTCTCATGTTGTACAGGCTGTGGTTTTGGATAAATGTATAATGACATGTATCCATTGTTATAGCATCATAAAAAGTGTTTTCACTCCCTGAAATTCTCTGTGCTCTGACTTCTCTGTGCTCTATTCATCCCTCCATCCTTCTCCCTCAACCTCTGGAAACCACTTATCCTGTTATTATCTCCATAGTTTTTCCTTTTCCAGAATGTAATATAGTTGGAATCATACCATATGTAGTCTTTAAAGACATTTTATAAGCACAGGAAAAACAAGCCTGGAAGGATATATATTTAAATGTATACATACATATTTCTGGATACTGGCATTACAGGTGATTATTTCCCCAAGTTTTTACAAGAAACATGTATTACTTTTGTACTCAGAAGGGAAGAAAAAGTAAATGTTATGGAAGAGAAAGGTTTTTATCTCTAGAGTAATCAATTTTTGTTCATCTTCCTGTGCATCTCAAATTGTCTATTAGAGTATAACTATCATGTGGGCAGAGATTAGGTGTGTGGTTTTTTTTGTAATTTCCCTTGGTTCTTCCTGCTATATAGAGTTCTGCATTCAATAAATGTTGACTAACTGCATTCATGCATGTGCATACATATAAGTCTGTGTACCTATGTGGGCATGTATAAATATGCCAACTTCTTTCTCATCAATAATGAGATAAATAGTGACAGGTTTTTTTTTTGTTTGTTTTTTAAGTGCCATAATTCTACTGACTTTTCACCATATGTTGGGAAAAGAAAATACTTGCCAAGCTAAGAGTACAAAATGACCATTAAAGATTTGGGGGGCATACCAGTGAAGCTTGTCAGTTTTAGCCCAAGCAGTTATTTTTTTGTGTGTGCTATCTCACTTTGGATAATATTTGCTCTAGTTCCAGTTTTCTATAATTCTACTAATGAGTCTATCTGGGCATTTTATTTGTAATATTTAAATAAAACTCCAACTGTAAGTGGGCTATCTGTACCCACTCTGGGCTCCTAGTTATAAGCAAGTGTTAAATCAGCTGAAGTGATATGGGCTTTGAGCTGTTGGGAAGCTGGTAAGCAGGACAGGTGTATGTGTCTTTAGTCACATTTCATTTCTCATCGCCAAAACTCCATATTCCATATCAAAACTGAGACAAGAGTACAAAGTTTGTGCTTTAGGTTATCAGCAGGTGCCCAAGAGAGAATTAATATTAAAATCCCTAAAACCACTAAATTATTTTAAAAGATTTCTTAAAGTTCTGCAGAATCAGATAGCAGAGCTTAAGGATTTATACATTTAACCTTAGAAATAGGACAGAATAAAGACCCAATTTGAGTCCTTGATGATTTGATTTTTTTTAAATAGTTATGGCTGTGCAAGGAAGGCTTGGAATGTGACAGACATTTTAAAGGTAGATTGTGGTTTATCCTTAATTATAGCTGTAGCTGAGCCTAGTACTTGGGTTGGGGCCTAATCATGGCCCAGGCCTTTCCTCAGAGACACAGCTGGTAACTGGGTAGTACTTCTGCTTTCTTTAATCCTCTGATAGAGAATTATTGATTCTGAAATCTCTTGTAGGATGTTTTTACACAGGGAAGTGGTGACTACAGAGGTGGGAGTTTAGAAATCTGAGCAGATGGACCATCTGTGAATTTATACTGCCTCATTACGTTAACCCATTAGAGGCTGCATCTGAGTTACAGCCCAGATACATCTACCTCAGTTTCATGGACTACACTAAAGCCTTTGACTGTGTGGATCATAACAAACTGTGGAAAGGTCTTAAAGAGATGGGAATACCAGACGATTTTACCTGTCCCCTGCGAAACCTGTATGTGGGTCAAGAAGTAACAGTTAGAACCCTGTATGGAACCAACTGATTGGTTCAGGATTGAGAAAGGAGTACGACAGGGCAGTCTGCTGTCACCCCGTTTGTTTAATCTATACACTGAGCACATCATAAGAAATGCAGGGCTGGATGAGTTACAAGCTGGAATCAAGATAGGCAGGAGAAACATCAACAGCTTCAGATAATGCAGATGATATCACTCTCATGGCAGAAAGTGAAGAGGAAATAAAGAGCCTCTGATGAGGGTGAAGGAAGAGAGTGAAAGAGCTGGCTTAAAACTAAATATTAAAAAAAACTAAGATCATGGCATCTGGCCCCATTACTGCATGGCAAATAGGATTTGACAAAGTGACAGATTTCCTCTTCCTGGGCTTTAAAATCACTGCGGAGGGTGACAGCAGCCGTGAAATCAGAAGACGATTGCTTCTTGGCAGGAAAGCTATGACAAACCTAGACAGTGTGTTGCCTAGAAGAGACATTACTCTGCCGACAAAGGTCCGTATAGTCAAGGCTATGGTCTTTCCAGTGGTCACATATGGTTGTGAGAGCTGGACTGTAAAGATGGCAGAGCACCGAAGAATTAATGCCTTTGAACTGTGATGCTGGAGAAGACTCCTGAGAGTCCCTTGGACAGCAGGGAGATCAAACCAGTCGATTTTAAGGAAATCAACCCTGATTACTCATTGGAAGGACTGATGCTGAAGCTGAAGCTCTAGTATTTTGGTCACCTGATATGAACAGCTGACTCATTAGAAAAGTCCCTGATGCTGGAAAAGATTGAGGGCAGAAGGAGAAGAGGTCGTCAGAGGGTGAGAAGGCTGGATGGCATCACCGATGCAATGGACATGAACCTGGGCAAACTTCAGGAGGTGGTGGCCTGGTATGCTGCAGTCCATGGGGTCACAGAGAGTTGGACATGACTGGGAGGCTGAACAACAACAGTGTTAACCCATTGGAGGCTGTATCTGGGGCACACACTAATACCACTGTCTTCTTACATATTTAATGCACTGTCAAGGTATAAAATGTCCCTATGAAAATCCAAAGTGCTACTCAGCAGACCTTATATTCTTTCTGTTCATCAGCAAGCCCTATAAGTCTCACACACCCAAAACCTGGCAGTAGGATACCTACACTCAGCAAAGATTTAATAGCAGAGAGCACTAGTGAGGTCTCATGTGACCCAGATGTACTCCTCTTTCAAATTAACCAAAGTGTTAATTTGTGAATAATTAAAACCCTAACCCACTTTGAGACCCCTCAACCAGACATTTTGTGGGGAGATACAGAGGGTACCCTTTTGATGAAAACATGGGAACTGGCACAGGAGTCAGTGAGAATTACAGGTTTATAAGCAACACATTCCTAATGCAGGATGCTATGGTCCCACTCACATCCTTGTCCTGTGAAACTTCTATACCACAGCAAGGTCTGTACCCTTATAGAATATACTCACAGCCTCTAATTTAGTGACTCATCCTGAGTTTCACCCGATAAATAAATAAGTGACTCTAGAGAAGTCATATTTTTAAAATGCTTGGTAGTGTTAAATTGTGTATAAATGAACTTTCAAAATATAGTCCATCATATAATGTGTGACCAGTTGTAGGGAGCGGACCCTTGAAAAGAGAGATTGTCTAAAAGTGACCACTGAGCATCAGTTCTAGATATTTTTCTTTAGCAGTTCAGTTTCTAGGCTGAGCCACTCACTTTGCCTTTTTTGTTAATTATCCTACAGATTTTGGAAGAGTCAGAAATCTGGCCTTTGCAGTTCTTTGTAGAAATCTGCACACTGGCTACTTTTATTGCCTCCTGGCTGAATATTTTTAAATTCTGTTATTTTGTTTCCATGTTGTCATTGGTCTAGCCAATGCCCATTCCTTGTTTATTCCTCTTCATCCTCATATAAGACTCCTGTTTCACTTTCCCACTCTCCATATACAATTATCGTAACTTTAGTTTCAGTTCAGTTCAGTTCAGTTGTGTCCGACTCTTTGCAACCCCATGAATCGCAGCGTGCCAGGCCTCCCTGTCCATCACCAACTCCCGGAGTTCACCCAAACCCACCTCCATCGAGTCCGTGATGCCATCCAGCCATCTCATCCTCTGTCGTCCCCTTCTCCTCCTGCCCCCAATCCCTCCCAGCATCAGGGTCTTTTCCAATGAGTCAACTCTTCGCAGGAGGTGGAAAAGTACTGGAGTTTCAGCTTTAGCATCCTTCCTTCCAAAGAACACCCAGGATTGATCTCCTTTAGAATGGACTGGTTGGATCTCCTTGCAGTCCAAGGGACTCTCAAGAGTCTTCTCCAACACCACAGTTCAAAAGCATCAATTCTTCGACACTCAGCTTTCTTCACAGTCCAACTCTCACATCCATACATGACCACAGGAAAAACCATAGCCTTGACTAGACGGACCTTTGTTGACAAATAATGTCTCTACTTTTGAATATGCCATCTAGGTTGGTCATAACTTTCCTTCCAAGGAGTAAGCATCTTTTAATTTCATGGCTGCAGTCAACATCTGCAGTGATTTTGGAGCCCAAAAAAATAAAGTCTGACACTGTTTCCATTGTTTCCCCATCTATTTGCCATGAAGTCATGGGACCAGATGCCATGATCTTTGTTTTCTGAATGTTGAGCTTTAAACCAACTTTTTCACTCTACTCATTCACTTTCATCAAGAGGCTTTTTAGTTCCTCTTCACTTTCTGCCATAAGGGTGGTGTCATCTGCATGTCTGAGGTTATTGATATTTCTCCCAGCAATCTTGACTCCAGCTTGTGCTTCTTTCAGCCCAGCGTTTCTCATGATGTACCCTGCATAGAAGTTAAATAAGCAGGGTGACAATATACAGCCTTGATGTACTCCTTTTCCTATTTGGAACCAGTCTGTTGTTTCATGTCCAGTTCTAACTGTTGCTGCCTGACCTGCATACAGGTTTCTCAAGAGGCAGGTCAGGTGGTCTGGTATTCCCATCTCTTTCAGAATTTTCCACAGTTTATTGTGATCCACACAGTCAAAGGCTTTGGCATAGTCAATGAAGCAGAAATAGATGTTTATCTGGAACTCTCTTGTTCTTTCAGTGTTCCAGTGGATGTTGGCAATTTGATCTCTGGATCCGCTGCCTTTTCTAAAACCAGCTTGAACATCTGGAAGTTCATGGTTCACATATTGCTGAAGCCTGGCTTGGAGAATTTTGAGCATTACTTTACTAGCGTGTGACATGAGTGCAATTGTGCGGTAGTTTGAGCATTCTATGGCATTGCCTTTCTTTGGGGTTGAAATGAATACTGACCTTTTCCAGTCCTGTGGCCACTGCTGAGTTTTCCAAATTTGCTGGCATATTGAGTGTAGCACTTTCACAGCATCATCTTTCAGGATTTGAAATAGCTCAACTGGCATTGCATCACCTCCACTAGCTTTGTTTGTAGTGATGCTTTCAAAGACCCACTTGACTTGACATTCCAGGATGTCTGGCTCTAGGTGAGGGATCACACCATCATGATTATCTGGGTGGTGAAGATCTTTTTTGTACAGTTCTTCTGTGTATTCTTGCCACTTCTTCTTAATATCTTCTGCTTCTGTTAGATCCATACCATTTGTGTCCTTTATCGAGCCCATCTTTGCATGAAATGTTCCCTTGGTGTCTCTAATTTTCTTGAAGAGATCTCTAGTCTTTCCCATTCTGTTGTTTTCCTCTATTTCTTTGCATTGATCGCTGAGGAAGGCTTTCTTATCTCTTCTTGCTATTCTTTGGAACTCTGCATTCAGATGCTTATATCTTTCCTTTTCTCCTTTGTTTTTTGCTTCTTTTCTTTTCACAGCTATTTGTAAGGCCTCCCTAGACAGGCATTGTGCTTTTTTGCATTTCTTTTCCATGGGGATGGTCTTGATCTCTGTCTCCTGTACAATGTCATGAACCTCAGTCCATAGTTCATCAGGCACTCTATCTATCAGATCTAGGCCCTTAAATCTATTTCTCACTTCCACTGTATAATCATAAGGGATTTGATTTAGGTCATACCTGAATGGTCTAGTGGTTTTCCCATACTTTCTTCAATTTACGTCTGAATTTGGCAATAAGAAGTTCATGATCTGAGCCACAGTCAGCTCCTGATCTTGTTTAGTGTGTATCTTTAGTTTAGTGTGTATCTTTTCACTTATAGGTATTCTTGCAAAATGTGTATATGAATATTTTTTCGGTTGATGTTAGTGGCATTCTGTTCTATATCTCATTTCTTCCTTAACATTATTTAAAAGTTCCATTCATGTTTCTATGTGTACATCTAACATATGGCTTTTGTCTGCTGTATTCACTCTCCTAACATCTTCAGCTTCCCACTACCACGAACCATACTACAGTGAACATAACTCTGCATGAACCCATGTAAGAATCTGGGATACCAACTCAGGAGAAAAATGCTGGGTCATGGGACATGCAAATTTAACTGCCTGCCAGTTAATTCTTCAGAGTGACAGTACAAACCTACACTCTTACCTTCATGAGAAGGTCTCCCCCAGCATTTGGCATGACCCTACTTTCTCATTTTTATCAGTGTAATAGGTACAAAGTGATATTTCATTGTTTTTAAAATTTACATCTATCTGATTACAAATGAGCTTCAGTATATCTACATATGCTTTATTAGTCTTCTGGGCTTTCTGTTATGTAAATTGCTTATAAATATCATTTGCCTCTTTTTGTACTAAAGTTGCTGATCTTTTTACTTTAAAAATAAGCTTATTTAGTTATAGTTTACACACAGTGAAATTTGCACTTTTCAGTGTATAGAGTTTTGTCAATGTACACTGTCATGTAACCAATCAATAGCACAGTCAAGATATAGAACATGAAGTTGCTGACTTTTTGTTGATTTGCCAGTTCTTGTGTACTTCAGGTATTCCTTCATCAGTTTCAGACATTGAAATTTTTTATCTAACCTTATCATCTCTCTTTTAGTTTTCTGCATGGAACTTCATATTGAATAGAAATCCTTAATCTTAACATATTTGAATTTATCAAAGACTTGCCTTATGTTTTGATTATTAGGATATTGTTTCCACTCTAAATTCAAAGAAACAAATAATTCTTCTTAGGGAACCCAGAGTTCAGCTTGAGAAACATAAAGCTAACTTAAATGAGAATTAAATATCAGGAGGACGAGGAGGAGTTAACACAAACAGGCAGTTACCCTGATATAACTGCTGTTCATTGGGTGCAAAATAAAAAGAAGCAGGTCATTCTCATAATCCTGAGAATGGTCCAGAGGTAGAGCTATGTTATATCAGTCATTTAAATTTATTTTATTAAAAATATTTTGTTGAGAAAAGATTGACACAAGGATTACTACTTTAATACGTTGTTGTTCAGCAGAAGATATTAACAAGAGGTGGCAAGAATACACAGAAAAACTATACAAAAAAGGTCTTTATGACTCAGACAACCACAATGGTGTGATCACTCACCTAGAGCCAGAGATCCTGGAATGTGAAGTCAAGTGGGCCTTAGGAAGCACTGCTACGAACAAAGCTAGCGGAGGTGATGGAATTCCAGTTGAGCTATTTCAAATCCTAAAGGATGATGCTGTGAAAGTGCTGTGCTCAATATGCCAGCAAATTTGGAAAACTCAGCAGTGGCCACAGTATTGAAAAAAGTCAGTTTTCATTCCAATCGCAAAGAAGGCAATGCCAAAGAATGTTCAAACTACCACACAATTGCACTCATCTCACATGCTAGCAAAGTAATGCTCAAGATTCTCCAAGCCAGGCTTAAACAGTATGTGAATTGAGAACTTCCAGATGTTCAAGCTGGATTTAGAAAAGGCAGAGAAACCAGAGATCAAATGGCCAACATTTGTTGGATCATTGAAAAAGCAAGAGAGTTCCAGAAAAACATCTGCTTCTGCTTTGTTGACTACACCAAAGCATTTGACTGTGTAGATCACAACAAATTGTGGAAAATTCTCCAAGAGATGGGAATACCAAACCGCCTTACCTGCCTCCTGAGAAATCTGTATGCAGGTCAAGAAGCAACAGTTAGAACTGGACATGGAACAATAGACTGGTTCTGAATAGGGAAAGGAGTATTCCAAGGTTGTATATTGTCACCCTGCTTATTTAACTTATATGCAGAGTATATCATGCCAAATGCCAGGCTGGATGAAGCACAAGCTGGAATGAAGGTTGCCAGGAGAAATATCAATAACCTCAGATACTCAGATGACACCACCCTTATGGCAGAAAGTGAAGAACTAAAGAGCCTCTAGATGAAAGTGAAAGAGGAGAGTGGAAAAGTTCGCTTGAAACTCAACATTCAGAAAACCAAGATCATGGCATCCGGTGCCATGACTTCATGGCAAATAGATGGGGAAACAATGGAAACAGTGACAGACTTTATTTTTGGGGGGCTCTAAAATCACTGCAGATGGTGATTGCAGCCATGAAATTAAAAGACGTTTGCTCCTTGGAAGAAAAGCTATGATCAATCTAGAATGCATATTAAAAAGCAGAGACATTACTTTGCCAACAGAGGTCCATCCAGTCAAAGCTATGGTTTTTCTAGTAGTCATGTATGGATGTGAGAGTTGGACCATAAAGAAAGCTGAGCACCGAAAAATTGATGCTTTTGAACTGTGGTGTTGGAGAAGACTCTTGAGAGTCCCTTGGACTGCAAGGAGATCTAACCAGTCAATCCTAAAAGAAATCAATCCTGAATGTTCATTGGAAGGACTGATGCTGAAGCTGAAGCTCCAATATTTTGGCCACCTGATGCGAAGAGCTGACTCACTGGAAAAGACGGTGATGCTGGGAAAGTTTGACAGCAGGTGGAGAAGGGGACGATGGTGGGATGGAATCACCGACTTGATGGACATGAGTTTGAGCAAGCTTCAGGAGTTGGTGATGGACAGGGAAACCTGGCATGCTGCAGTCAATGGGGTCGCAAAGAGTCGGACACGACTGAGCGACTGAACATGTCTGATTCTTTGTGACCCCATGGACTGCAGCACACCAGGCTTCTCTGTTCTGCACTACCTCCCAGAGTGTGGGAGAATTTGAAGCTTTTGCACAGCAAAGGAAACTATTGCCAAAAAAAAAAAAAAAAAAAGACAATCTACTGAATGGGAGACTTATGCAAAGTATATGATATATAAGAGGTTAATATCCAGCATATATCCATCATACAATTCATTATCAAAAACAAACCCAATTTAAAAATGAGCAGAAGACCCAAATAGACATTTTTCCAAAGAGGAATTGCAGATGGCTAATAATCACGTGAAAAGATGCTCAACATCACTAATTATCAGGGAAATGCAAATCAAAATCACATGAACTATCACCTTATACCTGTCAGAATGGCTATCAGCAAAAAGAACAAAAATGTGGAGCAAAGGATACCTTCATTCACAGTTGGAGGGAATGTAAACTGGTATAGCCATTATGGAAAGCAGTATGAAGGTTTCTCAAAAAACTAAAAATAGAACTACCATGCTGTGTGGTGCTTAGTCACTCAGTCGTGTCCAACTCTTTGTGTCTCCGTGGACTGTATGTAGCCCAACAGGCTCCTCTGTCCATGGGGATTCTCCAAGCTAGAACACTGGGGTGGGTTGCCATGTCCTCCTCCAGGGAATCTTCCTGACCCAGGAATCGAACTAGGATCTCCTGTATTGTAGGCGAATTCTTTACCAGCTGAGCTACCAGGGAAGCCCAGAACTACCATTTAACCCAACAATCAATTCCACCCCTGAGTATATATCTTAAAAGACAACAACAACAAAAACAACACTAGTTTGAAAAGATAAATGCACCCAAATGTTCATAGCAGCATTAGTTATTCACTATTGCCAATATATGGAAACAATCTAAATGTCCATCAACAGATGAATGGATAAAGAAGATGTGATATACTGTAAAGAACTGTGTGTGTGTGTGCTGTGTTTGTGCTCAGTTGTTTCAGTTGTGTCTGACTCTTTGCAACCCCATGGACTGTAGTTGCAACCCCATGGACTGTAGACTGCCAGGCCCCTCTGTCCATGGGATTTTCCTGGCAAGAATACTGGAGTGGGTTGGCATTCCCTCCTCCAGGGCATCTAACCAATCTAACTCTAGGGCATCTAACTCGACCTAGAGATCTAACCCATTCCTCCTGCGTCTCCTGCATTGCAGGCAGATTCTTTACCACTGAGCCACAAGGGAAGCCCCAGAGAACAGTGTGGAGTTTCTTTAAAAAACTTAAAACAGAGCTGCTATATGATCTTGCAATCCCACTCCTGGGCATATATCCAGACAACACTATAATTTGAAAAGATACACGCACCTCAGTGTTCATTGCAACACTATTTACAATAGCCAAGACATGCAAGCAACCTAAATATCCATCAACAGGAATGGATAAAGAAGATGTGGTATAATCATTTAATAGAATATTATTCAGCTAGAAAAAGAATGAAATAATGCCATTTGCAGCAATATGGATGGACCTAGAGATTATCATACTAGGTGAAGTAAGCCAGAGAAAGACAAATATCATATTATATCACTTATATGTGGAATGTAAAAAAATTGATATGAATGAGTTTCTATACAAAGCAGAAACAGACTCATAAACATAGAAAACAAATATGTTTATCAAAGGGGAAGGGGGGAACTTCCCTGGGATCCAGTGGTTAAGAATCCATCTGCCAATTCAGGGGACACAGGTTCAATCCCTGGTCTGGAAAGATCCCACATGCTATGGAGGAACTAAGCCTGTGCACCATAACCACTGAGCCTGTGCTCTAGAGCCCACGAACCACAACTGCTGAGCCTATGCACCACAACTATTGAAGCCCACGTGCTCTAGAGCCCATGCTCCACAACAAGAAAAGTCACTGCAAAGAGAAGCCTATGCACAGCAAATAGAGTATAGCCCCCACTTGCTGCAACTAAAAAAAGCTCACTCACAGCAACAAATACCCAACACAGATAAATAAATAAAATTTATAAAAGTTGAGGAAGGGAGAGGGATAAATAAGGAGTTTGGGACTGACTTATACACTTTACTATATATAAAACAGATAACCAAAAAGAACTTACTGTATAGCACAGGGTACTATGCTTAATAGTTTGTAATAAACTCCATGGTAAAGAATCTCAAATATATATATATATATATGTGTGTGTGTGTGTGTGTGTGTGTGTGTGTAACTGATCACTTTGCTAAAACTAACACAGCATTGTAAAACAATTGTATTTTTGTTTTAAAAACCACCTCAGTCCAAAAAAATGCGATATGTATATTGACCAACTCAGTATATATGGAATACTACTCAGTCATAAAAAGGATGAAATTTTGCATTTGCAACAACATTGAGGACTTGAAGGGTATTACACTAAGTGAAATAAATCAGACACAGAAAGAAAATACTGTGTTATATCACTTATATATGAAATTTTAAAACTAAAAGAAACTATTGAATATAACAAAAATGAAGCAGACTCACAGATATAGAGAACAAACTAGTGGTTACAAGTGGAGAGAAGGAAGGTGGGAGGGGCCAGTTAGGGGTAGGGGATTAAAAGCTGCAAGCTACTATGATAAAATAATTAAGCTACAAGGATATATTGTACAATATGGGAAATATAGGCAATATTTTATAATAACTATAAATGGAGTATAACCTTTAAAAATTGTGAATTACTATGTTGTACACCTGAAACATAACATTGTACATCAGCTATTCTTCAATAAAAAACATTTAGTGTGGTTAACATTTTTTGTTTTAGCCATTTATTTATCTATTGGCTATGAAATGTTATATTATTTTCCTATTGCTGCTGTACAAACTAACATGGATTTAATGCCTTAAAACAGCAGAAATTTATTTATCGTACAATTCTGAAAGCCTGAAGTTTGAAATGAGTATCATAAGACTAAAATCAAAGCACAAGACAGACTGTTTTCCTTCTGGAAACTGCAAGAGAAACTCCTTTCCCTTGCCTTTTCCATCTTCTAGAGGCCACCTACATTCCTTGGCTCATGCCTGGCCTTTTTCTCCATCTCCAAAGCCTATCATTCCAATCTTTGTTTCTGTTGTCACATCCCCTTCTTTCAGCAGATACTCCAGCTTCTCCCTAAACAAGATTCTGGTGGTTATTTTGGGTCCATACAGATAATCTTGGATGATCTCCCCAGCTCAAGATCCTTGACTTGCTTGTATCTGGAAAGCACCTTTTACAATGTTAGATAACAGTCACAGGTTTCAGGGATTATGACATAGGCAAATTGTGGGAGAGGAAGCATTATTTAGCCTACCACAATTGACACTTCATTTTATGTATGTGTTCTTAATAGCTTGAGATAAAATTCACATACCATAAAATTCACCCTTTTAGTAGTTTTTAGTTTCAGTAGTTTTTAGTACATTAACAAAGTTGTGCAACCTTCACCACTAATTCCAGAACATTTTTATCAGCCCAATAAAATATCCTCATACCAATTAGCATGTTCCCTCCTACTTTCCTCTCATTCCCTTTTTCCAGCCTTAGGCAAACATTAATCTGCTTTCTGTTTTCATGGATTTGCTTGCTCATTTAATGTACATGGAATCCTACAACACATGGTCTTTCATGACTGGATTCTTTCATTTAGCATGTTTTCCAGGTCCATCCATTTTGTAGCATGCGTCAGCACTTTATAATTTATCCTAATTTTATTTTTACTTTTCTTTAAGCACAAAAAACATTTTATACTGGGGTATAACTGATTAACAATGTTGTGATGGTTTCAGGTGAACAGTGAAGGGACTCAGCCATACATATACATGTATCTATTCTCCCATAAACTCCCCTCCCATCCAGACTGGCATAGAACATTGAGCAGAGTTCCATGTGCTATGCAGTAGGTTTTTGTTGGTTAACCATTTAAAATATAGCAGTGTGTACATGACCTTCCAAAAGTCCTTAACTATCCCTTGCCTCCAGCAACCATGAGTTCATTTTCTAAGTCTGTGAGTCTGTTTTGTATGTTCATTTGTATCATCTCTTTTTAGATTCCACATATAAGGGATGTCATATGATATTTCTCCTTCTCTATCTGACTTACTTCACTCCATATGACAATCTCTATGTCCATCCATGCTGCTGCAAAGGCCTTATTTCATTCTTTTTTTAATGGCTGAGTAATATTACATTATATATATATGTATATATGTATATGTATATATATATATATATATATATATATATATATATATATCTCAACCCACTCCAGTGTTCTTGCCTGGAGAATCCAAGGGACGGGGGAGCCTGGTGGGCTGCCGTCTATGGGGTCGCATAGAGTCGGACACGACTGAAACGACTTAGCAGTAGCAGCATATATATATACACACATACATATACATACAAACATACATCACATCTTCTTTATCCATTTATCCATTCCTCTGTTGATGGACATTTAGGCTGTTTACATATCTTGGCTCTTGTAAACAGTGCAGCAATGAACACTGGGGTGTATGTATCTTTTTGGGCCATGTTTTTCTCTGGATATATGCCCAGGAGTGGGATTGCAGGGTCATATGGTAGCTCTATTTTTAGTTTTTTTAAGGAACCTCCATACTGTTTTCCATAGTGGCTGTACCAATTTACAGTCCCACCAACAGTGCAGGAGGGTTCCCTTCTCTCCATACCCTCTCCAGCATTGTTGTTTGTGGGTTTTTTGATAGCCATTCTGGCTGTGTTGATATCTCATTGTAGTTTTGATTTGCGTTTCTCTAATAACTAGCAATTTTAAACACCTTTTCATGTGCCTATTGGCTATGAACAGTGGATAAAGATGTGGTGTATATAGGAATATTACTCAGTCATTAAAAAGAATGGCCTATTCTTGTGTATGTCCTCTTTAGAGAAATGTCTATTCAGATCTGCCCATTTTTTGAGTGGGTTGTTTGTTTTGATACTATTAATTGTCATAAGCTGTTTGTAAATTTTGGAGACTAATCCCTTATCAGTTACATCACTTGCAAATATTTTCTCCCAATCTGTGGGTTGTCTTTTGTTTACTGTTTCCTTTGCTGTGAAAAAGCTTTTGAGTTTAAGTAGGTCCCATTTGTTTATTTTTGCTCTTATTTCCGTTATTCTAGGAGGTGGTTTAAAAATATGTTGCTGTCATTTATGTCAGAGAGAGTTTCGCCTATGTTTTCCTCTAGTAGCATTTTTTCTCTAGGAGTTTTATAGTGTCTGGTCTAACATTTAGGTCTTTAATCCATTTTAAACTTATTTTTGTGTATGGAGTTAAGGAGTGACCTAATTTCTTTTTTTTTTTTTTTATCTTACATGTGGCTGTCCAATTTTCCCAGCACCATTTGTTGAAGAGATTGTCTTTCCAACATTGCATAGTCTCACCTCCTTTGTCACAGATTAAAATTGAGGTGCATGGGCTTATTTCTGGGTTTTCTATCCTGTTCCATTGATCTGTATTTCTGTTTTTGTGCCAGTACCATACTGTTTTGATGACTGTGTTGCATTTCTATATACTAAAAACTAAAGATCAGAAAGAGAAATTCAAGAAGCAATTCCATTTACCATTGCATCAAAAAGAATAAAACACCTAGTAATAAACCTACGTAAGGAGACAAAAGACTTGTACTCTGAAAATTATATGATACTAATGAAAGAAATCGAAGAAGACATAAACAGATGGAAAGATATACCATGTTCATGGATTGGAAGACTCAATATTGTCAAAATGACTATACTACCCAAGGCAATCTGGACTTCTAAACCATGACTCAGTAGTAAAGAATCTGCCTGCAATACAGGAGATGCAGGAGACTTGAGTTCAATCCCTGGATGAGGAAGATCCCCTAGAGGAGGGCATGGCAACCCACTCCAGTATTCTTGCCTAGAGAATACCATGGACAGAGGAGCCTGGCAGGCTACATTCCATAGGGTTGCAAAGAGTCGGGCACAACTGAAGTGACTGAGCATGCATAGATGCACCCAAGCAGTCTACAAGGAATCAGGTCTTCCCTTGTGGCTCAGTTGGTAAAGAATCCACATGCAATGAGGGAGTCCTGGGTTTAATCCCTGGATCAGGAAGATCCCCTGGAGAAGGAAATGGCAACCCACTCCAGTACTCTTGCCTGGAGAATTCCATGGACAGAGGAGCAGGACAGGCTGCAGTCCATGGAATCGCAAAGAGTTGGACAGGACTGTGCAACTAACTTTCACTTTCACAAGGCATCTACAAGTTCATTCAACACAATCCCTATCAAATTACCAATGACATTTTTCACAGAAATAGAACAAAAAATTTCAAAATCTGTATGGAGACACGAAAGAACCTGAATAGTCAAAGCAATCTTTTTTTTTTTTTAATTTTAATTTATTTATGGCTGTGCTGGTTCTTTGTTGCTGTGTGGGCGTTCTCTAGTAGAGGCAAGTGGGTGTTACTCTCTAGCCGTTGTGCAAGGGCTTCTCATTGCAGTGGCTCCTCTTGTTGCACAGCACAGGCTTTAGGGTGCTCGGGCTTCAGTAGTTGTGGTTCCAAGGCTTTAGGGCACAGGCTCAATAGTCGTGGCACACAGGCTTAGTTGCTCTGTGGAATGTGGAATCTTCCTGGATCAAGGATTGAACCCAAGTCTCTTGCCTCTCCTGCACTGGCAGGTGGATTTTTTACTACTGAGCCACCAAGGAAGCCGGCCAAAGCAATACTGAAAAAGAAACATGGAGCTGGAGGTTTCAGGCTCCCTGACTTTATACAGCACTTTATCAATTTCTGTAGCTGAACAATATTCTATTGTATAGATGTACTACATATTATGTATCCATTTTTCAGTTGATAGACAATATAGGTGTTTTCATTTTTTCCCACTATTATGAATAATGCTACTGTGAACATTGTGTAGATATTTTTCGTCAGCATATGCCTAGTTTCTATTGGAATTTCCTTTCTCTTGGAAATGCCAGTTCAGATGGTATTCCTTTGTTTTACGTTTTGTTGTTTTTGTTGTTCAGTCACTGCCATGTCCAACTCTTTACCATCCCATGGACTGCAGCATGCCAGGCTTCCCTGTCCTTCTCTTTCTCCCAAAGTTTGCTCAAACTCATGTCCACAGAGTCGTTGATGCCATCCAGCCATCTCATCCTCTGTTGCTCCTTTCTTCTCCTGCCCTCAGTCTTTCCCATCACCAGGGTCTTTTCCAGTGAGTCAGATCTTTGCATCAGGTGGCCAAAGTACTGGAGCTTCAGCTTCAGCATCAGTCCTTCCAATGAATATTCAGAGTTGATTTCCTTTATGATTGACTGGTTTGATCTCCTTGCTGTCCAAGGAACTCTCAAGAGTCTTCTCCAGCACCACAATTCAAAAGTATCCATTATTTGGAGCTCAGCCTTCTTTATGGTCCAACTCTCACATCCATACATGACTACTGGAAAAACCATAGCTTTGACTATATATATGGATCTTTGTCAGCAAAGTTACGTCTCTGCTTTTTCATATGCTGTCTGGGTTTGTCATAGCTTTTTTTCCAAGGAGCAAGCATCTTTTAATTTCATGGCTGCAGTCACTGTCTCCAGTGATTTTGCACCCCAAGAAAATAAAATCTGCCACTGTTTCCACTATTACCCCTTCTATTTGCCATGAAGTGATGAGACCGGATGCCATGATCTTAATTTTTTGAATGTTGAGTTTTAAGCCAGCTTTTTCAGTCTCCTCTTTTGCCCTCATCAAGAGGCTCTTTAGTTCAACTTCACTTTCTACTATTCAATTCAGTTCAGTTCAGTCGCTCAGTCATGTCCAATTCTTTGCGACTCCATGAATTGCAGCACGCCAGGCCTCCCTGTCCATCACCAGCTCCCGGAGTTCACTCAAACTCACGTCCATCAAGTTGGTGATGCCATCCAGCCATCTCATCCTCTGTCGTCCCCTTCTCCTCCTGCCCCCAATCCCTCCCAGCATCAGAATCTTTTCCAATGAGTTAACTCTGCGCATGAGGTGGCCAAAGTATTGGAGTTTCAGCTTTAGCATCATTCCTTCCAAAGAACACCCAGGACTGATCTCTTTTAGAATGGACTGAGTGGCACTATTTGCATATCTGAGATTGATGTTATTTTTCCCAGAAATCTTGATTCCAGCTTGTGATTCATCCCGCCCAGCATTTTGCATCATGTGCTCTGCATGTAAAGCTGCCAAATAATTTTCCCAAGTGTCCACATCATTTTACATTCCCAACAGAAATATATGAAGGTTCAGATTTCTATACATCCTCACCAACACTTGTCCACCTTTTTTTTTTTTTTTTGCTATAGAATTCCTAGTGGTTGATATACAGTATCTCACTGTGGTTTTTATTAACATTTCCCTGAAAACTAAAGATGTCGACCAACTTTTCCTGTGTGTATCACCTATTTGTATGTCTCTTTTGGAGAAATATCTATTCAGATTATTTGTCTGTTTCTTAATTGATTTGTTGTTGAGTTGTAAAAGGTCCTTTATATATCTGGGTACAGTTCCTTATCAGATATATATGATTTGCAAATATTTAATCCCATTATTTAGGTAGATCTTTTCATTTTCTAAATTATGTCCTTTGAAGCAGAGGAATTTTTAATTTTGTTGTCTTAATTATCTATTTTTCCCTTTGTTGCTTGTGCTTTTCGTGTCACATCTAAGAAACCAATTTTGAACTCACAGTCACAAAGATTTACTCCTATTTTTCTCTAAGAGCTTTATTGGTTTATCTCCCACATTTAGCTCTTTCATTCATTTTGAGTTATTTTTTGTGTATGGTGTGAGGAAAGGCTCTAACTTCATTCTTTTGCATGTGTATATCTAGTAGTCCAAATTTATTTGTTGAAAAGACGTATTTTCACCCAATTGAATTATCTTGGATTGCATGTCAAAAAGCATCTATCCATACATTTGAGAGTTTATTTCTGGACATTCAATTCTACTCAATTGATCTATCTATTTAACTTTATGCTAGTACCACACTGTCTTGATTACTCTACTGTAAGTTTGTAGTAGGTTTTGAAATTAGGAAAGTGAGTGTTCCAACTTTGTCCTTTTTTCAAGATTATTTTGACTATGGTGAATCCCTTGAACAGCCACATACATTTTAGGATTCGCTTGTCAATTTCTGCAATATGGTCAATTTGAGCACTGCCACTTAATATTTAAGTCTTAATTCAGAAATATTGGATGTCTTACTATATTTAGGTCTTATTTAATTCCTTTCAACAACATTTTGTAGTTTTCATTTTACAAGTCTTGCATTTTCTTGTTAAATTTATTTCTAAGTATTTTATTTATTTTGATGCTATTGTAACAAGAATTGTTTTCTTAACTTCATTTTCAGATTGTACGTTCCTAATGTAGAGAAATACAGTGGTTTTGTATATTGACCTGCAACATTGCTTAACTCATTTATTCATTTGAATAGGTTTTTCTTTTCTTTTCCTCTCTTTTTTGAGATTCTTTAGTATTTTCTATATACAAGATTGTGTCATCTGCAAATGGAGTTAGTTTTGCTTCTTCCTTTTCAGTCTGCATGTCTATTATTTAATTTTCTTGCCTAATTGTCCTGGCTAGAAATTCCAGTACAATGTTCCATTGAAATGACAAAAGGGACATCCTTGTCTTGATCCTTACCTTAGGGGGATATCTTTTGGTCTTCCACTATCATGTACAATAGTACCTATGGGTACTTTTGTAGATATTCTCTATCAGATTGAGGAATCTCCTGCTTATAATGAGTTGGATGTTTGTTTGTTTGTTTTGTCATGAAAGTGTGTTGGATTTTGTCAAATGCTTTTCCATACCAGTTCAAAGGATCATGTAGTTTTGTCCTTTGTTTTATTAATACAGTATTTTACATTGATTAATTCTCATATTTAAAACAAACTTTCATTTCTTGGGGTAAATCCTACTTGGTTCTTGGTTGTGGTAAATAATCCTTTCTACATATCACTGGATTCCAATTTTCAGTTGCTAGGGGTTTTGTTTTGTTTTGTTTTGTTTTTTGAGGATTTTGTATCTACAGTCACAAGAGATATTCAGACCAGTTATTTTTTCCTGAGGTCACTTGCTTCCTGTCTGAAGAATTTTTCTGAGTATTTCTTATAAGGTAGGTCTGCTAGCAACAAATTCTCTCAGCTCTTGCTTATTTGGGAATGTTTTTATTTAGCTTTCATTCTTATAAGACAGCTTTACTGGATATATGATTACTGACTGACAGAATTTTTCTTTCAGCTCTTTGAATATATCATTCTACTCTCCCCTTCTACTTTCGATGCTTTTTGATTAGTAGTCACCTGTTCATCTTACTGGGGTTCCCTACATGTGAGGAGTCATTTTTCTCTTGCCGCTCTCAAGATTTTGTCTTTGTCTTTTAATATTTTTACCATGATGTGTCTTGGTATTGATTTCTGCATTTATTCTACTTGCAGTTCTTTGAGCTTCTTAGATTGTAGATTAATGTTTTCCGTCAAAACTCAGAAATTTTCAGCCATTATTTATTTGAATATTTTTCTGCTCCTTTTCTTCTCTCTTCTCCTTCTGATATTCTCTTTGTGCATATTTTGGGGCATTTAATGTTGTACACATCTCTGAGGCTCTGTTAACATTTCTTTATTCTTTTTTCTCTTTATTATGAAGACTGTATAATCTCTATTGATCTATTTTCAAGTTCACCATTTTTTTCTTCTGCTAGTTCAAGTCCACTCTTTGAAGCCTACTAGATCTCTTATAGTGAATTTTTAATTTTGTTATTATACTTTTAAACTCCAGAATTTTGATTTTTAAAACTAATTTATATTTTTAATGATATTTTCTTTTTATTGAAACATTGTCATCCAGCAAAAGAGACAAAGATGTATAGAACAGTCTTTTGGACTCGGTGGGAGAGGGCGAGGGTGGGAAGATTTGGGAGAATGGCATTGAAACATGTGTATTATCATATGTGAAATGAATCACCAGTCCAGGTTCAATGCATGATACAGGATTCTTGGGGCTGGTGCACTGGGATGACTGGTGCAGAGGGATGGGATGGGGAGGGAGGTGGGAGGAGGGTTCAGGATGGGGAACACATGTACACCCGTGGCGGATTCATGTCAATGTATGGCAAAACCAATACAATATTGTAATTAGCCTCCAATTAAAATAAATAAATTTATTTTAAAAGTTAAATTAAAACTTCAAAAAGAGAAACATTGTCATCACACCTTTCTTTAATTTTTTAAGTAAAGTTTTATATAATTCTTTAAATATGTTTACTATAATACCAATTCTGAAATATTCGTCTTCTCAACTGATATCTAGGCCCTCTCACTGGCAGTTTCAGTTTCTTCTTTTTTTCCCATGTATGGGAAAAACCCATGTATGAGTTATATTTCCTGTTTTCCCTTTTTTGCATGTCTAATTATAGCAGCTTTGTGTACTGACCCTCCCTTACTCAGGGTTTATTGTTGTTGTTTGCTTCTTTGTTTAGTGATATGGATAGACTATTTTAATGAAGTCTATTTCCCCTATAGTGTGCAGTTCCCCATTAATGTCATTTCTCAAAAAGCACAGCTTTGGGCATGCATGCAGTCACCCTGAGATGACAGTGGTTTTAGCAGAGATCTTTTTTTCTCTTTCTCTGATGTCTCTGTTAAGCTATCTACCTCTGCTGGTAACACACAGAGTTATTAGGAATCAGTAATTGCCAAGAAATTACCCTGCTGCTTTTGAGATTGCCCTGTGTCATATATTGCTCCTCAGTCCAATCCAATTAAATTTGTGCCCCTTTGTAGAGGTAGGTTTTGAGGCCAGCCTTTGAGTTTTGTTCTGACTACAGGAGGACTTTTCTTATTTCTTTCCCTCATTCTCTCTAGTAAATTGGTCTATGATTAGTTTTGCTTATTCTCATGAAGCTACTAGCCTCTTCTTTGCTTACTACCAAAATCTCCAGCATTTCAAAAGCACCCTTTGGCTTGAACTTCCCCATACTATGTTTCAATAAACTCAGTTCCCCTGGGGAGAGCATCAGAATTCACTGTTCTTATGGATCACCTTTCTCCCTGGGGAAAATATCTGTATCACTGCTCCAGAGCTGGAACTGGGATCAGCGGTCTGTTTCAGAATGAAACACCTACTTTACAAGCACAGTGTGTCTTGGCCTCTCTTGCTGTGGAAAATAGCCTATAAGTCAGCTGGAGTGAGGGTGACTGGGGACAAGTGTTTTTGACCTGACAGGCCTAGGTTGGAGCTTCCATACTATGATTTAGAGCTGGCTAGAGGAAGGGAGCCACAATCCTCTCAACCATGCTTAGATGAAACAGAGCTTCAAAATAGGTCTTGGGACAAGAAGAAATGCTGGTTGCCCACCCCTCCTGGGGAAAATCTTCATCTTCTTGGATGCATCTGTCTGCAGTGGAGCTTCTGTCATTGAACTTGAGATTCTCACTGTTTTTAAAACCAATATTTAGTAGATTTTATTGTATGTGCTGCCAACTGTATATCTTCTTTGGTGAAGAATCTGTTCAAGTCTTTGGCCCATTAAAAAAAAAAACCCTGAGTTCTTTGTTTATTATTAAGTTGAGAAAATTAGTTATATATTCTTTACTGAATATGTGATTTGCCAATATCTTCTCTCAACTGATTTTTTTTACAAAAGTACAAGGGCAATTCAATTGAGAACTGATAGGATTTTCGATAAATAGTGCTGGAGTAATTGGATATCTGTATGGGAAAAAGGCAAACCATGACCTCTACTTCACATCATACACACACACAAATGAAATGTGCAGCAAGATAAAGCTAGGTTTTCAGAATTGTGGCATGAGGTACTTGGCACATTACCTCTCCTCTTAATTCAGTATTTTTTATTGCTTTATAGTATTCCACTGAAAGGATATACCATTGTTTATTTATTTCATGGTATGTAAATAATACTCCAATAAAGCTGCTTTTAAAAAGTATGAACACAAATGCATTTACTAGTTTGGCTGAATCTCAAAAGCTATCTGTTGATTTAAAGAAGTCAAACAAAACAGTATATACTGAATGATTTCACATACTGAAATTCTAGAAAAGATTAAACTAACCAACAGTTACAGAAAACAGCAATAGCTTTGTAGCACTGGAAATTGACCATCATGAGGCCTGCAGCAATTTAGGGAAATTCTGTATCTTGATTGGGGTGGTGGTTATATGACTGTATATATCAGTGCTGATTCAACTGTAGACATAAAACAAAATTTTAGGTGATTGAAAAAACAAGGCAGCCCATATCCCAGACCCTCATAAAAATCAGAGAGCCCATCTTGCCTTCAATGATGAGAACCAGGGCTGCTTCATCTCTACTTGGTGTAAGACAAAACTCAGTTGAAGAATCTGGAGGCCACCTCAGAGACTCTGTCTTCTAGGGATGCAATGTAGACTAACCAATTCTTAGCCAGACTAACAAAGCCCTTCAAATTTATATTGGGTATTATTTACTCTGATGCCATCTAAATATATATACTGCCCATGTTCATAGAATAAATTCTAAAAAGCTTTTTTTTTTCCAATTTTATTTTATTTTTAAACTTTACATAATTGTATTAGTTTTGCCAAATATCAAAATGAATCCGCCACAGGTATACATGTGTTCCCCATCCCGAACCCTCCTCCCTCCTCCCTCCCCATACCATCCCTCTGGGCCGTCCCAGTGCACCAGCCCCAAGCATCCAGCATCGTGCATCGAACCTGGACTGGCAACTCGTTTCCTACATGATATTTTACATGTTTCATTGCCATTCTCCCAAATCTTTTTTTTTAACTCCTAGACATCAAATCTCTTTTTTTGAAAATGAATCAGTCTTGCTCTATTAAGATGCTAGGGTTAGAGGGAGGGAGGCACAACAGGGAGATATATATATATATATATATATATATATATATATATACATACATATATACATACACACACACACACATACTTATAGCTGATTCACTTTATCATACAGAAGAAACCAACACAACATTGTAAAGCAACTATCCTCCAAAAATGTTAGTATTCCTATTTTATACTCTGACATTATCAGGGCCCTGTACCTTATCAGTATCTGAGATTTTTCACCAACCTTTTAATGGCCATATTTTGCCTTAAGGGCATACAAGATATTTGAAAATACTTTTTACCTAACCCAATCACCTATAAAAAGGGCAATCAAGACTGAGTGATACTAAGATATAATTTAATAATTGGTTTTGTTTTTCAGAGAATATTTACCCTTTGAGACAGCAAACGGTTGTTTTAGGAGGAATAAAAAATGATTTAAAGACACATTGAGATTTAAAGACAAAATGAGAATTAAATGAGCAAATAGTATATTATTTATCATTTGTTATGATGAACATCATCCCTTATCATGGAATTTCAATACTGACATTCTCCCCTGAGGGATATGAGTTTTATTTCTAAGACCAGACTGGAATTATGGGTAAAGGCAACTTTCTTTTTCCCTTCTGATTCAATTTCTTAAATTTATGGAATCCTCTTTCCTTTTTTTTTCCTTTCCCTGATTATCAAAGTGGTAAGCATACAGTTTGGAAAATTTGGGAAGTATGGAGAAATATATAAAAAGAAATAAGTCACTTGTCATCTCTACAGCAAGAGGCCACAAGAAACAGTAGACATATGAAAGAAAGGCAGCATTATTTCCAGTTACTGAGAAATTAACTTTGTCCCTCCAACCCCAAATGATTGATCAGCTTAATGATAATAAGCTAACTTCATTTCCACCAGGATTTCATTGATACAGGGGCTTTTAGATGGAGCTGGTCATAAAAAGAGTGAACTACAGATGAAAAGGATTCTATGGCAAGTTTTAACTAGAGATCATAAAATAAAGTATTAGCGATGATGGTTCCAGGGACCAACCTCATTTAACTTCTAGTCTGTTTCTTGATCATATCCTGTTGGATGTGGTCAGTCCTATAAGTCCCAATCCCATAAGTCCTGCCTGCTAGGTACTAACAGGGATGGTGTGGGGAGGGAGGAGGGAGGAGGGTTCAGGATGGGGAACACGTGTATACTAATTAAATAATTTTCTATTAAAGAAAAAAAAAATAGAATACCGGAAAATTGAGACAACAATACAGAGTTCCCATAAAAAAAAAAAAGAAATTAAATTGCTGCATAACTAGGTATGAGTAACCATAAATTACTCAATCAATATCTTGATATTAGACATATGCATTGTCTCTAAGATATTGCTACAATAAATGACTGCCCTCAGCAAAAAAAAAAAAAAAAAGATTTTTTATGATAGTAATTTGGTGTTACAGGCAGGGATTCAGGAATATGACTTAACCCATGCAAAGGTCATAAAGGAAAGATAAACACAGGGTGCAAAGATAAATAGAAATTAAAACATTACTTTGTGATTAGTGGAGTTAGTGCCCAGTACTTTGGTACAGGGCTCTCTGTAAAGCTAGGTTTCAGTAAATAACCTCAGCTCAGGGTCCAAAAAGGACTTCACATTCTCCTGCCAAGTCTTAACCTTAGTAATTGACCATTGAATTGATAAGAACTCTTAACTACATGAAATATCAAGTGAAGGACACAGGAAAGCAAGATGGTTGGGCACCCAGGAGACTCTGGCTTAGGGTTTTAATATCTCTGAATGGCAAAAAAAAAAAAAAGCACTAAAGAGAAAGATCTTTTCATCCATAGTGACCAGCCTAAACACACTAGCAAACATAGCTCAAGGGATCCAATCAAATTACTAGGTCCTCTGGAGGGAGGTAGTAGAGGTGAGGAAGCTGTGATCCTTCTCTTTATTCTCACTTTGTGCTTAACTGTCACTGTGTGAGAAGAAACTGTACAATATGTGGATGCCCCCATAAGAGCATGGGAATCAGATGGTCCTAATTCTTTTATAGATGGAAATTTTCTCTAATTGGATCTTAAGAACACAAGTTTTAACAGGCTCACATTCTGTCTTCTTTTAGTATTACATTCATTGTAGTGGTCCCTCAAGTTTCTACATCCTTTCTAAGCTCCCCCCCTTTTTTTTCATTATCCATCATACATATTTAAAATACAGTTAACTTTTGAATAACACAGGTTTGAATTGCATGAGCTCATTTATATATGGTTTTTTAAAAATAAATATTTATCATGTACTATATAGTTTCCAAATCCTGAAAGATGATGCTGTGAAAGTGCTGCACTCAATATGCCAGCAAATTTGGAAAACTCAGCAGTGGCCACAGGACTGGAAAAGGTCCGTTTTCATTCCAATCCCAAAGAAAGGCAATGCCAAAGAATGCTCAAACTACCGCACAATTGCACTCATCTCACACGCTAGTAAAGTAATGCTCAAAATTCTCCAAGCCAGGCTTCAGCAATATGTGAACCATGAACTTCCTGATGTTCAAGCTGGTTTTAGAAAAGGCAGAGGAACCAGAGATCATTTTGCCAACATCCGCTGGATCATGGAAAAAGCAAGAGAGTTCCAGAAAAACATCTATTTCTGCTTCATTGACTATGCCAAAGCCTTTGACTGTGTGGATCACAAGAAACTGTGGAAAATTTTGAAAGAGATGGGAATACCAGACCACCTGATCTGCCTCGAGAAATTTGTATGCAGGTCAGGAAGCAACAGTTAGAACTGGACATGGAACAACAGACTGGTTCCAAATAGGAAAAGGAGTAAATGCTGGACTGGAAGAAACACAAGCTGGGATCAAGATTGCCGGGAGAAATATCAATAACCTCAGATATGCAGATGACACCACCTTTATGGCAGAAAGTGAAGAGGAACTAAAAAGCCTCTTGATGAAAGTGAAAGTGGAGAGTGAAAAAGTTGGCTTAAAGCTCAACATTCAGAAAATGAAGATCATGGCATCTGGTCCCATCACTTCATGGGAAATAGATGGGGAAACAGTGGAAACAGTGTCAGAATTTATTTTTCTGGGCTCCAAAATCACTGCAGATGGTGACTGCAGCCATGAAATTAAAAGATGCTTACTCCTTGGAAGGAAAGTTATGACCAACCTAGATAGCATATTGAAAAGCAGAGACATTACTTTGCCAACAAAGGCTCGTCTAGTCAAGGCTATGGTTTTTCCTGTGGTCATGTATGGATGTGAGAGTTGGACTGTGAAGAAGGCTGAGCACCGAAGAATTGATGCTTTTGAACTGTGGTGTTGGAGAAAACTCTTGAGAGTCCTTTGGATGGCAAGGAGATCCAACCAGTCCATTCTGAAGGAGATCAGCCCTGGGATTTCTTTGGAAGGAATGATGCTAAAGCTGAAACTCCAGTACTTTGGCCACCTCATGCGAAGAGTTGACTCATTGGAAAAGACTCTGGTGCTGGGAGGGATTGGGGACAAGAGAAGAAGGGGGACAACAGAGGATGAGATGGCTGGATGGCATCACTGACTCGATGGACATGAGTCTGAGTGAACTCCGGGAGTTGATGATGGACAGGGAGGCCTGGCTGCTGCGACTCATGGGGTCGCAAAGAGTCGGACATGACTGAATGACTGATCTGATCTGATCTGATATAGTACCTGATGGGCTTCCCAGGTGGCTCAGTGGGCAAAGAATCCACCTGCCAATGTAAGAGATGGTGATTTGATCCCTGGGTTGGGAAGATCCCTGGAGGAGGGCACGGCAACCTACTCCAGTATTCTTAACTGAAGAATCCCATGGACAGAGGAGCCTGGCAGGCTACAGTTCATGGGGTTGCAAAGAGTTGGACACGACTGAAGCAACTTAGCATGCATGCATGCATATAGTACATGATACAATCCAAGGGTGGTTGAATCCAAAGATGTAGAACCATGGATAAGGAATTGGTTCCAGCTGTAAATTTACATGTTTTTTTGACTGAGGGGAGTGTTGGTGCCCCTAAACCTTGTGTTGTTCAAGGGTCAACTGTATTTTCATTTTCATTTCCCTTTGACTCTTGTATTCTTAACAATCTCATCTACTTCCTGTTTGAGAAGGTGCATGCTAAGTCGCTTTAGTCATGTCCGACACTTTATGATCCCAGGTTCCTCTGTCCATGGAATTCTCTGTGCAAGAATACTGGAGTGGATTGCCATACCCTCCTCCAGTTATGAGAAGGTACTTTACATTTATAAAAGATAGCTCTCTGAGTGAAATGTATGGCCTAACAGTCTTCACAGTATCCATCTCTTGCTCATCTATATATACATCTCTGTCCCCAGCAAGATACCGAGGATTTTGCTCTATGTCACAGTGACTGTTGTTACCACTTTCTGCTCCAGGTTCCTTCAGACTACAAAACCTGCCTTTTAAGGAAGGTTCATCCCTTGTTCTCACAAATGACCCAATAAGGGAAGCACCCTCGACAAATTCCTAAACCAAAGGGGCTGCTGTTGGTAACTTCCAAAGGCACTCACCCACTCAGTGAGTACCAGTGTATCTGCTGTCATGTCTTCTTTCCTGAAACCTTGAGTTCCCTTTGGTTTTTAAATAACTTGTAGTATAACATTCTTTTGCACTCTACCCCCAGAAGTAGTAGCATATGCTTCTATTTCTATTTCCTTCTATTTCTCCCTGATTTATTTCTTAAGGTTCTGTACATTCCCTACCATGCATAATGATAACACTATTTGTGGGACCTTATTGTCTTTTGTCTTTCCTTTTCCTTCTCTTTCTTTTGTGTTTTAGACATTTGTTTTCTTAACATACTCCAGGCTTTACCTTAGGGGATTCCTCCCACAGTAAGAACTGTAAAGAAAAGAAGTTCTAGGGGCTTCCCTGGTGGAGTGATTAAGAGTGTGCCTCCCAGTGCAGGGGATACAGGTTCGATCCCTGCTCCAGGAAGAGCCCACATGCCATAGAGCAAGTAAGCCCATATGCCACAACTACCGAGCCAGCACTATTGAGCCCACAAGCCACAACTACTGAACCCAGCACCACAACTACTGAGCCCGTGCACCCTAGAGCCCATACTCTGCAATAAGAGAAGCCACTACAGTGAGAAGCCTATGAACTGCAACTAAGAGTAGTCCCCACTCACTGCAACTAGACAAAGCCTGGGTGCAACAATGAAGACCCAGCACAGCTAAAAATAAATAAATATTAAAAAGAAGAAAAGAAGTTCTAAGTCTGCAGAAAGCATTCATAGTTCAAATAAAACTACCTTATCCATCTTCACATCCATGAATAGAAGAATTTCTTTCAGCTGATATCTTTGCATCATTCCAATATCTAACCTACACCAGATCCATACATATTGAAATCCTAGTTTAGTGATTTCATCTTTTCTCCTCTTCCCTTAGAGCTCTAACTCTCTAAGTGTTATGGGCATCTTCCTCTTTGCTCCAAACTATACCTGCTTCCCCAATCACAAGTGGTGTCTCCTGAAATTCACTAAATAATGCCTGAAGTATCCTTTGCCACTCTTGTGGTCTTTCTCTCTTGATTTTTTTTTCCTGAATATTTTGTAATCTGTCATGAAAAGGACTATAATCTGCTCTTATTAATGACACTTTGTCTGTAATACTCAGAGGACTCATCAATAGTTTTCTGGGCCTGGGATAGTTTGTGGGAAGAGGAGGGGCAATGAGAGGTCATTCCAGTTTACTCTCATCTTTCTTTTTCTGTTAAATCTCTTTGACCTGAGTTATCTTCCTTGACCTAATAATAGAGCATATACCCTCCTTTTTCCTACTCTATACCAAAAAGCTTTTAGGCCTGGGGACATTTGGGGGGCGGGGTTATCCTTCTTTTCCTTTTCATGTAAGCCAAATTTGACCAAAGCCTTCTCAATCTTCATTTCCTGATAAACCTATGGTTTGCTTTCTGACATTTCTAAATCTAAAATGGTCTCCTAGGCTGTGATTCTCTGTTCATTTACAACACGCTGTACTTTCTCTGCCTGCTGCCAACGTCTTTAGGCTGTTGCTGTGCCAACCAGATTCTCAAAGCCAAGGCATTACTGCCACAGTGTCTTTTAGTGTATTGCTTTTTTGTTCTGACTTTTTCTTTTGAATTTTTGGTAATTTATTTCACTGTACCCTCCACCCCTGCAACCTTAATTGTAAAAGCTGCCATATTCTTCCATGTATTTAAGGCTTTCACACTTCTTGATTTGGTTTCTAACAAAGTCTACCATCCTTTGGGTCTTCGAAATCAACAACAAGGATCATGGTATACCTGAGGGATAGCCAGAATGGATTCACAAACTTATGAAACAGGAAAGAGAGCCTTAGAAGTATGGCTCTAAGTCACACAGAATAAGGTAAGCAGCAACATAATATGGGCAGATGGCACCAACTATAAACACTTAAAGGCCTAATTGTCTCCCACTAAAGTTCAGTTTACTGTCATGACAGAGGGACAGAATGAAAAAAGGGGGAAACAAACTATGGTATCCAAAATAATTCCATTGTATTAAAGAGAAAGGATATGTCCAAAGAAAAGACACATAAACTGTCACTGTTTGCAGATGACATGTTATTATACATAGAAAATCCTAAATATTCCACCAGAAAACTATTGGATATAATCAGTGAATTTGGTAAACTTGCAGGATACAAAACTAATGCATGAAATCTCTTGCATTCCTATACACTAACAAAAAGGCAGAAAGAGAAATTAAGGAAACAATCCCATTTACCATCACAACAACAACAAAAATGCCTAGGAATAAATCTACCTAAGGAAGCAAAAGATCTATACTTATAAAATTATAATACTCCAATGAAAGAAATCAAAGGGGACACAAATGGATGGAGAAATAAACCATGTTCTTGGACTGGAAGAATCAATATAGTGAAAATGAATATATTACCCAAAGAAATCTACAGATTAAATGTAATTCTTATCAAATTACCAATGGCATTCTTTACAGAATTAGAACAAATTTTTTTTTTTTTACAATTTGTATGGAAACACAAAAGACTCCAAGAGTCAAAGTACTCTTAAGAAAAATGGAGCAGGAAGAAACAGGCTCCCCAACTTCAAATTATACTAAAAAGCTATAGTAATCAAAACAGTATGGTACTGGCACAAAAACAGAAATATAAATCAATAGTACAGGATAGAAAGCCCAGAGATAAACCCATGTACCTATGGTCACCTAATCTATAACAAAGGAGGCAAGAATAAACAATGGAAAAAAGAGAGTATCTTCAATAAGTGGGGCTGTTAAATCTGGATAGCTACGTGTAAAAGAATGAAATTAGAACACTACCTAGCACCATACATAAAAATAAACTCAAAATGGATTAAAGACCTAAAAAGGCCTGCATAGTCAAAGCTATGGTTTTTCCAGTAGTCATGTACAGATGTGAGAGTTGGACCATAAAGAAGGCTGAGCACCAAGGAATTGATGCTTTCCCAAGAATTGATGCTTTCAAACTGTGGCTCTGGATAAGACTCTTGAGAGTCCCTTAGACTTCAAGGAGATCAAATCAGTCAATCCTAAAGGAAATCAACCCTGAATATTCACTGAAGGGACTGATGCTGAAGCTGAAGCTCCAATACTTTGGCCACCTGATGGGAAGAGATGACTCACTGGAAAAGATCCTGATGATGGGAAAGATTGAGGACAGGAGGAGAAGTGGGCAACAGAGGGTGAGATGGTTGGATGGTATCACTGACTCAGTGGACATGAGCATGAGCAAACTCCAGGAGATAGTGAAGGACAGAGAAGCCTGGCTTGCTGCAGTCCATGGGGTCACAAAGAGTCAGACATGACTTAGTGATTGAACAACAGCAACAACAACAAATGTAAGACCAGATACTATAAAACTCTTAGAGGAAAACATAGGAAAAACACTCTTTGACATAAATCACAGTAAGATCTTTTTTGAAGCACCTCCTGGAATAATGAAAATAAAAACAAAATAAATAAAAAAGGTCTATATAGTCAAAGCTATGGTTTTTCCAGTAGTCATGTACAGATGTCTGGTTTGACATAGCTTTCCTTCCAAGGAGCAAGCATCTTTTAATTTCATAGCTGCAGTCAACATCTGCAGTGATTTTGGAGCTGAAGAAAATAAAATCTGTCACTGTTTCCACATTTTCCCCTTATGTTTGCCATGACATGATGGGATGGATGCCATGATCTTAATTTTTTAAATGTTGAGTTTCAAGCCAGCTTTTCACTCTCCTCTTTCACCCTCATCAAGAGGGTCTTTAGTGTTCACTTTGGCAGCACAAATACTAAATTTGGAATGTACAGAGAAGATTAGCATGGCCCCTGTGCAAGGATGACACGCAAATTTCTGAAGCATTCCATATTTTTAGACATAGAGAACAGACTTGTGGACACAGCGTGGGGGAAGGAAAGGGTAGGATGAATGGAGAGAGTAGCATGGAAAAATATCTACTACCATATGTAAAGTAGATAGTCAGTGGGAATTTGCTATATGACTCAGGAAACTCAAACCAGGGCTCTGTGACAACCTAAGAGTGGTGGAATGGGGTGGAAAGTGGGAGGAAGTTTTAAGAGAGAGGGCACATATGTATACCTATGACTGATTCATGTTGGTGTATGGCAGAAACCAACACAATATTTTTAACCAAGTACCCTTCAATTAAAAATAAAAATTTAAAAAGAGACTCTTTAGTTCCTATTCACTTTTTGCCATTAGATTGGTAAGTAGGTAAGTGTTAGTCACTCAATGGTGTCCAACTCTTTGCAACCCCATGGACTGTAGCTCAGCAGGCTCTTCTGTCCAGCGTTCTCCAGGTGAGAATACTGGAGTGGGTTGCCTATGCTCTTCTCCAGGGGATCTTCCCAACCCAGGAATTGAACACATTCCTGTTCATTTTAGTTCACTGATTCCTAAGATGTTGATACTCAACCTTGCCATCTCCTGGTTGACTACATCCAATTTACGTTGATTCATGGGCCTAACATTTCAGTTTCTTAAGCAATATTGTTCTTTATAGCATCAGACTTTACTTTCACCACCAGACACATCCACAGTTGAGTGTTTTTCCCACTTTGGCCCAGCTGCTTCAGTCTTACTGGAGCTATTAGTAATTGTCCTTCACTCTTCCCCAGTAGCATATTGGACACCTTCTGACCTGGAGGGCTCACCTTCCAGTGTAATATCTTTTTGCTTTTCATACTATCCAAAGTGTTCTCCAGGCAAGAATACTAGAGTGGTTTCCTTCTCCAGTGAGCCATGTTTTGTCAGAACTCTTCGTTTTCAACCATCCATCTTGGGTGGCCCTGAGAAGCATGGTTCATAGCTTTTTTGAGTTACACAAGCCCCTTTGATATGATAAGGCTATGATTCATGAAATGGCTCAGCGGTAAAGAATCTGCCTGTCAATGTGACTCAGATTCAACCTCTGGGTTGGGAGGACCCCCTGGAGAATAAAATGACATCCCACTCAAGTATTCCTACCTGGGAAATCCCAGGGACAGAGGAGGTTGGCATCTACAGTTCATGGGGTGACACACACACACACATATGTACACAAATACGTGGCAAGTAAACAATATACTACTAAACTAGCAATGGATCAGTGACAAAATCAAAGAGAAAATCAGAAAACACCTATAGACAAATGGAAATGAAAATGTAATTTTCATTTATATTTGTAAATGAAAGCACAACAGTCCAAAATCTATGGGATTCAGCAAAAGCAATTCTAAGAGAAAAGTTTATAACAATACAATCTTACCTCAAGAAACAAGAAAAATCTCTAATAGATAATCTAACCTTACACCTAAAACAACTAGACAAAGAAGAACAAAAACAAACCTAAAGATAGTGAAAGAAAAGAAATCATAAAGATCAGAGCAGAAATGGATGTAATAGAGGCATAGAAAACAATTGCAAAGATCAATGAAACTAAAAGTTGCTTCATTAAAAAGACAAACATAATTTATAAACCTTTAGCCGGACTCATCAGGAAAAAAGGGAGAGGGCCCAAATCAATAAAATTAGAAACAAAAAAGCAGAAATTACAACTTGCACCACAAAAATACAAAACAACATAAGAAAGCAATTGTATGCCAATAAAATGGACAACCTGGAAGAAATGGACAAATTCTTAGAAAGATACAGTATCCCAAGACTGAACCAGGAAGAAACAGAAAATATGAAAAGACCAATCACAAGCACTGAATTGAAGCTGTGATGAAAAACTCCCCAAAAACCAAAGTCCAGGACCTGATGGCTTCACAGGTGAATTCTATGAAGCATTTAGAGAACTAACACCTATCCTTCTGGAACTGTTCCAAAATATTGCAGAGAAGGAAAACTTCCAAATGTATTCTGTGAGGCTACCATCATGCTGATACCAAAACTAGCCAAAGATGCCACACACAAAAGAAGAAAATTACAGGCCAATATCCCTGATGAACATAGATGCAAAAATCCTTTGCACATTACTAATGTTTTGAATCCAACAATACGTTAAAAAGACCATATACCATGATCAAGTAGGATTTATACCAGGGATGCAAGGATTTCTCAATATCCACAAATCAATCAATGTGGTACACTACATCAACAAGTTGAAAAATAAAAACCATTTAATCATCAAAAAGAATAAAGTACCTAGGAATAAACCTGCTGAAGAATACAAAAGACCCATACTCTGGAAACTGTAAGATGCTAATGAAAGTAATCGAATAAGACACAAACAGAGGGAAAGATATATCATATTCATGGATTGGAAGAATGAATATTTTCAAAATGACTATACTACCCAAGGCAATATAGAGAGTCAATGCAATGCCTATCAAATTGCTAATGGCATTTTTCACAGAACTAGAACAAAAATTTTTTAAATTTGTTTGGCGACACAACAGACCCTGAATGGCCAAAGCAATCTTGAGAAAGAAAAACAGAGTTAGAGAAATATAACTCAGCCATAAAAAGAATGAAGCAATACCACTTGCAGCAAATGGATACACCTAGGAAGTGTTATACCGAGCGAAGTAAACCAGACAGAAAGACAAACATTATATGACATGGCTTATGTGTGGAATCTAAAAAATTAATACAAACAAACAATTTATGAAACAGAAACAGACTCACAGACTTAGAGAACAAACTTGTGGTTGCTGGGGGAAGGGAAAGAGGGGAAGGGAGGGAGTTTGGGATGGACAGGTACACATTGCTACATTTAAAATGGATGACCAACAAGGGCCTACTGTATAACACAGGGAACTCTGCTCAATGCTAGGTGGCAGGCTGGATGGGTGGGGAGTTTGAGGGAGAATGGAAACATGCATATGCATGACTGAGTCTCTTTGTTGTTCGTCTGAAACTATCACAACATTGTTAATGGGCTATACTCCGATACAAAATAAAAAGTTTTAAAGAAAACTTATTTGTATATTTTACTATGAGTATTAACATATATTTTGTCCATTTTTCTTTCTTTTTGTTGGAGACTTTGGGATTCTAGTTACCCAACCTAGTTCCAGGCTCTTGACAGTGAATGTGCTGAGTCCTAACTGGAGTATTGGGGGATTCCCTTGCCCATTTTTCTATTAAGCGATTTTGGTAATTTCCCTTATTAACTATATATTAAGGAAATTGTTTGTTATATGTGTTACAAACTATTCCCCAGTTTCTCATGTGCCTTTTGATTTTATTTATAGCATTTTTCGCATGTAGGAAATAAAGCCCATGATTTTTATGTAGTCAAATTCATCAATCTTTTCTCTGGTAACTTCATTATTTTCCTTATTTTAAAAGTTTTTTTTATTAAATATAATGTACATAAAAGTGATTATTATCACATGTCATAAATGTAGTTCAGTGAATTTTTGTAAACTGAATACTTCCCTGTAACCAGCATCCAGATCAATAAATAGAACATGGACAGTATCCATGGTACTCCCACAGTCACTACCTGTTCCTTCCCACACAAGGTAGTAAATTAGTTTTATAAGGTTTCATTTTTTAATATAACATTCAAAAACTCCTTTTTAGGGAGAAGAGTGAATCCAGGAACCCATTTTATTTTTTAAAATGACTAGTTAGTTGTCCCAACACCATTTATTAAATAATAAATAAATAAATAATAATATAATATAATATAATTTATTATAATTAAATAATAAATAATAAAAAAAGGTAAATAGGAAATTTTACCTTTATCATATATCAATCTCTTTTATGTATTTGAACCTATTTCTAAACTCTTTTTTCCACTGATGTGACTATCTCTTCATGGTTTCTAGCAGAGGAATGACATAGTCTATGCTTTCAAAAGATCATTTTGGCTGCTGTGTGGAGAATGGACTGTATGGTGGGGTAGTGTGCAGGGTGCAAGTAGGGAGTAAGGATATTGTAGTAATCTAGGTGAGAGATAACAGTGGCTTAGAATAGGAAGTTAGAGCAGAATAGAGAAAAGTGGTCATAGATGAGGTAAGATTTGGGCATTTAATTCATATATCAGTACCACACAGCTCTTTTAATTTCTGTATCTTTATAATATACTTTAATATCTCATAAGACCAATTTCCTCCTCATTAGTATTTTTTCCAGAATTTTTCTTACTTTTCTTGATATGAGCTTTTCTTTATATTAGCTTAAGAATCAGTTTTTCAGTTTCAAAAAATTCTATTGTTGTCTTTAAAAGGTCAGATTAAACTTATATAGTAATAGATACAAGAAAGAACATCTTTGTACTATGAGTAGTTCCATCCAGTAACAGAAAATTGAAGACTCTGTGATTGTCAAAAGTATATAAAAGATTTCTTCATACAGATCTTTTAAGTTTCATATTTTTACGTCCTGAGGGTTTTTATTGTTGCCATTTGAAACTGGACATTATCTACCATTATATTTTTATTACCAGTTATTATCTCAAATACACAAAAGGACAAAAAATCAGACACCCATGTTTTTATTAGCTAGACTTAACTGAATGTTGACATTTTTTATACTTGCTTCAGATCATTTTAATCCTATTTTTAAATCGAATTATTATTGATCATAATGTGTTATATGTTACAGAGGGACAATATAGTGATTCACAATTTTAAAGGTTATATTCTATTTATAGTTATTATAAAATATTGGTTATATTCCTGGTGTTGTTCATCATATCCATGTAGCTTATTTTATGCCCAATAGTTTGTACCTCTTAATCCTTTATCCCTATATTGCTCCCCCCACTGCTTACTTCTCCCCACTGATAACCACTGGTTTGTACATATTTTCAATTTTACTGAATATGACTCACTTTCTGAATAGCAGTTAGTTCAGTGCACAAATATTTATTTACTCCACAATATGTGCCAGACGCTATTCTAGGAGCTGTGTTACAAGAGAGAACAAAGAAGACAAAATCTCCTGCATTCTGAAGAGTACATTGAAGTTGGGGGAGATAGACAAAACTGAAAATATCTAAAGAAAATACAGAATGTGTTATATCAGATAAATTAGAAAAAAATAAGACTGGGAAAGTGAATATAGAGTGCAATGGTGGTTAATCTTAATTGTTAACTTGGCTAGGCTATACTACCCAGTTTTTTAATAGAACTAACCTAGATGTTGCTGTGAAGGTATTTTACAGATGTGGTTAACATCTACAATTATTTGACTTAAAGATTACCCTAATTAATGTGGGGGCTTGCGTGTATGCTCAGTTGCTCAGTTCTGTATGAGAAAAGATGCAATAACAGAAATTCTAGCCTGCCGGGTTCCTCTGTCCATGACATTTTCCAGGCAAGAATACTGGAGTGGGTTGTCATTTCCTTCTCTAGGGGATCTTCCTGACCCAGGGATTGAAATTGTATCTCCTGCATTGACAGGTGTATTCTTCACCACTGAGCCACCTGGGAAGCCCTAAATAATGTGGGTGGACCTCACCAATCAGTTGAAAGTCTTAAGAGAAAACCTGAAGTTTCTTGGAGGAGAAAGAATTCAACCTCAAGATTGCAGCATCACTTCTTGCAGTTTCCTGCCTGATGACCTGCTTTATGGATTTATGACTGACAGTCCCTGCAATTGTGTGAGCCAGTTCCTAAAGATAAATGTCTTATTATAAATATATTAATGCATTGTATATAATTATATATATATATATTATGTCCTATTTGTTCTGTTTATCTGAAGAACCATGACAAATGTACAGTTTGGCTTGAGAAGACAGAATCTTAAGGATAAATTTTCATTTTTATTATTGTTGTTGTTTTGGCCATGCCACACAGCACATGGGATCTCAGTTCCCTGACCAGGATGGAATCTGTGCCCCCTGTAGTGGAAGCATAGAGTCTTAACCACTGGATCACCAGGGAACTCCCAAGGATAAGTTTTATGAGTTGGTTCTGGAGTTTCTTGAATTGCTTCTCTAATCTATTAGGTTTAAATACATTAATGACTCTATTTACAGTGGTAAAGAAGGCGCTGGGGAAAAATAAATAATCAGACTTTCAGGAATTATTGATCATGAGCTCTGAAATGACATTAATTCTAGGAGAACCAAAAGAACAGTATACTCCACTAGTCAGAGTAAGGCTCATGCAAGTCAAGTGATAATGGATAGCTCAGGTCCATCTCACAGTGGACACAGTGGTTCCTCAAATCTGTCTTGTGGTTATTTTTCTGATCTGGAATGCATAGTTGGAACAGATATAGTCAGTAACTGGCATAATCCTTTCATTGGTTCCCTAACCTATGTAGTGAGGTCTATTATGGTAGGAAAGGCCAAGAGGAAACCACTAGAACTGCTTCTACCAGAAAAATAGGAAACCAAAAGCAACACCACATTCCTAGAGGAACTGCAGAGATTAGTGCCACCATTAATGACTTGAAAGATGAAGGGGTGTTAATTACCACCACACCCACATTTAGTTTGCCTATTTGGCTTATGTAAAAGACAGATGTGCCTTAGAAAATGACAAAGGATTACCATAACTTTAACCAGATGTTGAGACCAATTGCTGTTGCTATTCCAGATGTGGTTTCTTTGCTTGAGAAAACTAATATATCCCTTGGTATCTGGGGATATTTCAGTTGTTGATCTGTCAAATGCCTTTTATCAATGCCTGTTAGTAAACACCACCAGAAGCAGTTTGCTTTCAACTTCCAAAGCAGCAGTACTGTCTTGTTGCAAGTATATCCATTGCTCTACTCCTAATTTTCATACTTTATAGAGATCTTTTACTTTGCCTTTTACTTCTATAAGACACCATACTACTTCATTACATTGATGACATTGTGCTGATTGGACCTGGTGAGCCAGAAGTGGAAACCACTCTAAACTTACTGGAAAGACATTTATGGGTCAGAGGGTGGGATATAAATCCTACAAAATTCTGGAGCCTTCTATCTCAGTGAAACTTCTAGGGGCTCAATGGTGTTATGTGAAGATATCCCTAGGATGGCTAAGTTGCTGCATCTGACCCCTCCTACAACCAAAATATAGACCAAATGCCAAGTGGGACTTTTTGGATTTTGAAGTTATGTTTCTCATTTGGATGTGCTACTCTGACCCATTTACCAAGTATTCTAAGAAACCACTATCTCTGCATGGAGCGCAGAAGAAGAGAAAGCTTTGCAACAAGTTCAGGCTGCTGTACAAACAGCTCTGCCATTGGGCCATATGATCTAGCAGATCCAGTGTCACTTGAAGTGGTATTTGTCAGTGGCAGATAGGGATTCTATTTGGGGCCTTTGGTAGGACCTTATAAGTCAATCATAGTGTATGCACTTAGGATTTTGAAGCAAAACCCTGCGAGCCTCTGCAGATAACCACTCTCCTTTGGAGAAATAGCTTTTAGCTGCTTGCTATTGGGCTTTAGTAGAGACTGAACACTTAACCATGAGCCACAAAATTACTATGAGACCTGAGATGCTCATCATGAAGTGGATATTGATTCCCACACAAACCCATAATGTTGGCTATGCACACTGGCACTCCACTAGCAAATAGAAGTGGTATATAAAATTATGCTTTAGCAGGCTCTGAAGGCACAGGTAAATAAAATAAATAAATGTCTCAAATGCTTATGGCCCCTACTACTTCTATGAAAGTGAAAGTGAAGTCGCTCAGTCGTGTCTGACCCTTTGCAATCCCATAGACTGTAGCCTACCAGGCTCCTCTGTCCATGGGATTTTCCAGGCAATAGTACTGGAGTGGATTGCCATTTCCTTCTCCAGGGGATCTTCCCCACCCAAGGCTCGAACCCGGGTCTCCCACATTGTAGGCAGACGCTTTACCATCTGAGCCACCAGGGAAGTCCTATATTACCTCCTTTCTCTCAATCTATATCTATTGCCTCATGGGAAGTTCTCTATAATCAGTTGACTGAAGAAGAGAAAACTTGGGCCTGCTTGATATACATGCATATCAAGATGGTTCTGCTTGAAATGCATGCAACACTTAAAAGTAGACTGTTCCACCACTACAACCTCTTTGTGGGACATCCCTGAAGGACAGTGATGAAGTGAAATCTTTCCAGTGTTCAGAACTTTGAGCAGTGAACATGCTTGTTCATTTTTACTTTGAAACAGAAATGGTCAGAGGTATGAGTGTGTATATACCAATTCATAGACTGTAGCCAATGATTTAGATGGGTAAGCAGGGGCTTGGAAGGAACATGATTGGAAAATTGGTGATGAAGAGGTCCAGGGAAGATGTATGTGGGTACGCCTCTTTGAATGGGCAAAACCCTTCACAAAACTGGATATTTGCATCCAATGTGAATGCTCACCAAAGAGTGACATCAGCAGAGGAGGATTTTTATAATCAAGTGGATAAGATGATCTGTTCCCTGGATAGCCATGAGCCACTTTCCTCAGCCACTCCTGTCATTGCTCAAGAGACTCATGAACAAAGTGACCATGGTGATAGGCATGGAATTTATGCATGGGCTTAGAAACATCAAGTTCCACTCATCAAGGACAACTTGTCTCCACCCACTGCTCAGTGCTCAGTCTGTTAGCAGCAGAAACCATTGCTTTGTCTCTGATCAGACACAATTTCCAGGGGTGATCAAGCCAGTTATTTGGTGGCAGGTGGCTTATTAATACATTTGACCACCTCTATCATAGAGGGGACAGCCCTTTAGTTTTACTGGAACAAATGCATTAGATATGGACTTGTCTTCCCACCATTCAGTTCTTCTGCCCAAAATACACTCTGTGGACTTACAGAATACCTTACCCACTACCATGTATTTCAAACAGCATTGGTTCTGATCATGGATCTCATTTCATAGTACTTGAAGTGTGGCAACAGGGCCATGCTCATGGAATTCACTAGTCTTACCATGTTTCCCCTCATCCTGAAGCAGCTGCATTGATAGAACCATGGAATGGCTGTATGAAGGCTCAATTACAGTACCATCTGGGTGACAATATTTGCAGGGCTGAGGCATGTTCTCCAGGAATTTGTACATACCTTAAATCAGCATCCAATACATGGTACTGTTCCTCCTATAGCCAAAATTTATGGGTCTAGGACCCAAGGGGTGGAAATGGGAGTGGCACCACTATTATTACCATAGTTATCCAATAGCATAAATTTGGCTTTCTGTTTCTGCAGCCTTATACTCTGCAGATCTACAGGTCTTAGTTCCAAAGACTGGAATGCTTCCACCAGGAGACACAACAGTGACTTCATTGTATTTGTAGTTAAGAGTGTCACCTTGCCACTTTGGGCTCCTCATGCCTTTGAATCAACAGACAATGAAGGGAGATACTTTATTGGCTAAAGTGATTGATCCTAATTACTAAGGAGAAACTGAACTCTACAACACAATGGAGGTAAGGAAGAGCTTGTATGGAATACATTAGGTTCCTTAAGGCATCCATCTCTTAATACTACTATTCTTGTGATTAAAATCAATGTAAAGCTATAATAACTCAATTCGGTGGGACTACTAATGGCTTAAACCTTTCAGGAACGAAGGTTTGAATGGCTTCATCAGGCATAGAACCACAGTCAGCTAAGGTGCTTGCCAAGGTCAAAAGGAATATGGACTAAGAAGTGGAATGAGGTAGTTATGAACACCAGTTATGACCATGTGACCAGTTGCAGGAAAAATGGCTATAATTGTTATAATACATAATCCTTATTTTTATGAATATATTTGGGTGTATATTTATGTCAAATGCCTTTCTCCCTCCATTATCTCCTCATAGAACATGAGATGCATTAACGATAATTAAATTTACATCATAGTATTTGAGTTACAGGATATCAAGGAGAGGAGTGATTCAAAGACTTTGCATACTCTTATGGTGAAAAAGTTAGCACATTTTTCAGTTGTAAATGACTTTGTTATTGTATTTATTTAGAGATATGTGTATGGATACCCATTGGACAAGAGTGGGACTGTGATAGTTCATTTTATGTATCAACTTGGCTAGTTTATTGTATCCAGTTATTTAATCAAGCACTTACATAGGTGATGGTGTATGCTAGATGTAGTTAAAATATGCAATCAGTTGACTTGAAGTAAAGATTACATTTGATAATGTGAGTGAGCTTCATCAATTAGTTGTAGGATATAAGAGAAAAAACTGAGATTTCCTGGAGGAAGAAATTCTGCCTCAAGGCTGAGGTGTCGCATTCTGCCTAATTTCCATCCTGCGGGATTTGCCCTAGATCCCACTCAAGACTGCAGCATCAACTCTTCTTGAGTTTGCAGCCTGCTGGCCTGGTCTACAGATTTCAGATTTGCTAGGCCCCACAATCACAATCACATGATCACATGTTCTAATTCCTTAAAATAAAATTATATATATATAAACATATATATTATATTTCCCTGGGAACCCTGACTGATGTAATTGTGCAGGTGTGATTTTAAATAAGATGTTTAGGAAAGGTGGCATTTGAGTATCATTTATGTTTCAATAATAGTTTATGCCTTTTTACTGTTTAAAATTATTTCTTTATTATTTTTAATTATTAAAGTTTTATTTTTAGATAGTGTAGATTCACAGTTTTTTTTATAGTTCCACAATATTTTACAATTATTTTTTAAGTAGGTAAGTTAAGATTTTTCATTGGAGATTCAATATCAAACTCAATTAATAGAATGAATAGACAGAAAAGTAGGAAGATACAGGTCTGAAAAGCACTATGAACCAATTCAACATAATTCATATTTAAACAATTTTCACACAACCACAGGATACAAATTCTATTCAAGTCCCCATAGAGTATAAACCAGGAAACACTGGAACATATCCAGGGACATGCAACAAGGTGCAAAAGTTTCATGGTCTAAAGGTATTGAAACTATAGAGTCTGTTCTCTTATCACTGTGGAGTTACGTTAGGAATCAATATCAAAAGATATTTGAAAATAACCATTCTGGTTCAAGATGGCAGAATAGAAGGATATGCGCTCATCTTCTCCTGCAAGAGCACCAAAATCACAACTAGCTGTTGAACAACCATCAACACTGGAACTCACCAAAAAAGTATACCCCATGTTCAAAGACAAAGAAGAAACTGCAGCAAGATGGTTGGAGGGGCACAATCACAATAAAATCAAATCCCATACCCACCAGGTGGGTGACCCACAAACTGGAGAACAATAATACCAAAGAAGTTCTCCCACCGTTGTGAAGGTTCTGAATCCCATGTAAGACTTCCCAGCCTGGGAATCTGACAAAAGGACTGAGAATCCCCAGGGAATCTGACCTTGAAGGCCAGTGGGATTTGATTACAAGACTTCCACAGGACTAGGGGAAACAGACATTTCAGTCTTGGAGGGCACAAACAAAACCTTGCATGCACCAAGACTCAGAGGAAAGGAACAGTGACCCCACAGGAGAATGAACAGAAACTACCTGCTAGTGTTGGAGGGTCTCCTGTGAAAGTGTGGGTGGGCAGGGGCTCACCAGAGGTATGGGGGCATGAGCAGCAGCAGTCCTGAAATATCCCCCATGGTGTAAACTCTCTTGGAGGTCACCATTAACCCAACCACAGAGCCGGTAGACCCGAGGTCTGGGTCACTTATGGTCAAAACACTACCAGGGAAGGAGTGCAACCCCACACATGAGCAGATAATTGGATTAAAACTTTACTAAGGCAAGACCCAGTTTTTCCCACCAGCAGTCCCTCCCATCAGGAAGCTTACACAAGCCACTTAGCCTTCTCCATCAGAGAGCAGACAGAAGAAACAAGAACAACCACAGTCTCACAACAACTAAAACAAAAATCACATTACAGAAAGTTATCAGCATGAAAAAGCAGAAAGTTATGTCCCAGATGAAGGGACAAGTTAAAAGCCCAGAAAAACAACTAATTGAAGTGAAGATAGGCAACCTTCCAGAAAAAGAATTCAGAATAATGATAGTGATGATTCAGGATCTCAGGAAAACAATGGGGAAGATGCAAGAAATGTTTACCAAAAACCTATAAGAACTAAAGAACAAACAAACAGATGAATAGTACACTAGAGGGAATCCATAGCAGAATAACTGAAGCAGAGGCACTGATAAATGACCTGGAGGACAGAATGGTGGAAATCACTGCAGCAGAACAGAAAGTAGAAAAAATGATTAAAAGAAATTAAGACAGCCTAAGAGACCTCTGGGGCAACATTAAGTGCTGTCCCCTACATTATAGGGGTCCCAGAAGGATAAGAAAGAGAGAAAGGACCTGAGAAAATACTTGAAGAGATCATAGCTGAAAAATTCCATACCATGGGAAAGGAAACAGTCTACCAAGTCCAGGAAGCACAGATAGTCCCAGGCAGGATAAACCCAAGGAGGAACACACAAAGACACATAGTAATCAAACTGACAAAAATTAAAGACAGAGATAAAATATTAAAAGCAACAAGGGGAAAATGACAATATACAAGGGAACCCCCATCAGGCTATCAGCTGATTTCCCAACAGAAACTCTACAAGCCAGAAGGGAATGGCATGATATATTTAAAGTGATGAAAGAGAAGAACCTACAACCAAGAATACTCTACCCAGCAAGATTCTCCTTCAGATTTGATGGAGAAATCAAAAGCTTTCCAGACAAGCAAAAGTTAAGAGAATTCAGCACCACCAAATCAGCTTTACAATAAATGCTAAAGGAACTTTTCTAGGCAGAAAACAAGAGAAGGAAAAACCCTACCTACAGAAAATAAACCCAAAACAATTAAGAAAATGATAATAGGATCATACATATGGATAATAACCTTAAATGTAAATGAACTAAATGCTCTGACCAAAAGACATAGACTGGCTGAGCAGATGAAAACATGTGCATGTATGTACTTCCACATCACTCTGCTTGACCCCCAAAATTGTAAGTAATTGTTTTATATTGTTAGGTTAGTCACATTCCCGTTATGGCTTTCAATTGTAATCATCTTTAATTTTTTGTCTGGTTATTGATTGTGAAAACTGATAAACATCATTTATATTGTGATTAGGTAACTATTACTCACTTAATACCGTTGTGTTGGTTAACAGAAAAAGAATAGAACTCTATATGACCAAAACTACCATTTAATAGAAAAACCTGTAATCACTTTTAAAAATCTAGATGTATATCAGAATCACCTTGGAATTTTTTGAAAAATACAAATGCCCAGGAATTGCATTTTATTCACCAGCACTCCAGATACGTTCCTAATGAGCAGTCATGTTTAAAAACAACTGGACTCTATGAGGATCTTTTACTTTTATCTGGTTTGTTTCACTTTATCTATTTCACATTCAGTGCTCCCATTTCATTTAGTTTATGCTTTCCAATTTCCCCATATCTTCTTTTTTTTGATGTTCTTTCTCAAGCCTTTATCACACATAGTAGAAAAGCTCTTGTATACATATATACATAATGTGTATAATATATGTATTTCAGAAAACTTATGAATTTTTGCCTAGCTAAAGATTTTATGACATTTTGATTCCACTTGTTTGACTTAATATAAATAGAATGCCAGATTTCTAATTAATAAAACAGATGTGCAACAAACAACAAAGATTTACTGTCTAACACAGGGAACTATAGTCAATGAAAAGCAATTTCAAAAATAATATATGTGCTTATATATAAAACTGTATCACACACAAAAAATAATTCTATTTTTTGAAATTTAGTAATGCTTATCTTTTCATCAGTTTTTCTAAATGTCCTATGGAAATCTAATAACAATGTATGAGATACAAAATTTTAAATATATTTGTGTAGCATATGATTAATATAAATTAGTTAAATAGAAATCTATTATTTTTAAAGTATTAGTGACATAATTCAAGATCCTCCTATTCTTGTTTTTCTGCACTTGATAAAGTATTCTCAGAGAAATGTTAATATGTCTCACTATGATTATAGATTTTTGCTTTTCCCTGATATTTCTTCTGATTTTTGCTTTATGTATCTTTGTTTCTATGTTAGGTGTCTAATGGTTTATGATGTCCATCTCTTTAGTGAATTGTACCTTTTATCATTAAAAATATTTATATGTGTTTCATTTAAAAATAAATAAATTTAATTAAAAAATAGATATTTGAAAATAACCTACATATTTTCAAGTGCAATATAGATTCAGTTTTATTGATCTTTTCTCTTACCTAGATTTTGCTCAGGTTTTCAATATTGTTGATTTTGGCTCTTTATTATTTCCTTCCTTCTTACTCTGGCTTTGTTTTGCTTTTCTTTTTCTAGTTTCTTGAGTTAGAAGTAGGATTACTGCTCTGAGACCTTTCCTGTTTTCCAATGTAAGCAGTTAGTGCTATAAATTTCCCTCTTAGCACTTTTTAACTGCCATTGCACATATTTTGGTATTTTGTATTTCCATTTACATTTAGCTATTTTTTTTCCTTTCAAGACTTCCTTTTTTTTTTTTCTTCTAATTTTATTTTATTTTTAATCTTTACATAATTGTATTAGTTTTGCCAAATATTAAAATGAATCCGCCACAGGTATACATGTGTTCCCCATCCCGAACCCTCCTCCCTCCTCCCTCCCCATACCAACCCTCTGGGCCGTCCAGTGCACCAGCCCCAAGCATCCAGCATCGTGCATCGAACCTGGACTGGCAACTCGTTTCCTACATGATATTTTACATGTTTCAATGCCATTCTCCCAAATCTTCCCACCCTTCCTTTTTGACTGATGAATTATTTAGAAGTCTTATTTCCACATTTCATGATTTCCCTGTCTTTCTATTATTGACTTCAAGTTTGACTCCATTGCGGTCAGAGAACACTTTCTGTAGGATTTCAATTCTTTTAAATTTATTGAAGTTTGTTTCATGGTATGGTCTACCTTGATAAATGTTCCATAATGAAGTGCAAGTTGCTCAGTCCTGTCTGACTCTTTGTGACCCCATGGACTATACAGTCCATAGAATTCTCCAGGCCAGAATACTGGAGTGGGTAGACTTTCCCTTCTCTAGGGGATCTTCCCAACCCAGGGATTGCACCCAGGTCTCCTGCATTGCAGTCAGAGTCTTTACCAGCTGAGCCAGGGAAGCCAAAGAATACTGGAGTGGGTAGCCTATCCCTTCTCCAGCAGATCTTCCCAACCCAGGAATCAAACCAGGGTCTCCTGCATTGCAGGCAGATTCTCTACCAACTGAGCTATCAGGGAAGCCTGATGAATGTTCCATAAGCTCTTAAAAAATTTCTGCTATTTTTGGGTGGGGTGTCTTATATATCCTAATTAGATACTGTTGGTTGATGGGTACTTCTATATCCTTACTGACTTTCTGTGTAGTAAGTAGATCTATCAGTTGCTGAGAGTGAGATATGGGAGTTTCTAATGGTTGATTTGTCTATTTCGTATTTTGGCTCTATAAATTTTTGCTTTGTGAATTCTTGGACTTAGGTTTTTGATGTGTACACATTTAGGATTATTAAATCTGGGTGGATTTACCTTTTTATTCTATTTAAAGGTTTTATTTGTATCTAGTAATAGTCTTTTCTCTGAAGTATACTTTATCTGACATTATGTAGGCACTTCTGCTCTTTTTAATTTATGTTTACATGGTATATCTCTCTCCATCTCTTTTCCCCCGGCTCATCTATATCATTAAAGTTGAAGTGAGTTTCTTATAACCAGTACATAGTTGGGCTGTATTTTATTTTATTTTATTTTTAATTTACTTGCCCAATCTTTGCCTTTTGAATAGTTTAGACCATTTAAATGTGTTTAGACCATTTAAATTTAAGATGATCATTAATTTGTTAATACTTAAGTTTATCATTTTATTCTTTATTTCCTGTTCATTTCCACTGTTTTTTATTCCACTGTCTTTCTCTTATTGCCTTCCTGTGGTTATTTGACCAATTTTTACAATTTTATATTTATTTATGTGTAGTTCTCTGGGGTGTATTATTTTCTATAGCTTTCTTAGTGGTTGCTCTGGATATTACACTATCCATACATGACTTATTACAGTCTGGTGATATCACATCTCAATTGTAATGTGGAAATCTTACTTCCATTTAGGTTCTTGTAGCCTCCTAATTTTAAAATATTATTGTTTTGAGTATCAGATGCAGTCTTAATTTTTTGTTTCAGTCATCATGTCTGATATGCGTTGAATTGTGCTTCCTCAAAAGATATGTTAAAATAATACCACTTAGCTCCTCAGAGTGTGACCCTATTCAGAAATAGGGTCATTGCAGATGAGGCCATACCAGAGTAGGCTGGACCCTTAATCCAATATGACTGGTGTCCTTATAAAAATAGAAGAGACAGAGAAACAGAGACACACACAAGGAAAGCTCCACATAATGATGACAGCAGGGATTGAAGCACTTAACAGCTACATGTATTGCCAAGTATTGCCAAAGATTGTCAACAAATCACCAATAACTAGGGAGAGGAAAGGAAGGATTCTCTCCCTTAGGTTTCAGAAGGAGCATGTCCCTGCCAACACCTTGATTTTGGAGCATGTCCCTGCCTTCAGAACTGTTAGATCGCCAGTCCAGTTTTGATGCATGATACAGGAAGCTTGGGGCTGGTGCACTGGGATGACCCAGAGGGATGGTATGGGGATAGAGGTGGGAGGGGGATTCAGGATGGGGAACACGTGTACACCCGTGGTGGATTCATGTTGATGTATGGCAAAACCAATACAATATTGTAAAGTAATTAGCTGCCAATTAAAATAAGTAAATTTATATTAAAAAAAAGAACTGTTAGATATTACATTTTTGTTTTCATAAGCCACACAATTTGTGGTACTTTGTTACTGTGCCTTAGGAAACTGATACAGATTTTGGTAGTGGGAAGTGGGGTGCTGCAGTAAAAATTACCTAAATATGTAGAAATGGCTTTGAAATTGGGTAATAGATAGAGGTTGGAGGAATTTTTAGGTGCTTGATTTAAAAAAAAAACAATCTAGATTGCATTGAATAGACAGTTGGTAGTAATATGAACATTAAAGGTACTTCTTGTAAGGAATCAGAAGGAAATAATGAACAAGTTATTGAACACTGAAGGAAAGGTGATTGTCGTTATAAAGCGTCAAAAAGCTTGTCTGAATCATGTTCTGACTTTGGACAGAAAGTAAACTTGCAAGTAGTAAAGTTGGAGATTTAGTTGAGATTTCCAAGCAAAGTACAGAAGAAAGGGCCTGGTTTCTCTTTTCTGTTTATGATTAATGCATAGAGAAATAAACTGTGGAATGAACTGCTAAGTGGAAAGGAATTAGACAAGTAATAGAAATAAAAGGTATCAAAATTGCAAAAGAAGAAAAACTGACACCATTTGCAGATGACATGATACTACATACAGAAAACCCCAAAGACTCCATCAGAAAACTACTAGAACTAATAAATGAATTTAGAAAAGTTGAAAGATGCAATTAACACAGAAAAATCTGTTGCTTTTCTATATACCAATAATGAACTATCAGAAAGAGAAAGCAAGAAAACAATTCCATTTATAATTGTGTTAAGGAGAGACCTACACTCTCAAAACTATAAAATACTGATGAAGGAAACTGAAGTTGATACAAAGATATGGAAAGGTATCCCTTGAATCAGAAGAATTAATATTGTTAAAATGTCCATACTACCCAGGGCAACAAACAGATTTAATGCAATTCTATCAAAATATCCATGACATTTTTCACAGAACTAGAACAAATAATCCTGAAGTTCATATAGAACCACAAAAAACCCCAATTGCCAAAGTAACCTTGAGAAAAAAGAACTAGGTTAGAAGTATTATGTTCCCAGAAGTCAGATCATACTACAAAGCTACAGTAATCAAACCACATAGTGCTGGCACAAAACAAACACATAGATTAATGGAACAGACTTGACAGCCCAGAAATAAACCCACACACTATGATCAATTAGTCTATGACAAAGGATGCAAGAATATACAATGGAGAAAAGACAGTCTCTTTGGTACATGGTAGTGGGAAAATTGGACAGTTACATGTAAAAAAAAAAATTACAATATTTCCTCACACTATGTACAAAAATAAACTAAAAATAAATACCTAAATGTAAAACCTGAAACTAAGAGCCTCTTGATGAAAGTGAAAGAGGAGAGTGAAAAAGTTGGCTTAAAGCTCAACATTCAGAAAACTAACATCATGGCATCCAGTCCCATCACTTCATGGCAAATAGATGGGGAAACAGTGGAAACAGTGGCTGACTTTATTTTTTTGGACTCAAAATCACTGCAGATGGTGATTGCAGCCATGAAATTAAAAGATGCTTGCTCCTTGGAAGGAAAGTTATGGCCAACCTAAACAGCATATTAAAAAGCAGAGATATTACTTTGTCAACAAAGGTCCATCTAGTCAAGGCTATGGTTTTTCCATCAGTCATGTATGGATGTGAGAGTTGGACTATAAAGAAAGCTGAGCACCAAAGACTTGATGCTTTTGAACTGTGGTGTTGGAGAAGACTCTTGACAGTCCCTTCGACTGCAAGGAGATCCAGCCAGTCCATCCTAAAGGAGATCAGTCCTGGGTGTTTATTGGAGGGACTGATGTTGAAGTCAAAACTCCAATACTTTGGCCACCTGATGCGAAGAGCTGACTCATTTGCAAAGACCCTGATGCTGGGAAAGATTGAAGGCAGGAGGAGAAGGGGACGACAGAGGATGAGATGGTTGGATGGTATCACCAACTCAATGGACATGAGTTTGGGAGTTGGTGATGGACAAGGAGGCCTGGCATGCTACAGTTCATGGGGTTGCAGAGTCAGACACAACTGAGCAACTGAACTGAACTGAACTGAACTGAAAACCTGAAATCATAAAACTCTTAGAAGAAAACATAGGTGGATCACTCTTTGACATAAATCATTACAATAATTTTTTGATCTGTCTCCTAAAGCAAGAGAAATAAAAGCAAAAATAACAAATGGGACCTAATTACACTTAAAAGCTTTTGCACAGAAAAGAAAACTATTGACAAAACAAAAAGACAATCTACTGAGTGGGAAAAAACATTTGTAAATTATATGACCTATAGGGGTTAATATATTAATACAACACATATAAACAGTTCATACAACTCAATATCAAAAAAATCAAACAACCAAATGAAAAAATGGGCAAAAACTAGGAATAAAACTATCATATGACCCTGAAAGCCCACTACTGGGTATATACCCTGGAGAAAATCATAATTCAAAAAGACATATGTATCCCAATGTCCATTGTACCACTATTTGCAATCACCAGGACATGGAAGCAACCTAGATGTCCATCGACATGAATGGATAAAAACGTATACATATACAATGTACACATATACAATGGAATATTTACTCAGCTGTAAAAAGGAATGAATTTAAGTAAGTTGAAATGAGGGGGATGAACCTAGAGCGTATTATACAGAGTGAAGTAAATCAGAAAGAGAAAAACAAACACTGTATGTTAATGTATATATATGGAATCTAGAAAAAATGGTACTGATGAACATATTTGCAGGGGGGAATGGAGATGCAGACATAGAGGACAGTCTTGCAGACACAGCAGCAGAAGGAAAGAGTGGGACAAGTCAGGAGAGTAGCATTGACATATGTACATACTACTATATGTAAAATAGCTAATGGAAAGCTGCTGTATAACACAGGCAGCCCTGTCCTGTGCTCTGTGATCACCTAGAGGGGTGGGATTAAGGGAGAGTGGGAGGGAGGCATATACTTACGGCTGATTCACATTGTCATATGGCAGAAACCAACAGAACACTGTTAAACAATTATCCTCCAATTAAAAAAAAAAAACTAAAAATATATTAGAGTGCTAACTCTAAGGTTAAAAAATGGGTAGAAGACCTGAATAGACATTTTTCCAAAGAAGATATACAGATGGTCAACAGCCATATGAAAAGATGCTCAACTTTGTTAACCATCAGAGAAATACAGATCCAAACCATAATGGGCTACCACCTCACACCTGTCAGAATGGCTATCATCGTAAAATCCACAAGCAAGAAATGTCTTCAAGAATATGGAGAAAAGAGAACCCTTGTACACTGTTGGTGGGATTATGAATTGGTGTGGCCATTGCGGAAAACAGTATGGAACTTCCTCAAAATAGAAAAATAGAATGACCATTTGATTTACCAATTCCATTCCTGGGTGTGTGTATATATATATATATATATATATATATATATATATATATATTTTTTTTTTTTTTTTTTAAAGTGCTAATTTGGAGATATACATGCACCTCAATGTTCATGGCAGTCTTGTTTACAATAGCCAGTGGGCACTTATATGTGGGATCTAAAAAAAGATCAAACCCAAAGACAATGTGAGGTATGTCTTCATTTTATGTGTGTGTTCATGAAAGGGTGGTTAATTCAAAGTTGGTATAATTCTGACTAAAGATGGAAATAATTTCTATTTAATGGCTAAAATAATATAAAAATGTTACAGTAGCATAGCAGATTATTTCACATACTTGCCCATTTTGAAGCTAATTATGGTCTTTCTGATAATTTTTAAATTTGAACTATTTCAAAAGCTGCACATCGTCAAACTCTCAATATTTTGTATTGTACTATCTCAAATTTTCATAATTAAAATTCCTATAAAATGTCATCAAATTGGAAAACATGAAGCATTGCTCTCTGATCTCATCTCTCTACTCCTTTCCAGCCATACTAGCTGTCTTCTAGCTCCTAAAGTACTGCACATTTCTCTCTGCCAAAGGATCTTTGTATGTGGTATTTCTGGGAAGTTCCCTACTCTCATTTCCATATTCCTCTTCACCTAGGTCAATCCTACTTATCCTTGGTGTGCAAGTCCAAGTATCAGGTCAGGTTTCTTTATTAGTGGTTCTCATAAAACTATGTTCCTTTCCTTCAGAGCTCTTATATCAGTTTGAAATCATATGATCATAATTAAAGTGATTTTTAAAAACTAGTGTAAGTTTTATGAGGAGAAAGTCAAAGTCCAATTTTGCTCACCATCAGTATTCTCAGTACCTAGCCTAGTTCCTAGGGCATAGTAGGTGCTCAAAATAATTTGTTTAATTGATTAATGAACAAGTATCCATAGTTGCTTCAGTAATCTTTAATTTTGCCACAGCAGCTCAATATAATAATAGCTGATATGTATGAAGTATCCTATATATGTACCAGCCACTATTTTAAATTCCTTTTTAAAATTAATTTATTTATTTTAATTGGAGGCTAATTAATTTACAATATGGTGGTGGTTTTTGCCATACGTTTACATGAATCAGCGACCAGTGTACATGTGTCCCCCATCCTAAACCCCTCTCCCACCTCCTTCCCCATCCAATCCTTCTGGGTTGTCCCAATGCACTGGCTTTGAGCACCCTGTTTCATGCATCGAACTTGTATTGGTCATCTATTTTACATATGATAATATACATGTTTCAATGCTATATCATTCCATGCTTGCCTTTTCCCACAGAGTCCAAAAATCTGTTCTTTATATCTGTGTCTTTTTTGCTGTCTCGCATATAGGGTCATCATTACCATCTTTCTAAATTCCATATATATGTGTTAATATACTGTATTGGTGTTTTTCTTTCTAACTTACTTCACTCTGTATAATAGGCTCCAGTTTCATCCACCTCATTAGAAGTGATTCAAATGTGCTGTTTTTAATAGCTATCTCATTTCCCAAATTCTGTGAGATTGGCACCATAATTATTCCCATTTTACTGATAGAGAAATTGAGGTAAGCCTTACTGTTAACAAGAAGGGAATACTGAATTCAATTCCAGGCATTCTACTTCACACTCCATGCTCTTAAATGCTAAGCCATCTAACCCAACTTCTTCATTTTCCAGATGGAAAATGGAGGCCAAGAAGGGAAGTGACTTGTCTAAGTTCTTACACTGAATTTAGTGGCAAAACCAGGAAGAGAACCAAGGTATCTTGATTAGTAATTAACTCTGACAGAACTATTACACATATGCAATTATAAAACATATTATTATGTTTAATATAATGACTCTTTCAATTTCATCTTTAAAGTGGCATCTTTCTCCAAATAAAGATCAAAAGTTTTTTGAGCTAGTTTACTAATTTTCTTAGTTTTTAGCCTAATAAAAAGACAAATACTTGAGGGTAAGGCGTTGGAGTGATTTCTAAGAATCCAAAATAAGAACTTTTAAGAAATATAGATCAATGGAACAAAATAGAAAGCCCAGAGATAAATCCACGCACATATGGACACCTTATCTTTGACAAAGGAGGCAAGAATATACAATGGATTAAAGACAATCTCTTTAACAAGTGGTGCTGGGAAAACTGGTCAACCACTTGTAAAAGAATGAAACTAGAACACTTTCTAACACCATACACAAAAATAAACTCAAAATGGATTAAAGATCTAAACATAAGACCAGAAACTATAAAACTCCTAGAGGAGAACATAGGCAAAACACTCTCTGACATACATCACAGCAGGATCCTCTATGACCCACCTCCCAGAATATCGGAAATAAAAGCAAAAATAAACAAATGGGACCTAATTAACCTTAAAAGCTTCTGCACATCAAAGGAAACTATCAGCAAGGTGAAAAGACAGCCTTCAGAATGGGAGAAAATAATAGCAAATGAAGCAACTGACAAACAACTAATCTCAAAAATATACAAGCAACTCCTACAGCTCAACTCCAGAAAAATAAATGACCCAATCAAAAATGGGCCAAAGAACTAAATAGACATTTCTCCAAAGAAGACATACAGATGGCTAACAAACACATGAAAAGATGCTCAACATCACTCATTATCAGAGAAATGAAAATCAAGACCACTATGAGGTACCATTTCACACCAGTCAGAATGGCTGCGATCCAAAAGTCTACAAATAATAAATGTTGGAGAGGGTGTGGAGGAAAGGAACCCTCTTACACTGTTGGTGGGAATGCAAACTAGTACAGCCACTATGGAGAACAGTGTGGAGATTCCTTAAAAAACTGGAAATAGAACTGCCTTATGATCCAGCAATCCCACTGCTGGGCATACACACTGAGGAAACCAGAAGGGAAAGAGACACGTGTACCCCAATGTTCATCGCAGCACTGTTTATAATAGCCAGGACATGGAAGCAACCTAGATGTCCATCAGCAGATGAATGGATAAGAAAGCTGTGGTACATATACACAATGGAGTATTACTCAGCCATTAAAAAGAATACATTTGAATCAGTTCTAATGAGGTGGATGAAACTGGAGCCTATTATACAGAGTGAAGTAAGCCAGAAGGCAAAACACCAATACATTATACTAATGCATATATATGGAATTTAGAAAGATGATAACAATAACCCTGTGTACGAGACAGCAAAAGAGACACTGATGTATAGAACAGTCTTATGGACTCTGTGGGAGAGGGAGAGAGTGGGAAGATTTGGGAGAATGGCATTGAAACATGTATAATATCATGTATGAAATGAGATGCCAGTCCAGGTTCAATGCACGATACTGGATGCTTGGGGCTAGTGCACTGGGACGACCCAGAGGGATGGTATGGGGAGGGAGGAGGGAGGAGGGTTCAGGATGGGGAGCACATGTATACCTGTGATGGATTCATTTTGATATTTGGCAAAACTAATACAATTATGTAAAGTTTAAAAATAAAATTAAAAAAAAAAACACCTATACATACCTGTTAAACAATAGCAAGTGATAAGTATTACCTGACTGCCCACTTGGTTCCAAGACTTCACAAGTGTGATCTTTAATCCACAATAAGTCTATGGGAACAATAATCTTGTTATGCTGCTGCTGCTAAATCGCTTCAGTCTTGTCCAACTCTGTACGACCCCAGAGACAGCAGCCCAACAGGCTCCACCGTCCCTGGGATTCTCCAGGCAAGAACACTGGAGTGGGTTGCCATTTCCTTCTCCAATGCATGAAAGTGAAAAGTGAAAGTGAAGTCGCTCAGTCGTGTCTGACTGCTAGCGACCCCATGGACTGCAGCCTACCAGGCTCCTCCGTCCATGGGATTTGCCAGGCAAGAGTACTGGAGTGGGGTGCCATTGCCTTCTCCGAATCTTGTTATACTAGTTTGTTTTTTGTTTAAGCAGACACTCTGGGATACAGAGCTATCAAAGTAACTTATCACAAATTTCACAATTATTAAATGGATCTAGGCTCATTCTCAACTGATTCCAAAATAGGGGGTAGAGTGGAAGATTAGATATTGATTACTGGGAGTGGCATTTTGTGACATTATTTCCTCCATAACAATGAATGGAAGGTTCCCCACACCCCCCGCTCAGGTACTTAAGCACAGCAAATCACTATAGGTAGATCTCATTTTATTCAGCTTACTTGGAAGATACTGCATTTTTTGCAAATTGAAGAGTTGGGGCAATCCTGCATAGAGTAAGTCTATCGGCACAATTTTCCCAACAGCATTTGTTCACTTCATGTCTCTGTGTCACATTTTGGTAATTCTTGCAATATTTCAACCCTTTTCATTATTATATTTGTTATGGTGATCTGTGATCATTATTGTTACTCTTATGACTCACTGAAGGCTCAGGTGATGGTTAGCACTTTTTTTTTTTAGCAATAAAGTATTTTAAAATTAAGATATGTACTTTTTTTGGTAGACATAATGCTATTGGACACTTGAAATAGACTGCAGTATAGTTAAACATAACTTATATGCACTGAGAAGCCAAAACATTCATGTGACTTGCTTTAGTGTGATATTTGCTTTATTGTAGTGGTCTGGAACTAAGCCTGCAATATCTCTGAAGTATATACCTGTAGTAACTATATGTGACAGTATTAGACTGACCAGTGGGTGTTTTTCTTATTAAATTATATCTCTGCTGTATATGTGAGCTCCTAGAAGGCAAGGCATGTCCTTTATGCAGTTGACACAGGGCTTGAGGAACTGACCCTCTGCCCCATTGAAAATCCACATGTAACTTTACAGTGGGCACTCTGTATCTTCAGTTCTGCATTTGTGGACTCAACCAATCTCAGACCCTATAGTACTGTAGTATCTCCTACTGGAGAAAGTCTGGATATAAGGGGACCTGCACAGTTCAAATTTATGTTGTTCAAGGGTCAAGTGTATTTAAACTTTTCTTTTTTTACTATCTAGCACAATATGTGGCATAGCTGAATATTTATTGAATAATTTTCAGTATTAATACTTATAATCATATTTTTGAAGTGGTATAGGCAATACAGTTTATGCTAGAAATAAATGTCTTGAGTTAGAGACATGGGCTTGGATGGGACAAGCACAGAGTGCGTTGTCAGCTTGGGTGAAAAATCTTTAAAGACTATTCATTGTATCATCTTGAGGAAGTTTACTATACCTCTCCATGTTCCAATTTTCTTAAATGTAAAATGGAGAAAATGCCTCTTTTGCAGAGTTGTTGTGAGAAATATTAATTCATTAAAGTGCTTTGCACATAATAGACAATAAATAATAGCTATTATCTTGCATCAGTGCAGAGGAGGAGATAGACTAAAACTCCATTATACTGTGGGGAAGATATTTTGGAGAATTCATGCCCCTAATATGGGAGTTCCTAACCTGTGAATCCCCTGAAATTCTATGAAAACTTTTGAGTATGTTCATTTTCAGGGGGCAAAGGCCCATTGATTTCATTAGATTCTTAAAGTGGTATGTGGCCTGAAATATGTATTAACTACAGCTCCAATTAGTTTAAATAGAATACTGTATAAAAGGAGTGTGATTATCACTCTCCCCCAAATTAAGTCCATTAAAAGCTCAACTACAGGATGTATCAAATGTCTTTAGACAAAGGACTTGCCATCTTCCCCATGAGCTCTGGTACTGTCCCAACTTTGATCAGGAGTTGGGAAGAAAAGGATGTGAAATCACTGGGAAAAGAATAGAACCACTTATTCACTACAATCATGCCATTAGTTTAGTTCAAGAGGAATCTTTCTCTAGGGCCATAGTCACCAGAATACACCTCTGAATCCTGCATAGAATGAAGAATATACATTTGTGATATCCATCACATAGGAAACTCATAGGAATTGGGAAAAGCAAAGACTCAGAATATTAGAGGGGCCCAATTGTGGGGGCTTTACTTACTCTGTCCCTCATTCTCTATCCTCCCCCACTTCCTTGGTATGGAATCTCAAAATCTCTTTTTGTTCTTTAAAGCAATGGCTTGGGACCTTGGTTTCAGTCTTTCATAGTTCTGATGAAGAGAAAAAAGACAATATAGTGCATTTAAATAAAGGATTGCCTGATTGTCTTTTGGTGTTAAAATGATCTTCTGTGAATTGATAATGACTAGTTTTATTTTAAATGTCTTTACTTACCAAAATAAAAAGTTGGTAACTATAAAGACTCCCCCTCCGTCTCTTTTTCCTTATTTAAAAATTTCCCAAATCTGAACTCTATGTCTGGAAACCATTGAATTAAGACAATGTTGCAATAGTCCAGGTGAAATACCATGAAAGCTTGAATTAATGCAGTGTCACTGAGCAGGGGGATAGAAAGGCAGGAGAATTGAGAGTGGCCAATTGGATATGAGGATAGAAGAGAAAAGAATTGCTAGTGAACCTTGCTCTCTGGCTTGGGTCACTAACTAGATGAATGGCAGCACCATTCACTGAGCAAGAACATACTCAGTGGATATATGGATAATGAAATGATCTTGAATACATAAGTCTGAAGAATTTGTAGAATGTCCAAGTGGATATAACCAGCCTACAACTGGAAATATAGGATGGGAATGCAGGAGAGATTTGAGGGAATCTAAGTGATAGTTCAAGTGGTAGAAGTGGATGAGATCCTTAAGTGAGAATAGAGGGTCACTTTCTCATACACATTTTTTTTTCACAATTTCCTTGAGTATATTTAAAACCAATGAAGTGGCTGTTGGCTGTATGTGCCACAATGACCTTGTGGTTATCCAGAGCTCTAGGCTCTCATAGGTGGCTCACATGGACTGGGCACTTGGAAGCAAAGTCGTTTTCTAGACATAGCCAATATTAATATACTGAGCACCGTGGGACAAGAACTTAAGAAAGTCTCAGTTTAAAAGAATTATGAAAAATCTGATATCTTTTGGGTACCAGGCAAATTAACGTGTATTACTTTCCAATAAACAGCTTTGACACGTTGAGACGACTGTATCTCTGTAAAATCCATCTGGATCAGAAAATAAGGACGTCATTTGTTCCTTTGAAGACTAGACACATTAGAAAATGATTCCCCAACTCAAGGGGTAGAAAAACCCCTCTGCACAGAACTTACCCAGTGCTCCTCAAATTTTAACATGAACACAAATCACCTAGGAATCTTGTTAAAATTGAGATTCTGATTCAGTAGAATTGTTGTAGAGCCTGGAATTCATCATTCCTGGTGAGTTCTCAGATGATGGTGATACTCCTATTCCTATTCAAAGTGTTACTCAAAGCATGGTTAGAACCTTAGATGGCAATTTGTCATTGATCAATAGACTTGTTGGGGTTCCCTGATAGCTCAGTTGATAAATAATCTGCCTGTAATGTAGGAGATCACTGTTTGATTCCTGGGTTGGGAAGATCCACTGGAGAAGGGATAGGCTGCCCATTCTAGTATTCTTAGGCTTCCCTTGTGGCTCAGCTAGTAAAGAATCCACCTACAATGCAGGAGACCTAGGTTCGATCCCTGGGTTGGGAAGATCCCCTGGAGAAGGGAAAGGCTACACACTCCAGTATTCTGGCCTAGAGAATTCCATGGACTGTGTGTATAGTCCATGGGGTCACAAAGAGTTGGACACGACTAAGCAACTTTCACACACAGTGGACTTGTCTCAAATATGGTACCAATTTTTTGCAATTCTTTCCTTTTCTCCTATGTTATGTTTGTTTTGAAATGTAATTTTACATATTGAATTGAATATATTAGAGCTTTTATTTTGCATATCGTTTTAAATTTTACTTTTAAAAATTCACTCTTATTGTGTTTTATAATAGTATTAGTTTTTAATGGATTGGAGGAAAACATTGGTCCTTCATCACAGACAGTTTGAGAAACATTGATCTAGACAATGAAGAACTTTTTATTTGGGACATAGAATTTAATTAGAAATGGTTGGTTTCTGTTACATATGATTCTAAAGCAGTATTTTAAACTTTTCTTTTTTATTTATTCCATAAACAATAACAAAACTCAGCTAAGTAACATTATGACAGTTTCACCATACACTCAATCACAAATATTTAAAACCTTTGCAACAAGAACAACAAAACCAGAGGTGTTACAAGAATAATTTACAAGAAAATCTATAAAACAGCAAGAAGCTCACAAATGTTCATTTTCTTTTGCACAATATCACTACACTCGTTCACAACATGTTTTGTGTTACAAAATTCCCAACAAAAGTGTATTTTTTCTTTGTATTGTGGTTTCTAAAACCAGAAACTTTGAAGTAAATATCCTTTTATTAGCACCTAGTGGTGCAGAAAAAGGAAAATTCTCACATACAGACACTTCACAGCACTTTTCTAAGAAAAATATACACTTACAAAATATGTTACAAATTGGCACACTTAAAAATATACAAGATTTTGTAGGCGTCTTAAGAGTGATCCCTAAGCTTTATTCTTCGATTGACTCTACAGATTATTTATAAAGTTTAACTCTAAAAGAAAAAGGCAAATAATTTCCTAACATTTTAAAGTTGCAGTGTCATATGTCAAACAGAAACTTAGGTTACATTCATAAAAAGGGCCTTTAACACTTTTAAATTTTCTTAAATGCGTAAGGGGCTTGGGAGAGGAGAAAAAATGGGGATAATCATTTTATTTAGCACCATAAATCAGTAACTTACTAAAGAGGTGCATTCAGTTTTATGGAAATTAAATTAAGGACTAGTACATTCAAAACTCTGTAGGCAGCAAACTCTAATCAGTGCTACAGGAATCCCAGTAGAGCATCTCAAGCTTTCTCTCATTCTTACTGGGAGTCAAAAACAAAAAGCCTCTTAGAGTTTTCATTCTAAGCCTTTTCTTTTGTGCTGTAAAACTAGGCATCTCTCAAAGAGGCAAAATGATTTAAATATCTCCTTTCTTCTTTGTGAAGGGGGTGTCTTTCTCAGACTCAGAAATCACCGAGCTTGTTAGATAGACAGACATCCTTTCCATATCATGTTGATGAGTGCTTCTTTAGTATCTTTAATATCTATTTACTCAGATACCAATTTTAAAAGCCTCATTCACACCGTAAACTTTGAACTAAACCTCTTTCTTTTACATTATCCTTCTCCAATGCTTTATCTCTTAGTTATTATTCTGAAATCAAGAGTACATCTCAAGTATCATGTAGCTGCATAGGGAGCTCTGCTTCACGACTGTAGCTACTGTTTAGTATTCTGAGAAAAAAAAAAATGTACCTTAAAGGGTAGCCTGAGTACTGCCATCAAAATAAGCCCGTGCTGGCTGAGGACCTTCAAGCTGATACTGTTTCCCAAGTTACACAGCCCACCTAAAGTTTTTTCTGTCTTATTTTGTTCCTTGAGAAACCTTTACAAAATTCCTGGGCTACACTTTGTTGACAAGATTCCTATTTGTTACTAAAAATACTTGATTTTGGTACTAAGTCTTTCAAACACAATGATGGGCTTAGTGAATTTTATTATTAGAAAGTCAATCTCATGTTAGTTTTATTTCATAAAAAGGACATATTCCTGTAGTGATGGGTAGTCACTTAAAAATCTCTAAATGAAAACAAAAACTCCTTAAATTGGACAATTTCTCAATAATACAGGAGAAAACCAATACTTCTAGTTCTAGCACCATTTAGGACTAGCTAATGCTTCATTCTCTTCAGCACAGAAACTTAGCTCTCTTTCATTCTTGGAACTGTTCTGAGAGCATCTGTGAATTGAAGATGTGGCAGATCTGCATCAGACTGGTTCAGCTTGGTAAGACCAAGCTTGGTTAAGAGGTTCTTGGATATGGGTTTTCTCCTTTAGGCAATAACTGCTAATTAGAACTCACTAAAATGGAAATTTACTAGAACTGCAGAATCTCACATAACAGGACAAAGGATGCTAGCCAGAGTTGTTTACAGCTTGTGAGCATCCTTTATACCTCTCTCTTTTTTTATGCACACTTGTTCCCTCCCTATCCTGCCTGCACACATGCAGATGCTTCTTAAGAAGCAAGGAAAAAGGTCAGAGAAGGTGAAAGTTGTCACGAAAGTCCATCTAGCACCAAGGACTTCAGGAAGATGGCTAAAGAAGTGATGGTCAAGGTAGTGCCGGAGGTTTGAAAACATTGAGGAAAAGGTAAGGCCTTAACACATAACTACACAAAGTAACAAGTCAGAAGAGAGAGCTGTGAGGAAGCTGGTATATGAGACACTGGAGAGGCCATGGGTTCAAGTCAGTTATCAAAGACCAAACATAACACTGAGAGTCTCAAAGAACATTGGTCAAGGCCACTATTTCAGCACCCTGCTCCTCATAGTCCAACAACTAACCAGGGCAGAAAGGGATCAGATCTTTCCTTATAGATCTTCAAGGAAAAGGAGTTTCCAACTTTCCTTAGTCATGTAATATAATTCTGCATGTGTGTGCATGTGTATCTGCATTTAAAACTAGATTTGAAAGTAGCCAAGGCAATGAAAAGTAATTAAGAGTATGAAAGTTTCCCTTTGAACTTCCATAAGAAAGTAGCCTGGCTAAAGTTCTTATAGTCTGACACCTTGGGGAAGTGGAATATAAGGTTATAAAAGAAGAACATTTTTAAGATCAAGAACTGAAATTAAGTAAGGAGAATAATGGAGAATATCATTCCCAGGAAAGAAAAGATTAAAGGGGATTCTGTTGGGGGAGGAATTATAAGAAGAAGCTTCTTAGAAGAGAGAAGGGAGTGGCAATCAGGAAATTCAGACCAAGGAAAATTCCATATAGCTAATTTCAGATATCTATGATAGGATAAAAACACTACCTTTCTGTCACTGGTCCTCACTCCACTAAGGCAGCTGGTTAAATAAGGAATCTCCAAAAGTCAGGCCTATTATGTTGTTAGAGGGAGCAAAGGATTGCGAGAGCAGAGACAAGACCAACAAAGCTTCCCAAACTGAAGACCTCAGAACATGATATACTGAGAGGGATATAGAATGCAATTTAGAGAACAATTATCTTCTGCCTAATCCCGTTGTTCATTTCTCAAACTCGGTTCCTTTTTATGTTTCAGTACAAAACAATTGGTTATAAGCCACTAATTTAACCTTAAAAACATAGAATTAACTGTAGGCCAAGAAAAAAGGTACTTTAAAATGGCAGTTCTCTTCGGAGAAAGGGATAACCCATGTCCTAGATTAGGCTCCTAATGGGCTCCATAGGAGCGACTGAAAGAGTATCCATTCCAAAGGATTCATGATAGCAAGTTCTGACAAGGAAATTGTTTCCAACAGTTTTAGGCTGTCCTTCTATCCCACCTCACCCCATTTGCCAAAGCTGAACTGATACTGAGGAAAAGTGGGACAACTGCTCCCATATTTATTTGTATAAAACATACTGTACTCATGGAACATTTTCTTTATTCCTTCTTTCATTGCCACCATTAGATTACGTAGAGAGCACTCCATTCCTGTAAGCTGGTGACTTTGAGATTTGGAGTCTTGGGGATCAGAATACAGGCAGAGTTGGTGATTCCAAACTAAATTCAGCTGGAAAATAGAAAAATAAAAACAAAACAAAGACCAGTTCCGAGGAACCAGCCATAGCATTTAGCAAAAACAGCTAGCTATCAGAGTGGAGAAATAGAAGAAAATGTTCCCATTTGATTATTTTTCCTTTTGAATGGCTGCTGAAGAGCAGGAGACATGTCACATCTGGTACTTTTCCATTAAGTAATTTTCCAGGACTTACCACACACTAGTGTCAAAACCTAGGAATAGGCCTGAAGCAGCCTCACGAAATGCTCTTCACCCACTCATTCCCCACAGACATACACAATCACACCATCAAGAAGAAAAGTTGGTTCATTTTACTACCTAGTTGTAAGTAGTAGAGCTGGCTGGTAAAAGGAATCATGGACAAGTGTGTATACTTATATATGTGACAGGCTTCCTTCCATTTCTCTCTGACTACTTTCAAATGTTGCTTCTCTGTTTGTGAATATATTTAGGTGGCAATGACTAGGTAGGTTCATATTTTGCTTAAAATTTTCCTTTTGAAATATATTCCCTTTTTTAAAATCCCCTTTTCCCCCACCCACCTATTCTCCACCCTCCCACCCACAGCCTATATATCCACAAGTTAATAGGTTAGTAACAATATTAGTAAGAATAGTAAGAGTAACAACAACAACAACCAACAACATTAATAATATTAATCCCCTATATCTGTATAGCACTTTACGATCTACAAAGCGCTTTCATATCCATTATCTCATCTGTGCCATAATGCATCAGTCATCAGACACACAGGCCTTCAACTGTGCAAGGAAAAGAGATCAAATGTTAGAAGTCAAGTGGTGAATAAAAGGGAAGAAAAAGCTAGTTGTGAGGGATGTTGGGGCTGTGAAATTTTTTAAAAAGGGAAAGGGCTAAATAAAAAATGTGATTTCAAAAATGTATATAAAAAATTGAGATTTAAGTTTAGTGTGTGGCATCAGATACTCTAGTTATCCTCAAACTAAGTATATATGGCCCCAATTAGTTGTTACAAATTATTCAGTTTATCAAATATATGTATGTGATTCATAGGCATCAAACTGAGATACCTTAACATTTTCTTTAAATGACATTGGCATTGCAATATTAAACACTTAACACTAAAGCCATGATATGAGTGCATTTCTGACAAAACTGGAATAAAACATTTATGAAACTACTTAAAAGCAATCTATGTATTTCATTTATCGTAGTCTTGATTTTATAGCTATTTTATAATTTATCCCAGACTATTATAAAATATATAAAACTGAGATATAAAGTATCAGCAATATAACTTTGCACTTTAAATAATTTTCAGATACAGATTTTCCTTTTAGAAAACAAACTTTAAAGCAGCTGCTTTGTTTCCTTGTAAAAGTTTCTGTAAATGCATATACTTGGGTCCCTGATGGACTTAGCTGTTGTGACTTTCAGACTTTTCCAACACTTTAACCCTTAGACAATGGAACAAACAAACCTTTATTGTGCCTTATTTAATGGTCCATGTTTCCACACAGGACAGTAGAATTTTAATTTTAAAAATAAGGTATGTATTCTTATATTTTAAATTAATTAATGAGCTTTAAACTGTGGGGGTGAATATGTAAGATGAGGTAAGGAAATTTGGCACATTTCAAACAGTATCCTTTAAGTTTTGGTAAATTGTGTAACACAACATATTTTTCCACTGTGATCTACAGGTGCTATCCACATAAGTGGGGGTGGTTAATAGCAATAATCACTGGAATGTTTCTAGTAAATTAACAGGGACAAGTTCCCCAAATACTCACAACCAAATGTTGATATAGAAGTAAAAATATATACAATACAGTCACCTGTTTGTAGTTTGGCACAATGTTTTCCTTTATTTCCCCTTGGATAAATAGTGCATAAACTACTTGTGCAACTGTATGACTTCTAAAGTCTTTTACATAGAACATCAGATTAAAGTTTGCTTCTAAAGACTTATTCCCACACTTTAAAATTCTTTTCTTTAAGCACTTACATGTCAACATACATACCACAAGGCATATTTTGAAAGAAATAAAACACAAACATCAAATGTCTTTCTGGAAAATGAGAGTCTCTTCTTCAAACACAGGTAAAACCCAAAATGTTGTTTCTGCATTTAGGAGATTGTAGTCGGAATCCCTGCAGAAAAACCAAACAATTTATGCCATCTTAGTTAGATTTAGTGTATGTCCCACAAAGGGATCATACAATCTAAATTTGTTTACATCATACTAGATGCCGTATGATGCAGAAAAAGATACCAATAGCAGGGGGCACTAGAAAGCACTCCTAATTGCCTTATGATGAGATTTTGTTTTCCAAATTACGCTCTTTTTGTTTAAATCATCTTGGTTTTTTGGTCTATATAACTTTTAAATTCTGTTGGTCAAAATTTTTCTTACTGCAAAGCCCTTCCCTTCCCCAAATCATTCAAAAGCATATTTTAGTTGTATTTTCTCAGTAAGTAAAAATTAATGCTGACTAGCAGAAAAAGTAGCCTTGTCAAAATTTATCCCTAGTCAAGCCACAACAAAATTGCCCAATCTTTTTGGTGGCTTAGAGGTATAGGGATTTTCATGCACGTTTTTCTTTTTGTTTTAATTTGAAAAAGAAAGGAATGGGACAGTTTCTTTCATGCAAACTTCTGCTTTCAAGAGGGAAAAAATGAGGGACTGTGGGCTTAGCAGAGTAGGAAAGCTAAGGTGCATCATCTCAGCCATTTTGGTGCAGTATTACCTCAGTTTTTCGAAAGAAGCTGTCCCAGCCTCATCCTTGTGGACCTGTTCTCGCTCCATACGCTTTCCCTTACACTTCTCTTCTCTCAGGGCCTTGGAGCTGGTTTTGTGACGATATAACTTTTTGTGTGTTGGTACATTATTGCCTAAAGTGCTCAGGTTATTAAGCTTTTTATCAAAGAAGGCAGAGCGAGAGTCCTCATTATAACCAGACATGCTTGCACGACCAGGATCACCTATTGCTGCTTTCCCATTGCTTTTACTCACACCCTTGATAGACCTGTGATTCTTAGTGGCTCCTGGAGAGCCACTGTTGACCTTTTTCTTAGATTCCTGTGGTGTCCCAGCCAATATTTTGAGGGTTTTTAATTTTAGACTATTGGACTCAGGGGAGTAGAATATATTAGGGTCCCCATGGTGCTCCATGGGTTCCCAAAGGGGTTCTATGGAGGCCATCATGAACCTCTGCACATCTGCCATACCAGAGGCAATGTTGGACAAGATATATGAAGGCTCCTGAAATTCCCGTTGGTCATCATCCAAAAGGTTGTTGGTGCTGGTGCCCATGTTCATGTCATTCCAGCCTGGGCTGCTTTCCTTCCCCAAAGACCAGTCTCCAGAAAGCCCCTTCTGACTTGGCATCTTCATAGAGGCTACAGGGCCATGTTGGATACATTCAGCCAATGTCTTCCCTGTGGAGGATATGCTGTTGATTTGGCCTCCTCCACGACTGATGCCAATTTGCATTTTCTCTCCATTGATTGCAGCCATGAATTTCCCTTTCTTTGCTGACTTAGGGACCTGGCGGGAAGTTTTGCCAGGTGGTTTTTCCATCCCTTTGTTGTTGCTTTTGGGGGATTTTTTCCTGTTGTTTTTCTGAGAAGAGCTTTGGTTCATAGCCCCACTCTTGCTGGGTGAACTTTTCTTTCTTGATTTTGACACCTTGTTGCTGGTACTTATTTGACTAGATGGATCATTAAATGTTGATAAGCAAGGGGCTTTCTGGAGCAGGCTGACAGAATCCTCATCATTGAACATATGGAACTGAAACTGATGGTTATGTAAAGTAAATCCATCATCCACTTGAACCTGCTGTGAAAGGGTACTGCAGTCCCACTTGATTTTCTCCATATTGCCCAGTGTTCCTGGGACACCCTCTTGAAATCCTTTTAGTGTTCCTAGTGTCTTGATATTCTCACATCTGGTAATTTGAGGGGAAAGACTGGGAGTATCAGGTGGAGATATCTCTGAGAGGGAAGAGTGGCGGAATTTGTCAGGAGTGAAGTTGGAGATATCCAGGAGGTCAGTGGACTCCTTTAGTGGTGCTATCTCATCAATGCTCTGCTGTATCACCAGCTTGGGGCTGCAGTGGGCCAAGAAGTCATCAGCAATATCATCATCACCATCCTTTTCACAAGATTTCAAGCTTAAGGAGCAATAATTGCTTGAGTTGACAGAGAGTGGGGCAATGGAATCAAAGCTAAAGAGCCGCACATTGTCCATATTGACTGGACCCTGCTGGAAAGGAAAGCAGACCTCTCCATTATTAAAGTGACATAATTGGTAAGAGTCATCAGATGAGAGCTGGGTGTCTTGCACAGAGGTATATATGACCTTGTTGCAACTACTGCCACCACTATTGAGACAGATTGGACTGTATGTTGTAGCTGTGAGGCTATTTTCCATGGAGACTACTTGGGAGACTCCAAATTCACTGGACTGGGTTGGAGCTATCTCCCTTGAGACTTCAGCCATGAATTCCTGGGAGCCAGAAGTAGGTTTGTTGTGCCACACATCTCCATAGCTGCTTGATTCCATTTTGAAGTTTTGGGATGACTGAAGCAGCTCAGACTCAGAAGGTGAGGAAAGCACACAGTCCTGGGAGGGTTGGAGAGGTACAAATGATTTTTCTGTTTGAGTGAGCCTGTCTTCATTTTGCTCTGGAGAATGATGATTGAAGTATGAGATACCAGTATTATTTGACAAGTCAGAAGCATCTAACAATGTCTGTAGATACCCTCCAGGAATAACAGGTATATTGTTGGCAACATGAGCAGATGATAGAGGCATTTCAGAAGAGCAGCTGGTTGGTAGGAACGTAGAATTCTTAGCAACCTTTGTCTCATGAAATTCAGATAGATGAGAACTATTTGAGGTCCCAGCAATAGGTTCATTCTTTGAATTAGCCTTGGAGGATTGGTTTTCCAAAAGAGGGCTCATTTGAACAACTGGCTTGCTTTCTTGCCCAGCTTTGATTTTTTTGGATTTTAACCTGGCTTCACTTTTAAATTTGATTTTGTTAAGCACTTTCCTCTCTGGTGCCTTAAACTGACCATCTTGGGCTTTGACTTTCTCTGAGTCAGGACCTGTGATGTCATTTAAATGTGATCCATTTGCACAGCTGGAGGCAGCCAGAGGTGCTGACTTCAGTGTGCCTTTCAGGCCTCCATCTTCTTTACGATTATTAGCTTGCCTCTCATCATTGCAGAATGAAACCTGCTTACCACTTGCTGACGTTTCTATGGATGGAATTCTTTGAATCCTGTGCCTGTTGCCAAGTTTAGATTTTCGTTTGCGAGCAGGTGGCAGAAATGACATCTCAAAGCTACCTGGTTCAAAGCTTTGCTTTTGGCATAAGGATGTTTTGCTGGAGTCTGCATTGCTGTTTCTCTGCTTTTTCTTCTTCTGCCAGAAGCCCTTCAAGGGAGCCAGCTTGGCATATTTGTTGAGCTGATTTTCACTCAAATTAACTGTTGTTTCACTGGCATCCACTCTACCCAACTTCACCAGCATGTTTTTCTCACCTTTAAAACGGTTGATGATAATATATTTGATAATAACAGGGGGCTCCTTACGGGTTACTTTTCTTCTCTTTTTGGGACACCATTCATCATCATCTTCTTCTATAGAACCACCTGGCAGCCATTCCTTCCTCTCATTTACTTTTTCACCCTCTAATGAGTCAACATCATACAGATAATCTTCACTATACCTGACTTTTCTCTTGGCTCGTAGCCCATAGTTCTGCTGGGAGGAGGAGCTGCCAGAATTAGTGTCCCGAGCCATATAGCGGCTACAGTCCTTGATCTCCCCCATGGTATCAAATGAGACCTCAATGAAGGAACTACCATCACTGAAATTCCCTGATGCTTCCAAGGAATTGGCAAGATGGCCTTGCTTTAGATTCTTAAATTGCCCTACTTCAGTTCCACTGCATGGTTTATTTAAGGCAGATTTTTCATCATTATCCTTCCCATCTTTTTTCTCTGCACCTTTTTCTTCCTGGCCTTCTTCTTTGCCTTTCTTCTTGTCCAGGTTTTTATCTTCCTCCCCCCAGATAATGCTCACATCAGGGACCTTGAATTGGGAAAAATCGCTACTTTGCTTCAGGGCCCCAGTCTTAGACTCCCGCTTGGGGCAGGTAGTAAAGACACTGGGAAAAAAGTTGAACTGGGCATCTTCCTGCATCAAAAGGGTGGTCTTGTCTCGAACATTGTCCTGGAAGGACTCATATCGAATTTTCAGGGAGCAGACATCACTTCCCAGTGTTGACTCATCATCATCAAACATGTAGTTATCCACATCTTCTTCAGAGAACAGGTTGACAGATAGCTCATTCTTGGAACAGAGGTCAAGTAGTTCGATCTTACTCTCACTAATGAAAGTCTCAAAGTAACCCCAATCCTGATTGGAATTTGCCAGCAAAGCCTCTTCTGTATTGCACTTATCTAACAGTAATGCCTCATAATAACTTTTCTGACCTGGGTCCTCCAAGTCAATGTCAGGTTTCTCAGCTTCTCGTCTATCTCCTGCCCTTGATTTGTGCAAGGGGAAGCCTAGGAGCTGATCTGAGAGAAGCTGTTCTCCATATTTCATGTTTTCTCCAGCATTAATACACTGAATCCCTATATCAGAGACTGCACAGGTTTCATAATCCCTGTTTAGATCACTGACTTTTAGACTGATCCCTGGCTCAGGATCTACTGAATCCTTGGATTCCATGAAGCAGCCCAAGCAAGTCCGGCTTGGCTGCATGAGGCAGTCCCCATTCAGAGCTGACATGCCTGCAGGCTCCATTATGGCAAATGGAGCTTTCTCACACTCATTGGGCAATGACCATGTGTTCAGGCCCTTTGCAACACCAGATGTAAGGGAGATGGCATTCACAGAAGCACTATTAGCAGCATGCTCAGGTGCTTCAATCAGGCCCAAAGGAGAGGGAGGGCTCTGCATACAGGGCTTCTTAGAGGGCAGAGGCAGGAGACCTCTGGGGTACATCAGGTTCTCTTTTTGAGCCACTGGTATAGACTGGATTGGTGCAGCAGCTTCTAGAGCTGCAAATGACTTCATTGCCACATCCTGGTCCTCTGAATCTAGAGAAAAGGGGGAAAATGACAGAAATAAAGTTAAAGATCTTAGACCAGACTCATTAACTCTTCCCCTTGATCAGTTTCTGGTACTTGATCTTAATGTATAAAAGGTAAGCTTCAGCTTCTCTAACTTTAGAACTAGAAACTACAAAGTTAAAGAATGACCCTGATTTTGTACTGAACATTTATGAGAGTGAAAAGTAATTACTTCTTTACATTCAGCTTTTTCTTCAGACACACACAACACTCTCCTCAGAAATGAGGGGAAAATGGATTGCTTGATCAACTGGAAAGTCAAAGCTTTCAGGGTGGGAAAATGCTCAGATGGTATATATTCATGATTTTTAAATTCTCTAAGGCATATTCCTATCCTTCAGACTTACCTCTGTTTTGGAAGCTTCTACGGAATCTAGACATTTCAAACTTCACATCAAAGCAGATTTCTAATTCACTACAAATTTAGGGGAACCTAAGTATTCATTTGATAGAGATGATTTCAGAGAGCAAAGGGGTTGGATTAGATACCTCCTTGAGACGCTTCTAGTCTAGTTACAGATTTGGTGGGATAAAGTTTAGGATTAACACCTATCTCAGAGGTATCCTAGACTTAACTTGCCCCTGCTCTGTGGATACTGAAAATCTATAGCAATAACAAAGTACTATTGGGAGAGCTAATGCATACTATAATTAAATTCCCTTACCATTTTCCTTGACCCCATTAATCATAGTGTTTTCTCCGTTGGTTGAGGCAACAATAGCCTTATCTTGTTGGTTATCCATGAATGGGACCTCTTATTGTTTCATTCCAAGTCCAAATGCTGTCCAACCTGCACATTTCAAATACATAATAATATCAGTCACTAAATTTTTTCTCTGTTTTAAGGTTATTTCAGCTAGAGAGGTCTTAAAAGCTTTACTGGAATTTACCTGTTTCCAGACTGGCTTCATAGGCACTATTGTTTTGTTTCATAGCTTATACATACCATATAAGTCAGTTTGGAAATTCACACTTCATTCATACATTCTAGACCCTTCTATCCCCTCTTGGCTACCATACTATTAAAACAGAAGTCTGAGGAAGCAGGCAAACTTACATCTTCTTTCAGATAGTAACACATTTAACCACTTCCAACCCCTAGCCAAAACAAGGCTACAAAAATGTTTCCACAGATTACTGACCTATACTTATATCCCCTTTCAAGTAATGAAATAAAGAACAGCTGCTTCAGACAAATATTACTAGCAAAAATTAATGTATCATGAAATATATACAGGAGCAATGCACTTAATTATCAAGAATTATCTAATCTTGTCAGATACAACAAGAATACTGGAACAAGTATACTCCAACAAGAATCATGGAACATATAAGTGCCACTGTAACTTTACTCTGGGATGCTGTTCTCCTGAGAACATAAATTTCTCCTCAGAAAAAATCTGACCAAGCACCCAGGATTCATTGCTCTGAATTAAATGCAAAAAAAAGTGTTGAGAATAGAGATAATATGCTTTGGCAAAAGAAGAGGTGGAGACTGGTATGGGAGTTTGATAAGTTGGGAAGGGGAGAGGAAGGGAGCACTAGGTGCTAGGCTGGATACAGTTACAGAAGTTCTCTCATTTTGTACTTATAATCACCTTGTAATTTTGGCTCTACTAGGTTCTTATTTGTTTTCTTTTTCTGGGCCATGCCACACAGCTTCTGGGATCTCAGTTTCCCCACTAGGGATTGAATCTGGACCATGGCAGTGAAAGCACTGAATCCTAAGCTCTAGACCACCAGGGAGGTCCCTTATTCCCTTAATTTTTTTCAAAAGGGCAAACTGAGTATCATAGATACTGGCTTAGATACTAATAGAGATACTATCATAGATATTAACAATGATTATCAATTATTTGGGCCTTTTTTCCCCCTACAGAATCAGAAGGCTAAACCCCGAGCAGAAAATCCTTTAGTCCGTTCCTATGACTTTTTAGATCTCAGCTCTAAATGACACAACTTAAGGCCATGTATTTTCGCACATTTTAATTTATACCTTGGCTGTTTATAAAAAAAGATTTGGGAGAAGGATTATAATTTTTTATGCCTGCAATACAAACATCTCTGCACTTGTTTAACTCTTCCCTGTTGATCAGCATTTTAGGATAACAAATTTTATGGGGTGATTAAAATCTATTTTGAGCTGAAATTGATTAGCACGTTTGGAATAATGTACAAGCTGCTTTGCTGATCATGGTAAATCATGCAGTGTAATGGCACTGATATAACATTAGCATGGAGACAGGTATTTTGAAGCAAGAAAATGATCAGTTAAAGTGGAAAAGCAACCTCTCCTACTTGACCTTCCCTCAGTTGGGTCTGAAGAAGGCTCACAGATCTTGTCCTAGTAGATTGCTATGCTCTTCCCCAAAGGCCTTTAGGGCTCAGGTCTCAGAGTCTAGATGACCCATGCCTATGATTGTGTTGGGAGCTGTCCTTGGCCTTTCCCAACTGGGAAAAAATAAGGCAAGAAAGTAATTCATGTTTCTGCCTATGGATCTGGGACAATATAGCCTTTCGGATGAGTAGTGCTAATCTCTGGGATACCAGTTTAAATTAATTCAACAAATTTACTATGTACTACCTATGGTCATGGTGGTGTACCAGAAACTGCAGTGGAAAAGGTAGTTTACTGAGACCAGATCCTTGCTCTCAAGGTGCTCAGAATTTATTGGAGAAAACAAGTCATAGACAAATACTAATAAATATATTTTATTCACTGAAATAGAGGGAAAAAGTTTCTATAGGAGTTCAAAATAGAGAGAAATTATTCCACTTCTAGAAAGGAGGTAAACCAGTGAAGGATTCACTAATAGCAGCATTTGATTTGGACCTTGAAGGATGCTGTTCCACGGAGTAGGAATGGGGAATAATAGAGGAGAGAAAGGCATTCTAGGCTTCAGGAACTTCATGAGTTGCCATGAGTCTCTCCCTACTCCAGTCAGCCTAAACAACTGCAACAGAATCATAGGCCTGACACTTTCCTTGCATATAACACCCTTTTCCTTATTTTTTCCATTGTTCTTTTTTTAAAAATTAATGTATTTTAAATGAAACAAAGATGAATATTTTTATAATAAAAGGTACAATTCACCAAGAAGATAGACATCATAAATCATTAACAGCAAAGAAACCTTAACAACAAAGAAAGATACAAAAGCAAAAATCAGAAGAAAAAAAAGTGAAAAGAAAAAAACATATAATCATAGTGAGACATATTAACATTGCTCAGAGACTATTTTACCAAGTGCAGAAAAAACAAGAATAGAAGCATCTTGAATGATGTCATTAATAATCTAAATATACTAGATTTACATTTAATTAATTTATATTAATCATATACTACACAAATATATTCAAAATTTTGTTATTTCATAAGTTGTTATTAGATGTCCATAGGACATTTAGAAAAACTGGTAAAAAGATAAACATGACTAAATTTCAAAAAATATAATTCTTTTTTATGTGTGATTCAGTTTTATATATAAGCACATATATTATTTTTGAAATTATTTTCTGTTATAGGTTATTATAAGACATTGACTATGGTTCCCTGTGCTATATAGTAAACCTCTGTTGCTTGTTGCATATCTATTTTTAAAAAATTAGGAGATTCCTTAAAAAACTGGAAATAGAACTGCCTTATGATCCAGCAATCCCACTGCTGGGCATACACACTGAGGAAACCAGAAGGGAAAGAGACACGTGTACCCCAATGTTCATCGCAGCACTGTTTATAATAGCCAAGACATGGAAGCAACCTAGATGCCCATCAGCAGATGAATGGATAAGAAAGCTATGGTACATATACACGATGGAGTATTACTCAGCCATTAAAAAGAATACATTTGAATCAGTTCTAATGAGGTGGATGAAACTGGAGCCTATTATACAGAGTGAAGTAAGCCAGAAGGAAAAACATAAATACAGTATACTAACGCATATATATGGAATTTAGAAAGATGGTAACAATAACCCGATGTATGCGAGACAGCAAAAAGAGACACTGATGTATAGAACAGTCTTATGGACTCTGTGGGAGAGGGAGAGGGTGGGAAGATTCGGGAGAATGGCAATGAAACATGTAAAATATCATGTAGGAAACGAGATGCCAGTCCAGGTTCAATGCACGATGCTGGATGCTTGGGGCTGGTGCACTGGGACGGCCCTGAGGGATGGTATGGGGAGGGAGGAGGGAGGAGGGTTTGGGATGGGGAACACATGTATACCTGTGGCGGATTCATTTTGATATTTGGCAAAACTAATACAATTATGTAAAGTTTAAAAATAAAATAAAATTAAAAAAAATAATAAAATAAATAAATAAAAAAGAAAGTTAAAAAAAAATTAGAAATATAGCATTCTATTTATACTAAGTCAAATAAGTGGAATCAAAATGTCATAATTTTTTAGGCAAAAATTCATAAGTTTACATATATATTCATAAGTTATACATATATATATATGTATACAAAAGCCTTTCTACTATGATTGATAAAGGCTTGAGAAAGCACATCAAAGAAAAAAAGAAGAGATGGAGAAATTGGAAAACATAAACTAAATGAAATGGGAGCACTGACTATGAAATATAAAAATGAAACAAACTAGATAAAGGTAAAAGATCCTCATATACTCCAGTTGTTTTTAAACATGGCTGCTCCATAGAAACATATCTGGAGCTCTGGTAAAAAAAAAAATACCTGGGCATTTGTATTTTTCAAAAAATTCCAAGATAATTCTGATATGCATCTGGATTTTAAACAGTGATTACAGATGTTTCTATTAAGTGTTTGTTTTGGTGATATAGAATTCTATAATTTTTCTGTTGATCAATCATGATACAATGGTATTAAGTGAGTAATACTTACATAATCACAATAGTAAAAGATATTTATCAGTTTTCACAATCAATAGTCAGACAAAAAATAAAAGATGATTACAATTACAAGCCATAATGGGAACATGATTAACCTAACAATATAAAATAATTACACACAATTTGGGGGGTCAAGCAGAGTAATGTAGTAAGTGGAAGTGCGTACATGCACATGTTTTCATCTGCTCAGTCAATCTATGTCTTTTGGTTGGTGCATTTAATACATTTACAGTTAAGGTAATAATCGATATGTATGATCCTATTCCCCTGGAGAAGGGAATGGCAACCCACTCCAGTATTCTTGCCTGGAGAATTCCACGGACAGAGGAGCTGGGCAGGCTAAAGTCCATTGGGGTAGCAAAGACTCAGATATGACTGAGTGACTAACACTTTCACTTTCACTTTCATGATCCTATTAACATTGTTTTGGGTTTATTTTCTGTAGGTAGGGCTTTTCCTTCTCGTGTTTTCTGCCTAGAGAAGTTCCTTTAGCACTTGTTGTAAAGCTGGTTGGGTAGTGCTGAATTCTCTTAACTTTTGCTTGTCTGGAAAGCTTTTTATTTCTCCATCAAATCTGAAGGAGAGTCTTCCTGGGTAGAATATTCTTGGTTGTAGGTTCTTCCCTTTCATTACTTTAAATATATCATGCCATCCCCTCCTGGATTGTAGAGTTTCTGTTGAGAAATCAACTGATAGCCTGATGGGAGTTCCCTTGTATATTGTCATTTTCCCCTTGTTGCTTTTAATACTTTATCTCTGTCTTTAATTTTTGTCAATTTGATTGTGTCTTTGTGTGTTCCTCCTTGGGTTTATCCTGCCTGGGACTATCTGTGCTTCCTGGACTTGGTTGGTTATTTCCTTTCCCATGTTAGGGAAGTTTCAGCTATGACCTCTTCAAGTATTTTCTCAGGTCCTTTCTCTCTCTCTTCTCCTTCTGGGTCCCAAATAATGTGAATGTTGGTGTGTTTAATGTTGTCCCAGAGGTCTCTTAGGCTCTCTTCATTTCTTTTCATACTTTTTTCTATGTTCTGTTCTGTGGCAGTTATTTCCAACATTTCTGTCCTCCAGGTCATTTATCCGTACTTCTGCTTCAGTTATTCTGCTATGGATTCCTTCTAGTGTATTATTCATTTATTTGTTTGTTATTTAGTTCTTCTAGGTCTTTGGTAAACATTTCTTGTATCTTCTCAATCTTTGCCTCCATTCTTTTTCTGAGATCCTGAATCATCTTCACTATCATTATCTTGAATTCTTTTTCTGGAAGGTTGCCTATCTCCACTTCTTTAGTTGTTTTTCTGGGGTTTATCTTGTCCCTTCCTCTGGGACATAATTTTCTGCTTTTTCATGCAGATTAACGTTCTGTAATGTGCCTTTGTTTTAGTCGCTGCTGGATTTTGGTTCTTCTTGCTTCTTCTGCCTGCCCTCTGATGGAGGAGGCTAAAATGCTTGTGTAAGCTTCTTGATGGGAGGGACTACTGGTGGGAAAAACTGGGTCTTGCTCTGGTGGGTAGGGCCCTGCTCAGTTCAGTTCAGTTCAGTCACTCAGTCATGTCCAACTCTTTGTAACCCCATGGACTGCAGCATGCCAGGCTCCTCTGTTCATCACCAACTCCTGGAGCTTACTCAAACTCATGTCCATCAAATCGGTGATGCCTTTCAACCACCTCATCCTCTGTTGTCCCCTTCTCCTCCTGCCTTCAATCTTTCCCAGCAACAGGGTCTTTTCCAATGAGTCAGTTCTTCGCATCAGATGGCCAAAGTGCTGGAGTTTCAGCTTCAGCATCAGTCCCTCCAATGAACACCCAGGACTGATCTCCTTTAGGATGGGCTGGTTGGATCTCCTTGCAGTCCAAGGGACTCTCAAGAGTCTTCTCCAATACCACAGTTCAAAATCATTAATATTTTGGTGCTCAGCTTTCTTTATAGTCCAACTCTCACATCCATACATTACTACTGGAAAAACCATAGTTTTGAATAGATGGACTTTTGTTGGCAAAGTAATGTCTCTGCTTTTTAATATGCTATCTAGGTTGGTCATAGCTTTTTTCCAAGGAGCAAGCGTCTTTTAATTTCATGACTGCAGTCACCATATGCAGTGATTTTGGAACCCCCAAAATAAAGTTTGTCACTGTTTCCATCATTTCCCCATTTATTTGTCATGAAGTGATGGGACTGGATGCCATGATCTTAATTTTCTGAATGGTGAGTTTTAAGCCGACATTTTCACTCTCCTCTTTCACTTTCATCAAGAGGCTCTTCAGTTCTTCTTCACTTTCTGCCATAAGGGTGATGTCACCTGCATATTTGAGATTATTGATATTTCTCCCAGAAATCTTGATGCCAGCTTGTGCTTCATCCAGCCTGACATTTTGTATGATGTCCTCTGCATATAAGTTAAATAAGCAGGGTGACATTATACAGCATTGACCTACTCCTTTCCCGATTTGGAACGAGTATGTTGTTCCATGTACAGTTCTAGTTGCTTCTTTACCTGCATACAGCTTTCCCAGGAGGCAGGTCAGGTGGTCTGGTATTCCCATCTTTTTAAGAATTTTCCATAGTTTGTTGTGATCCACACAATCAAAGGCTTTGGCATAGTCAGTAAAGCAGAAATAGATGTTTTTCTGGAATTCTAGTGCTTTTTTGATGATCCAGTGTATGTTGGCAATTTTATCTCTGGTTCCTCTGCCTTTTATAAATCCAGCTTGAACATCTGGAAGTTCACAGTTCACATACTGTTGAAGTCTGTCTTGGAGAATTTGGAGCATTACTTTACTAGCGTGTGAGATGAGTGCAATTGTGTGGTAGTTTGAGCATTCTTTGGCATTGCCTTTCTTTGGGATTGGAATGAAAATGGACTTTTTTCAGTCCTGTGGCCACTGCTGAGTTTTCCAAATTTGCTGGCATATTGAGTGCAGCACTTTGACAGCATCATCTTTTAGGATTTGAAATAGCTCAACTGGAATTCCATCACCTCCACTAGCTTTGTTCGTAGTGATGTTTCCTAAGGCCCACTTGACTTCACATTCCAGGATGTCTGGCTCTAGTTGAGTGATTACACCATCATTGTTATCTGGATCTTTAAGATCTTTTTTGTATAGTTCTTCTGTGTATTATTGCCACTTCTTCTTAATATCTTGTGCTTTTGTTAGGTCTGTACCATTTCTGTCCTTAATTGTGGCCATCTTTGCATGAAATGTTCTCTTGGTATCTCTAATTTTCTTGAAGAGATCTCTAGTCTTTCCCATTCTGTTGTTTTCCTCTGTTTCTTTGCATTGATTGCTGAGGAAGGCTTATTATCTCCCCTTTCTATTCTTTGGAACTCTGCATTCAAATGGGCATATCTTTCCTTTTCTCCTTTGCCTTTAGCTTCTCTTCTTTTCACAGCTATTTGTAAGGCCTCCTCAGACAGCCATTTTGCCTTTTGGCATTTCTTTTTCTTGGGGATGGTCTTGATCACTGCCTCCTGTACAATGTCATGAACCTCTGTCCATAGTTCTTTAGGCACACTGTCTATCAGATCTAATCCCTTGAATCTGTTTGTCACTTCCACTGTATAATTGTAAGGGATTTGATTTAAGTCATACCTGAATGGTCATGTGGTTTTCCCTACTTTCTTCAATTTCAGTCTGAATTTGGCAATAAGGAATTGATGATCTGAGTCACAGTCAGTTCCCAGTCTTGTTTTTGCTGACTGTATAGAGCTTCTCCATCTTTGGCTGCAAAGAATATAATCAATCTGATTTTGGTATTGACCATCTGGTGATGTACATGTGTAGAGTCTTCTCTTGTGTTGTCTTCTCTTGTCTATGTGCTCTATGGTTGGGTCAGTGGTGACCTCCAAGAAGGTTTACCCCAAAGGGGATCTTTCCAGACAGTTACTGCGAGTCCTGCCCAATCCCTGTGGTGAGCCCCTGCCAACCCATGCCTCCACAGGAGACCCTCTAACACTAGCAGGTAGTTCTGGTTTGGTTTCAGTGGATTCACTGTTCTTTTCCTCTGAGTCTTGGTGTGTGCAAGGATTTATTTGTGCCCTCCAAGACTGGAGTCTCTGTTTCCCCCTGTCCTGTGGAAGTCTTATAATCAAATTCCCCTGGCCTTCAAGGTCAGATTCTCTGGGGATTCCCAGTCCATTTGTTGGGTCTCCAGGGTGGGGAGCCTGATGTAGGGCTCTGAACCTTCACAACAGTGGGAGAACTTTTTTGGTATTATTGTTCTCCAGTTTGTGGATGACCCACCCAGTGGGTATGGGATTTGATTTTATTGTAATTGTGCCCCTCCTACCTTCTTTCTGCAGCTTCGTCTTTGTCTTTGGATGTGGCGTATCTTTTTTTTCTTTTTTTTTTGGTAGGTTCAAGCAGTCTCCTGCTGGTGGTTGTTCAACAGCTAGTTGTGATTTTGGTGCTCTTGCAGGAGGAGATGAGTGCACATCCTTTTACTCCACCATCTTGAACTGGAAGCCTCTTTTTAAATTATTAATTAATGTATTTTAATTGGAAGATAATTACTTTAAAAGATTGTGATGGTTTTTTTTTTTTTGCCATACATCAACATTAATTGGCCATAGGTATACATGTATACCCGCGCCCTGAAGCCCCCTCCCACCCCCCTCCCCACCCTATCCCTCTAGGTTTTCCCAGAGTACCAATGCCCTGCTTCATGCCCCGAACTTGCACTGGTCATCTATTTCACATATGGTACTGTACATGTTTCAAAGCTCTTCTTTAAAATCATTCCACCCTTGTCTTCTCCCACTGATTCCAAAAGTCTGTTATTTATATCTGTGTTTCCCTTGCTGCCTGCATGTAGGATCACTGGCACCAGATTTCTAAATTTCATATATACATGTTAATATATATTTGTCTTTCTCTTTCTGACTTACTTCACTCTGTATAATAGGTTCCATCTCATTAGAACTGACTCAAACTCATTTCTTTTTATAGCTGAGCAATATTCCATTGTGTATATGTACCACAACTTCCTTATCCATTCATCTGACGATGTACATCTAAGTTGCTTCCATATCCTCAGTTCAGTTCAGTTCAGTTCAGTCGCTCAGTAGTGTCTGACTCTTTGCAACCCCATGAACTCCAGCATGCCAGGCCTTCCTGACCATCATAAACTTCCAGAGTCCACCCAAACCCATGTCCATTGTGTCGGTTATGCCATCCAACCATCTCATCCTCTGTCGTCCCCTTCTCCTCCTGCCCTCAATCTTTCCCAGCATCAGGGTCTTTTCAAATGAATTAGCTCTCCTCATCAGGTGGCCAAAATATTGGAGTTTCAGCTTCAGCATCAGTCCCTCCAATGAACACCCAGGACTGATCTCCTTTAGGATGGACTGGCTGGATCTCCTTGCAGTCCAAGGGACTCTCAAGAGTCTTCTCAACACCACAGTTCAAAAGCATCAATTCTTCGGTGCTCAGCTTTCTTTATAGTCCAACTCTCACATCCATACATGACTACTGGAAAAACCATAGCCTTGACTAGACGGACCTTTGTTGGCAAAGTAATGTCTCTGCTTTTTAATATGCTATCTACGTTGGTCATAACTTTCCTTCCAAGGAGTAAGCGTCTTTTAATTTTATGGCTGCAATCACCATCTGCAGTTATTTTGGAGCCCCCCAAAATAAAGTCAGCCACTGTTTCCCCATCTATTTGCCATGAAGAGATGGGACCAGATGCTATGATCTTAGTTTTCTGAATGTTGAGCTTTAAGGCAACTTTTTCACTCTCTTCTTTCACTTTCATCAAGAGGCTCTTTAGTGCTTCCTCACCTTCTGCCATGAGGGTGGTGTCATCTGCATATCTGAGGTTATTGATATTTCTCCCGGCAATCTTGATTCCAGCTTGTGCTTCTTCCAGCCCAGCGTTTCTCATGATGTACTCTGCATATAAGTTAAATAAGCAGGGTGACAATGTACAGCCTTGACGTACTCTTTTTCCTATTTGGAACCAGTCCATTGTTCCATGTCCAGTTCTAACTGTTGCTTCCTGACCTGCATACAGGTTTCTCAAGAGGCTGGTCAGGTGGTCTGGTATTCCCGTTTCTTTCAGAATTGTCCATAGTTTATTGTGATCTACACAGCCAAAGGTTTTGGCATAGTCAATAAAGCAGAAATAGATGTTTTTCTGGAACTCTCTTGCTTTTTCCATGATCCAGCAGATGTTGGCAATTTGATCTCTGGTTCCTCTGCCTTTTCTAAAACCAGCTTGAACATTTGGAAGTTCATGTTTCACGTTTTGCTGAAGCCAGGCTTGGAGAATTTTGAGCATTCCTTTACTAGCGTGTGAGATGAGTGCAATTGTGTGGTAGTTTGAGCATTCTTTGGCATTGCCTTTCTTTGGCATTGGAATGAAAACGGACCTTTTCCAGTCCTGTGGCCACTGCTGAGTTTTCCAAATTTGCTGACATATTGAGTGCAGCACTTTCACAGCATCATCTTTTAGGATTTGAAATAGCTCAGCTGGAATTCCATCACCTCCACTAGCTTTGTTTGAAGCTTTGATGCTTCCTAAGGCCCACCTGACTTCACATTCCAGGATGTCCGGCTCTAGGTGATGTGAGTGATCACACTTTCGTTATTATCTGGGTCATGAAGATCTTTTTTGTACAGTTCTTCTGTGTATTCCTGCCACCTCTTCATAATATCTTCTGCTTCTGTTAGGTCCATACCATTTCTGTCCTTTATTGAGCCCATCTTTGCATGAAATGTTCCCTTGGTATCTCTAATTTTCTTGAAGAGATCTCTAGTCTTTCCCATTCTATTGTTTTCCTCTATTTCTTTGCATTGATCACTGAGGAAGGCTTTCTTATCTCTCCTTGCTATTCTTTGGAACTCTGCATTCAGATGCTTATATCTTTCCTTTTCTCCTTTGCTTTTCGACTCTCTTCTTTTCACAGCTATTTGTAAGGCCTCCTCAGACAGCCATTTTGCTTTTTTGCATTTCTTTTTCTTGGGGATGGTCTTGCTCCCTGTCTCCTGTACAATGTTACAAAACTCCATCCATAGTTCATCAGGCACTCTGTCTGTCGGATCTAGTCCCTTAAATCTATTTGTCACTTCCACTGTATAATCATAAGGGATTTGATTTAGGTCATACATGAATGGTCTAGTGGTTTCCCCCACTTTCTTCAATTTAAGTCTGAATTTGGCTTCCATGTCCTAGCTAACGTACATAGTGCCACAATGAACATTGGGGTACATGTGTCTCTTTCAATTCTGATTTCTTCAGCATATAGTCCCAGCAATGGGACTGCTGGGTCATATGGCAGGTCTATTCCCAGTTTTTTAAAGTAATATCCACACTGTTCTCCATAATGGTGTACCAGTTTGCATTTCCACCAACAGTGTAAGAAGGTCCCCTTTTCTCCACACCCTCTCCAGCGTCTATTGTTTGCAGATTTTTTGATGATGGCCATTCTGACCATTGAGAATACCCTTTTCAATCAGTACTCACTTTCATTCTCTTCACCTCTACCATATACTCCAAAATATTTTTACTTATATTCTAGACCACTTTTTGCTTCCAGGTATCTTGCTTGATATTCTCTGTGCCTGGAACATCTCTCCCTATTCTTTCTCCTTCCTCTATTCTTCCCCTCCTCCCTTTCCAGCTTTTGTTTCATTTCCCTCTCCTATTCCCCACTCAAAATTTCCTGACACTTTCCTTGATTCTCCATACCACAAACAAAATTAATTTTTTCCCTTCTCTCTGTTCCCAAAGAACTTTGCTCTTCTCCGTGTTTATCATCTTTTATAAACATTACTTCTTTATATCTGATACCCTCAAAAGACTATGCACCCTTCATCTCCATAGGGCTTAGCTCAAATAGTGTTTAGAATATGGTATATACTCTGTCAAAGTTGACTAGAAGATGATGTTGAATGATAGAAAATGATGGGGGAGAATTTGGGGAATAGTAGTGTTTTTTTTTTTTTAAACATCAGGTACATATAAGGAGCTATGGTTGAAAAGATGAGGACTATACTGTGGAGGCCAAAAATCTTAAAGAAAACACTGAAGGGTTTTGAGCAGAGAAATACTATTATTAGAACATTAGGACCAGTGAGAGAGGGAGAATCAGAGGTAAGAAAATATGTTCAGGAGACAATGTTCAAGGGTGAGCGGTCAAGAAGATTAGAATTAGGGCAGAGGAAATAAAAATGGAAAGATTTTAGATTTGAGTAAATTGCAGAGGTATGCTGTAGAGTTTGGAAAATGATTTAGATGTGGCAGGTGAGGGAGCAGGAGTTGGCATATGGAGAGTAGAGAGGTCAAAGAATTAATTTATTGTTGTTTAGTCACTAAGTTTGGAGAAGGAAATGGCAACCCACTCCAGTGTTCTTGCCTGGAGAATCCCAGGGATGGTGGAGCCTGATGGGTTGCCATCTCTGGGGTCGCGCAGAGACGGACATGACTGAAGCAACTTAGCAGCAGCAGCAGCAGTCACTAAGTTATGTCTGACTCTTTGCAATCTTATAGACTGTAACCTGCCAGGCTCCTCTGTTCATGGGGTTCTCTAGGCAAGAATACTGGAGTGGGTTGCCATGCCCTCCTCCAGGGGGTCTTCCTGGACCAGGGATTGAACCTGCATCTCTTGTATAGGCAGGCAGATTCTTTACCACTGAGCCACCAGGGAAGATCTCAAAGAGTTATTAATGATTGTAAAAGGAGCATTAGGGGTGGTTGGATTCCAGACCAGAGTAACCTCAGAAACACAAGTGCCAGGATGTTTATGAGAATAAAGCAAGATGAGTAATAAGCCTGATCATCAGGTCAAACATCTATAATGAAGCTGAAAAAGGTCTTAGCTGGAAAGGAGGCAACTGACCAGCAAGCTGATATGGATGGAGAAACTACGGGTTTGGTTAGGAACTGAAATGGATCAATGAAATGAGACTTGTAGTAAACAGGTCCACAGAAGTTCTCCAGGTTAGCCTAGCCAAGATCTATCTAGTCTAAATCTTCCCAGTTCAACTCCAGTCAGCTGACAGATGACAGAATCAGCATTAGTACAGAGAGTACACAGTTATCCATAATGCTACTTGACTAATTCAACTTTTTAACATCTACCAGGATTTCAAGATACTAGGTTAGATATATGGAAATGTGATGCTTTTAAGAAAACATGCTTAAATGAAGAATCATACAAGTTTTTTAAATATTAAGGATAAGAAAGACATCAAAAAAAGATTACCACAGTAAAACACTAAAAAATTCTATATACCTCAGAAGTATGGTATAATTCTATGTTGTCTTTCATGATTAATAGTCCAAAATTCAAAAGATATGCACAAAAACTCATATAAGAACTGATATCATAGGATGGATGAAATACAACCACTAACTAGCTGGGTAACAAAGCTATGCATGTTCCATCTGCTTTGATTTTTGGCAGACATAAATCTAAGACATGAGTCTTTGCTGTTAGGTTCCTGGGCAGCAACTATAGTGGCTGCATTTTGGCATAGCTCAGTGTTTAAATATTTGGATCTCCATTCCTCTTATTTTTCCCTCCCTCACTATTATCTGCACCATCCTTTCTGATATCATTGTAAAGAAATTCCCAGGAAGAACAAGTTCATAGGATCATAAATCAATGAGAAAGTATGTGAAAATGCATTGTCCATGTTAAAGCACTACACAGATGCTAGAAAACCTTATATGCAATAAGATGTGAATTAGAAGTGGACAGAAACAAGCAGAGGCATTCATAGGCTCAAGTTGGGAATGGCCAGCCTCCCCACTAGACTTATAAACTTTATTATTTTATTTTTAATTCTTAAAAAAATTTTAATGGGACTTCCCTGGTTGTTCAGTAGTTGGGGATGAACCTGCCAATTCAGGGGACACAGGCTCAATCCCTGGTCCAGGAAGATTCCACATGCTATGGGGCAGCTAAGCCCATGTGCCACAACTACTGAGCCTGCGCACCCTAGAGCCCATACTCTGCAACAAGAGAAGCTATCTCAGTGAGAAGCCCATGCACTTGGGTATCCAAGTGTAGCCCCCGCTTGCCCCAACTGGAGAAAGCCCACGTGCAGCAACAAAGACCCAGCACAGCCAAAAATAAATAAATAAATACATATTTAAAAATTTATATTGGAGTACTGTTTATTTACAGTGTGTGCTAGTTTCAGGTGTACAGCAAAGTGAATTAGTTATATACATATATACTTATATCCACTCTTTTTTAGGTTCTTTTCCCATTACAGAGTATTGAGTAGAGTTCCTTTGAGTTGAGTTCCCTGTGCTATACAGTAGGTTAGTTATCTGTTTTATATATAGTAGTATGTACATTTGAATCCCCAAATCCTAATTTATCCCTCCCCTCATTTCCGCTTTGTAAACTGTAAGGTTGTTTTCTATGTCTGTGAATCGTTTTCTGTTTTGTAAATAAGTTCAATTGTATCATTTTTAGATTCCATATATAAGCAATATCATATGATATTTATCTTTCTCTGCTTGACTTACTTCACTCAGTATGACAATCTCTAGGTCCATTCATGTTGCTGCAAAGGACATTATTTCATTCCTTTTAATGGTTGAGTAATATTCCATTGTATATATGTACCACACCTTTATCCATTCCTCTATCAATGGACATTTAGGTTGCTTCCATGTGTTGGCTATTGTAAATAGTGCTGCAGTGAACATTGGGGTGCATATATCCTTTCAGACTATGGTTTTCTCTAGATATATTCCTAGGAATGGGATTACTGGATCATATGATAACTGTATTTTTAGTTTTTAAAGAACATTCATACTGTTCTCCATAGTGGTTTTATCAATTTACATTCCCACCAACAGCGTAGGAGGGTCCCCTTCTCTCCATACCCTCTCCAGCATTTATTGTTTTTAGACTTTTTGCTGATGGCCATTCTGAGCAGTGTGAGGTGATACCTCACTGTAGTTTTGATTTGCATTTCTCTATTAGTGATGTTGAGCATCTCTTCATGTGCTTTTTGGCCATCTGTATTTCTTCTTAGGAGAAATGTCTATTTAGATCTTCTGCCCATTTTTTGACTGATTTGTTTGCTTTTTTTATATTGAGTTGCATGAGCTGTTTTTATACTTTGGAGATTAATCCCTTGTCAGGTACTTCATTTGCCAATGTTTTTTCCCACTCTGTGGGTCATCTGTTCATTTTGTTTATTGTTTCCTTTGCTCTCCAGAAGCTTGTAAGTTTGATTAGGTCCCATTTGTTTACTTTGGTTTTATTTTCATTACTCTAGGAAGTGGATCAAAAAGATATATTGCTGTATTTATGTCAGAGTGTTTTGCCCACATTTTTGTCTAAGAATTTTATAGTATCCAGCCTTACATTGAGCTTTTTAATTCATTTTGAGTTGATTTTTGTGTATGATTTTAGACAGTGATCTAATTTCATTCTTTTACATGTAGCTCTCCAGTTTTTACAGTACCACTTATTGACGATATTGTCTCTTCTCCATTGTATATTTTTGCCTCCTTTGTCATAGATTAGGTGACCATAGGTGCATGGCTGTATCTCCAGACTTTTTATCCTGTTCCATTGATATATATTTCTCTTTTTGTGCCAGTACCATACTGTTTTGATTACTGTAACTTTGTAGTACAGTCTGAAGTCAGGGAGCCTTATTCCTCCAGCTCTGTTTTTCTTTCTCAAGATTGCTTGGACTATTTGAGGTCCCTTTTGTTTCCATACTAATTGTAAAACTTTTTGTTCTAGTTCTGAGAAAATGCCCTTGGTTATTTGACAGGGATTTCATTGAATCTGTATATTGCTTTGGGTAGTATAGTCATTTTCACAATATCGACTCTCCCAATCCAAGAACATGGTATGTCTGTCCATCTGTTTGTGTCATCTTTTATTCCTTTCATCAGTTATCTTATAGTTTTCTGAATATAGGTCTTTTGCCTCCTTAGGTAGATTTAGTCCCAGGTATTTTATTCTTTTTGATGCAGTGGTAAATGTGATTTTTTTCCCCTTGATTTCTCTTTCTGATTTTTCATTGTTAGTGTATAGGAATACAAGAGATTTCTGTGTGTTTATTTTGTATGCTGCAACTTTACTTAATTCATTCAAGAGTTTTAGTAGTTTTCTAATAGCATCTTTAGGATTTTCTGTGTATAGTATCATATCATCTGCAAACAATGACAGTTTTACTTCTTTTCCCTTTGGGATTCCTCTTATTTATTTTTCTTCTCTGATTGCCACGGTGAGGATTTCCAAAATTACATTGAATGATAGTGGCAAGAGTGGACATCTTTGATTTGTTCCTGATCTTAGAGAAAATGCTCCAGTTTTTCACCATTAAGAATGATGTTTACTGTGGGTTTGTGGTATATGGCTCTTATTACGTTGAGGTAGGTTCCCTCTATGCCCACTTACTGAAGAGTTCTTTAAAAAATCATAAATTGACATTTTCTGCATCTATTGAGATGATCATATGGTTTTTATTCTTCAATATGTTGATGTGGTATACCATACTGATTGATTTGTAGATGTGGAAAAAATCTTGCATTCCTGGGATAACTCCAACTTGATCATGGTGTATGATCCTTTTAATGTGTTTTTGGGTTCAGTCTTCTTATATTTTGTTGAGTATTCTGTGTATATGTTCATCAGTGATACTGGCCTGCAATTCTCTTTTTCTGTGTGATATCTTTGTTTTTGGTATCAGGGTGATGTTGGCCTCATAGAATGAGTTTAGGAGTGTTCCTTCCTCTGCAATTTTTTCAAGAGTTTCAGAAGGGTAGGTGTTAACTCCTCTAAATGTTTGATAGAATTTGCCTGTGAAGCCATCTAATCCTGGACTTTTGTTCATTGAAATATTTTAATCAGTTTCAATTTCAATACTTATGATTGTGAAAGTGAAAGTCCCTCAGTTGTCTCCAACTCTTTATGACCCCATGGACTATATACAGTCCATGGAATTCTCCAGGCCAGAATACTGAAGTGGGTAGATGTTCCCTTCTCCAAGGGATCTTCCCAACTCAGGGATTGAACCCAGGTCTCCTGCATTGCAGGCGGAGTTTTTACCAGCTGATCCAGGGAAGCCAAAGAATACTGGAGTGGGTAGCCTATCCCTTCTCCAGCAGATCTTCCCAACCCAGGAATTGAACTGGGGTCTCCTGCATTATAGGTGGATTCTTTACCAGCTGAGCTACCAGGGAAGCCCCGAAACTTGTGATTGGTCTGTTCGTATTTTCTATTTCTTCCTGGTTCAGTCTTGGAAGGTTGTACCTTTCAAAGAATTTGTCCATTTCTTCTAGTTTGTCCATTTTATTGGCATATAGTTGCTTGTAGTATTCTTTTATGATACTTTGTATTTCTGTGGTGTCTGTTGTAACTGTTTTTTTCATTTATAATTTTATTGATTTAAGTTTTCTACCTTTTGTCTTAATGTGTCTAAGTTTTATTAATTTTGTTTATCTTCACAAAAAAACAGCTTTTAGTTTCATTGATCTTTGCTATTGTTTTCTTCATCTCAATTTTATTTATTTCTGCTCTAATCTTTATGATTTCTTTCCTTCTACTAGCTTTGTTTGTTCTTCTTTCTCCAGTTGTTTTAGGTGTAAGGTTATGTTGTTTATTAAAGGTTTTTTTTGTTTTGTGATGTAAGGCTGTTTTGTTATAAACTTCCCTCTTAGAATTGCTTTTGCTGCATCTCTTAGGCTTTGGACCATTGTGCTTTCATTGTTATTTGTCTCTAGGTACTTTTTTAATGTCCTCTTTGATTTCTTCAATGATCCATTGGGTATTCATTAACATATTGTTTAGCCTCTACATGTTTGTGGTAGTTTTTTTTTTTTTTTTACAGTTTTTTTCCCCTGTAATTTACTTCTACTCTCACAGTATTTTGGTTGGAAAAGATGCTTGATATGATTTTTATTTTCTTAAACTTACTGAGGTTTGTTTTGTGGCCCAAGATGTGATCTATCCTGGAGAATTTTCCATGTGCATGTGAGAAAAAAATATATTCTGCTTCTTTAAGATGGAATGCCCTATAGATATCAGTTATGTCCATCCAGTTTAATGTGTCATTTAAGTCTGTGTTTCTTTATTGATTTTCTGTCTGGATGACCTGTCCATTGATGAAGGTAGGGTGTTAAAGTCCCCTACTGTTATTGTGTTACTGTTGATTTCCCCTTTTATGGCTGTTAGTATGTGCCTTATATGTTGGGGTGTCCTATGTTTGGTGCATATATGTTCACAATTGCTATATCTTCTTCTTGGGTTGATGCCTTGATCATTATGTAGTGTACTTCCTTGCTTCCTGTAACAGTCTTTAATGTCTGTTTTGTTTGATATGAATATTGCTACTCCAGTTTTCTTTTGATTTCCATTTTCATGGGATATCTTTTTCTATTCCCTTACTTTCAGCCTGTATGTGTCCCTAGGTCTGGTGTTGGTCTCTTGTAGACAGTATATACCTGTGTCTTAGTTTTGGATCCATTCAGCCAGTCTACATCTTTTGATTGGAACATTTAACCCATTTACATGTCAGGTAATTATCAATATGTATGCTTCTATGGAATTCCAGTTGAGCTATTTCAAATCCTGAAAGATGATGCTTTGAAAGTGCTGCACTCAATATGCCAGCAAATTTAGAAAACTCAGCAGTGGCCACAGGACTGGAAAAGGTCAGTTTGCATTCCAATGCCAAAGAAAGGCAATGCCAAAGAATGCTCAAACTACCGCACAGTTGCACTCATCTCACACGCTAGTAAAGTAATGCTCAAAATTCTCCAAGCCAGGCTTCAGCAATACATGAACCATGAACTTCCAGATGTTCAAGCTGGTTTTAGAAAAGGCAGAGGAACCAGAGATCAAATTGCCAACAACTGCTGGATCATGGAAAAAGCAAGAGAGTTCCAGAAAAACATCTATTTCTGCTTTATTGACTATGCCAAAGCCTTTGACTGTGTGGATCACAAGAAACTGTGGAAAATTCTTCAAGAGATGGGCATACCAGACCACCTGACCTGCCTCTTGAGAAACCTATATGCAGGTCAGGAGGCAACAGTTAGAACTGGACACGGAACAACAGACTGGTTCCAAATAGGAAAAGGAGTACATCAAGGCTGTATATGGTCACCCTGTTTATTTAACTTATATGCAGAGTACATCATGAGAAATGCTGGGCTGGAAGAAGCACAAGCTGGAATCAAGATTGCCAGGAGAAATATCAATAAGCTCAGATATGCAGATGACACCACCCTTATGGCAGAAAGTGAAGAGGAACTAAAAAGCCTCTTGATGAAAATGAAAGTGGAGAGTGAAAAAGTTGGCTTAAAGCTCAACATTCAGAAAATGAAAATCTGGTCCCATCACTTCATGGGAAATAGATGGGAAACAGTGGAAACAGTGTCAGACTTTATTTTGGGGGACTCCAAAATCACTGCAGATGGTGACTGCAGCCATGAAATTAAAAGACGCTTACTCCTTGGAAGGAAAGTTATGACCAACCTAAACAGCATATTGAAAAGCAGAGACATTACTTTGCCAACAAAGGTCCATCTAGTCAAGGCTGTGGTTTTTCCAGTGGTCATGTATGGATGTGAGAGTTGGACTGTGAAGAAAGCCGAGCGCCAAAAAATTGATGCTTTTGAACTCTGGTGTTGGAGAACACTCTTGAGAGATCCAGCTAGTCCATCCTAAAGATCAGCCCTGGCTATTCTTTGGAAGGAATGATGCTAAACCTGAAACTCCAGTCCTTTGTCCACCTCATGCGAAAAGTTGACTCATTGGAAGAGACTCTGATGCTGGGAGGGATTGGGGGAAGGAGGAAAAGGAGATGACAGAGGATGAGATGGCTGGGTGGCATCACCGACTCGATGGACATGAGTTTGAGTGAACTCCGGGAGTTGGTGATTGACAAGGAGGCCTGGCGTGCTGCGATTCATGGGGTCACAAAGAGTTAGACACGAAGAGCGACTGAACTGAACTGATGGCCATTTTCTTAATTTTTTGGATTTGTTTTTGTTGGTCTTCTTTCTTCCCTTCTTTTGTTCTCTTGTCTATCTGTTTTATAACTATCTTTAGTGTTGTGTTTGGGCTGCATTTTCTTTTTTGTGTGTGTATCTATTTTAGTTTTTTGGTTTGCAGGTTCTATGATGTTTTGATATAGAAGTCTATATATGTACAGGGTTGTTTTAATTTGCTGGTCTCTTAATTTCAAATGCAATGTGCATTTCTTACATTTGTATTCTCCTCTTCTCATGCTTGCTGGTTTTGATATCATATTTATGCACCGATGATTTCCTAATATTATTTTTTCATGTTTGCTTTGACTAATGAGTTTTCCCATTTGTAATTTTCTTGTTTCTATTTGTGGCCTCTTTCTCACTCTGCCTAGAGAAGTTCCTTTAGCATTTGTTGTAAGGCTGGTTTTGTGGTGCTGAATTATCTTAGCTTTTGCTTGTCTGTAAAGCTTTTGATGTCTCCATCAAATCTGAATGACAGCTTTGCTGGGTAGAGTGTTTTGTTTTTTTTTTCAGGTAGAATATTCTTGGTTATAGGTTTTTCCCTTTCATCACTTTAAATATATCATACCACTGTCTTCTGGCCTGCATGGTTTCTGCTGAAAAATCAGCTGATAACCTTATGCGGATTGCTTTGTATATTATATTTGCTTTTCGCTTGTTAGTTTTAATATTTTTCTTTGTATTTCATTTTTGTCAGTTTGATTAATATGTGTCTCAGCATGTTCCTCCTTGGGTTTATCCTGCCTGGAACTCTCAGTGGACTTTCTTGATAACTCAGTTGTTAAAGAATCCACCTGCAATGCAGGAGACCCCTGTTTGATTCCTGGGTTGGGAAGATCTGCTGGAGAAGGAATAGGCTACCCACTCCAGCATTCCTAGGAACTCTCAGTACTTCCTGAGCTTGGGTGGCTGTTTTCTTTCCATGTCAGGGAAATTTTTGGCTATAAAGTCTTCAATTATTTTCTCAGACCCTCTCCCTTTCTGTTCTTCTTCTGGGGTCCCCTATAATATGAATGCTGGTGCATTTAATGTTGTCACAGAGGTCTCTGAAACTGTCTTTTCTTTTCATTCTTTTTTTTCTTTATTGTGTTCCATGGTAGTGATTTCCACCACTCTGCCTTCCAGTTCACTTATTCTTTCTTCTGCCTCAGTTATTCTGCTACTGGTTCCTGCTAGTGTATTTTGTATTTCAGTGATTGTGTTGTTCATCTCTATACCTCTGTTTGCTTGTTCTTTAAATCTTCTATCTCTTTGTTAAGCATTTCTTGTATATTCTCAAACTGTGCCTCCATTCTTTTTCTGAGATTTTGAGTAATCCTTACTATAATTACTCTGAATTTTTTTCCAGGTAGAATTCCTATCTCCTATTCGTCTAGCTGTTCTTGTGGGTTTTTTACCTTGTTCCTTCAACTGTAACGTGTTTCTCTGTTGTCTCATTTTGTCTAACTTTCTGTTCTTGTGGTATCCTTTCTGCAGTCTGCACTCTTGTAGTTTCTCTTGCTTCTGGTGTCTGCCCCCAGTGGGTGAGGTTGGACCAGGAGCTTGTGTAGGCTTCTTGGTTGGAGGGACTGGTGCCTGCCTTCTGATGGGTGAGGCTGAGTCTTTTCCCTTTGGTGGGCAGGGCCACATTAAGAGGTAAGTTTTGAGGTGGCTATGAGCTCAGTATGACTTTAGGCAACCTGTCTTCTAATAGTTGAGACAGTGTTCCTATCTTATTTGTTGTTTGGCCTGAAGCTTTACAGCACTGGAGCCTGTAGGTTCTTGGGTGTGCCTGGGTCTTCTTGCTGAAATGGAGACCTCACACCAATTACTATTTGCTGGGGCCTCTGCTACCAGTGTCTTTGCCCCCACAAGTGAGCTATATCTAACCCTTGCCTTCCCAAGAGATATTCCAAAACCTCTAGTTTGGTGTAGCCCAGGTTCATATGAAGATACTGCTTTGCGCTGGGTCCCAGTGCATGTGAGACCTTGTGGTGCACCCTCCAAGAGTGGAATCTCTGTTTTCCCCAACCCTGTGGAGCTCCTGCACTCACGCCCCACTTGCCTCAAGGCTAAATGCTTTCAGGGTTTTCCCTCTTGATGCCAGACCCTCAGACTTCCTTGGAGGACTATTTTTATGTGGGGACACATGTTCTATGTGTGTTTGATATTTTTTGGTGCAAAAACTGTTTTTTAGATATCTGCCACCACTGTCCTTGGTGTATTCTGATCATTATCCCCTTGATAGGAGGTGTGACTGATGTGGTGACCACAGCCTGCACTGGGTATTGAGCATGGCATCTCTGTTGTGCTGTGGTTGTCACTGCCTGTGTGTGGTAGTGAGTCACACTGAGTCACTGCAGTGTGAGGTAGGTAGGATTGGAGCACTCCCACTGGAAAAGAAGTCACTGAGTATTCCTTCTCTAGAGCTGTTCACCTGTGAGTGTGCTCTGTTGTGTCACCTTTCACCCACTGTGTGAGCTCTCAGATTACAAGGTTGGTGGCACTGCTCTCAGCCTCACTTTAACAGTGTATATGCTGGCAACTGGCCCTGGTGTCTCTCAGGTGTTGTTTTCACCAGGCCACCAGCATTGATCCACTGAATTCAGGTCCCAGGATTGCATTAAGTGTGGAACAGGACCTGCTGTGGGCACTATTGGGCTCACACTCTGGCATGGCCAACCCCCACCTGCACATGCCCATAAAATTCACAGTTGCTAAAGCCAGATTTGTCTTGGCTGTGGGAGCACTCATTGTCCATTCAGATGTTCTGCAGGTGCTGAGTTTACCAAGTCAGTTGCAGGGGTATAAATTTGCAGTTTGTGCAGCCATGAGGTATAAATTTGCAGTTTGTGAAGGTATAAATTTACAGTTTGTGCAGCTTTTTCTTTGGTTGCAAGGTTCTTGGGGTTCAGCTTAATTACTTATTAAGCCCCACTTCTTTCTGTGGGCTACCCACAGGTATCTGCTCCTGAGGCTGCCCTGGAGCATATGAGGAGGGGGTGTGAAGGAGGAGGTGGCCGTCAAGAGCACGAGACCCCATCCGGGCAGGACCCGGTGTAGAGGAGAAGGTGGTGACTGGGGTATAAGAGCCCATCCTTTTGGGGATTGGGCACAAAGGAGGACATGGAAGTTGGGGGTGTGAGAGTCTGCCCCAGCAGGAGTGCTTCTTAATGCCTGGGTATGCAGGGGCTAGCACACAGGGAGAGAGGCTGCAATGGTGGCCCTTCCTTTTGCATGTCACTCAATGGTGCTTCATTTTCACAGTGGTCCAGGCTTCTTTCCCGAGCAATCCTCATTACAGAGCTCCTCACTACTATCCCCTAAGGCTGCCTTCTCATAGCCAACAGTAGTCCCCTCCCCAGGTCTTCTCTCCAAACCCCATTTTCCAGTACCTATTCCCCATCTGCACTGGCAGACACACATGTTAGGCTGGGGAGCACATGGCTGTGGCAGACCACTTGCATAGGTCTCACTCTGTCCAGCCTGCCTCAGACCGGTAGCTGGGCTCTCCTCTGAGCCCCTGAAGCTCCCCTTCTGTTATAGCAATCTCCCCACTGGTGAGGGGGTTTCCCCAGATGCAGAAACCTAGTCTCTTCCTCAGCAACCCCCCAGGGGCACAGGTTCTATCCCACTTCCTCTCCTCTTCCTTTTCCTTTCTGGTTTCCTTCACTCTACCTGGTTACACAGAGATCTGTCTTGCTTTTAGGTGTCTGAGGTCCTCTGGTAGTGTTTAGCAGGTGCTTACAGAGAATTGTTCCATTTGTAGATGTATTCTTTTTTTTCTTTTTCTTTTTTAATGAAGGACAATTGCTTAACAGAATTTTGTTGTTTTCTGTCAAACCTCAACATGAATTAGCCATAGGTGTACATATATCCCCTCCCTTTTGAAACTCCCTCCCATTTCCCTCCCCATCCCACCCCTCTAGGTAGATACAGAGCACCTGTTTGAGATTCCTGAGCCATACAGCAAATTCCTGTTAGCCATCTACTTTACATATGGTAATGTAAGTTTCCAAGTTACTCTTTCCATACATCTCACCCTCTCCTCCCCTCTCCATGTCCCAGAGTTCACTCAAACTCATGTCCATCGAGTCGGTGATGCCATCCAGCCATCTCATCTTCTGTCGTCCCCTTCTCCTGCCCCCAATCCCTCCCAGCAGCAGGGTCTTTTCCAACGAGTCAACTCTTTGCATGAGGTGGCCAAAGTATTGGAGTTTCAGCCTCAGCATCAGTCCTTTCAATGAACACCCAGGACTGATCTTCTTTAGAATGGACTGGTTGGATCTCCTTGCAGTCCAAGGGACTCTCAAGAGTCTTCTCCAACACCACAGTTCAAAAGCATCAGTTCTTCGGCGCTCAGCTTTCTTCACAGTCCAACTCTCACATCCATACATGACCACTGGAAAAACCATAGCCTTGACTAGACGGACCTTTGTTGGCAAAATAATGTCTCTGCTTTTCAATATGCTATCCAGGTTGGTCATAACTTTCCTTCCAAGGAGTAAGCATCTTTTAATTTCATGGCTGCAGTCACCACCTGCAGTGATTTTGGAGCCCCCCAAAATAAAGTCTGACACTGTTTCCACTGTTTCCCCATCTATTTGCCATGAAGTGATGGGACCAGATGCCATGATATTAGTTTTCTGAATGTTGAGCTTTAAGCCAACTTTTTCACTCTCCTCCATGGTGGTTTTATTTCTAGGTTTTTTAGGAATCTCTACACCATCTTCCATAGTGGCTGTGTCAATTTACATTCATACTAACAGTGCAAGAGTGTTCCCTTTTCTCCACACCTTCTCCAGCATTTACAGTTTGCAGACTTTTTGATGATGGCCATTCTGACCGGTGTGAGGTGATAGCTCATTGTGGTTTTGATTTGCATTTCTCTTATAATGAGTGATGTTGAGCATCTTTTCATGTGTTTGTTAGCCATCTGTATGTCTTCTTTGAGAAATGTCTGTTTAGGTTTTTTCCCTACTTTTTGATTGGGTTGTTTGTTTTTATGGCATTGAGTTGTATGAGCTGCTTGTATATTTTGGAAATTAACCCTTTGTCAGTTGTTTCATTTGCTATTATTTTCTCCCATTCTGAGGGTTGTCTTTTCACCTTGCTTATAGTTTCTTTTGATGTGCAAAAGCTTTTACGTTTAATCAGGTCCCACTTGTTTACTTTTGTTTTTATTTCCATTACTCTAGGTGGTGGGTCATAGAGGATCTTGCTTTGATTTATGTCATCGAATGTTCTGCCTATGGTTTCCTCTATGAGTTTTATAGTTTCTGGTCTTACATTTAGGTCTTTAATCCATTTTGAGTTTATCTTTGTGTATGGTGTTAGGAAGTGCTCTAATTTCATTATCTTACATGTAGCTGTCCAGTTTTCCCAGCACCACTTATTAAAGAGGCTGTCTTTGTCCCCATTGTATATTCTTTCCTCTTTTGTCAAAAATAAGGTACTCAGAGGTGCATGGGTGTATTTCTGGGCTTTCTAACTTGTTCCATTGGTCTATAATTCTGTTTTTGTGCCAGTACCATACTGTCTTGATGACTGTGACTTTGTAGTATAACCTGAAGTCAGGAAGGTTGATTCCTCCAGCTCTATTATTGTTTTTCAAGATTGCTTTGGCTATTCAGGGTCTTTTCTGTTTCCATATGAATTGTGAAATTTTTTGTTATATTTCTGTGAGAAATGCCATTGGTAATTTGAAAGGGATAGCATTGAATCTGTAGATTGCATTTGGTAGTATGTCACTTTCACAATATTGATTCTTTCTACCCAGGAACATGGAATATCTCTCCATCTGTTTATGTCATCTTTGATTTCTTTCATCAGTGTCTTATAATTTTCTGTGTACAGTTCTTTTGTCTCCTTAGGTAAGTTTATTCTTAGATATTTAATTCTTTTTGTTGCAATGGTGGATGGGATTGATTCTTTAATTTCTCTTTCTGATTTTTCATTGTTAGTATATAGAAATGCAAGTGATTTCTGTGTATTGATTTTGTATCCTGAAACTTTGCTAAATTCACTGATTAGCTCTAGCAATTTTCTGATACTACCTTTAAGATTTTTTTCTGACCTGGATTCCTTTTGTTTCCTTTTCTTCTCTGATTGCTGTAGCTAGGACTTCCAGAACTATGTTGAATAACAGTGATGAAAGTGGATGCCCTTGTCTTGTTCCTGATCTTAGTGGGAATGCTTTCAGTTTTTCACCATTGAGAGTAATGTTTGCTGTGGGTTTATCATATATGGCCTTTATTATGTTGAGGTGGGTTCATTCTATGCCCATTTTTTGAAAAGTTTTAATCAATAATGGGTGCTGAATTTTGTCAAAGCCTTTTCTGCATCTATTGAAATTATCATATGGTTTTTACCTTTCAATTTGTTAATACGGTACATCACACTGATTGATTTGCATATATTGAAGAATCCTTGCATTTCTGGAATAAAACCAACTTGATAATAGTGTATGACCTTGTTGATGTGTTGCTGAATTCTGTTTGATAAAATTTTGTTGAGGATTTTTGCATCTATGTTCATCAGTGATATTGGCCTATAGTTTTCTTTTTGTGTGTTGTCTTTGTCTGGCTTTGGTATCAGGGCGATGGTGGCCTCATAGAATGAGTTTGGAAGTGTTCCTTCCTCTGCAAGTTTCTGAAAAGAGTTTTAGAAGGATAGGCATTAGCTCTTCTCTAAATGTTTGATAGAATTCTCCTGTGAAGCCATCTGGTCCTGGGCTTTTGTTTTTGGGGAGATTTTTGATCACAGCTTCAATTTCAGTGCTTGTAATTGGGTTGTTCATAATTTATATTTCTTCCTGTTTCAGTCTTGTAAGATTGAACTTTTCTAAGAATCTGTCCATTTCTTCCAGGTTATCCATTTTATTGGCATATAGTTGTTCATAATAGTCTCTTATAATTCTTTGTATTTCTGTACTGTCTGTTGTAACCTCTCCTTTATCATTTCTAATTTTGTTGATTTGATTCTTCTCCCTTTTTTTCTTGATGAGTCTGGTTAAAGGTTTGTCAATTTTGTTTATCTTCTCAAAGAATCAGCTTTTAGTTTTATTAATTTTTACTGTTGTTTCTTTCATTTCATTTTCATTTACTTCTGCTTGGATCTTTATGATTTCTTTCCTTCTATTAATTTTGTGTTTTTTTTTGTTGTTGTTGTTGTTGTTCTTCTTCTTTATCCAGTTGTTTTAGGTGTGAAGGTAGGTTAGGTTGTCTATTCAATGTTTTTCTTGTTTCTTGAGGTATGATTGTTTTGATGTAAAATTCCCTCTTAGGACTGCTTTTGCCTCATCCCATAGATTTTGAGTTGTCATGTTTTCATTGTCATTTGTTACTAGAAATTTTTTGATTTCCCTTTTGATTTCTTCAGTAGCCTGTTGGTTATTTGGAAACGTGTTATTTAATCTCCATGTGTTTGTGTTTCTAACAGTTTTTTTCTTGTAATTAATATCTAGTCTCATAGTGTTGTGGTCAGGGAAGATGCTTGACATGATTTCCATTTTCTTAAATTTACTGAGGTTTGATTTGTGACTCAAGACGTGGTCTGTCCTGGGGAATGTTCCATGTGCACTTGAGAAGGTATATTCTTCTGCAGTTGGATGGAATGTCCTGAAGATATCAATGAGATCCATCTCATCTAATGCATCATTTAGGACTTGTGTTTCCTTATTAATTTTCTGTTTTGATCATCTGTCCTTTGGTGTGAGTGGGGTGTTAAAGTCCCCTACTATTATTGTGTTACTGTCAATTTCTCCTTTTATGTCTGTTAGTGTCAGTCTTATGTATTGAGGTGCTCCTATGCTGGGTGCATAGATATTTACAATTGTCATGTCTTCCTCTTGGATTGATCCCTGGATCATTATGTAGTGTCCTTCCTTATCTCTTGTAATCTTACTTAAGGTCTATTTTGTCTGATATGAGGATTGCTACCGCAGCTTTTTTTTCTTCCCATTTGCATGGAATATATTTTCCATCCTCTCACTTTCAGTCTATATGTGTCTTTAGGTCTGAAGTGGGTTTTTGTAGACAGCACACATATGGGTCTTGTTTCTGTGTCCATTCAGCCAGTCAGTGTCTTTTGGTTGGTGCATTTCATCCACTTACATTTAAAGTAATTATTGATGTGTGTGTGTGTGTGTTCCTATTGCCATTTTCTTATGTAGATGTATTCTTGATGCATTTGTGGGACGAGGTCAACTCCATGACCTCCTACACCCCTGCCATCTTGAGTCCTCTTAACTCATAAACTTTTAGGCCATAGGTAGCTCAACTGGCACAGCTCAGAGTTCCTTTACTTTTGTGAAATAATTATATTTTCAAGACTTCTGCCTGATCTCTCTCTCAAGTACAAGGAACAAGTAGTAAAGAAGCCCAGGCACTGTTTGTCAGTATATTTATTTACTCTTTATTCTTATTTTCAAAGAGTCCCTTTCTTCTTGTTGTCAGACCCATACAGGAAGTGTAATGGCACATTAATTACAGGGAGACTAACCTGGAACACCCATTGATGTGTAAAAGATGAGAGAATAGAAGAATTTGTTTGTGAGAATAGAAGAATTGTGTTTATACAAGAATTGTGTTTTTATAAGAATTTTGTCCTTCATTGCCAGGCTGCACTAAGTTACATTTAAAGCTTGAGTACAATAATTGCAGACTGAATTATCTTTTAACTTTCTCTGTATGGTTTCTAATATCTTTTCTTATTACTAATCTAGACTGTTAAAGGAATTTTAAAACTATTATTAAATTATTTTAAGAAATATAATCATCGAAACACAGAGCTGAAAAGATCTTAGAAGACAGTCAAATCCCTAAATCCCCATTTTACAATGGGGTAACCAAGTCCCACAAAGGAGAAACTTCTCAGTCAATGTCACATGGTGAGATGGTAACACAAAACATTCTTTGAAAAATCCCCATGGCACCATGTTACACATAAGGTAAGATATACCTTATAAATAGAAATAACCACCAATCAGAGGACTACCAACTTTTTGTCTTTACCAGTGGGAATACTGTCACAAATAAGAAAAATGTCTTTGTTTATCCCAAGGTGGGGAGTGGAAGGGAGTGGAGAAAAAGCCAAACCCCAAACCCATCTGGGAAGGAAGCACTGGTCTTCCAACCTCTGGATTCTAGGGCTTTGTATAGGTATAACATTTCCAGAAACATCTTTCTCTCTCTCTCTCTCTCTCTCTCTCTCTCCCACACACACGCATAATGTTCATGTATATTCAGAAAAAATCATAGTGTCTTTTCTCATTGTAAAAGTATAATGATGCATATTAAACTAGAGTTGGAAGATATGTAGAGGTGGGAATTCATTTGATCTGAAAGTGCTGAGATAAACTCAACTACTTAATAATACCTAGTCAAAACACCAGTTGAAATTTTATATGTGGATTTGAGGGACCAGAGATACCAGACAAGTAAAAAGGCTTTTGAAAAAGTCCCAAGTGATCATAGTCTTTTACTTATCTTTTACAGCATCTTAATCCCCAAAGCAGATAACAAGAATATAAACATTAAATCAACTATTATGTTTATTTAGAACCCCTAAGGAATTACAAATCTACTCATTTTCGGATAGATAGAGATTTTTAGTAAGTAGACAAGTATGTGTGCTCAGTCACTCATCTATAAATGGTTCCAAGTAAATTGAAGACAACACATAACCAAATACAAAACATCCCATAAGCTAAAGTGATACCACTAACCTGGCCCAGGAATTTGGAATCAATCATGGTCCTACTGGAGTCATCCCATGAGATGATGATGAGCTAGCTGTTATAGCTAACTGGGTTCTTTACTTTTACCAATGATAAAATCTCTGGCCTTCCTTCCTAATTTCAGAGATAGTTTCAAGGCTTTCCCAGTATGTATACTTGAAAAAGGGGTACCTGTCCTCTATTCTAACCAGTGAAGAACAGTATAGTTCACCACTGATGAATATCTATGGATCTGGGGCTTTGTTGAGTACCTACTTCCTTGCATCTTTTGGCTATGTGGAAACTAGAACAAACAGCTGGTTGGAAGGCTGGGACTGTCACAAGTGTGAACATATGCTAGCTACTTACACAACTATTAAATACCTGTTTTATATGTTAGATTATACCATGAGAAAAAGAGAAGTGAGAAGCACAAAATCTACTGCCCAGCCACTTATAGTCTAGGAGATGTAGGAGCATACTTGGTATAGCAGGTATCTCTCAGTGTGATAAATCTTGAAAAGTGAAAATGTTAGTCACTCAGTCGTGTATGACTCTTTGTGACCCTATGGACTGTAACCCACCATGTTCCTCTTCCATGGAATTCTCCAGGAAAGAATACTGTAGTGGATTGCTATTCCTTTCTCCAGGGGATTTTCCCGACCCAGGGATTGAACCCAGGTCTCCGCATTGCAGGCAAATTCTTTACCATCTTAGCCATGCAGGAGACATGATTACTCTTAGATTGGCTCAAACATTTACTTCTCTATGTTGACTTTACTCTCAAACTATTCTGCTAGCCTTATTAATCTCCATGACAGGTCTTTCAGATATTGGTCCAACTAATATTTTCTTCACTAAGGGGGAAAATTTCCCCCTGATCCATATGCCCAAGGCTTAGAAAAATGATCCATCTTGGATCACTCCATGAAGATAAGTGCAGCTTCCCACTTGACTCTGGACTTGTTCTTGTTAAATACACAGCTGCCAGGCAACCCTTAGCAAGTGGTGAGACTACTGTTTCAAATCCCACCCCACCCTCCTCACAGTCCTTTTGCACATATGCTTGTAGTAGGCAGAGCTTGACACTCACTCTCAAACTGATAGGCTGGTAAATGGCTGGATTTTTTCACAACCAGAAGATCTGTCACTACCAAAGATCAGAGGTCCCAGACATCCTTCACCAATAAGTAGACTCCATCAGAGTCTCTTTGTATAGTTACTTATATGTAGAGAAAAATACTTTAAGATGAGTTTGACCATTTACAATAGTATTTTTATAACTGCTATAGTTTTACTCAGCACAGGAAGGAAAAATTCCAATAACCCCAGAAAAGCACCCAGCAATCCAATGCCATATATTCACAGACTACACACCTCTTTCCAATCAGAAGGATTTTTGTCATATTCTTTTAATTTTCTACATTGGGCCAGGAAAGGTTATCCAAGGGAACAATAGAAAGGATAGGTGTACAAGGTGGGGATACATCACAAAAGAAGAGGGGTTGAATCTAAGAATACATATGTTGCCATTCTAGTTGGAGTTCTGCAACAACAGCCTAGTAATCATCTATCACTATTATCTCTCTAGTCTGGCCTCTGGAAATTCATTACTGTAACCCATAGCCAAGGCAGCAAAAAAGCCCTCATAGCAACAGAATCTGTGAAATAGCACTCAGCTCAAGCCAATCCTGGATAAAGCTGTAAAGATGGCATTCTGGGACACTGTGCTCATTAAAGTCTAAATAGGAAGCACCACACTGCATGTGCAGTTCCAAAGCCTACATTTGTTGAGCAGCAGCAGTCAGCTCTGTAAGACTTGTCCCAGTTCCAGCAGCCAAGTAAACAGCAGGGAAGAACCCGCAGGGCCAGACGTTCTGGAGGTGCACCTACTGATGAGAAACCCAGGTCCTGGAAAAGGCAAGGATAAATGCTGTTCTTTCCTAGTGATCCTTTCTTAGGTTCCTTTGCTATCTCCTCATCTACTGGCAGGGTCAAGTGTTTTTCAGAAGGACTGTTGTCTGAAATGACAGCAACTATTTATCTTTTCTATGCCAATATCTGGGCTCATGTGCAACTTCTAACCTGAGCCATCCAATACAGTAGCTACTAGTCACATGTAGTTATTTAAATCAAAATACAAATTAAATAAAATTAAAATTTCAGTCCCCTAGTCACATGAGTCATATTTCAAGTTCTAAGTAATTATATGTGGCTACTGGTTACCATATTGGACAGCACAAATATAGAACATTTTCATTATCAAAGAACATTCTACAAGATAGAACTGTTATTCTTACTCCCCAATCATCTAGTCATGTTCTAAATAAATTTTTAGCATTTTATTTATCTTACTGGTCTCACAAAAAAGAATTGATCTCATCATATTCCTCAATTCATCAGTAATCAAAATAAAGCTTCTTTTTTGTCATTCTTCATTTATTCCTACACTCTTCCATAGTTAATCATTGCAATGTGGTGAATGTCTATTTTTGTATGTGTTATTTTTAAAGAACATACTGTTTTATGTGTATATTATAAAATTTTATTAAAATGATACCATGCTATAGAGTTCATTATTTTAATTTTACTATGAATCATGTTTTTAAGGTTCATCCATACTTCTATATGTATATCTAATCTGTTGTTTTTATCTGCTGCATAATGCTCTATGGTATTCACCCATCACATTTAACCTATTTTTTTTTAATTTTTTTTCACATTTAACCTATTTGCTCTCATTATAATTATAAAATCTAAGATTCCTGGCTTGGGCTTCCTAGGTGGCTCTAGTGCTAAAATTCTTGCCTGGGGAATCCCATGGACTGGCAGGCTACAGCTCATAGGGTGGCAAAGAGTCAGACATGACTGAAGCAACTTAGCACAGCACAGTAGGATGCCTGTCTTAGCATTTTATAGAACTCCTGGCAGAAATTCCTGGCTCACAGAACATCTTCAAAGAAAATCATATAAAAAATACTTGTAATTTGAATATATGACCTCACTTTTAATTGTGGGTATCTTCACTCTCTGGAACACACTCTTGTCCTACCCTTCAATAGTGTAACTTACTGGTATTCCTTTTTGCCTGTTAATGGTCACTGTCCATTTTTTGCTTGGCTCTTGTCTTATAGGAGGTTTCTTCCCTATTCTTGATTTGAAATGTTTCTTTCATTAGTCTTTGGTTCCTATTACCTGGACTCATGTTACGTTCCTTATCTCTTCTGTTTATTTCTGAGTCTTCCTGTAACTCCTTTTCTTTGCCTTGCTGTCACTCAAGATTCAGTTCAATAGGCAGTTTCCTGGCTAAAGTTTTCACTGAGCAGTGGGGGTTAGACACCTAACAGGACACAGGATTGCTGCACTGATAGCCAGAGACAGTCAGCACCTAGTGGGATGGTTCATGCTTTGTGTTAGCCTGGCACACTAGGGAAATAACCTTTTAATTCAATGCAGCATACTTCATTTATTGTAGTGTTATCCAGTTTGAAGATATTATGGAAAACATCTCCAGAGAGATTTAAGATTTCAAAATCATCCTGAGTTTGAACTTAATTCAACTACTCCAGAAGGCTAAAACAATGCAAGATGACATTTTAGACACTTCATATGCCAGGCATTATTAGGCCAGATAATGTCATGCCAAATTAGAATGTTTGTCTCCTGGGTAGGAAGGAGGATTGGTGGGAAGGAGAGGTTGTAGGTATGTGCTTTAATTAAAATCATCTTTCAGTATTAATGACCTATCATTTAAAAAATGATTACTCTATAGAGATACAAAGAAAGAATTGAACAGGGGATACCTGATGTCATTATGGTGGCAGAAAGGGACTAATCATCTTTGATAAGGGATGAAACAAACAGGAACTCATTTAGAGGAAAAAGTCCAGGACAAGGGGATCCAAAACTGATGGAAGAAAACTGATGGAACTCAGAGAAGAAAATTCAAGATGCGTTTTCTGTCTTCCAATGCTTGAAGACCAATCACAAAAAAGTGAAACTAAATTTGTAATTTTTCCCCTATTTCCTACCCAGTGGCATTCAGATGTCTTTTTAAAATTTTTATTGAAGTATTGTTGATTTACAATGTTGTATTTAAATTCTGCTGTACACCAAAGTGACTCAGTTTTACATACATGTGCTGTGTGTGCTTAGTGGCTCAGTTGTGTCTGACTCTGCAACCCTAGAGACTGCAGCCTGCCAGGCTCCTCTGTCCAAGGGGATTCTCCAGACAAGAATACTGGAGTGGTTGCCATTTCCTCCTCCAGGGGATCTTCCCAACCCAAGTATCAAACCCAGGTCTCCCACATTGCTGGCGGATTCTATATATATTCTTTTTCACTATGGTTTATCACAAGATATTGAATAAGTCCCCTGTGCTATACAGTAGGACCTTGTTGTTTATCTACCCTATGTATAATAGTTTGCATCTGCTAGATTCATTTAGTCAGACCACAGTGGGAAGTAACTTGAGGGAGGAAGACTGTAGTTCAACATATGAATAAACAGAGATGTCCAGAGACAAAATGGGCATTGAGGGAGGAGCACAGGAGAAAGAGTGAGCTCAGTGGCTGTATTCAAGCAGAGGCCAGGCAAAAATTCAGCAATATTAAAGAACAGATCTGAGTATTGGATGGAGAAGCTGGACTAGATGATTTGAATACTTTATAATTCAATGTGATAGCAAGAAAATCATTTGCACAAATCTGAAACAATTCACCACTCCAGTACTCTTGCCTGGAAAATCTCATGGATGGAGGAGCCTGGTAGGCTGCAGTCCACTGGGTCGCTAAGAGTCAGACACGACTGAGCAACTTCACTTTCATGCATTGGAGAAGGAAATGACAACCCACTCCAGTGTTCTTGCCTGGAGAATCCCAGGGACGGGGGAGCCTGGTGGGCTGCCGTCTATGGGGTCGCACAGAGTCGGACACGACTGAAGTGACTTAGCAGCAGCAGCAGAAACAAATTCAATGAGCTGTTAAAGATATATAAAAAAAATACAGCAAAGCCAATAAAATTGGGTCCTACTCAAGCTACTCCATAATATGTGTGAGAAAGAGAATAACAGAAGACATTCCCACACTCTGACACCAATACCACCTTGGATATGGGCCCGTAGCAGCAAGGAACATGGCCTGTCCATGGACTCAAGCCATATTGAGTCAAGTTTTTATAAAGCACAGAGAGACTCTCTCAGGAACAAGGAGCTTTGGGTACTGGAGAAATGCTATTAAAAAATGAAGTCTTAAAGAACGAATCTGTAGTTTTTTTTCCTCAGCCAAAGTCATGACAGTTTTTCCAAAGCAATTAGTATACATGCAAATTGGCCTAGGTAGATAAGGATTCTTGCCTTCAATACATTGGCACTACTTCCTCTCCCAACCTAAAAAAAGAGTGTTTTCTCCAGGAAGGCCTTGACACATTTTTCCAGGGCTCTGCCCAGAGTTTGAAAGCTCAATGACATGACACTCCACTTGGCTGGATTTTATTGCCTGCTGTACTCTTCAGTTTCCCTTCTAGCCCAGACTTGATTATAATCAAGGTTTGCAGAAGGCACACAACATGCAGGAAACCTGTTGCATTGCCAGTTAAGTACAAACATATCCTGAAAATGAAAACCAAATGTCAATACAATGAAAAGAAACTCACAGCTTCTTCAGAAGTGTTGAATAAAGACAGATACATGAACGTGCTTTTAGCCTAGCAATTCAGTCCCAGTCCTGTTATATAATATTCCATCATCTCCCACATCTGCATACTCTATATCTTTATCAAATTGTTTATGTTTTAGCACATTTATAATGAAGGTGCCAACGTTGCTTTCATAAATTTTATTTAGTGACACGTGGTTGCTCTAGTTTTCCAAAACAACAAACATACTTTGCCCTAGCCACCCAGTAAAGATGACTATTCACAATCTTTAGGTCTCACCTGTGTGTTGACAGGACAAAAGACACTTTATGGCCTAGGGAATTGCTCCAGTATGGTGGTAGTTTCTAGCATCAGAATTGGTTAGTTTGAAATCCCTGATTACACAGATCAGATTTATTTCAATAAATCCCGTCTGTGGAATCAAAGATCCCAAATCAACCTTAAAGGCTATAGTCCGAAAGTAGTTACCAGTTACTGTTATACATCCCCTCAGTGCCTAGTAAGCCCAGGGCTTACTAGACTAGGGCTTAGTAAATATCAGTTTCTTTTTCTCCCTCTTTCTCTCTACACCTATTTCAGTTCCAGAGGCAGGTGGTACATAATAATAATAATAGCTAATACTTAAGTAGTGCTATCTTCCTTCAGAGATGGATAAAAGTAGGGGTGGGGAAAATAAATTAATCAGTATTGAATGAAGTTAGTAGGCTGGCTGCTAGTCTCAGCTATGTAATTCTGGGGACATCATTTAAACCTGCCAAGCTCCAGTTTACTCATCTGTGAAACAAGAGTACAGGTTTCCCTGCTATTTGAAAGAAAAGTACTCCTAGAGAACCTTTTGTAAGTCAAAATGGTGTAAAAGGAAGAAGCAATTACCTTAGCACACATCTTGCTAATTGATACACAAAATAAAGATAAAGCACAGATGCTCACAGACACAGTTCAACACTATGGTGGTGTGATGTTGAAATACTGAGTGTAGTTCCTGGAAAGGAGCTTGATAGTGCCACTCTTACTGATCTGGGTGCACACCGCCTCTTGTAATATCTCTCTGCAAACAAACACTGAACACTTTTTGATTTTCTTTTTTTTTTTTTTCCAGTAAAAGTGAAAATCGTCTTCTGATTTACTTCAGTTTGTGGAAACAGGTACTAATGTAGGTTTCTCATAAAAGTGAAGTGGTGGAAAGCAAATTTTCAAAAAGTGAGGGATACATGTAATAGTTACCTCATAGGGTTAATGTGAGAGTTAACTGGTTTATGAATATACATAAAGTAGCACAGCACCTGGTTCACAGTGGGTCCTCAAAAGTATAGTTATCTTCTTCTCCCTCCTCAGCCCAGAGTACGATTTAAAAAAATTCTGGCAGTATACTCTAAAGTTGGTAGATGAAATCCCCAGGATCTTTGGAGGTAATTCAAGGCAGGAGGCACAGAAACCAGCTTTGAAGCAACTCAACAGGTTGGAAGAGAACTACCTAAATGGGGCAGTCTTGTCCTTTCTTTATCTTTCCTGTTGATCTCTAAGATATTTTGTGGTACTTAGAGCAATGGGAATGATAAAGTTCCTATGATCTATCTATTTGATGCCTGAAAAGTATTCCTAAGTTGGGGAGTGCTTTAGAACCTGATGTGACATGGTTTAAGATAAATTTAAAAACGTTGCCCTCTGTCATGCAACTGAGCTCCCCCATGGCTGTAGACTGGATGGTTTTTCATTGATTTAGTATAATTCTACTTTTTATTCCCCCCTTCCCCTCCCTACTAGTGCTATCCTGGTGACTGAATCTTGCCTTTCCCCCATGTCCTGAGAAGCTGATGCTGTTAATCTCAAAACAGCCTGAGGTCGAATCCAGAAACCATTTGGGAATTTAGGTGGAGGGAGGAAAGAGGGTTTTGCCTCCAGAAAGTTGATGACAAAAGCCTCTGTTACCTTTCCCTTCCAACCTCTCCTTGGGGAAAAAGAAAACCCTCTATTTACGTTACCTGCCTCTGCTGAGGAGACTTAGAGAGGTGGGATCGATCCCTGTATATGAAGACCACCTCGAGGAGGAAATGGCAACCCACTCCAGTATTCTTGCCAGGAGAATCCCCATGGACAGAGGAGCCTGGTGGGCTACAGTCCATAGGGATGCAGAGTCCAATATGACTGAGACGACTTAGCACGCACTCACACCTCTACTGAACTTCTTATATTCAATGACAATTTCTATCTTGCTTATTGCCTCACCTAGTTATCCATCAAGCTTTGATATAGTATCTGTTCCCAACAAATATGAAGGAAACAGGACCTTCTGGGGAAAACAAACAAACATGCCATTAAAGCTTTCATTCCAAAGTCCTTAACTCCTTATTTCCTCAGGTATCGACTACCTCCTGTTTTCCAAATGCTGAGTTTTTTTATTTTTATTTTTTTAATTTAAATTTATTTATTTTAATTAGAGGCTTATTACTTTACAATATTGTATTGGTTGTGCCATACATCAACATGAATCTGCCATGGGTGTACATGTGTTCCCAATCCTGAACCCCCCTCCCACCTCCCTCCCCATACCATCCCTCTGGGTCATCCCAGTGCACCAGCCCCAAGCTTCCTGTATCCTGCATCAAACCTGGACTGGCAATTCATTTCTTATATGATATTATACATGTTTCAATGCCATTCTGACTGGTATGTGTGTGCTGGAGGAGGGGGAATGGGAGGGGTCAAGTTACAATTACATTTTTTAGTCAGAAAAAAACAAATCAGATGGTAATCAAATCCAAGGAGAAAACATAGATTAAAGTCTTTACTTTCTAAATCTGATACTTAGCTAAACACAGCTGTTAAAGATGATGTCTTTGTTGTGCATGTGTATCTATAATAATGCTGTTATTAGTATTCAGATATGATGCTGAGAATGCTCCCCATCTCTAAGATATGCACTCAGAAGGACTTTCTCCAAGACTGGGAGATTCTACACTGATCCATCTACAACCTCACCGGGTTACTCTATATCCACAGTCTAGGAAGGGAAAGAAACTAACATTTATTTAGTGGAATTCTACCAAGTACTATAAATATATTTATTATCCTAATTTAAACAGTCTTGTGTGGAGAAGGCAATGGCACCCCACTCCAGTACTCTTGCCTGGAAAATCCCATGGATGGAGGAGCCTGGTGGGCTGCAGTCCATGGGGTCGCAAAGAGTCAGACACGACTGAAGCGACTTAGCAGCAGCAGCAAACAGTCTTGTGAGATATATATTATAATCTCTTTAGTATATAAGAAAATTGAGACACAGAAGAAAGTTAACTCTTTCAGGCCCACCTAGCTAGCAGGAAGGGAATCAGGATTCAAACCTAGCACTGAGTTTCTCCAAAGCTCACAGTCCTTCCACTCATCACAGGCTTCTTCCAAGATGCCTGGGCTGAGGGCTAGGGTTCGGTCTTTGGTGGGACCATAAAAGCGGACTAACTCACCCTGAGACTGATAAGACAGCTTTAATTCAGTAACGTGCTGCTATAAACAATCCACTTGAACTCTACATATAAAACATTCCTTGGAAGGAAATAAAGAAGGAAAGGAGAGAAGAGGTTGCACCAGGTTCCCAATTTGAAAAATACCTGAAATCAAGAACCAGCACTCATTTGAAGGTTTTTTTTAGGTCAAACTTACCAAAAGACCCCCAGCACAATACTGTCTTAAGAACAGACTTTTTCACAGCTAAGAAAGTAATATATACTATTTTTCCATGACCGGTCCTAATTAAACTGAAGGAATTAAGTGAATATGACGATGGGGCTATAGAGGACTTGACAGTTTCATGCAATTATTACAAAAATAATATCCTGAAAATTACCACCCAGTGAGTCAGGAAAATAAGCATCATCATCTCTGTTTACAGATGAGAAAACTAAGGACCAGGGAAGTAATAACACAAAGTTGTTGAGATGGGGCAGGATGGGCCCTGAAGTCGTGAATGCTATTGTTTCTTCAGTACAGTTTTAAGTAGGGGAGTGACATGATCAACAGAACTGTAGCAGAGAGGAATGTTGGACCAGAAGCCAGGGGCTCTGGGTTCTAGTCATAGTTTTATCACCTTTATTAACCTGTGAAAGTGTGAAAGGAAGATAAATCTCCCTGCCATTTTTCTTTAACAGGACTCTTGGGGACTCAAATGAGAGAAATAATGGATATAAATATGCTGAATATGTCATCAGATCCTTGGTGACTAGAGAAATTAGTCAGTTTTTAATAAATATTTCTGGAGGATCATTTATTCTGTTGTCATTTATGGTACCTAAGTACACAGTCATGACAATCTAAAACATTCTTAGTGAAGAAATAAGACCTAAAAATATGCTCTAAGCTTTTGGATAGTTTAGGTACTTTTTAAAATTGAAGGATAGTTGATATACTTGGAAGTACCAGACCACCTTACCTGTCGCTTGAGAAACCTGTATGCTGGTCAGGAAGCAACAGTTAGAACCAGACAGGGATCAACTGACTGGTTCAAAATTGGGAAAGGAGTACAACAAGGCTATATATTGTCACCTTACTTATTTAACACAGAATATATCATGTGAAATGCTGGGCTGGATGAAGCACAAGCTGGAATCAAGATTATCAGGAGAAATATCAACATCAGATATGCAGATGATACCATTCTAATGGCAGAAAATGAAGAGGAACTAAAGAGCTTCTTGATGAAAAAGGGTGAAAGAGGAGAGTGAAAAAGTTGGCTTAAAACTCAACATTCAGAAAACTAAGATCATGGCATCTGGTCCCATCATTTCATGGCAAACAGAAGGGGAAAAAGTGGAAGCAGTGACAGATTTCATATTCGTGGGCTCCAAAATCACTGCAGATGGTGACTACAGCCACAAAATTAAAAGATGCTTGCTCCTTGAAAGAAAAGCTATGACAAACCTAGACAGCATAGTAAAAAGCAAAGACATCACTTTTGCAGACAAATGTCCATATAGTCAAAGCTATGCTTTTTCCAGTAGTCGGATACGGATGGATGTGAGAGTTGGACCATAAAGAAGGCTGAGCATGGAAGAACTGATCCCTTTGAATTGTGGTGCTGGAGAAGACTCTTGAGAGTCCCTTGGACTGCAAGGAGATCAAACAGTCAATCTTAAACGAAATCAATCCTGAATATTCATTGGAAGGACTGATGCTGAAGCTAAAACTCTAATACTTTGGCCACCAGATGTGAAGAGCTGATTCATTGGAAAAGACTCTGATCCTGGGAAAGACTGAAGACAACAGGAGAAGGGGGCAGCAGAGAATGACATGGTTAGATAGCATCACTGACTCAATGGACACGAAATTGAGCAAACTCTGGGAGAAAGTGGAGGATAGAGGAGCCTGGCATGCTATGGCTTATGGGGCTGCAGAGTCAGACATGACTTAACGACTGAACAACAACAACAACAACAAAGTTGATTTACAATATTACATTAGCTTCAGGTGTACAGCATAGCAATCAGTATTTTTACAGATTACATTCCATTATAGCCTATTACAGCCTTTCCCAGGTGGTAAAGAATATGCCTGCTAATGCAGGAGATATGGGCTTGATCCTTGGGTCAGGAAGATCCCCTGGAGGAGGAAATGGCAACCTGCTTCAGTATTCTTGCTTTTAAAATATCATGGACAGAGAAGCCTGGCAGGCTACAGTCCATGGGGTTGCAAAAAGTCGGACATGACTGAGCATCCATGCACACCTGATAGCATATTACAAGACAGTGGATATAATTCCCTGTGCTATACAATATATCCTAATTGCTTATCTATTTTACACATTGTAGTTTGTAACTGTTAATCTTATACCTCTACTTTGTCCCTGCCCTCTTCTCTCTCCCCTTTGGTAAACATCAGTTTGTTTTCTACATCTGTGAGTCTGTTTCTGTTTTGCTATATACATTCATTTGCATTATTTTTTTAGATTCCACATATAAGTGATATCCTACATTATTTGTCTTTCCCTGTCTGAGAAAGAGACACTTTCAAAGGTGAAACACTTTGTTTCACTTCACACAGTATCCTCCTTCTATACATGTTGCTGCAAATGGCAAAATTCTGTTCTTTTTTTGTGGCTGAGTAGTATTCCATTATATATATGTTTCTTCCAGTCCAGCATTTCTCATGATGTACTCTGCATATAAGTTAAATAAGCAGGGTGACAATATACAGCCTTGACGTACTCCTTTTCCTATTTGGAACCAGTCTGTTGTTTCATGTCCAGTTCTAAATGTTGCTTCCTGATCTGCATACAGATTTCTCAAGAGGCATGTCAGGTGGTCTGGTATTCCCATCTCTTTCAGAATTTCCCACAGTTTATTGTGATCCACACAGTCAAAGGCTTTGGCATAGTCAATAAAGCAGAAATAGATGTTTTTCTGGAACTCTCTTGCTTTTTCGATGATCCAGCGGATGTTGGCAATTTGATCTCTGGTTCCTCTGCCTTTTCTAAAACCAGCTTGAACATCAGGAAGTTCACGGTTCACATATCATATGGTGGCTTTATTTTCAGTTGTTTGAGAAACCTCTATACTGTTTTCCATAGTGGCTGTACCAATTTCCATTCACACCAATAGTGTATAAAGGTTCCCTTTTCTCCACATCCTCACCAACATTTTTATTTGTGTTCTTTTTGATAATAGCCATTCTGACAGGTATGAGGTGATATGTCATTGTTGTTTTGAATTAGGTACCTTTATTGAATTAAGAATATGATGAATGTGATAGAATTGCTGACTCTCATCTGGCTACCTCTTTACCTAACCTGAGTTTCCTCAGAACTCACTAGGATCCAAAAGAAGCAGCCTCATTTAAAGATCAAGGTATATGCAAGAAGGCAGACAGAGCAAGCTTATGAATCACAGGAGAGAGACAGATAGCATAATGCCTCCTAACATCTGCCATCATGGGGTGCAGGATGAAGAGGAAGTAAATCTCACATTTTAATTTTTTCCCAGTACACAGACAGCTTAATTAACTTTCATAACATACCTAGATAAAAGTCTTAGACCAACGAGTCCAATATTAGGCTTGCCTGTGGGCTATAGACAAGCAGCAGCATCTTGGCATCTATGACAAGGTGTTGGGGGAGAGAAAGGAGATTGTTATTTTAACCCGTGTTTTCTTTATTCCCCTCTTCTTGCTCCACCTCTTACTGGCCCCCTTTCACTTTTGGTCTATCTTCCCAATTTTCTTGTTTCAACCAGTTTTGTGCTATCATTCACCTCTTCTGGTCACAAAATGTTCCAAAATATTTATAATAGTTCTGAAATAATTGTTCACATTCAGATAGGGTAACCCCACATCCTCCCTAACAATTTTTCTGAATTTGTGGGTTCTTTTCTGCCAGAATACTGGGGCTTGAAAAGATGAAAGCCAGTATTATAAAGACAGTGTCTGAAATGTGTTCAAGTTATTAACAGTTCAGAACTCCCACTGATACTACCTAATAAAAGGCACTTTGCTGTTTGCAAATACAACACAGAATCAGTTTAGAGTCTGTCATTTTGCTCATGCCTTGCTCACTACTGAGCTTTCTCTGCCAGAGAGGTATTCTTGGGTTCTTGAAATATAAAGAATTGAGACAAGGAGTTGGAGTTTTCTATTCAATGGGTATGGAGAGTTGAAAATTTTTTCAGTAGGTTAACATGACAAAGTCTGTTGCTACTTCTTACCTCTGCCCCCAGCTTGGATATACTAGGGCTCAATCCTGTTACCTTATGGTGGCGGGTCTAGCTGCTGACACTATCTAAACCTCTGCTGTAATCCATTTGTCATCAAGAAGCTTTGGAGTGATAAGGCAATTTGTGATTTTATTCTATTTCGATGGAGAAGCCACAGTAGCCTCAGAATTGTAATATCTGCTAAATTACTATGGAGAATTATGTAATACTTTAGAGCCAATGATTTCCAAATATTTAATTACAGCTAAGTAAGATTTCTTTGGTATTTTTCTGTAGATTTATACTGAACACATACTTTATATATTTATTTACTTACAGGTGGCGCTAATGGTAAAGAATGCATCTGTCAATTCAGAAGACGTTAAGAGACACAAGTTCCATCCCTAGGTCGGGAAGAACCCCTGGAGGAGAGGATGGCAACCCACTCCAGTATTCTTGCCTGGAGAATCCCATGGACAGAGGAGCTTGATGGACTATGGTCCATAGCACTGCAGAGTCAGACATGACTGAAACAACTTAGCATGCTTGCATGGACTTACTTGGCTTATTTATTTATTTAACCATAAAAGTGATCAAGGACCAGGGGCAAGATGTACAGGATACTTTACCTGGAAATGGCTTGGAAGCATTTGTACTATCTTAGATAAAATCCTGGCCCTATTGAACAGAGATGGAAACCCATTCAAGCAGAAGGGGAATTTCTCAATTTCTCCAAAAATATGAACATGCAAAAAATTTCATCATGTACTGCAGATAAATAGAGGGTGTTCTTGTTCTAGTATGCCTGACTGGGTGGTACAGACAGCACTCACAGGTGAATGGCAATAAACAGCTCTTGCTGCCAACATCTCTCATATGCTTTCTTTCATTTTTTCTTGAGCTCTTCCAAGTGAAGCTACACCATAGTCAAGGCTCATGAGGAAATACAGGGAGGTAGATTTTGAACCAGTTAAACTGGAGTCACATTACCCTTAGGAGTGGCCTCACTTTATTCATAGAGTATGATTAACTTACTCTTCCTTGTGGACCCGGCTTCCTTGGTGGCTCATATGGTAAAGAGTCTGCCTGCAATGCGGGAGACCCACGTTCCATCCCTGGGTCAGGAAGATCCCCTGGAGAAGGAAATGGCAACCCGATCCAGTATTCTTACCTGGAGAATCCCATGGACAGAGGAGTCTGATCACAGGATCAGACTCATAGGATCACATAAAGTCAGATACGACTGAGCGACTAACACTTTTTTTCTTCAAGATTAACTTATATATGATGAACAAGTCAACTTTTTAAGGTTAAAAATATAGTATTTACCCTGGACAAGTTATACATCAGATTTACTAGCTGCTGACCACTCTCCCAACACAATCCCAACCCAACTGCAGGAAATTATATGAACTGAAACCCAAGCTGCTATTTAAGCAGCTACTGATAGGACTGAGTTAAATTCCACACATTTGCAACTGCTTAAAGAGCAGGCTGGAGAATACTTTGACTACCTTCAGATGAATGCAAGTGAGTCCAAAAAACTAAAATGACTTATCACCTTATGATGACTAATGATAAGGGTATTAATATTTATCCATCACTTACTGTATACTAGAAGGTTGATATTATTTGCATTTAACCCTTATAAAAGCCCTGTGAAATAAGAAGGAATTAACATTTTTATTTTATAAATTAGAAAACTGAAGCTTCTAAGAGAGTTTAAGGTAATTTGCTCAAATGCACACAGCCTATTACTGGTGCTAAGACAATATGTTCAGGCCACATACAGAAATTTTAATAGCAGGGAGAGATGTGTATGTGTGTGTAAAAGTGAACAATACTTTGCTAAGTAACTAAGGACATTGCTACTTCAATGTTTTTCTCTTCATGTAATTTCCCCTCCGTTTACAGTCTATTTGTGCTAGTGTTCAGTTTGTCTTTGGAACTTTCTTAATTTCTTTTCAGAGATGAAAGAGTCCTTCATTTTAATCCAGGCACACAAACATAAATGCTGAGTCTTCCAGCTCTAAGAAAGCCTAGAAAAGATTCTTGCCCATGCTTGCTGCTGGAAACAGGTCAGTTGCAGAAACCACTCATTGATCCAACTCTGGGAATGCACTATATTTTCAGCCTATAGGTGAAATAATCATTTATTGTTAAAATGTATTTATAAAGGAACAGACAATTTTTTTCCCCCACAAAAGTCACCTATGATGTCAGAGTTTTAACTGAGACACAACCTGACTTTTATTATGGCCCATTGTTCTTGTTCTTTTTATTTTATTTTTTAGCCAATATATTGTTTTCAATAGTCATTCTTCATGTCTATCATCATCATCCTACAAGGGGAGCTAACAAATGGGTTTTTGATAGTAGGTGCCTATCTCTACTTTAATTCACCCTGCACATTGTTTCCAACCAAACTATTCATCAATATCCTGGCTCAATTACTCAAAATGAATCATCACCTCCTATTATATCAAATCCAGTCACCTCTACAAGGCTTTCAAGGATTTCCATAATCTGGCTCCACCATACCTCAGCAGCCATACCTAGCACTATGCACAGCACTTGACATGCTTACTGTCCCAATATACACAAGGTTTCCTTGCATTTTTCCTTTCTGCCTCTCTAAATTCCACCTTCCAAGGCCCAGACCACTAACAATAAAACCTTTTTTTTTCCCTTATGTTTTGTGGACCCAACCAGAATTTGTGCTCCTGAAAGCAGGTTTTCAGGATTTTACATCTACTGCCATACCATACCTGTACACAGTTCTGGGTATGCAACAGGAATCACTAGATCCTCACTGCTTGATTCCAAAAAAATATTTCCTTTGGGGAATTTAGAACACAGATTTATATAGTTTATACTTGGAAATGTCTGGGAGAAGATAGACTCAGTTTTGATCTGTTTGTTACATTTTACTAATTCCCTTTAATGTACTTCCTCCACCAGAGTCAGTCTCCTTTAATTATTCCTGGGCATTCTTTAGGGAATTCCACCAAGATACCAAAGGAAAATGAAATCTAACTACATTTAAATGATGTAATCGCCATTGGCCTTTGTATCAAACACAGATAAAGGTTGAATTTTTTTCTTTCTTAATGTTAACTTTAATCAAAGTGTACAAATGAGCTAAACCTAAGCAAACGTGGGCATATAATGAGGCCTGGAATTCTATAACATAATCTAGTTGGAAGCATGATTCACATATGTGATAAAATTGTGTGCTTTCAACATTTCTTGACCAATCTGATAAAACTGTCTTACATTTTCACAATAGTTTATAGGTTATAAAATATTTCATGTCTGTTATTTTGTTTGATCTCTGTAATAAAACTATAAAACAGATATTATCTCTCTTTTGTGTAAAGTGAAACAAATTCAGAGCCAGAAAAGTTAAGAAAGGCCTTGAGCCAGGAGAAGAAAGAAACAAGGCCTAAACCTATGTACAGAGAAACTGGGTGGGGAAGGGACAGTGAAGCACAAGAGGTGCCTGGTAACTTTAGCTGAACATCAGCTGTGTGCTAGGTACTGTCAGATGACACAAATATGAACCACAGTCCTACCCTACAGGCACATAAATGTGTGAGAAATATATATAAAGTCTAGACAACTGTTAGTTAATAGAAAACTAAGTTCCAAAGTCTTCACACCTAATGTTCCTTTTCCTACAATTCTGTTGCAAGGATCCAGTTCCCAGTCACCACCTTCTGTCTCTTCTCTCGTTGGTGCTCAGAGGCCACCTTCTGAAATAACTACAGAAGAGACTCTGCTGAAGCCCTATGGCTCCACACAAAGAATAAGAGCACATTAGTTGGAAAGGAATATTGGGAGAGGATGCTAGGGTCTCATGCAGAGACAACCAAATCAGGAAATTAGTGATGTGAATATATGAGAGCAGGAACTTTGTATTTTGGTCCATTACCAAATTACCAAATATAAAACTATAAGAAGTATGTTTGGAAGAGAGAGTCAAAGGAAGAGTACATGGAGAAAGAGGTAGAGGAGGAAAAGAGGGAGAGAGAACAAGAGAGAAATCTTAGGTTTGGTGTATATGAAATTTATACTAAGATTTACTCTCTTACCAGGATATAGTACAGCTCTGTTCATGGAGGCCAGTGGTTTATTGATACTTGTCCTTGAGGACAAGGCAGGGATGGACTAACTGAGAATTTTGTAAGTCTTTGCAATATAGGGAGCCAACAAAGTGACATGAATATCTGAAAGTCTGTAAAGTGTAACAGTAGGTAAGAACTTGAGTGCCCTGAACCAAAATGGTGGCTAAATGACAGTGCTGCTATTGTTTAGTTGCTAAGTCACGTCCAACTCTTTTGTGGCCCTAAGGACTATAGCCCACCACACCACTCTGTCCATGGGATTCTCAGGCAAGAATACTGGAGTGGGTTGCTATTTCCTTCTCTAGGGTATCTTTTCGACTTCTTCGAACCTGCATCTCCTGCATTGGCAGGTGGATTCTTTACTGTTGAGCCACCAGAGAACC